>NC_068549.1:2554166-3803750 GCF_026212275.2 Microplitis demolitor | reverse complement strand
TAAAACTCTACTTATTTTTAAAAAGCTTCCCGTATAAAAAAAATTATTTCTAAAAAATTTTAACATGTGAAACTTTAAAACTCGAGACAGATTTGAACTTCGAGTGGAATTTTTTTGGAACTTTAGTAATTTTGATAATAACAAAAAAAGTCTATTTAAGATTTCATGTTGAGCGAATTTTGAGTCAGAAAAAAACATTCTTGAAATTTTTTTGGAATTTTTTAGAAACGTCTTTAAATTTTTAAATTATGAATTTAATAAATTTTTTTAAATGCGCAGCAATAAAACATTTAAATAATTTATCAGAATAAAATGAAAAAGCGAGGACTAGACTTCTATATAATTACCAAAATTGTTTATTACAATAAAATTGAAAATATTTTTTACCGACTAAAAATTATTATTTTTTTTATATTTAAAGTGACATTATTATTTTATTTCAGTATTATAATATGTGGCTAAGTCTTGCTGGAGCAATTTTATGTGTTGCAGTAATGTTTCTTATATCATGGTGGACAGCATTGATAACACTCAGTGTTGTTCTTGCTCTTTATTTGGTTGTTGCTTATAGAAAACCGGGTAAGTCATCGTATTTTTAAATAAATCATATATAAAAATTAAATATGTAATATAATAATTTACATATTTATTTAAGATGTTAATTGGGGATCGACGACCCAAGCACAGACTTACAATAATGCATTAAATGCAGTACAGCAGTTAGACAGAGTAGAAGAACATGTAAAAAATTATCGGCCTCAAATATTAGTACTTAGCGGTAATCCAAGTGCTAGATCAATATTAATAGATTTCGCTCATTATATTACTAAAAAACAAAGCCTTCTTATTTGTGGTGATATTATTCAGGTACTTATTTAGTTTAATAGACTTTATAAAATTTATTTGCTTCTGATTGGTTACTGACACTGAAACTTCAAGTTCCAATGCAAACCCAAGTAATCATGAGAGATCTAGTGTGTGGCACATAATGAAACACGATTTTAGACTGCGAGTGATGTCAGCGTTCACCCTGGTCTGAAGTCGCTTTTTTTCATTCCTCATCACAAAATATACCAATTAATCTCTTGTTACATAATATACTATTTTATTGGTAACTGATTTTTTTACAGAGTACTTTAAATCATAAAACACGCAGTGCGATGATAAGTAAATTTTCATATTGGTTAAAAAATAATAAAATAAAGGGTTTTTATACGGTAGTTGACGGAGTTAATTTTCAAGAAGGAGCGACGTCACTTTTACAAACTTGTGGGTTGGGAAAATTACGTCCTAATATTTTATTAATGGGTTATAAGCAAGATTGGTCTGTCTGTGGCCAAGACAATCTTGACATGTACTTCAATGTTATGCAGTAAGTATTTCTTTAAATTATTTAATTCGCGGTTCCATATATTATCATTATTTTTTTTTTACATACAAGTATCGCAGCCGAATATAGAGCAATAATTATTTTTGTAATTGAAGCGTTTCTAGTTGAAAAATAAGAAAATGACCGTCGTAGACCTAGTTATGCATAAGTAGAAAAAATAATTTATTTTCTAATTCTAATCGACGTTATTTTTTTTAAATATTACTGTCATTGATCTAGAAGGATATAAATAGTGAATCCAATATTAAGTTTTCATGTCTAACGTCTCTCCAGAAAATACAGACTCGGTGTCTATGCCCATGAAAAATAAAATTTTATTTTTCAATTTATATCACGTTATATTATGTAAACATTATCATCAATAATCTAGAATACTGAAAGATATCAAATCTAGTTTCTAGTTTTTTTCCACATCTTTGACTCAGTGGCTTCTTTTCAAATTAATTTCTCTAACCCGAGATTTTAAACTTGATTTTTTAAAATTTGTATTTTAATCAAATTTTTCATTCTGATACGAGAAAAAATTTATCGCCTCCAATTCGGTGGCAATACACTAGGTGCATAATACACTATTTAATTAATAAAAATAAAATTTTTCTAGCAAAGCTTTAGATATGCATGTCGCAGTTGCTATTCTCCGAATAAGCGAAGGTTTCGATAATAGCGAAATTTTAAATGAGACACCGGAAAATTCTAAAAAAAGTTCCGTCACAATACGAGGAAACCAAAGTTTTTCTCAGCTTAGTCAAGGTAAAGAAATTTAATTTTTATATTTATTTATATACTATACTATATTTATATATTTATTTATTTATGGACTTATTATAGCAAGCAGTAGTTCCGATATTTCAATACCAGGCAGTCCCTCACTAAGCAGACCAACAGAAATATGTAATAATCCCGATGCATCGACAACCGATGAACGTACGGACAATAAATCAAATATTTCAATAATATCACAAGATGTACTGACTTCAATAATAAAGTTTCGAAGAAAACAGAAAAAGGGAACTATCGATGTGTGGTGGCTATACGACGACGGAGGACTGACGTTATTATTGCCTTATATTATTAGTACACGTCGTCATTGGTCTAGTAGTAAATTGAGAGTATTTGCTTTGGCTAATAGACACTCTGAATTGGAGTACGAGCAACGAAAGTGAGTAAATAATATTTTAAAACATTATTTTAATTTTTTTTCAATGGTAGTTAAATATTTAAAGTGAAAATGTAAATTATTTTCAGCATGGCGAGTCTACTATCCAAATTTCGAATTGATTATTCAGATCTCAAAGTTATTCCAAATATTTCAAATGCTGCGGACCAAAAAACTAAAAGTTTTTTCGATTTACTAATTGCTGACTATCAAAGTAGATCAAGATCTTCAGATAATGGTATTCATTTAATTAATTTATTAATAATTGCTATAAGAAAATAGAAAAATTCCAGGAAAAATAATTTATTAATAATGAGATTTTTCACTAAATAAAATCAATTGATATCATTAAGGACTTAGGAATTTTTTAAGACAATTAACAAAAGTTTTAATCATTTTTTTTTACTTAAAAATTAATATGATTGATAAAAAAAAATTATTAAATTTGTCGCTCTAATATATAACCTCGCAATAGAGAACATGATTGAGAAAAACTTAAAAGTTTTTCTGTCGTTAATAGCCGGAAGCATTAATTAAAAATTCACCGCCCAAAGAATCTTTTATCTTTATTCTTTATATTAGAAGCCAGTAGAGATTATTGCGGACAATTCTAGACTTTGTAAAGCTCTCAATATCTAGAAACTGATAACGAACTGTTTTATAGACCGAGTCATTCTCGTAGAATTTAATTAGAGCTCATTCATGTTTATAACTTTAAAATATCTGAGAATTGTTATCGATTATTATTACTTTGAACAAGGATTAAAGATACTAGGATTACATTTTTTTTCTTAATTAACGGAGAGTCGTGCGAAATGAGGAAGAAAAAATATCCGAGCTCTGAATTTTTTTACTTTTTATTTAAATAAAAAAAAAATTTTTGGCGCGATTTTTAAATTGCTATCAATAAATTTTTTTTTCGATTCGGGCGAAATGAAATATAAAAAAAAATCATTTCTTAAAATTTTTTCGATTAAATTTGACACATATGACGATTTTATATGCGAATTTCAGTAAAATATATGAACTTGTAAATAAATTTTAAAATATATATATTTTTTAATAATTCGGGCACTATAAGTTGCGTAAATAATTGAAAAAATGATAAATGAAAATTTAAAGCCGCTTAAAAAAAATTTTTACTATCCCTTTTTGCCCACAGTATCCGATTTTTCCCGACCCTCCTGGATATTTATAATTTTGAAGTAAAAAAAAAATTTAATTATTTAAATTTTAGTCTATTGACTTGAAAAATTTCTAATCCTGAATAAAAATCGTCTTCAATAATTTATTAAATAATTAATCGCAAATATTAATGACTATAATTTACTAATTTTATAATTTTAGAATCAAAAATAACAGAATCAGAATTATTGGCAATGAACGAAAAAACGAACCGGCATTTACGGTTACGTGAACTACTTATAGAAAATTCAATGGATGCAAATCTTATTGTCATGTGAGATATTTATTTATTTCAATGCTAAAATTATTTAAAAATTATCTCTTTGTATAGAATAATAAAAATTTTTTTGTTTATTTAGGACATTGCCAATGCCGAGAAAAGGTGCAGTGTCAGCGCCATTGTACATGGCCTGGCTCGAAACTTTAACACGAGATATGCCACCGTTTTTATTAGTACGTGGCAACCATACGTCAGTCCTTACATTTTATTCATAAAAATTATTTCCTCTCCTATTATTTACTTTCCCCTTAATTTAATTTATTTTAATTAATAAACTAATTAAATATAAATAATCTATAACTCATGAAAAAGCGAACAAAAAATTAAGTATTAAATATTTAGTGATTAATTTAAAAATTTAAGTGGAGAAAATTTATTGTAATAATAGATTATTTTTATAATAATAAAAAATACAATGAAAAATTATTCGTTTATTTATTGCCTTGTATTTTTTTAAATACTTAAGGGGGACTAGTGACCGCCTGAAAAAAAGATGATTTTAGGGAATTTTTTTTAAGAAAACTACTGCATGGAATATTTTAATATTTTAAGGACATATTTATGGATATATAATGAATACAAGATAAAATTTTTGGACCAAAAAATTCAAAATTCAGCGAGTTATTCACAATCTCATCGCTCAAAAGCAAAGTCCCCACTGCTGTAGTGATAGCGACCTTCGCAGTACCGGAAATCAAAAAACCAAAAAGTTTATTAAACTAGAAGGTATATCCCGTACCATGAGCCTCGAGCTTGGAAAAAAACTGAAATTTTACAAAATGGCGGAGTTTTTGAAAAAAATTCAAATTTCGCGCGAAAATTCGATTTTTGGCCTGACAAATACATTTTCGATTCAATTGGAAAACTGAAGGTTCATAGTACGTAGAAACATATATAAAAGAAGCTACAATTCGATTCAAATCGATCGGATGAATTGTCTTTGAGTTATAAATACAGCAATTTTGAAAAATGTATTTTTGATAACCGATAAGCGGCTGCTTTTCAGATGTAACTCAAAAAAACTATTCGAGATATGCACTAGAAATTTTAGTATGTTACTGTTGAAGATATAGACTATCGAAATGTGCAAAAAAAATTGATTTTTTCAAAATTTCACACTAGTCGTCCTCCTTGAGGTGAAAAAGATTCAAATATTTTAAAAGACAAGAGAATGTTATTGTTGTATCAATGACAAAATATATTGATATACAAGTACTAATATTTTATTCATAACATCACGAGCAAAAGGCAATCTATTGATCAGCAAATGTTTGCATAATTAATATAAAACTAGTATTAATTGCGCGGTAAAGTTCAGAACTGTCAATCGATTATAAAAATTATTTTTAAATATTCAATATAACTAAATATTTATATTAAATTATTTTATGACGCACAGAACTACTTCGAATTAGGAAATCGCTAAGAAAACTTTGATCGAATGGTTCCGACATTTAAAAATCTTGCAAAATATCGCAAGCACTCCTAAAAACTGGAAAAATAAGAGAGTGCTAGTGTATTCGAATTTCAATTCTCATATTTATTAGTTATGAATCATATATAATATTATTAATTAAAAAAAAAAAAATATCAGTTAAATTTATTCAAAATAAAACTAATCAGCAATATTAATACTTATATTTAGATACTAAATCAAAATTTATGTGTAATGTGATCTGATACAGCGAAAACGCCTCCTCAGGGCATTTCCACTATTGTATTGTATCAATAGCAAAATATAGCTCGTGATATCACAACTGGGAATCCTCTTGTATTTTTTTTTTATTTACTGCATACTACGCGAACCGAAACACCAAGAGATTTTTATTTATTCATTTATTATTTTGTCATGTATCACAGCTCATATATTTATGTATTCTTTTTCATACCAAGAATTTATGACGGGATATTTATTTTTCATTTTAAAATATTTGCTAAAAAAAATTAAAATAATATGACAAAATAATGAAATTTACAATCAGAAGCCACGAAATTATTTTTAATTAAATTAAAATCTAAATTATTTTTAAGTACAATTAGTAGTAATATATTTATTTAATATTGCATTATATGTATTGTATTAAACAAAAGTACGAGGCCACTTGACTGTTAAATTGTTTGTACCTTAAAAAGAGTTGGACGAATAGGTCGAGGTCTCTTTCATGGTCTTTTTTTAAATCTCTTTGTAAGTGGATAAGCCATCGTCTATTTTTAAATAAAAAAATACAATAAATAATAACAATAATAAAAAATACCTAACATATCTTTTGCATTATCTATTGGCGCTATCATCTCTCGTGATAAATTATTATTATTATAAAAGTATTATTATTTTTTCAATCTATGAATTTATGTAATGCTTGGAATTAAATTTATTTTCCAACATATGTATAAATATATATGTAGAAATTGTATTGATGCCGATTGAATTAATTGGAGTACAGGAAGCAGCTGAGTATGAGAATTCAAATACCAATGGATTTATTGGAAATCTCTTGTATATTGGATATATTGAAGAAATTTTATCAAAGCGGGTGTATTAACGGTATGATAAATGTATGGGCGTATTTTGATATTGTGTATTATATTTTAAAAATATAATTATAAATGTTTTAAGTAATTCCATACTGCAAAAGAATTTTTTATTAATTATAAATATAAATAATTTATTTCAATTAATTATTATTAGAATATTTAGAGTAGAGGATGTAGGAAAATTAACTGAGATGTTTTATTTTTATTTTAATAATTCATTTAAAAAATAAATAATGCAAGTAAGCTATTTTTAATTGTACTGTTAAGTGCTCTATAAACGCTGATATAAGTTAATATTTTAACGGTATTTGTAACAAATGATTTTAGTTTTAATTTACTTTTTTTTTATTCAATTAGAAAATTTTTTTGTATATAAAACAAACACAGCTGAGTTGGAAATTCAATTGAAATTAATTTAATTGGACTCTAATTACTTTACACCTGAGGCTTTTTTTTAGTGCTAATAGATTTCGTTTTGAAGGTCGTAATTATTGACAGTAAGAAGCAGAAATAATTTATTCATTGGATATTTAATGCTGATAGATAATTTTTTAAAAATTTAAATAAAAAGAAATCTGTCGTTTCTGGTAATGAATAAAGAGGATTAATGATGACTGATGAGTCTCATGTATCAATAGTTGTCACGTCATATGGATTGCGGAATCAACGGTTTATTTATCAATTTTGAACTCGACAGAATTTTTTTTTTTTAAATAAAAATTTATTTTCTCGGTTCTACTGCTACTAAATAGCAAAATATAATAAAATATCTTCAATTGGTACCTTGCCAATAATCAGAACATTCATTTTATAAAATAAATTTTTTTTGTACTGCTCTTTACATTGAAATTATAATTTAATAATTTGAATTCTACCGGAAAAAATAGACCCGGTCTATTTTTTCCGGGATCCAAATTCTACGCATAGAAAATAAAAAAATTTTGGTACTCTGACATCCAGTAAATATTCAAATATTTATCATATATATTAACAAAGTATACGATATACAATAGTATGTCATTTCTACCGATGATATATAGAGGCGATAAAAAATTCGATCAAAGCTAAATTTGATTAATATTTGAAATCAAGCAGGCCAATAACGAGTTATCAAAACTAAAAAATAAGCATGAAATTTATTAAGGATCAAAAAATTTTATTTTCTAAATTTATAAACTGTTAGTTCAGTGACAGGACTAAATATCCAAGAGAAAATATTTATAGAAAACATTTAAGATACGATTTCTATTACACATATGAAATGTATAAAAAAATAGCGTACATAACAATTTTAATAATGACGGTGAAAATTAGTAAGATTAATGACATATTTGTCATGTTTTTGTCTTAATATTTAATCGTGTAACCGTTACTTCTATTGTCAAAAAAGTATACTAATTTCATACTGAAATTTGTAATTTTGAATTTTTTTTGAACTCTTAAAGCTGCAAACTAGAATAAAGTACAGACAGGAAACGCAGTATGAAAACATGCATGTACTTCACTATATTACAAAACTTTAGGGAGTTTTGAAACTAAAAGCAGCTACGAAATATTCATAAATGATTTCGATCTTATTCGGAAAAATGAAAATTTGAAAAATTATAGTGTTAATAGTAAAAACAAGCTCTTTAAACGAAAAAATCTTAAGTATAAGCTGGAACTTTTACAGTTTTTCGTTTGAAAAGCTTCTCTTTACTTATTAAGGATGTAATTTTTCAAGTTGTAACGCCATCATTATAATGAGGTAATTATTGACAATTAAAAATAAAAGACTCAAAAATTAACAGTTTATTTATTCAAAAGTTATCTCTGAACTGTAAATATACTAGAGTGGTGTTAAAATCACTGTCACGAATAGTAAAATTTGCCGTTATGAACGTAATAATCTTTCAAATGGACTCTCAGCGACTCATTACCGCTTAAGTAGTGTATGTACATTAAAAAAAATTTTTTTTTTCATCTCTGGGTTTCAATTACCGTAAAATTCATTTAAATGAACTAATTTGTTCCGAGAATATTCAAAACGTACATGAATAAAAATTATAATTTACTGACGTCAGTTACCGTTACACTAAAAGCTAAAAATCTTATCCGCAATATCAATTGTCATAACAATTTTACTGTTACTAATTTTTGCAATTTTAAATTTCGCAGATAAATTATAAAATTGTCGACTAAAAATTCTACAAAATTCAATCATCCCCAAATTAATTTAAAAAAAGTTTTTTAATTTAATCCTTTCCAAAAGACAATAATTTGAAACTTAATAAATCTTACATAAATCCATTTAATAAATTATAAAATAAATACTGACCCAATTATGAAATAAATGTAAAAAAACGAATTACACAAAATAATTTTTTGAGTAAAACAAAAAAATAAAAAAAAAAAAAAAAAATGAAATAAAAGTTGAATAATATTTTTTATATGAATGGTTTTTTTGTTCTCTTTGTCTTTTTGAACATCAATTCGAATTCTTAAAAGAACTAAAGAGTAAAGTCAGTTGATAATGACGGAGCTACACAAGAGATGCTGTGCAGGTCGTTATAAAATGAAAGAGCAAAAGGGTATTTGATAGAAAGAAATGATTTTATTTAAACTATAGACGTAAGACGGAGTAAGAAATCTTTTGACTTATTCCTTTCCATTCACTCTACATTGCACACTTACTCATATCATTATTATATATATATATATATATATATATACAACATACATACATATATACATATTATTATATACGACGGCATGTTTCTTTATCGACGCCTGCGCATACTATAGAGTATTTGTACTCTCGCGATCGCAGGTACGCGGCACAAAACATACACAAACCGATGTGATGTTTGAGCATCGCCTACGGGCAGTACGCGATGTTACTTGAGTCTTAGTATCGCGCCGGACGTTGGTCAAACTCTTTGTCCGTAACACTTGTTAAATTATCACAACATATTGTTTATAATTTAAAAAAAAAAATACTAGAAAAAATTCATTATTAGCAAAAAAAAAAAAAAAAATCAAAAAATTTTTTTTGAAACCGATAATTTTTTACCTTTGTCGGAATTTTTTACCTGCTACCTGCACTGACATTAAACAGGTTAAATTCCAGGTAACAGCGTCGCCATGGGTTACGTCTGTTGTGCCATGGAAATTTTGTTTGTGTAAAATGTTTTTTGTTACAAAAATTTAAAATTTTTTTAAGCTGTTTAAAAAATCTACAAGTGATTTTTTTAGTAATAAATTTTTTGAATTTTTTTTTGTTTGGTGACTGAGTGATAGTTGGATAGGATTATGCACGGAATATTTTTAATTGGGGTCTGCTCGTGGTAAGATTTGAATTTGAATTTTTTTAACATTTAAAATTTTATTTGACGTTTAGTTTAGTGGAAATTTTTTTTTTTTTTTTTTTTACGAGTAGTTAATTAAAAGGTCTTGTATATACATTCATGTTACTTTATATTTTGAGGCTCCGGAAGTTAAAGGACTGCGGTTTATACTAAATAGAAATCCTTCATTTACAACCACTTGGCTCTTTAAACTTCTACTCAAATTAAGATCGCGTTTATATATTATGGAGTAAACGATTACTGAAATTATGTGTAATAATATGAAATAAATTAATTATAATAAGTTATTATTAATTATAAAAATAAAATAGTAAAAGAATGCACTTTGTTCATTTTATTGAAGGCCAAATAAAGTATATTTATATTTTATATGCAAACATGTATGATAATTATGTATTAATACCATAAATATGATAATTTGGTAATACATATACATATACTTACATATATGTGTGTGTAATCAGTGGATTAAAAAAACGTAACCACGTATCATATGTATATTCATATATTTTTGAATATTTAAATTCTAAATTTAACCACCGAAATTATCATAATCAAATAAATTTTTTTTTTATTTATAGTCGAAAAAAAATTGACAATGATCCAAAATTTATTTTTTCTTAACCAGTAGTTTGATTAATTTACCGAACAAAATATAATTTGATACATAGTTAATTATCAATATCTAATTAATTTTAATTACTTTAGAAATATGAAAATATTTATGTATTTTATTTTCAATAAAAATGAATGAAAATCAGGTTCTCCGAAATTGTTTGGCCGGGGTAATTATATTTATGAGTTTAATTAACCGAAAAATCATTAAACTTTCAGTAAAATGTTTGATGTATAATTAATTTTTGTTGTATTAAATATTAATATATAATTGGTAACTAGGGAATATATATTTAAAATATGAGTTATTGAATTAATTAAATATGAAATTTAATATTTTTACAATCTAAAGTCACTTAGTCATTAGACTTTCTTTAGTTTTCTATAATTATTCAAGTTTCCGTTAATATTAATGACATTGTGTAGTGATTTATTGCTGAAGTTACCACAAAAATAATTTAATTTTTTTCTTTAAATCAGTAATATTTTATCAAGTATAATTTAGAGAGTATTTTTGTTTATAACAATATAATTTATTCAAAGGATTTTTAGTATTAAATAATACTAATTAATTAAATGAATAGAAGGTGAAATTAATTATATATTTAAATATATTAATGTTTGTATTATGGTTTGTATATAATGAGAAGAGAGCGCAAATTCTAGGGCACGCGGCAGTGGAATTTGATTATAATTTTACTAAGGGGAATATCATTCCACATATGTTACCATATAAATACTTTATATATATATATATATATATTACTCTTATTTCATTATTGAATCGTTGAGATTGCAGTGATATAATTTTGTTCAATTTCTCATCCCACGATGTATATGTACATATATATATATATATATATATATATATATATATATATATATATATATACATCACGTGGAAAATTTGAACCACAAATTGAATTTAATTTTCTCTATTTGTATCCTCGTCTTTGTAATGATAAAAAAATTTAATATGAAATAATTTAATTCACGAATAATAGCAATATAGAAACATATATATATATATATATATATATATATATACATATACATAACAAATGAATGTAAGAGTATACGGAATAGTAAAATTAAACTGTAGTTACAATAAAAAGTAAATGAGGATTTCAAAGTAAATTAAAAAAATTCTTTAGCCAAAGCTAAAAAATTTGCCCTCTACTGTGCAGTATTTCGTTTAGTTGAGTATCTCGAGCGTAGTTGAATTAAATTTGAAATTTTTTTCATACTTTTGCGATGAAAAAATAACAGCGTTTACTGTAATTATAACTATTGTTCAAAATAGGCTTTTTTAAAGGATGTAATAATATAATTATATATGTATGTATATGTTTGTTCAAACTAAATAGATAAATGGGGTTTTAGATGATTTTTTAGTGTACAAAGAAACGTCTGGTCACGCTAGAATCGAGTAAATTGTGTGCAAGTGTCAGAGTATGTATGTTTTATTATATGAATAAGGATAATATAATATAGCGGTGAAGTTTAACGTTGGAAAGTTTTGTAAGAAAACATATAAAGGAACAAACAGGCTAATATAAATATATATGTGTGTGTGTAAAACTGTCTGGTGAGTCATCTATCGTCCTAGTCTTTCTCCAACTCATAAACTTTAAATGCGTCATTTTATTTTAAAGATTAATTATTAATTTTTAATTTAACCAGTTATTAATTTTATTTTATTTTATTTCCAATAAATTTTTTTGGTGCAAAATTGCTGTTCAAAACTCATAAAAAAAAAAATAATAAATTGAATGAAGAACTCAAATTACAGGATATCCGCAGGAAGATAATTTGAAGTTAAATTCTCACGCGAACACGGAAAGTGAGAAAGTTTATATATAGATATATATTTTATAAATTTTAAACAAAAAATATAAAAAAATAAATTGCAAAATTTTTAAAAAAAATTTTATCTTTTAAGCTCAATGATAAATAATAATTTATTTAATTATACTATTGTTCAGTGATAATAAAAATGATTTTTTTTATTTATTGCAAATGATGAGAATGACTAAGAACAATGAAAATAAAACAAAGAAATCCATATTTTGAACTTAACTCTCGAAGATCGATGTCACGTAATAACAACTTGGGTGAATGTACGTGATATAAATTTTTGATTATTTTTATACTCTACGCAAAAATATGCTTTGATTGAATTATTATTATTATTATTTTAATTATTATAATTATAATTAATAAATAATTGTGTACAAGAAGAGGAAGAGCAGCAGACCGTTCAATATTAGATCGGCATAAATATTCATAATGTATCATCATAAAATATAATTTTAATAAATTATAAAATACTCAATTATCACAATAATGAATCGAAAGTCGTAATCGCAATGTATTTTACTACAATACAATGTATATGTACACAATAAGAATTAATTTTGAGATAAAAATTCACGATACTGAAATTTGCCTATACCTCATAATTTTTGGATTTTTTAAAAAACGATAAATTATAATAAAAAAAATTATTTGAAAAATTGCACTTATAGCTTTTTTAATTTTCTAAATGCGCATATTTTTGGTTTTTTTTTTTTTAATTGATTTGTTGAAAAAAAAAAATTCAAAAATTGTTTATTGTCCGCCATATTCAGGATCATAAAAATTTATGACCCGAAAGTTATCAATCAAAATTTTTTTACCGAATAAATTACAAAAAAAAAAAACTAAAAATATGTACATGAAAAAACTGTATGTAGAATTTTTTTAAATATTTTTTTTTCCTAATAATTTATTGTTTTCAGAAAAATCAAAAAATTATCAGACATCGGGTAACTTTAGTATCATAAAAATTAAACAACAAAACAGACGACGCGTGAAATTTTTATTACATATAATACAATACAACTAGACATCATATCAGTAATACTCAACTCGACGTGTCTTGACCATTACATTATATGATGTACGTAAGTAATGAGTGGTACGTAACTTGATGCTACGTAAACGTTTTCTCTTGTTTTGCTTTTTAAACATATGTCACAAACGTGATACTTAATTTTTAGAAAATAACCTACACAATAGGATTTAATTTCAATTACGATATTAAAAATCATCTTTTTTTTTTTTTGTTAAATGAACTTTTGAATTCAACATATGCCAGGATTTATTTTATTGCATTTATTTTTATATTATTTATTGAGAAAATATTTTTTTTGTCCTTGAATTAAAAATTTATCATGGCTGAATTTGTTATTCGAATTGTATTATAGATATTATAATAATTTATATGTATATACTTATACTGAGTCATTCATTTATAATTTTTATGTAGGCGATCAATTTAAAAATTCATTTTATTTATTTGGTATATATTTATCAATGTATTTTTTCTTTTCATACATGTATATTAAGAAAAGGAAAACTTGCCTTGAAGACATTTTTAAAAAAATAATTTGAATTTTTTTTTATTATTCGTTTAAGGGGATCGCGGGCAAACGAGATACTCGAGGCAAAATAAGTTACCTTGGAAAATTTATTTCCTCAACATAAATTTTTTTTCATGTTCTCAAGATATGTAGATAATATTAACATAGAGATCTGAAAAGTTTTGAATTTTTATATGTCAGTTGCTAAGTTGGCAAAAAAAAAGAATTAAATTTTTTCACTGCAGTGATAAAAGTTGTGATTTGGCAAAAATTTTATATTTTTTTAATCAATATTGAGATAAATGACTATGTATATATAGAAATTAAAAAATGATATTTTTATTCAAAAAATGATATACTTTTATGAGTAATGTCTTTTGATGCTGTTATCTTTCAAGATTACGGAAAATTTCTAGGGTGTATTCGCCCAAGGGTTCTATTCTATTCTTTTTTGATAAAATAACGTCCACATTAGGGACGAAAATAGACAAACCACTTGATAAAATATTATCCAAGAAAACCAAGAGGGGTATAATATAAATATAAATGTATGAAATTTACTTTTTAGAAAAATTCTTGTTCAATATTTATTTTTAGCATCGAGGAAACTTGGGACAATATCATTTTTAAAATATTCAATTGTTATGGCTTCCATGGAGTAAATAGTACGAATATATATTCCAAAAATATATTCTATTATAATAATGTACAAATGAACTAAAATGATTTAAGTTTTATGGCGGTAAATTTTCAGATTACGAATTACTGTTAAATTTCGGGATTATAATTTTCTTTGGCAATAAAGTATCGATCTACTCTAATTTTTTAATCCATTTTGGTTCGTTACTGTTAGTTAGTTTCAAACTTTCATTAATTAAATTTAACACGACCAGAAGTATATTTATAGAACGATAAATTAAGAAATTGGATTAACTGAAATTAGAAGAATTTTTTTTCCCTCCCTTAAGGATTATCGAATTTATTCTAATCACCCGCATATATTAACAGTTTTAATTATAAAATAATCGCGGGAGAGGACTGAGTTGAAGGGGATGATAAAAAAAAATTACTTTGGATTCTGTACGATTGAAGTTTTATATATACTTTTTACTTATGTTTTTAAAAAATAAGAAAATTTCTCAAATAGCAGTAAATATTTTTTTTTCTGCACAACTTAAACGCGAAATAGAGGTTGGGTTTTACTGTCGAATTGTCAAGATCACGCGAGACATTAAATTTTTTATTTCCGAGCAAACAAACAAAAAACTTTGCAGAGTGAACTCGGATGGAATCCGGAGTGAATGCGAAGTAGATAATTTTTTATTTATTTAATTTTCTCGGAGTGGAATTCACTCTGGAAATGAGTTTATTTTAATATTAAAAATCCAAATCGGAGTAGATGCGGATTATAATAAAATCCATATCACCTTTCTGAAAAAAAAAATTCCCTATGTAATCATTTCCGACATTTCTGAGTGCACCTCAGACTTTACTATCAAGAAAATCCGTCGTCTGAAAAATCCTACCGAAAATCTATGGACAATTAGGACTGAAAAAGAAAACTTCTGAAAATTCGGATTGTAAAAGAAAACTTCCTAGTCACCTCGCATTTATTCCCGACTTTTCACAGTGTAGGATATCCTTAATAACTACAAACTTCATAAATCCAAATTTTCAAATTTTTGAGTACTCCAATTTGTCTACAATACCACATTTCGTTCCCTTTTTTTCTATAATATGAATAAATATTGAATAAAAAAAATTATTAACATGTAATTCTTTTTATATTATCATATATTATATAGTGAATATAAATAAGTCTTTTTAAAATAAAAAAAAATCAGATAACTTTAGTCTGAAAATCTTGAAATAAAAAAAAATTTCGAATAGAGTATTTCCTATAAAATTATACTAAATTAACAAACGATATATAAACTTTAGTAATACTAACTATTAGCATTGTACGTCGTCATAAAAAACATGCATAAATTTTGTGAGACCAGTGATTATAAATCAACTTATTTTGAATACCGCGTATTCTGCATTTTTGAGTATCGCGTATTTTCTGATCTTATTATTTTCTCTTTATCAAATTTATATTGTATATAATGCTATCTTACATTATAATATATCGTTATTATTTTATTATTATTATAGTTGTAAATAATATTTTTCAAGTTATAATGTCACGTTATATAATAAATAAATCAGATCTTTTATATATATTATTATTATATTCTATATTGAAGTATAAAAGAAAAGTCATGAGATGTATTAAGCTGTGATGCAATAATTCGTGTAAATGTCAGGTCAAGAGACTGGAGGAAAATAGAGAGGATTATGTTCACCTTCTCATCCTTATATATTGTGTTAGATAATTTTTTTTTCTATATATATATCTGTAAATAAAGATGTGGATTTTTTTCCATAAAAAATAAAAGATAAAAAAAAAAATAATAATGATAATAAACAAAAAAAAAAAAAATATAATAAAAATCGTGACAATTGAAATTTCATTTCCCTCTTGTTTTAAAGTCTGACGCTTTTATCCGGAAACGCTTTCATTTCAGGATAAAATAAATTACTACATCGTAAAACGTAATCAATTCGAACAACTAGGAGAATTTTTATTTTATCTTATAAATGAATTTAACATTCGTTGTTTTAATTTATTTAAAATAACAAATTGTCTATATATTTTATAATTAAACGCGATGGAATTCACTCAAGATAATTGTATATTTAACATTTTCTATTTTATTAGTTTTCAAAATTCAATTTTAATTAAAGAAAGGTCACAAAGGAACAATTTTATACTTTTTCAATTAACACATTTTAATTGCTATTAATAGAATAAATATTTTATATATTTTTTTTAATTAACTACAGTCCGAATTGAGAGTAATGAATTTTATATGAAAATCTAACTTGGAATTTAATGATTATTTTTTTTTACAAACAATTACAATCATATTAAAGATTTGATAATTAGCTGCATTTAGATATATATCAAGCAATTAAAAACGTAAGTACTACTAATTACTAAATATGTTGTACGGTAATAGATCATTGTCAACTTCATTGTAGTCATTTTTTTTTCACTTTATCTTGTGATAAAAAATTTTAATATTAATGTAAAAAATTATTTCTGTGATTTATACTCCAGATATATTTATATATAATATTTTTATGAGTGTGAACGTAACTGACAAGTGGCAATTTTTTAAATTTCTGAGTGAATAAATAAAATATGAGTAGGATAAAAATTAAAAAATGTGTATTTAGAAAAATGAAAAATTAGTATACGCATTTTTTAAAAATTTAATTACAGTAGGACCTCGTTATAAAACTATAACCTGATTTATAAAAAAGACAAAATGATAATCTTATAACGAGATCCGACTGTAATAAATAATTAAATATTTTTAGTTAAAAAATATACAGTGAAAACCATTAATATTTTATAAAATTATAATAAAGTATACTTATATATAAAAATATATTAACATCTCATTTATGAATTTTTCAAATTTAAAATATGAATTTGCTATTTTTTTTTTTTTTTTTTTTTTTTTTAGTAAAGCGTTGAGTCAAATAGACTATTAAAGAATAAATTGAATCTCTGAAATAATAAGAAAATTTTAATGAAAATAAGCGCGAGCTTTTCCATGCATTTTTATTTTTTGTAAAAAAAATGTTAGACTTAATTGACATGTAAAATTTCTTTTGATCTTTGTACATTATAAAAAATTTCACAAACTTATAATTATTTAAATTGATAACTAATTTTAAAAAAATTTCGCGAAACTATTAAAGGAAAATTTATTTATTTGCTTTCATAAATTTTCCGAAGCGTTACAGTTAAATTTAATACCTATTAAAAAATATTTAACTATATTAAAAAAAATAATTTGAATTCCACTATAAATTTAAAAGTTTTAACGTCGCCGCGTAAAACATTCCGGTTCTAAATAATATAATTTAAAGTTTGTGTATTTTACTTGCTTCGTAAAATTTTAGCTGTCACAGTAAAATTCCCTCTATTCTAGTATCACTAGATTTATTATATACCATAAAATATGAACTATGCACTAAAATAATCCAGTGTAATTTAATTTTCATTCAAAATCGTTCAAAAAATCCGTTTTTATCCAGCAGAATAAATTTTTTCGATTAAAATAAATTCGCAACTTTTTTTACCCTCTCCCTACTAAACTCAATAAAATTACACTGAGTTCGAACTGTTCGCACATTCATAAATTATTTTTAATTATTGAAGATAAAGAATAATTAGCAACAATTAAAAATTGCACTTAAATAATTTATTAATTATAAATTAATAATAATTGCCTTGTCTAAAGTCACACTATTTTTTATCTCAACACTTCGTAGCTCAGTATGTACTTAATTGATTCGTGTATTTTAACACACTGGCATTTCCGCTGGTGTTTATATGTTAATATACGCATATATGAATAAAAATGTGTGTACAAGAGGTAATATGAACACAAAGACAACAATTAATATAAAATAAGAGATAAGATATATACATATATATGGAGGTGTATATAATTGATAAAGTCTAGACTCTTAACAGAAGAGTGCTAATGTATAAAGCTTAAAAACATTATTCATTAGTCATTAGTTGTGAATACTCGACACAATGGAATGTAAATATTGTAAAGAAAGAAAAAGTGAATTTTATTTTAAAATGCTTCTTCCCACTGTGAGAAAATGCTCACTATTCAATGTCTTTTGCAAACTTTTACGTCTACATAATTCTTAATAACAATGATAATATATATTTCTACTGTATATAACGCAATAAAAAAATTTTATTTCTCGTAATTATTAAATAGTTAAAGAATATATTTTTATAAAAAGCAAAAGTTTTTTACATTGTAAAAAATTTGCGGAGTGAACGCGCAGTAAGTCTGAAGTGAATGACTGTTTATTTATTAAATCCTCTGAAGTGAAATTAACTCCAAAAAAATGATCCTAAAGTTATCAAACAATTAAAAATTTTTGGATTTTTATTTTTGATAAACAAATGACCAAAAAAAATAAAAAATAAAAATTTGCACATGTAGAAAATTTAAAAAACTATAAGTGCAATTTTTTGAAATATTTTTTTTCTTTTAATTTATCGTTTTAAAAAAAAATCAAAAAATTATTAGACGTCGGTTAACTTTAGTATCATTCTAAAGAGAGTTAATTTTAATATTAAAACTCCGAATCGGAGTAAATGCGGATTTAAATGAGATTCAGATCACTCCGAAATGACTCTGCTGAAAAAACAATCTTCCTATTTACTCCTCAGCGGAGTGATTTTTATTTAAACTTCAGAACTCCGAGTGACGGAGTGAATTTGAATTAAATTAAAATCCGAGTTCACAAAAACGAATTTTTTTTATTTTATAAATAGTAATTATATAAAATAAATATTTTTATTGTGATTGTTAATGAAAATTATTGAAATTAGCTTTGACAATCAGTAACAAAAATTTTATTACTCATGCGACGTAAAATTTAACTACTAGAGTACACATTTAATAGTAACTACAAGCTACCATTGATAAGATAAGAAAATTCGTATGTATATATATATACATACATATGTTTTACCTTCTATTGAATAATCAAGCTTTTATACTTTAAATCCAAAGTATAACAACTTGATTTAAAATTAAGTAATATCGATCATAAATTTATAATATAAATTCATCATTTAACACATGTTTAAATTTATTATTTTTTTGATTTGCATAATATATACATTTGAAATGCTTGACGTTTTAATAAGAATCACACTATTATTATTTTTATGATAGCTGTAAGTTATAACGTATCATGGTTCGTGAGTACTTTAATTTAATGCAGTACTATACTAGGGAAAAGAGAAAGTCTTAAGTGAAGAAAGTGATATTTATACTGTGAACGAACGTTAATTTTCTGGCTTATAATATTAGCAATTGAACACCTTGTATTATTTTTAAAAATGTAAATAAAGTTATTTTTAGAATTAAATTAAAATAAATGTTGAAATTTGTGAAATTTATCTTTAGATTTAATGTTTTTTTAAAATGTTGCAATGCAATAGTTGCGCCAAGGCTATGGTTTCACTGTTAGATCATGCGAGTCATGACAAAAAAAAATATTATTTATTTTAAGTTAAATAACTGGTCACAGTTATTAGAATAATTTTTCACGAATTACGAAACCAATGAAATGAGCAATTAAGAAATAAATTGAAATAGTTTTTTTTAGTTCAAGGGTCAATAGCTTTTAAATTGTGTACAAATTTAACTTTTGTTATGAAAGTATTTTTTTATGACTATTAAATTATTTTGTTTCTAAAAATTTGATTTTCTGGATTTTTGAAGAATTTTAACTTTGATTTTTCACATGTATATTTTCAAGTGAATAAAAAAAATTTCAATTTTAATTAAAAACCCTGAACTTAAAATGTTATCTCATTTACTCTTTATCTGAATAAATAATCAAAGCAAATAATCTGATTAAAATTTTTTTCTTTTAAGACTGAAGTAAAATCATTTAACTAATTATCTTATTCAAAATTTTTTATGGAATTTTAATTAGAAAAAGTTTTTAGGTAAAAAAAAGTATAAAAATTGTTGTAAGAGTTAGTCATGTAAATCCATAGAATACATTGTAAGGATAAAAATATATATATATATATATATATTTTTTTTTTTTTAATTTATGAGGGCTACGGAAATGAGGACAAGGATTGATTGTAATTATCAAATCCAAAGTTGGTAACCACAATATCAATCATGAAATAGATACTAGTA
The DNA here is from genome assembly GCF_026212275.2 of Microplitis demolitor. NCBI lineage: Eukaryota > Metazoa > Arthropoda > Insecta > Hymenoptera > Braconidae > Microplitis > Microplitis demolitor. The sequence continues at coordinate 3,783,023 of NC_068549.1, read as the reverse complement.
TGGTATAGAGTATTAAGTATACTCATACATACGAATATATGATATGTATGAGAAGTGTTAAGTGTATATGATATAGTGTAGTATGAAACAGGAGTGAGAGATAGCAATGAAGGTATTGGAATTAAACGTATTGTTGTTGGTCGCACCCTGAGCAATGTAGGGATATGCAAGTACAGTAATGTGCTGTACTGATTGTGAGTGTAGTATATAGTAGTGAAATCACGAGCCCATTATTCCATGAAGCTCGAGTTGCATCAGTGGGCCTACTATACACTACCACAACTGCTTCTAATCCCGTACCCGGTGCCAGCACACCAAAGCAAAGGGGCTCAGCAGTGGACAGTGGAATAAAAAAATATTAAAAAATACTGATAGAGAGAGAAGAAGCGAGAGAGATGATAAAACTAGGTATGAATACAGATAGCAAGAGAACAAGTACCTAGAGTCCAATTATCCAATGACAGAATACGGCCTTGCCTCGCCTTTCTGAACAATCACGTTCCATTATAACACAAAACTCTCAGACTGTTTGTTATTACGGATAATTTCCCGCTCGGACACCTTAATTTTGCACGATATTTTTTTTTTAAATAATCTGTTTGATACTAGTAATTTTTTGAGATAACTTTCGTTTATTTTTCCAGTTTAAACTTTTAAATCTTCGTTAAACTGTAACCAAGCAGAAATAATATTTAATATTTTTAGAAAAAAATCGGGAGTGAATTGGAAGTGATTGCGGATTTTATTTAAATTTGAATTCACTCCGTTCCGAAGTTTTTAAAAAAATCATTTCGCATATGGAGTAAATAGAGAGTTTGTCTTCTCAGCGGAGGGATTTGGATTTTATTTCAATCCACATTCACTCCGATTTGGAGTTTTAATTTAAAATAAACTCCCCTTTGGAGTGAATTTCACTCTGAGGGGGTTAAATAAATAAACAAATATCCGGTTTGCAAACTTTGAAAATTTTTTATGGTAGTATTTAATTAAATTAAATATTGTTCTGTTAATACTTTTGGATTAGTGTTATATTTGGGTTGAAAGTCAATGGCTGTCATGGATGTAATTATATGAAAGTACGAGGTAATTATTATAGTAAAGCCGATAGACAAAGCGCCGACCACATATTATGTTTGCGTTAGTTATTACAGTCAATTCTACTAGAAATAAACAGCGACAAAACGGTGCTGGGTTCAATTTATGTCAACAGTTATCTCGAAATTCCCGGACACATGATTGCTCTTAATTGTCTAATAAAAAATCTTGTAAATTTTTTATCGCCTCGTTTCAAGTATTTCTGATTAAAATCTATGTAATTATTTACATTGTACACTTTTTTTTTTAACTATTTTTTTGTCAATTAAGTTTTTTTATGACAAAAAATTTTAAAGTGATACTAATTATTAATTAACGCTTAATTGTGATGAATAATTACGGCGATAATTATAAAAACGAATATCCAAGGTTTTAAATCAATACCTTATTTATTATGGCAATTAACTGAATCTATTAGTTTTTTTTCTCTTTTTAATTATTAATTATAATCATATTATTAAATTTATCTAGGTCATTTAATTAAAAATCAATGATTTTTTTTTTGATTCACCAAATTTTCAAAATTGCTTGTGTATATCTTGAAGAACTTGCATATAAATTTTTATCTAATATTTGTAAAATTTTTAATTTTTATTTTTTAGAAACTGATACTGAAGTTAACCGAAGCCTGATAACTTTTGGATTTTTTTTTGAAAACTTAATTACAAAAAAAATAATATTTTAAAAAATTGCACTTATAGCTTTTTTGATTTTCTACACATGCATATTTTTCTTTTTTTTTTTTTTTTCGTAATTAATTTCTAGGAAAAAGTGTTTCGATAAATTTGAAAATCCAAAATTTTTCAAATTTTTAACTGAACTCAAATTTAAAAAAAACTACTGATTGTTTTTTCTTAAGTTTACATTTTATCAGACTTTAAAATAAATATTTTTAAATCATAAAAAAAGGGATCGAATATTTTCAATTTTTTCAACTCCATTTTTTTAATTAATTTGAATTTATTAATTGAAGAGAAAATAAATTAACCGTAATTTAAAATTTGAATCTAAAAAAAAAAAAATAAAAAACATAAAATTTTGATACCCTATTTTATCTGGCTTCCCTATATATTTATATATACCTATAGATTGTCACCTTCCGTAGCTAACGGTCTTCTCGCCTCGTTTTGTAGCAAGAAAGACACGACAGAACTTGGATACAAGTTAGTGGAGCATCCTCTTTGAGAGTTCCGTAAACATCTTGTGACATAAATATTTTATCATATTTAGTTATTTACCTTCATTTATATATATATGTCTCCACCATTTATAAATATTCAATTAAATAAAACAATATTAAATGAATAAGTAAATAATATACTGAGAAGGATAAATAAATTTATCTTAGAATTATTAAACAAGATAACATAAAAGCGAACAACTAACAATAAATTAACATTCTCTAGCTATAGAATTAAATCGTAATTCTATATTCATACTTGACTAGCCAAGTAGTCGAGGGTCTTAAGCTAATGCTAATTCTTAAGCTGCATTATCTATAGATATATGTATATTCTAATCACAATTTAACCGTGCGACGCAGTTATTATATTTATCTATAATAAATCAATGTTCATAGTTACAGCTCTTCAATAATTACTGATTTAAATTCATAAAAAATATACTGCCTACTTTATTTTCCATTCAACCGAGTGCTTTATTTTACTATTTAGAATTAACTGGAGTAGTTTGTCTATGACCGGATGTGTTACGGTGACTTAAACTTCTATTTACATCTCAATAGATGCACACTTGCTTTCATTTCCCTTAATTTTTCCACAGTATTCCCTTTTTTGTCTTTTTCCCTTTTATCTTCATCTTTTTTCTAGAATGGTAAAATCCAGTACATATATAACGATCCATTACGATTTAAACACTTTGCTTGATATGAATGAGGTCGCCTATTCAGAGATAAAAATTACTACTGCACAATTTTTTTTTATTTTATAAATTTTGAAGCATTTTTTTGATCCTTATCTACATTAATCATATAATTAATTGACTTGTAAATGATAAAGTGATAGCATTTTTGAAATGGAAATCTTGTTGATTTACGATTTTTTTTTTAATTGTTCTAGATTTTATGGAGCGATCCAAAGAACAGTGAAATGACACGCAGAATTAATGTTAGCTTAACAATATGGACAGGTAAATATAGTATATTTCAATAGTAAAAAATATGTTTTATTTGAATTTCCCGGGAGAAAGCGAAATTTTCAAGAAGTTTACGAATTAAAGACAACTCGGAATTTTCAGTTGACAAACTAAATTTTTTTTAAGTTTTAAAAAGTCAAAAGTGAATAAAAGGAAATTTATGTAGCTTACGATCGGAACGTTTTTTGAAAAACGAAAATGAAAAAAATTGATGCGTGCCATTTTCGGCTGACATGCGAAATATTTAAGAAATTTAGATCTAGTGTAGACTTTTTACTTTTCATTTCATTTGTTTTTATTGTCGTTTCGCGAAAAACATTCCGATATTCAGGTATACAGAAATTCGAATTAATATTTTGAAAAAATTCATGGGATTTTTTTGATTACTCACATTAAGTTCAGATCGAGTTTTCAAGTTGTATCCAATTTTTAATTTAACACTTTTTTTTCACGGAGTTCGAATGAACATCTCAAGGCTTTAAGTTGTTCAAAAGAACATAAATTAACTAAGATAATATACAGAATTAGTATCCATTAAAAAAAAGTCTTTTACCCTTAATTTGAATTTTAAAAGCTCGCTTTGACTTTTATGTTCGTCATTAAAAAAAACATAACTTTTTTTCCATTGTTATTTTTTACCTTAAAAATAATTTTCTGTCCTCATTGACTACGTGGTTTTGTAGAGCATAAAATTTTTCACTTTGAAAAAAGTATTCACTTATTGTATTATTCTAAAATGCCTGAACTTTCTAATTTTAAATTTATCATTTTTTTTCTATAAAAACTTTTTTGTAGGCCATACAATCCCCTACAAAATTGTCATTCAAGTTTTTTGTATATCGTCACGGTCAAGACTAGAAGTGGCGAGCGATTTTATCCGTTTTTCAATAAAAAAATTAAATTTCAGCCTCTTATCTGTAACTAAAAAACTATCTGATACACAAACTCGTCATTTTTTTTGTTGAAAATTCAATGCTTTATCAAGCTGTGGTATTGATAAGGTCACAGAATTTTTAGGCTGTAAAAAAAAACGATAAATGGAAGCTTTTATATTTTTTGCGACAACATGAAATTTGAATTTCCAATTAAGAGTAGACAGAATTTTCTGAAATTATATATCAGATTTTAAAAATTAAATTTCTAAAGTTTATTTCAAAATTTCATCAAAATATATCCCGTTATTTGCTTATCTTGTTTGGAAATAAAATAAAATAAAAATAAGAAAGAAAACCTAGAAAAGATAGCAGAAGAAGAAAAAAAAATAAATTGTAAGAGTAGACGGTCAGCTTTAAATAATTCGCGATGGCTCGGTGAAGTAAGAGTACAAAGTACTGTTAGACTTTATGTACTTTAAACTATGTTCACTTAGAAACTTACTTTTAACGTTCACGCTGCTTAAACATTGTAAATAATTTTTTTAAACATCTACATTTAAATAAAAACAACAAAAAACTTAATACTTTTTATCTTTATATGCACGCCAGCCTGATAATTATTATCAACTACATATTTTTTAAATACTATGAATTGATATAAAAAAATATTAAACTCAGAAAAACTTGTTCTTAGAAACTTACAAATTAATAATCATTAAAAGTAAACGCAGATTTTATTTATTTTTCTTTACAAAAAAAAAAAAAACTCATGATAAAACACGTTTTCTTTTCCAACTCATAATTTATCTGAAAAATGATTTAAAAATTAAAAAAATCACGTAGCGTTCAAAGAATTGATAAAGAAGAATTCAATAATTGAAGAAAAATAAGTAAATAAAAAATTTAATTTATTTTTCAGGTGTACTATTGCTGTTATTAACAACAAAATCTCAATCACAGACAACAGTAGAGTCCATAACACCAGAAATCATAAGCAAAACAACAGAAAACACGAAAGATTACAAATTACTATCAGGAAACAGTACAACAATCTTACGTAAAACGTTAGCCGATCAAGAAGTTGATGTGTTCGCGCGTTTGCCAGCCTTGAAAAATGATAGAGAACGTCAAACACCTTTCCATTCCTCCACAGCTAAAATAACTACTGAATCTAGTGTTGATACACGTGACTCATTACAATCCAATATACAAAATAACCAAAGAAAATTTAATTATCAAGATAAATATTCAAATTTAAACAATAATAGTTATAGTAATAATAATAATAATAATAATAATAATAATAATAATAATAATAATAATAATAATAATAATAATAATAATAATAATAATAATAATAATAATAATAATAATAATAATAATAATAATAATAATAATAATAATAATAGTAGTAATAATAAAACAACAACAAAGTTACAAAAAATTGATTTACTGAAGACTGATAAAAATGATAAAATTAATAGTTATAACCAATCGAAGAAACATTTTTTTGAACAATTAATTTCACCAAATGGGCATAAAATTGTTGACATAAATAGCCATGAGTTGTCGGAACTAAATGTTGATACAGATAACGAAAATGATGAAGATAATTTTGAAGAGGAATTAGAATCACGTGAAGCAACAACACCTAGAGTAATTAATGATTATGGTGGTGTTTCGCTAATTAATGATACTCAAGTTAATTACAAAGGCCAGAAGAAAGAAATCCACGAAGATGCTGTCATGATAAACAATAAGAATAATAAAGTGAATAAAAATAAAGTTGAGAAACTGAAAAATTTTGATGATCAAGTTGAGATAATAAATACTTCTGCTACGAAATTGAATAATCTTGAAGGTATTGAGCGGATTCAGGTACAGAAATTGCCATCAGATTTCAACGAAACGGAAATTACCGATTATAAAACGGATAAAGTTTATGATGATGGAAAAAATGTTGAGAAAACTGAAGCTAAAAGTAATTATGAAAAAATAGATGACAAAGCGGTTGATAAAAATGTCGACAAAGAAATTGAAGAAAAAGAAGTAAAGGAAGTTATTAAAAATGGTGACAACTTGGATGATAATTTAGATAAAGAAATAGACAGAATTAAAAATAGAGACAAAGAAATTGATAAAAATGATGATGAAGAAAAAGAGTTAGCGCCAAAAGGTCGCACGATATCATTTGGTGGTGCCAATCGGTTCAGTAGTACAGAAGAGAAAGCTATTGGTTTTACAAAAGAAAATACTGATGTTAATTTAACAAAAGACTTTAAGCCGTATCCTTATTTTAAAACATCACCAGCTGTCACGGCTAATAATTCAGCTGTTAATCTTATAAATGATAAAAAATCAACTAGTATTAATTTTAATAAAGAAACCGATGAAATTTATACCTTTGAAAATACGATCAATAAGAACAAAGAGGATGATAAAAAATTACTCATTACCGAATCTTCGATTATAAATAATAACATCCAAACAAAACCAGTTAATTTGAAACGTTCTAGTAATGCGACTAAAATATTGACAGATTCATCATTATTATCACCGTCATCCTCTTCAATGTCGTCAGTTACTGTCAAATCTATTCCTGCAGCAGTAATAAATACAACATTGAATAATAATGATAATTTAAAACTAAAGGATAATGTCAATGACATTCCTCGTAATCCCGAAGAAGTAATAGAACGTAAAAGTGCACTAGATTTAAGTAGCAACGGTTTAAATGTTGAAAATATTGATAAAAAAAATTCAACATTGACGGAATTGGTGACAAGCGAAAGACCAATTATTGAAACAACAGAGAATTATTTAAATATTAAAAATACAACTGAATATAACATTGAAAAAATAAAACCAGACAGTGAAATTACGACAATAAATGCAACAGAATCAAATGATAAAGATAAAACCATAAACGATACAACAAATTATAAACTAACAACAAGTTATATTAAAAAACCCTTAGAGACAATTAGTTTAAACTCTTCTTCGTCTTCCATAAAACCCGAGGGGATTCAATTAATTTCAACTTCTCCTCCAACATCTCCAGCACCGTCGTTTGACGTCGACGAGAACGTAACAACTTCCGGCATCACGACAAATAAATTGGAAATAACGAGTACGATAATGTCGGAAACAACTTTATCGCCAGTAACATCTACCACTATGACGATGTCGAATACTACGTCGAAAAACTTTTCCAGCTCAGAGACATTGACATTTAATTCAAGCGGACGTGGAATCGATTTACCTGAAAGTACAACCTCCGCTGTTGAATATGAGTTTGTTGGACTTAATGACACTACTTCATCAACATTTGTCAGTAATAATGATGATAAGAATATTTCAACGACATTGCTGCCGGATTTATTTAATAACACGTCAATAAATAATACAATGGAAATGAATACAACTGAAAGTACTACGAGAGATTCAAAGAGTACTACTGATGAATTATTAACAACAACAGAAAGTATTTTAACAGATACTACAAGTTATACAACTAAAAATTTCGATTACTCAAGTACTGACGACACAACAAATTCAGATACCGAAGGTACGACGATTGGTATGGAATTAAATGTTACGAAAGAATTAAATAATGATAATGAAACAAATAATTTAAATAATATTTCGTCGACTACCGAGTCGTTATTAACAACTGAAATAATTGACAATGATAATAATAATAGTAGTATGACGAGTCCAGTGGAAACGACAGTAGATGAATTAAATACAACAACGATGAGTACATTGAATGTGACAAGTTCAACGGGATTAAATGCTGACGAGATGACAAGCACTAAAATAGAGAGTAATAATAGTATGGTTGTTACAAATATTGAAGATAATATTACTACTACAGTTGGGTCAGTTCAAGTTGTCACTGAGGACGACGTACAACGTTTTACTCCTGGAGATGTCACTTTACTTGTCAGAATAGTCGTCGAGGGCACTTGGTCTGACATTTGTCAACATTTACCTGCACTCAAACAATCACTTGCTAATTTACTAACTGTTGGAATGGAAAAGTTAGTTTTTTATGATTTATGGGATTTTTAATCAAATTTCAGCGAGAGATAAATTACTTTTTTTTACAGGCCGGTCTCCGCGAGCCAAATAATATTTCAAAAAAATCCCTGCACTGAAATTGCTGCCAAAAATAATCCAATAGAGTTAATTTTATCGACAATTCTTCTGTATGTTATTGATGAAAATGGTAATTTTGACGCAACAATGACGCAGAATCTGCCAAATTTGTACAGTCAACGACCGTTCGAATCTCTTTTGACTGTAAGTTATTCTGTGTTACATAAAAAAAAGTAACGTAAAAACCTCGTAAATGTCTAACTTATGAGATCACAAACTTTTTAGTCTTTATACTTAAAAATTATATTGAAAAATATAAACAACTTTTAATAAAATTTTCTGATGTAAAGAACGTGACCTAAAATATTAAACGACATTTTTTATATTAAACTAGAGGTTTTACGATTCGCTGATTAAAAAATATATTTTTAGTTTTAAAAAGTTGTATTGCTTTATATTTATAAAATAAATGATAATTAATAATTTGAAAAATATATATAGATTCGCAGTTTCCAATTAGTACAAGATGGAGATTCCGGAAATGCTATTGCAGTTATAGTGGTTTCTTGTGTGGCTTTTGTATGCCTCGTTCTCTTAGCCAGCTTACTTGTAAGTCATCTTTTTTTTTTACTGCTAATTATATTTACTAAATTAATTTAAATAAAAGCTCATACTACCCGGTTTTAAAAAGTAAATTTTTATCTTCTAAAGACTACTTGATATTTTTTTTTAAATCGCGCTTACAATTTTTTTGTCCCTATCAAAGCAAAGCCTTTGATCAAAAGTTCTACAGGAAATTCTATCGCACGATAAAAGTTGAGAAAAAAAGTCTTTTTCAAAGTTTTTAATTCTATTGGAATATACGTACGGTTATTTGAATCTACGTCATGTGTATAAAAATAAATGAAAACTTTGGCTTTTGATGTTCTGTTTTGTAAAGAGAATTTTGAAGCAGTGTTAAAAGTTATAATTATTAATTTTTGTAGTTTATTATGAGAAAGCGTCAAACGAGATTTAATTACGGGGAAAGATGTCGACCAGTCTCTTTAGATGCTTACAGTTTGGACAGCGTTTCAGCTTATAATAGTGTTAGGCGTAAAGGGGCTGCACGAGCGTCTAAACGTAGCTATGGAAACCCAACTTTTGAAGATTCTGTGAGTAATAATTTTTTTTTTTTTTTTTTTTTTTTTTTTTAATAACTTCAGTCAATGAATAAAATAATTTTCCTAACTGTTGACTTTACTGTAATTAATTTTTTTTTTTTTTAATAAACGAACCTATAAATCAATGATTTAACAGACTGTAATTTTTAAAATTATTTTTTATTTGAAGTAAAAATCTAATTTAGAGAAAATATTTTTCCACTACACAAATAATTCAAAAATTTAAAAAAATATAATGAATTTATTTGAAAAAAAATTAATTAATATTTAAATGATGATTAATAATTATTTAAAAAAAAAAAATAAAAATAGAAAAATTATTTGATTTAAAATTTTTTTTCAAAAAAGCTTTGTAGTTAAAATGTTTTTATGTGAAGAGAATGTTATGATTGTGTTAAAAAAAAAAAATAAAAACTAATTTCAGACGGTAATTCCATCACATCCATTAAATTTTGCTGGTCTATCGGCATTCTGTAATGAACAAAATGCAATATACGAGGAGTTCACAGGCATACCACAGGTTTCAGCGCGCATAGATGAATTACCACCTGGTGCGGAAGTTAAAAATAGATACGCAAATGTAGTGCCTCTACCAGAGACACGTGTGCCTCTTATGAAAATCAACAATGATCCACTGAGTGAATACATCAATGCAAGTTACGTACGCGGCCCTAAAAACGCTACTAAATATTACATTGCGTGTCAAGCGCCAATGGAGTCGACAGTAACCGATTTTTGGCGAATGATATGGGAACAACAGTCTAAAGTAATTATTATGCTTACCGATCTCATTGAAAATGGTGTAGATAAATGTTCCGAGTATATACCGCCGTCGGAAGTTACCGATTGCCATCGTCTTTACGGAGACTATCAAGTGACATTAAAAAAACGAGAGACCAAAGAGAAATATGCGATTTCTACAATACATTTAAAGGTAAATTAATCTATACTTAGTAATTAATCAGAAATATACAGTAAATATTTTTTAAAATTAAAAAGATATTTAACAAACATCTGGTCGTCTTATGATTTTGTTCATCAGAGAGTTAAATTTAATAATGACAAGTTTTTTAAATACTTTTACTTACACTCGCGAAGTGACCGAAACAGATATGATAATTACGACAAATTAAAGATAATTTCTTTTAAAGTTAATTATTTAAAGTGTCCGATTAACTCTTGACAATTAAAAAAAAAACTCATATACTTCATTATTTACATGAGCATAATTATTATTTAAGATAATAATAGTTCTCATAGTGTATTTACAAATAATTCTGTTATGCTGCATGAGAATCATTCTCTACTATTTAATTATCAACTATCACTTTTAATATGAATAATTTTAATTAACTTCACATTCCGGGCAATACTTATAATTATCAAGGTGTTTCAATTACTTTTATTTACTATTCTGAAGATCATAATTATGATACATATAGTTATATATAACAAGTTAAGTTTAATTACAAACTCATAATAGTCATTATCATTATCATAAATTTTTTATCGCTTATTATGAATTTTGATTACCGAAAAAATTTATTTTTCAATTTTTGATAGAATGGCACAGCTTCAGAAAAATAAAAAATTGCGGAAATAAATTTTTTTGTACTTAATTTTGTCTAGTCCTCTCTTTAAATAAATAACTTTTTTATTAAACGAAATAAATAATAACCCATGATAAAAAATTAATGAACTCTATGGGCGTTCTAGTGAGGGTTGACGTCCAAAGTACGACTACAAACATATGAGTTAATATATTATATATATACACATACAATGACTACACTGTAAAAAATTACGAGTAAATTCGGAGTGATTACAGATTTTATTTTAATTCAAATTCACTCGGTGACTTGGAGTTTCGGAGTTTCAAAAAAAATCACTCCATACGGAGTAAATTTGATTTTTTTTTTCTCTTAAGGTAAAAGACCTAGTACCCGATCAGGGAACTAGTACTCGATGACTCCATGGATTAGATATCTATAATTAGTAAATTTGAGTAAATATAGATATACAAATACAAGAGTAATCGGGTACTAGTTCTCTGATCAGATACAGGATCTCACATAGCAAAGTAGTAAAAGTTCAAAATCTTCAATTACTAATGTCACCAAAAAACTTTAGTTTACCCACACTATATTTTTCACTAATAATATTAATTTCTTCTGCGCAAAATGATGTAAGGGAGGGAGAAATAAATCGGTTGCAACTTAAAAGTCCATTTTTTGACCACCGGACGGAATTGGAAGTTTCTTAATCCTACCCGAGACAGAATTCGCCAACTCCAGTCTCTTACCTTATATTAATAATTTATTTTTTATTTTATATATATTGAACTGAAAAAAAAAATTTATTTATTTTTTTCAGAATTTGGAAAATAATACTTATAGAGAAGTATTTCATATTTGGTATTTATGGCCAGCAAATGGTGTTCAAACAGATGCAGCTGGACTAATAGCAATATTACTAGAAGCGCGTGCACTACAAAGAGGTGGTCCTGGGCCAATTGTAGTTCATTGTAGCCCAGGAACCGGTAGAACTGGTACACTAATTGCTCTAGATTTGGGTATTAGACAGTACGAAATAACGCGAACTGTAGATGTACCGCGAGTTGTTTACACTATACGGCGAGATCGAGCTGGTGCTGTACAAACTAAAGAACAATATGCTTTTATCTACAAGGTAACTATTTATTTTTAATTATTGATCCGCAATAACATTATTTAATAAACTATTATTTTTTCCAGGCATTAAATTTATACGCCACAAAACTTGCTGGTGGAGGTTTAGAATCCACTTGATAAAAGAAAATAATAAACTAAATAAACATCGAATAATTAACAAATAATTAATCAACGTCAAGGAAACACGATCTAAGTCAATAAATAATCAAGTAATTAATTAATTATTAAACATAGAGTTGGATGATTTATATTATTACGGATAATAACAATTGATAGTAATGTGTTTATGATTAATTGATAATCGATTACATACAATGGTTATAATCCCCGACTATTCGTATGATAAATATCTACCTAGGTACTTTTTTAAGTATCTAATTAATAATAATAAGAATAACATATATTTTATGTGACAATTAAACGCGCAATGCCAAATTAGTTTATACGATTTATGTATGCGCGTATTTAATGTCTCGTAATTATAAAAATGATATTATAAATCTATAGTATTTTACATACTCACGTATTAATATTATTAGTATTTATATAATTTGTGAGGATTTAAAAATACAAATAATTAATATAAAAAAAAAAAAAAAAAATCAAAGTGAGATTTAAATTAATGCTACAATTTTTTATTTTGTTAAAAATTGTTTCATTTATTTTTTTTTTTAGTAAAAAAAAATGATAAGGAATCGAGATTAATTAGAAAAAATTTTAATTTATTTATTTAACGAGGTGTCAAATTACGATACTACTGTACTGTTTCTTTTACTGTTCAATTGTCTGAAGAAATGTTATTAGTTATGAAAAATTACTGCCTATTGTAATGTTACATAGATAGTGTGTGAAATTGGTGAGAGGAGTCAATTAGACGGGTTTAGTTTTCTGTAATTTTGTAGAAGAATATATGAGTTGATTGCAATTTTTTTATTGATAATAATATTTGGGTACTGCATAAATTTTTACCGTTTCTTTGTCGGCTAAAATTATATTACTGTGTTCTGTTCTGTTGTCTACGAATGTAAATGTACAGGGGAAATTGTCTACGCAATTTATTGCATACATTCAGTGACGTTCTGAATACTAATCGATGTTGTTTTATTTAACATTCTTTAAATTTTTCCGTAACAATTACAAAAATGGATACGAAAGAAGACTCGTAGGCTCTCTAAAAAATTGAATAAATAGAAAACAAAAAAATTATCGAGGCCCATCTTCTTTTGGAAGAACCGAAAAAAAATTTGAAATTTACAAAAGTGTAAATTAATTGGCGCCTTGAAATTTGTAAAATAATTGGAGAGCATTTTTTTGAAAAGCAACTGGGTTGTAAATTCCCAGAATAATCACTAAAGAAAATTACCTGATAAGTGATTAAATCCAAATAAATCTTTATAAAATAATTAACAATTATTTTCTTCCAATAGAAATAAGAAAAATATTTTTAAATACCATCGAATTTTTATTTATTTTTTAAAAATATTTGTTAGATTTTTTTTGTAATGCCCATTATTTTAGTCGCTGATAGTTGAACAAAATTAATTTTTAAAAACGAAATCCAGTTATATTTTTTTTCTATATAAACTACTAAAATATCACACCACTTTATAGGGTAGAGGTGCCGTTTTCTGTCACCTTAGGACCAGTTTTGAATACTCGAAAAATTCAAATAAAATAAGTTGTAAAAGACGCAATAACTATTAATTTTAAAAATGTGTTCAAAGATACTTTTATCCCACTATTAAAATACTTTACTTTATACTTTTTCATTAATTAAAATAAAGCATTAAATGTCAAAAAATGGAACAGTGGCCATAAATGCTACTTCTGCTCTTTCAACAAGAATTTTAAAAAACTGAGCTCTATCAATCCATTTACACTAGACAATTAAACAGTAAAAAATTTTATTGATCTTCCTCATTTAATTAGAAAAAATTATTTATTAGAAAATTTATAGCAATTGGAATAAGAAAAAAAATTGATAAAAATACTCGTTATAATTCGATTATTGTTATGAAGTATTAAATAATTATTATAAGAATTACTATTAATATTTTTGGACTCTCTATTAATTTTTTTATGTAAATATTTGAAATTACCAGGCGTTAATTCAAATTTAACAAAATTTTGTTGCAATTTATTGATAAAATTTTTTTTTTTTTTTTTTATTGAAAAAAAAAAAAACTAAATATTGATTGACTTTTATAAAAGAACGAATGAATTAAAGCTGGCTCAAAAAATACATATATATTTTTTATGGAATTATTATATGATGCAGATTTAAATATTTGAATTCTGTTAAAAGTTACCGTTTAAGATTGAATCGTATATTTATTATTAATGTGATTAAAAAATATTTTTGTTTATTAGAAGATATATATTATATTAATGATTTTATGATATATAATATTTACATTGCAGTACATTTTTGTTGTATACTCAATTTAAATTTGTTATTATAACGACTATTTATACAATTTGAAACGTCGTCAGTATTGAATTACAATAAAATATATATTATTCCAATTGTCATATATTTATATATATCTTTAATAGGAAACAAATATATAGGATATGATTAATGCATATGTTATTTTTTAATAATATTATTAAAATGATAAATAATAGATTCCAAGTGAAAAAAAATAGAAAAACATTTGCCAAAATATTTAATAATGTAGAAGTGTAATTATAATAATTTAATCATAGTCATAAATATAATTATTCAAATTTATTGTAAATCATCGTATGAACTGTTTTAATAAAAATGTATATTCATGTATATATTCATTAAATATATCAATTTTAATTTAAATAAATGTTCAATTTAATTCAAATTTTTTTTTTTTTATTATTTACTTGAAGAATTTTTGAAAGTTGAAGCGGAATGAAGTTGTTGGGTATATTTTTTAAACTATAAGTAATCTGATAGTTTACTTAATGAAAATTTATTGTTGACTGTTTTTGAGACTAAGAAAAAACAGTTCCATGATATCTGATCCCATATACTAGATCCAACTAACAACTGACATTCTAATTCATCAGTTTCATTAAAATTTTCATAACTTTCATTAGCATTATCTTCAAAACCTTTATCTTCATTATTTTCAACTGAATGTCGGTGGGATCAATTTGTAGAGATCACTTGTCGTGGTATAAAATTATTGGATTTAGAATCAAGTCAGTTGGGAAGTTCAATAAATTTTCGGTGATGAGAAATTATTATTAGTTTAAAAAATATCTCCCATATAAACTATTGAAGTTAGCTGAAAATTGATTGAGGTCTTTTTTTGTAGAAAATAAAATTTACTATAAAATCAATTCAGTACTTTTTAGTCGTATATTGAATAGTTTAACCAGAATTTAATTTTAAAAACCAGTTGCATGAAAAATTAAATGTTTTTCTATGAATCCGAAGTCTAGACAGAAATTTCTATAAATAAAATTACCAATAAAAATTAACTATTTAACAAAACCCAATAATTTTCCCCCTTTAATAATTTTGAATACTAGTGCCAATATTTTTAAATAAAGTTTGATAAACAGTAAAACATTTAATCAACAGGTGTCACTGCAATCCCAACTTTCAAATCCCGATTATCGACCGACAAAACATATTTGCCATATGAATTATTCAATAAAAAAATATATATATGTATTAATCATGAATAAATAAATTTTAAAAATTACACAGAATATTTTCCTCATGTCAAATAGCAATAAAAAAAAACCCATGATAACAAACCGGATGTTTTTTTGTAAAAAGGGTTTGACACATAATTAAATCGACTTATCGAGTAATCAAAACTTTTTTTTCTTTTTTCATGTCTTAAAAATTTTATCTATTTAACTTGAAGCAATAGATATCTCTTTAATATCGTGACTAACACGTCAATAACCTATTTAATTGATAAGATCCTAATCAAATTAAAATATCCAATTTTTTTTGTTAATTACATATAAAAACTATAATTTCTGGAAAGGCCCAATTTTTTTTATCTGTTTCCTAACATCAATCCTTGGAAATTTTAAATCGACTCATTAATTTATTTATTTCTTATCTCTGCTATAATTTATTTGTAAAAAAAATTTAAAAATGAGTCAGCCCGCGATTTATCAAAATATTCAAAATAAAAAATGGGTTTCATTTCTATACAAAACAATAATTATTATTAATTATTGTTATTATAAATAATAATAATACCGATAAATATTTTTTAAAAAAAATTGATATAAATTCCACTACATACCCAGAATATTCAGGTAATGTCGTGTGTATTATAAACTGGATTTAACTGGATTCAACCGGCTTGAAGCTGTTAAATCTCGAGAATACTAAACATCAGTTTTCATTGGCTTTTACATTATCAGTTAGGAAAGGAATAATAATTAATTAAAAAAAGATAAAGCGTAAATATAATAAATTATTATTATTATTATTTGTTGCTGTTGTTGTAAATAAAACGAAAAATTATGAAGGTTTTACGGAGGCCGAACTAATGTCGAACGTCAAATGTTGAATCTGTTTAATGTCTTTTTTTTTACAAGGCTAATCTTATTAATTCATATATATAAATGTTTAAACATAAAACTAAGATTTATAAAATACGATCATGAAAAATTGTTGGTTACATCCAACATACAAATTACTACACATGTAGGTCATTATCATCACGATGCTTGTCACCGTGATCAAACATACTGTGTATTAGCGTCATAAGTCATAAAATATTAATTTTCAAGGAACACAAAATGAAACAAGATAAACAGCTAATACGGTTCACGATAATAACAATGTTTTTTTTTTATGAGTGATGTATGATTGACTAATTCATCTTTACTTCATTAAAATGGATATATTTTAAACAGATTTTTTTTTATTAGCTTAGATCATTTAACTTTTATTGATGAACTTGAAGAAAAATTATGAAAAGATTTTTATGATGATAATTAATGAAGAAGATCGTCAAGTTGCAACTGAAGTATTTTTAGAAGTATTTGTTCAATTATTGCAATGTGTCATGTGTGATAAAAATAATATTCTAAATAGTGTATGATATTAATAAATATTTTTTTTTGCTTTATATTTTTTTTTATGATCCTTAAGTTAACAGACAATTAACAAGTTTTGTATTTTTTTTTTTTTTTAATAAATAAATGACAAAAAAAAAAAAAACTAAAAATATGCACATGTAGAAAATTTAAAAAACTATTAGTGCAATTTTTTAAAATATTTATTTTCTTTATAATTTGTCGTTTTGAAACAAACTTTTAACTTCGGTATCTTTTTTGTAGACTAATAAATTTTTTTTTTTTATATAGATGTAAGAAGTAAAAGTATGAATAGTAAATATGTTCAAAAAAATTTTTTTGCAATTTGAAAAGTCAAAAAAATGTATATTAATTATTTTATCTATTAATTAATTAATTAAATTTTATTATGATTCATTAATTTTAAAAATAAAAAATTACTAATTAAAAAAAAATTTTTTTTGTATTAAATTAGAATATTTTTTTTATGTAACATTTCAATCTCATTCTAAATATAGGATTCACTCAAAAACGCATAAAATCTAAGTAAGCCACATGTTTCGCTACGTAACAGCATTGCAACAGAGTTTATAAAAAAAAAAATCGCCGTCATAAAAATAAATAATTTTGTATATATTTTATTATTTTTTTAATTTATTACTTATTACTTGTTACTGTAATTAATATTAATATTTGAAGAGCAATAGAGTCTAAGTTATGGATTACAGAGTTAATTCTAGTGGGCAATGCGTTTGTATACAATACAATAAATAGCGTAACGATACATCAGCGAATCTATATCATTTTTTTTATGAGGATCGATGAGTCGGTGATGATGCTAACGAGATATAATAACAGCAAATAGGACAATGGACACATACATATATTTTGTTATGATAAAAGTAAATAGATTTGTTCAACTTCCGTTTTCGTGCATGATTTATATAATTATAATCATCATGTCAGTAAATCGTAATTCGTGATAAAAATTGTTTTTTTAACTCATTAACAAAATCGTGTAAAAAAATTGTTAAAAGTGTTAACTATTCTTAACTTCAAAACGTGACACGACGAACTTTTTTTGAACGTTTTTGAAACTTTTGAAAATTCAAGAAAAAAAATCGATGAATATACTGATATTATTATGACATGCTAAAACAAAAAACCAGAAAAAGTTCAAAATAAGTTTTTTCTGAACGTATTTTACACTGAAAAAAATAATTAAACCGAGAACTTTTAATAGAGCGTCAAAAAAATGTCTACAAAATTGTCAAAAACGTTAATTTGTAGTATTAAGTCAATTGTATTTTTTTTTTGTATCTTCATAAGTTTAAAAATCATTTTAAAAAAATTTTTTATTGTGACACGTTTTAAAATTTAGAATAGTCAACATTTTTACATTGAATTTTTTTTTATACTTTTGTATTTATAAAACAATATAAAAAGTATTTTCAATTGCAAATTCAACTAAAATGATTACCTTACTGTGAATTCAATTACATAATGTAATTTTTATTATAATTTCAATGTCATGATTAATAATGACAACGTATTATAGTAATTATAATTATTATTCAACCTAGTGTACGGTAATTTTTATTTATTTTTCATTTCCAGACAACTGTAAAATTTTCTGAAATATTTCAGAAATTTCAAGGATTTCTCCAAATGTTGTAAAATATTTTTTCAAGTTTCCAGGCTTGAAAATTTTTTTTACTGTTTCGGGAAATTCAAAAATTTCCTAAACAGTTTTTCGAATTTCCGGTGTAATTTAAAAGAATTTAAAAAATTTTAGAAAGTTATCGATAATTTGAAATTTCTCGAAACATTTCCGTAAAAAAAATTCGAATTATTATTTTTAGATTTTTTTTCAATGCTTGAAAATGTTAAGAGTCAAGTAAATGATAAATATGATGATGAAAAATTTTTAGCATTAATTTACATATAAATAAACGATAATGAATAAAAATTAGCATTCAAGTTTATTTCAAAAGCATAAAATAAGAATAAACAGAGGGACTAAAAATATTCAAAATCAACTAGATTAAAAAAAAAGTTATTAACAATAAGAATAATCTAATGACACTATTAATGGTAATTAAAAAAATAATAAAATCAATAAATGAGTAATTTTTTATATTAAATGTATCCCAAGGAAATAAAATAATTAAAATTCTCTAATATAATTTTCCTTTTATCTAACGTGTAATTACTTTATCGTATCAAATCATCAAAATACGTTAATGGAAACTCAATTATTATTTTCATTAGTAAAAGTGTCATGTTAGTGCATACAACTTTTTAATTTGTAAGAAAAAAAATCGTTAAGTTTGCTTTACATTTTTCTCAGAATTAATATGAACTTCGTTAATTTGTTTATTAAACGATGAATCACTTAAGGTGGGTACTAAAACGTCGTTTACTTGGATGTCATATAAAAAAAAATATTTATTAATAATTGCAAGCACTTAATATTCAAATAAATCTTTCATGAAATATAAAAGTGTAATTTTTTAAACATAAATTTCAAATAAACATCAATAATAATTACTGTTGTAATCAATGTTCAATGAATTAATAAAAAAATAGTTTTTGTTTTTGTTCCATGTCAAAAAATATTTTTGATTTACAAATTTAAAAAAAAAAAATTACACACACTGTAAAACATCGGGAGTGAATTCGAAGTGATCTGACTTTTATTTAAATCGATTTGGAGTTTTAATATCAAAATAAACTCCCCTTCGGAGTAAATTTCACTCACAGGGGATTTAAATAAAAGAACAATCTCCCACTCTGGTCACTCCGGATTTAATCTGCGTTCACTCAAAATTTTTTACAGTGCAATATTTTAAAAGATTATTTGTATGAATATTATGATATTTATTGCTCTAATGATAAAGTATACAGAATAAAATACATATGTTAAATATGTCTACATATATAATGCGTTAGTAGATCTTATAACAACAAGAATATATATAATAAGATTGGTCACTTGACGCAGTTTCATCCGGACTTGTCTTGGTCTTAATATTTAAATTGAAGTGCGTCGAGACACTTAACATGTATAATATCTGGCAATTTATAGTATATATATGTATGTATGAATGTATCTAATGATTCACGTTTTTCTGACACTCCAATTTCATCCAGCACGTGTTTTAAAAAATGACAATAAATAAAACGTCTCTACAAGATCATAGAGAAAATAATAATCCGTAGATAAAAAATAAACAAAATTTTTTATTATGTTTGAATTAATTGAGTTAATAGGAATTAATAAAAAAAATAAATATGATTAATCATTGGTAGATTAGTATCAATGATGGAGTGATGATTGTGAGTAATAATTTAACTGAGACAATTAATTAGTCTTCGAATGTAGTGTATATACAAAGGAGAAATAAAAAAGTAGCAGAGAGTGAGTGAGAGATAATGAGATGATGAGTTAAGTATAAGAAATAGAAGATGTCTCTCAGAATTGTTGTTAAGAAACTTACGCCATTGTTTATGTGTACAAGTTCACCAAGGGGTTAACTAACTTAAGAGTGGTACTGGCAATTTATCGGCAAGGGGGTCGGCAATTTGTTAAATGCTTGATAGTCACTTGGTATAAATGTCGGATTTGGTGATGGATACATTTTAGTTAATAAAGTGATACTAACGCATCAACATTCGCGTTATTTATTTTATTTTATTTTTTATTGTTATTGATTTTTACGCTTGTGGATACCCAGGGGTAAATATTTATCTTCTGTTATTATTTTTATTTTTTTATTGAACAAAAATATTTAACTAAATTTATTTCATCTCAAGACGGACAATTCATTTTTTATCAATCGAGCTCAAGATCATTAATTATTTAATAAATAATTTATGTCACTGGCGAAAAAAAATTCATTTTTTATTAATAAGAATTGAAAAATTATTTTAATATTAATTTTATGTTTCAAATTTTATACAAATTTACTGCTACTAATATATATATATTTTTTATTTCTACTCATAAATTTTGTGAAAAATATTAGAGTATTCGATTATTTGTAATATTAAATTTTGTAAGCAAAAGTTCAAAATAATGACAGTGAATATTTTTGGAAAATTAATCATTTTTTACCATTAAAGTAAAATTTCAAAATATCAGTTATTATGAACAAAAGATTCTTAAATTTTTATTTTTCATATATTTGCTTGTAAAATTAATTTATTTAAAAAAGTCACTTTCGAAACACCATAAAAAATTTTTTTTTTCAATTATCAAAATCACGAGTTGCCTTAAGTAATTTTCAGCCGAGCCCTGTTATGAATCTATTTATATCTAAGTTACTCAGACAATATTTTTAGTGCAAAAAAAGTGTAAATATTTCTACAATAAAATCGGACTAGTAAATTCAACAATCAATTTTTTTTTTTAATTTTACTGCAAGAAATTTATTAGATTTTTTATCCTGAATGAAAAATATATTTATTCATTAGTAAAATAATTGACTTTGATATAGTACATATTAATGTCAAATATATTATCTATCAAAAGACATATACTTAACAATCGAAATTCATTTCAATTAACTAGTGACGACACTATGGCATTTATATTAATTAAATGAATTGGACGTTCCCATACTAATAAAAGAAAAATAATTATGGCAATAAAAATATTCATTCTATCTGTGTGCAGAAAAAAAAGAATTATTGGCGCTAAAAAATTTTACTTGCCCTGAGAAATTATTTTCACTATGAATTGAAATCGAAAATTTTCTTTTGTAAAGAAATTTTCAGATAAAAAATTATTTTTAGCAACAGTAGACACCAACGCATAATAATAATTGAAACAATAATCAATAGAAGATAATTACTTTTTAGATAAGAAAAATATTAGCGCGAGTTAAATAATTATGTAAGTATATACTGTGTATGTACTACTTTTTTTTATCAAGGATGTTGATAAAAAAAAATACACCTATAGCCAAGGTCTGTTTCTGTTAGACGGTTTAAAATTTTTATTGTTAAAATAAATATATAAAAAAATAGTAAATTGAGAAGTAGAGTAGTATCAATGTACCGACGATGCATTACCTTGTGGCCAGCTGGATACGATAAAGAATTTCCTCATCGCGAGCTAAATGACATCTTTGTACGTGTGCGATGTGTATCTTTTAAGTTACCTCAACAGTATATATATATCGAGAGTTTGTTGAAAAAGGTGATAGTCGAGCTTGAAACGCGATACACGAATGTGATTTAACGTTTCCGCAGTAAATTTATTGTTATTATTTTTTATTTGTTGTTGTTTTTGATTATTTGTGTTAGTTTTTCATAATTTAAAATGAATAAAAAACGAAAAACTTCATTACTGCGCAGGTATGATTTATATTTTACCAAAGTAATTATTTATTTTACTTAAAAGTTTTTTAATTTTCTTGCGAGAAATAATTTCAAAGTAAAAGTATTTAAATATGGAATCAAGTAGGCTTTGAATTGTTTGAGGAAGTAAATCCTGACAAAAATTTTTTATTTGAGGATTAATTTATGATAAATATTTATGATAAAAATAGACAGGTAACAAAAAATTTGGATGATTAAAATGAGGATAAATGTCAATGAAATTTGAAAAAAAATTTTGAATTAATTGGAATAAAAAATATAAATAAAAATAGTGAGTGAAGTCATGGGAATTTTGAATATTTAAATGAGATATTTAAATTCCCGATGACAAATAATTGCCGGTTAAAATAGATTAATAACGAGGAACTAATAAAATTATTTTTGGAAATTCATATTTAAATGAATAGATATATAAATAATAAAGGCACGTGTATTTATGTTGGATAGTAATAATATAATTTAGCAATATAATTTCCAATAAATGAGTGGCGTCTTCTTATTATAGTTTACTTCCCTTTCTTGACCTGGAGAAAGGGAAATTCAACGACGCATGCTTCTTTAACATTATTCGTGGGTGAATCAGAAACAGAGCACAAACACGGGAGGTTTAATGATCACAGACTCCACTCGTGGCATCAGGATCACTTTTCAAGATCCTCGCCATATAGACACATAACTTCTCGCCGGTCATTGATCTTCATAATTCAATCCTGTTAGCACTTTCTTCGTAGTGTCTTAGTGCTTTAATTCTTTAAAACAAAATTAAATTTACTTTCTGTTCTTTAAATAAATCTCTTCAAAATTTACTTAAACCGCTTTTTTACCGATTTGTGATCGATATTAAATCGATAGTGAACCACCAGATGACTTGGCTATTTTATAATAATTTATATATTTGTGATAAATAATTAGTGTTCGTTAATTTAAATAATTTTGCTCACAATTAATTAAGGGATATAAAATTTAGTTAATTTCGCCAAAAACGTGAGTTATTAATTCAAAATATATTTATTTCTCGAAATTTTTTTTTACTACCCAACAATTGTTTGTTATTTTTATTAATTAAAAAGTTTTTTTTTTCCTTTTTTTTATATAAACTTATTTATTTTTAACTAAAATAATTTTTTTAATAAGAAACTTTTTGAAAAAAAAAATTAACTTTGTTAATAAAAAATAGCTTAACGACTTTTGTTTTATTACTAAAATCCATTAGACGTTTCTTGACCTTGTATATTATATTTTCTCCGTCTTTCTTCTTCTTCTTCTTCTTCTTCTTCTTTTCCAACGTCTTGACTTAATACTTGTTCTTCAACATCATACCAGAGGGATGAATAATAATATAGTATGAATGAAAGCTTTTACTCATTCACATACACACATATTTGTGGTTGAATTTATTTTAGGACCGATGCCAAAATTTTCGTGGGATGAAGTAACGTCAAAATTGAACTGTGTTATTTTGGCAACTTACTTTATACTACCTAGTAAACATATATATGTATATGCTCCGGCAACTACTGAACATATATATTAAGACAGTATGCGTAGCGTATAGTCATATATATACATACATTAATAATGAAGTTGTATTAAGACAAAACAGTATGAGACTTTGATGTGTTCTTACTTACTACTTCCTGACCAAGTAATTTTTTGTCATCGATCGATCACTATCTTACACAAAAGCATAAAAGAGAATACGCCCCTTAAGACATAAATATAAATGTATATACTTAGATACTTAAACTTTTTTTACTTAATTTTTGTCTCCTATTTATATATTTTTTTTATTATGTTTATATCTGGAGAAATTCTTTCTTTTTATACAGTTTGAACTTCATACATTTAAAAGAAGAAAACTTTATGGGTTTACATTACTCTTGCATTGAACTTTTTATTTTTTAATCAGTTGTTAAGAAGAAAAGAAAATCGCGAAATAAAAAATATTTATTTAGTAAATTAATCAGACAAGTCATAAATGGAATTTTATTTAAAATGAATAAAATTATTATCGATAAAATGTTTATTTTGGCAATAAGCAATTTTGTAATAGCGATTGATAAACTTCCTGAACGCTCTGTATCTAAATTTTTGATAACTTCAATTAACGCGATAAATATAAGGACTTAAAAGTTATCAATAAATTTATAAAATTTATATTAATTCTTTAGTTATTGATAATTTATAAATAAAAATAAATAATAAATCATTTTTATTGGATTTAATAATGTAAACACTATTAATCATATTATCAGATATTATCTGTATTGCATGCTGCGTTAGTTTTAAGAAAATAAACATAAGAGTCTCCCGAGCTTTGCTTTTATGTTCGAACAAAACCAGACAATTCTACTTTTTTTAAATTTTCACAAACCTGAAGTTATGTTTTATTTTCCGTTCTACATATGACTTTTTATTTATTTCCTCCGTTTACTGCCATAAATATTTTAATGTCAGTACTAATAATTTTTTAAACCAATTAATTTAAAAATTTATTGTACAAAAAAAAATATTGAATATTAGTACTCGCGGATGAATCATGAAATTTTCAAATTTCACTTGAAAGTTTCATTTTATAATAAAAAATTATATTGGCAATAAAAAATATGTTTACTTGTCTCGACATTTATTTTTATGTCATTTTTTTATACTTCAGGGATTCAAATATTAAAAAATTTATTTTTACGTACACTGTAAAAAATTGGGAGTAAATTCTAAATGATTACAAATTTTATTTAAATCCGCATTCACTCCAATTTAGAATTTTTATATTAAAATAAATTCCCCAGGGGTAAATTTCACCTGCATTCACTCCGAAAATTTTTTACAGTGTAGTAAATTAATAATTTGAATTAAAAAAAAAAAAGTCAAAAATATTAGTGCAGTCCGATGACAAAAAATATTTAATTTGAATTTCAAAAATTTAATATTTTAAACTTCAAAAATAAAATATCCGTCTTATAAACTTTTGGATTATAAAAACCGGGTAGACATAAAAAAGTGCGTAAAAGAAAATATATAACAGAATAAAATAAAAACAATTTATAGGATCACTGGGATGGAGGGCTTTCAAAATCAAAATGGATCAGACGAAGCAAATACTCAAAATCATATCAACGGTAAAAAGTCATCCATGACATTAAGCGTAACGGGATTGTGGGATGTAGTCCCTCGTATGGAATACTATAGGTACAATATAAAAATTAATGAAAGTACCGACTAGAAAATTAATGACAAAAATAATTTTTTAAAACAGAATGAGTAAACGCGCAAAGCGGCCATCGCTAAGTGATTTGCACGATGGAAATCCCGTAAAAGTGAGTACGCAACAAACAATTTATCCTTGTCAGTAATTTTATTTACTATAATATATATTACATATATCATATAAACATACATCAATGGTTCGAAGACGTTAATTAAACGCGTCGGTCACTTTTCTCATGCATACCTGCTATTAAAATGATAATAAAAAAAAATTTCCACCGGTAAAAACTCGATGTGTCTGGATATCGTTGGATTTAACCGGTAATTTTCTTAAATACATATTTAAACAATCTCATTCATGTATGCAACACCTCATACTCTATTATATTTACGTATATACACAATCTACAGATGTATACAAGTACTAAGTGTAAACATTTATTTTTATAAACTTTGTTTACTCAGACAATTAACGGTCTCTATCTTATAACTCATATATAAACCTTTTAATCTTTTAATCTGCTGAACAGAACGTCATTGATATTATTTTAAAAATAAATATTAATTGAAGTAAAAATGAATAATTACGTCGAAAAATATTTTTCTACTATTTCCAAGGATTTATTTCAGCAAGATAACGTATATATGTCACAGAGGGTAGAAGACTATAAATAAATATATATATTTTTGGTGCGTAGGATCCAAACATAGAGGCGGCTATCGTAAATCCAGGACAAGCAAGTTACGAAGGAATAAAATTAGGATGGATACAAGGGGTATTGATTCCTTGTCTTCTCAATATATGGGGTGTAATGCTATTTCTTCGGCTATCCTGGATCGTTGCACAAGCTGGTATATCATGGTCACTATTAATTATCGGTATATCAGCACTTGTCTGCGTTATAACAACACTTAGTCTCAGTGCAATTAGTACTAATGGCGAAGTAAAGGGAGGTGTGTTGATACAACTATCTTCATTTTATTTTATATTACTTTTTCTCTTCTCTTTATTTTATACTTTATTTTTACATCAAGGCGCGTTCGGTTTATATTACCACACGATTTCCACTTCATCGTTTCTACACTTTTTTTTTTTCATTATTCCCTCCTTCTTTTCAATGTTTATTTTACGGCTTTACTCAGTTTGTAGTAGTATATATATTACTGTTTGATGATTTTATCATTTTTAAAGTTTTCCAATCCATCAGTAAAAGATCAATTATTTTTAATTAATTTAATTTAAAATTTAATCCATTGATATTTAAGGGAGTGTCGGACAAAATTATAAACCCAAAAGCTTTTATAAAAAAAAAATTGAAAACAAACGTGACTGTTAGTCAGTAATTTTTTTTTAATGAAAAAAAAAAAAACTTAATTTTTTAAAAGTTACTCCTAAAGTTTTCTTTTCTTTATCAATGAGTGAAAGTATAAAATTTTGCGCATTCAAATTCACAAAAATTGCAACCCTATCTACCCAGCCTGTCTCGGTATTTTATGAGAGTATTTAATCTATGAAATTATTTACTAATAAATAGGACCGGGATTTTTGCCTTAATTTAAAAATAACAATTAATTATAAATGGTATCAAATTTTTAATATTACGGCAAATATTGGTCGCATAAAAAAATTTTTTAAATAAAAGTTGTTCAAAATTTAATTTTACAAAAAAAATATCTCTTATGATTTTTTTTTAGGACCGATAAAACAGCCGTAATTTCAAAATAAAGATATTCATAATTAACAAAAATTTGAATCATTCATTATGAATCTTAATTTTGGAATTACGGTGAAAATATTGGTCGTATAAGAAAATTATAAGAGATGTTTTTTTTATAAAATTAAATTTCCTCCAACTTTTGTTTGAAAATTTTTTTTATACGACCAATATTTTCGCCGTAATATCAATCATTTGAACCATTCATTTCAAAATTAATCAAAAATTTTATCCCTATAAATAAATAAATATTTAAAATATTATTTTTACAGGAGGAATTTATTTTATTATTTCAAGATCATTAGGACCAGAATTTGGTGCCTCTATTGGTTTAGTATTTGCATTTGCGAATGCAGTTGCCGCGTCAATGAATACTATTGGTTTTTGCGAATCACTAAATGATTTATTAAAAAGCCACGGTTTGAAAATAATAGACAATGGCGTTATGGACATTAGAATCGTTGGTGTTATTGCTCTTTTAGTAATGATACTTATCTGTGCTATCGGTATGGAATGGGAGTCTAAAGTAAGTAAAAAAAAAAAACCCCCGAAGTCATCTCCAACTTGAACTGTTTATAAATAAATTATTCAAATTTTTCAGGCTCAAAATTTCTTAATCGCCATAATAGTGATTGCAATGTTCGACTTTATGATCGGAACAATAATTGGCCCTCGCGATCAATTATCACAAGCGCAAGGATTTATCGGTTTTTCAACAGAAGTATTTACAAAAAATTGGAATTCAGATTACCGTTACTTTGAAAATACGACGCACAATTTTTTTTCAATATTTGCAATATTTTTCCCCTCGGTAACGGGCATACAAGCTGGCGCCAATATTTCCGGAGATTTAAAAGACCCAGCTAAAAGTATACCAATAGGTACTTTATTGTCGCTGTTAATTTCCATGATAAGCTACGTTGCGTTTGTTTTATTTGCCGGCGGTGCGGCTCTACGTGATGCCGGTGGTCTAGATCTAAACAATACTATTATTAATTGTACACCTGGTGTTGACTGCCAATATGGTCTCCATAATAGCTTTTCCGTAAGTTAATTATTCGCGTATCACTAGTTTAATTTTTTTAAAAATTTTATCAATATTCAAATTAAATGTCCCTGGAAATCGGAACGTTTTTTGCTGAACGAAAATAAAAATTTAAAAATCTACTGGATCTAGATTTCTAAAATCTTTCGCATCGATGCTAGTATGTCAGTTAAAAATTACAGGCCATCCCCTATCTCCAAAACTACCCCTCAAGTCACCCTTAAACAGCTAAATTACATAAATTTTTTTCGTTGCGCAATACGTTCCGATCTTCAGGTACATAACTGAATCCTAAGTGAGAGTAAAAATTTATTATTAAATATATATTAGGTAATGCAATTGATGTCAGTATGGGGGCCATTTATCTATGCCGGTTGTTTCGCAGCAACATTATCAACAGCATTGACAAATTTATTATCAGTTCCACGTTTAATTCAAGCACTTGGTCGTGATAGAATATATCCAGGATTAATATTTTTTAGCAAAGGATATGGTAAATCTGGGGAACCTTATCGCGGCTATGTATTAACATTTATCGTCGCAGCAGTATTTCTTCTTATCGGTAAGATTATAATTATATAATTTATTACAATAATATTTTAATGACATTTAATTATATAATCAATGAAATTTTGATTTAGATTCTAAGCGACAGATAAATAAGATTCTAATTTTAAAAAACTGCTTGTAGATAATACAGATACGTATGAGTATAATGGTATTATTTTATTTCAGCAAATCTTAATTTAGTTGCTCCTCTTATCTCAAACTTCTACTTAGCCTCTTATGCTCTTATAAACTTCTGTACCTTTCATGCGGGTTTGATTAGACCTCTTGGTTGGAGACCAACGTTCAAGGTAATCTCATTAATTATTATTAAATCATTTACTGCTATCAATCCTCTTTATAAATTTACATCATTAAATATATTGTACACTGAAAAAATTTGCGGAGTGAACGCGGATTAAATACGGAATTAATTTGGGGTGAATATGGAGCGGATTTTTTTTTTTCGATTTCATTGGAGTGAGATTTACTCCGAAGGGGAGTTTATTTTAACATCAACTCTGAATCAAAGTGGATGCGGATTTAAAAAAAAAAAAAAACATCACGCCAAAATAAATCCGCTGAAAAAAAAAATCAATTCACTCCATATGCGAAATGATTTTTTTAAAACTCCGGAACCCCAAGTGAATTCGGGTCGAAATAAAATCTGTGTTCACTTCGAATTCACTTCTGACTTTTTACAGTGCCCTTACTATCAATTTTATCTTCTTATTGTTATTTTTTTTTTTACAGTATTACAATACGTGGCTGTCACTATTAGGTTTTATTCTCTGTGTTGCATTTATGTTTTTAATTGATTGGGTAACATCAATTATTACACTTGTTGTTATATTTGGACTGTACTTAATAGTTGTTTATAGTAAACCGGATGTTAATTGGGGGAGTAGTACTCAGGCACAAATTTATAAAACAGCATTGTCTGTCGTTTATAGGTAACTATTTTTTTTTTTTTTTTATTGATAAGAGTTAATTTGCTATAAGATTTTTAGTAATAGTTTAAAAAAATATAATAAATTTAAAATCAATCTAGATAACTTTGGCCTTTCGAACAATATTGTCTGTCCCTGTAAATTGTATTTAGACATAATTTAAATATTTTTTTTTAACATAAAACCAACAGATGGTCAGCAGAAAGCTGTATACTTTGAAAAAGAGTTCGAAATTACTCTGAGACCAAAGTTACTCAGCTTGATTTTTGTAAATAAATAATTCGAGTTGAGCTTTTTTGGACTATGATTTTTTTTGAAAATTTTAATTATAATTATTGGTTTTTAGAACTTCTGAAAATGATTCCATTTATCATTAGACAAAAAAATAGTAAATTTTTTTTTTAATCCATTACTTAAATAATTTTTTATGTGAAGAATATAATTTCCTATTTATTCAAATTCTAAGCCGTTAAAAAAATAATTATTGTCTTGAATAGTCTTAAATTATTTAAATGTAAATTATTTTTATGCTGCTGGTAAAAAAATTGTGAATTGCTAGTAGAATTTAAATATTAAAATATTTATCGATTATTTATTCGTTCCAAGGAGTATAAATTAATTTATTTTAATATGTTTATTCAGATTAAATGTCACCGACGAACATGTTAAAAATTACGCGCCACAAATTTTGTGTTTATCGGGATTTCCGGAAAAACGTCCTGATTTATTGCATTTGGCGAATCTTATAACAAAACATAATTCACTTCTTATTGCCGGAGAAGTTTGCACGGTAATATTTATTCAATACCAATAATAAAAAAATGTATCAATGATAATGAAACCTTTCAAGTCTAGTTTAATAAATACAAGAAACAATTTTCCAAGTGTTTCACTTTAAAACTTGAAATAAAAAAAATTTTATGACTTTTAAATATCAATTATTGTTCTTGAAAGGTTTGATATGATTGTAGATAAGAAATAATATTTTTTAAAAATATCTATTTAATTTATTTTTTATGATTCAAAAAAAAATAGACACCACTATCTTATCGTGCAAGAGTTGCAAGAATACGCGGTGGATACGAATGGCTCAATCGTCATCGCGTAAAAGGTTTTTATCAAGTTATCGGTAATTTAAGCTTCGAAAAAGGAGCATCGGCTTTAATGCAAGCCGCTGGTGTTGGTAAATTGATGCCTAATGTTGTTTTAATGGGTTTTAAAATCGACTGGGCTACTTGTAATCACAAAGATCTTGAGGAATACTTCAATGTACTTCAGTAAGTAAAAAAAAAAAAATAATAATAATAATAATACACTCGACTATCCGTCATAAGCCTGGTTTAGGGGACGCAGAGGAAATTTTTCTTGAAATTTCAGTCTTCCCATAATCGTGGATTTAGTTTTGTTCTCGACTACCCGTTATAAGCCTGTTTTATTTTATATAATTTTAAACGTCATATTTACATTTTGTTACATACGCGACTATCTCGATTTTCCTGATGCTTATAGGGCTAAAATAAATAATCTTTTTACACTATTAATAATTATAATGAAAAAAATTATAATGATAACGGTATTGATAGTTTATAATTTAGACAATTTTAACGAAGACTTATAACGGGTTCTCTAGTACGAAACTCTTTAGAGTGGTTAAGTGGGGGAGACTGTATGGACTCAGTAACTCCCGATTGAGCGGAAAAGGCTTATGGGCAGGCCTATGACGGATAGTTGACTGTAATAATTATAATAAAAAAAATTGATTAACTAAAATTTCAAATTTTTTTATCAGTAATGCATTCGATCAAAAATTAGCTGTCGCAATGTTACGTCTACCAAATGGAATAAATACATCAAACATGATAAATCACGTTGAAGAAGAACATTTGGTACAGAGTAGTTACGATCTAGCCGGTAATACTCTGATGCACGCTGATAGCGATTTATCAATGAGCAGTCGTATTACACGTGTACAAAGTGTACCTGTTATTGGTTCACACTATTTACCTAGCAGTGAGTCAAGTGTATCAGGTGTACGTGAATCGCCGACAAGTTTAAGCGCCAAAGATCAGTTGAGAAATAAAAAAAAATACATCGCTGATAAACTATTATAGTAAATACTTTAATTACTTAATCATAATTCCTGATAATACTTTGATAATTTATAAAATTAATTATTTTTATTGCAGTGAAAAAAGAAATGGAATTTTACTAGAACCAGAAAGTTTAACTATTTTTGAAAAAAAATATAAAAATGGAGTTATTGATGTTTGGTGGCTATATGATGATGGAGGTAATTTTATTATTTGATAAATTTATTTATTTTAATTATTTAAAATAATAATTAAATAAATTTTTCAAAAAATTTTTTTTTATGGCCTCCGGCCATCTTACGGCAATAAATATTTTCTTATTTATTTTTACACGATTTAAAATTTTTTTCAGGATTAACAATACTGCTACCGTATATTATAAGCACAAGGTCAAATTGGGAGCATTGCGAAATGCGAATATTTGCATTGGCTAATCATAAACAAGAAAGTTCAACTGAAGAAAAAGAGTAAGCGTACAAAAATAAAATTTTTTAAATGTTAAGATAATAAAAATAGTTTTTATAAGAAGATTTCTTAATAAAATAAATATTTATTTTTTTTTTTTTTAGGATGGCAGAAATAATGGCTAAATTCCGTATCAGATATACTAGTTTAAAAATAGTCGATGATATAAGTGTGCCACCGAAACAAGAAACCCAAGATTTCTTTGATAGACTTATTAGTGATTTTCGCAAACACGACGATACTGATATTACAGACTGTGTAATTACAGACATGGAATTACAAACACTAAAAGACAAAACTAATCGGCAACTACGTCTCAGAGAGTTACTGTTGGAAAATTCTAGCAAATCAACTTTTGTTGTCATGTAAATATCAATGCTACTTTAAAAAAAAAAATCTCTACAGGAAATTTAAGTATATCAATATTGACATTGAAATGTAACTTTTTTAGGTCTCTGCCAATGCCAAGGAAAGGAGCTGTCTCGGCACCTTTATATATGGCGTGGCTTGAAACTCTAACACGTGATATGCCCCCGACACTATTAATACGAGGCAATCATACGTCTGTATTAACTTTTTACTCTTAAGTAGTTAATTATTTTTCAATACCAAAAAATGGCTTTCAAAAAATGTCAACAATTATTCGTTTTATCAAAACAAACTATGAAGTAGGAATAATTAATTTTTAATTATAAATAATTACTGACTAGGGTGGACCGTTTAGAACGACTATTTTTTCATTCCTTTAAAATATTATTGTCGACATGGAAAAATTTCCGGGAAATTTCGATCTTAATTTTAATTTTGACGTTTGATTTTAAAGTTTTCCCATTTAAAATACATAAGAAAGTATGCAAGACGTTTAATAATTTTTGGATTGTTTTTCAAAACGATAAATTATAAAAAAAAAATATTTTAAAAAATTGCACTTGTAGTTTTTTTAATTTTCTACGTGTGCATATTTTTGGTTTTTTCTTTTCTTGTAAACGATTTGTCGAAAAAAATTTGAAAATTTTTAATTATCTGCTAAATTCGGGGTTGTTAGGAAAGTTATAATTTTTTTTTAAATTCTCTATGCCTCAGCCGTATTTCAAGTTATCGAGTCGGAGCTCGCGGCATTTTGTAGGTAATTTAATACTTTAAAAAAGTCTCCTTAGTAATTTTACTGAGATTCTAAGAGTTTTTTTTTTTATTGGTTCTGAAAATAATTTTTTTAAATAATAATTTGGGGTTTTGGTTGATATTGACTAAATAACAAAATTTACAGGAAAAATGCAGTTATCGATTTTTTAGAAAATTTTATTCTCTACAAAAAAGGTCCTCTAAGTTAATTAGCTCAAATTATTCGTTCAAGTGATATAGGGGTTTTAGTAATTTTGTGAATAAAATATTTCTCAATAATTTTTCCGAATCTTCTCGAATTTCCTCCGTATTTTCATTAATGGGAAAATTATTCACTTAATTAAAATTAAAATTAAAAAACATTTGGTCAAATTTTTTAGTCGCTCAAAACGGATCACCCTAATACTGACACGCTCTTTATTAAAATATGAGCAAAACTAAATAGAGAATTTAATTACTTTAATTATATTATTTTTCATCACTTTATAATTAAATTTAATTAAAATAGAATTACTAATTATTTTTTTTCAAACTCAAAAATTATTTTAAAAAATTTTTTTGCAATTTGATATTTTTTTATTTCTGACTAAATAATTAAATATTAATTTGAAGTATTAATTATTAATTAATGAGTATTAGAAATAAGAATATAACTTAAAATTTTTTAATTTAATAAATATAAATATAAAAGTAATCAATTTAAATATTTATCATAGAAAGTGATGAAAAATATCGAGCATATTAATAATTACGTCCGTCATATAATCACCGCAGTATTTAACACAATTATTTATTATTTATCAAATAATAGTCAGACTTGTAAATAAAAAAAAATGAGCTCATAAATTATTTAAATGAGTCTCTCTACATCAATATACTCATTAATCATATTGATCATTTTATAATTTATAAGACTACACGACCTTAAATAAAAAGAATCAGTATTCCTTATTTTTAAAAATATATAATATAAAATTTATGTATTACATACATATAAAATATTTTATTATTTGTATCATCTAAAATATAAATTTAAAAAAAAAAGTATTAAATACAAAAACTTGATTCTATTTTTTTCAAAATTATAAATCTCCACTTTTCATCCGAATCATTTTTCCATTTGGAGGCAATCTAAAAAAATGAAAGTTTTTTTTTCAACTAAAAATTACCCTATTCCTTCCCAAAAAAATTCAACAAAAAAAAAAAAAAAAGTCATAAATATCTCACTTGTTATTAATTTCAAAAAGTTTACTAAAAACTGTATGAATATTTTCCACCATATCAGTAGTCAACATAGAACGTTGTTTGTCTTTAAAAGCACTCGCATTGCACTCTCGTGTCAATCTTGAAGCCGCATAAGCAGCAGTGATAGCAGGTGAGGAAATAGTGCATTCACTGGGTCCAGCAGTGATTGCCCACCACCAGAAAACAGCCAGCGAACCAGCTAATAAATCACCTTGACCACCACAACGTCTTCCTGAACCCGAGCTAGCACAAGTAATAGCTTCACTACCTTTCTGTCCATCAACAATAACATCCTTAGCGCCTTTGTTAAGAATAACGACATTTTTCCCAATTGAATCCGCCAAATGTTTAAGCTCAGATATTTTAACAACCGGTGCCGGCTGGACAGTTCGATCAAGAAATGCTTTGACTAAACGACTGAACTCCATAGCATTGGGGGTCAATATAACACCTGGGTAATCGCGAATTAAATCTGGCTTCTGGCATAGCAGAAACAGTCCATCGGCATCAATAATCAAAGGTTTTTTTAATTCACGACAGATACTTATCAACTCCGCAATAACTTTGAATATTTTTTCATCACGTCCTAGACCAGGTCCTATTAATATAACATGCAGACGATCTAGCCATGGTTTTATTTGTCTTATTGCGTCAGCATGATCTAGCAGTGGATGAACGATTGGCTCTGGACTGAATGATTTTATAGCAGTGCCAGCATCTTTTGTACAAAATATATGGACCAAGTCAGCACCGGTACGAAAAGCGCTCATTGCTGCGAAGTATGGCGCACCTGTGTACTCCATGCTGCCACCGAAGATCCCTATCCTGCCATCCTGACCTTTGTATTTCGTTGTTGTCAATGACGGGACTATTTTACGTACTGACTTCAACATGCGATCATCCAACGATATTTGCGATGACATTTTTAACTCTATCAATTTATTGCGGAGTGACAACCTGGTGATCAATTTACTTATAGTTAAATTCATTTAAAAAAATCGATTTTATCAAACACTCACGTAAATTATTTTTTTTTTTTTGTTTTTTTTTTTTCTAAAGAAAAATAATTGAGTTGCGGTCCTGGGAATTTCAAACTGGAAATTTTGCTCCCAATAATTTATAAATAAATTTTTTTTATAAAGTAAATAGTATTTATAACCTAGAATTTTGACACAAACAAGTGAATTTAGCACTAAGTTGAGAACTGAGCTGACTTTTATTTTTGTATCAGTTGTTTTTCAGCTTTGGAATGTTTATTTAAATGTAGTAGGCACGATTAATTTGATTATTTGATAATTTACGA
Source organism: Microplitis demolitor (assembly GCF_026212275.2). Taxonomy (NCBI): domain Eukaryota; kingdom Metazoa; phylum Arthropoda; class Insecta; order Hymenoptera; family Braconidae; genus Microplitis; species Microplitis demolitor. The sequence continues at coordinate 3,746,841 of NC_068549.1, read as the reverse complement.
GTCATTGTATAAAAATAAAAAATTATTGGAGTTGTTTCTTATTTTTGTTTTTAAAAGACGGTTGATAAGAACGGGCCATATTTTAGCGGTAATACGCAAATTATCATTTGGTCGGTTTGTAAAGAACTGAAACTTGGATTTAAATTTTTTAAATTGAATTTAATTCAATTTAATAATTGCGAGGATTAATTTTTGTTTTTCAGATTTGTAATGGACTGAAATTTGGATTGAAATTTTTAAAATTGGAATTAATTCAATTTAATAATTGCGAAGATTTATTTTTAAAATTCGCGCGGGTTTTTGTAGACCTGTATGAATTTTTGTTTTTCAGATTTTTTAAGAACTGAAACTTGGATTTAAATTTTTTAAATTGGAATTAATTCAATAACTGCGAGAATTAATTCTGAAAATTCGCTCGGGGTTTTCCGGAGCTGTATGAATTTTAGTTTTTCAGTGGGTAGTTTATAAAAATTACCAATGCAAAAGCTTTAGCTTTTGATGAGAAAGCATGCAAACTAAAAACTGACTCACCGGTCGCTGGCTTGATGTGACGATCTGATGCTACTGCAGTCTGGATATGGCGCCATGATAAAGTTGTTTGCTTGAGTAATCCAATAAATGTAACAGGAAGAAACACTTTTATTCACTTATTCACTAAAATAAAATTTTGATCACTGATAAATGTCATCACTATTAATTGTTTTTCCAGCATGTAAGTTTTTAGTCAAAAAAAATAAAATAGATAGATCATTTTTTAGAATAGTTAGTTGTCCAATTTTACTAATGACTTCCAAGAAAAATTTTACGACACATAAGCAGAAATAAAAGACTAAGCAGACGATAGTCTAAATTTCACGAACTTAAATCACTATCAATTCCAAGTAATTATTTTTATTGTTAGTGATTTAAATTTAAATTGATATCATACACAAGTTTAAAGGGACACATATTTTTTTTATAAAAATGAATTAATTTTCCCGCGTTTATTTCTTAGCTTTGTTTGGAGCCAATTATGATCTAAGTTCATACAAAACGCAAATGCATTCTCATTTTTAAATTCAATATTTAAAAAAGTAACTTGAAGCTGCTAATTAGAAGGACAAATATCAAATTATAAAATTTTTTTTTATCTTCAATGGTGTTAATAATGGAAAAATAACTTACATCACTTCAGCATCTACCAATTATTCAAATCAGTTAACAATGAAATATTGAAAGACAAAAAAAAATATCAAGCTCTTTTGAATTGAAGCTAAAATTAAATTTAATCAAAACTGACCTGATTTTGTAAAATTGTCTACCAAATTTTGTCTTAAACGTGTCCGACATTTTTCTACACTTAAAATTTTTCTTGGAATTCAAAATTCATTAAATGAAAAATAGTTTTATCAACACAATTAAATTTATGAGAATGTTCACTATTTTTTTGCTGGTCATAATCAATCACTATCCCAAAAAAACACACACTTGCACTACACAGGCACTTTTAAATCACAACTTTACTTTCAAACAATAACTGAACACATATAAAATTCACTTTAAAATTATAACAATGAACGCTTGACATCAGACACTTTTTTATCACTGCCATCAACTAAAACTTTACTTATACATAAATATTTTAACCGACACAATTTCACTACTTTTATTTTTATTTTTAAAGCGAAACAAATAAAATCACTGATAAAAAAAAAAACTTTGAATATTTTATTTCCTTGACTTCCACGAAAAAAATAAGCTAGACGAACACTACCACCATGAAGTTATAACAAACACAGCACCAGTTACAGCGAACTGAAACTTCCCCCTACTCTAGAACAAGCGAGGATTTGATTGGCTTGGAGTTTAAAATTCAAACGCGACGACCAATCAAAGCGCGCCGTTTGTCGGTTGTTTTAATGGCCGAATTCTTGGAAAAGTATGAAGCTACAAAAAAATTTCGATTCCCGGAAAATAAAATAAAATCAAAATTGTCTCGAAATATTTATCAGCACTGCACTTATTTATTTTTAAATGTTCACTAAAAAACTTTATTTAATTTATTAATAAATTATTTTTTATCTTTATTTAAAAAATTTGAGATTTTTAAAATTACTTTTACTTGACACTCATTTAAAAATTAATAATTTAAAGTTATTATTTTAATTTCACTTTAATCATATTTAAAATTTAATGGCGGCGGAAATTATTTATTTATTAAATTCACGAATTAAAAATATTCACTCATTTAATTAGTAGTCTTAATTAATTACTAGTATAATTTTATCATTTATTTAATTAAAGTAACTCACAGAGCAAACGACTCGTTTGACCGGGACCCGAAGCTGACTTGAACTGTCGCTGCACAAAGAAGACGACTAGCAAACGTTCTCAAAGCTTGGCTCTGTTTCCAAGCGAACGATTTTTTATTACTGGGTTATTTAAATTTTTAAATTTCGGCAAATCAGATTAAAGCTTCTAAATATGTCGCGGTGGGGGGAGGAGTGCTGATGATCGATAACTTCACGAAGTCAGTCGTCACTCGTGATCCTGAAGTTAACAGACAGTTAAGAATTATCGAATTTTGTTTTCGATAAATCGATTTCAAAATAAATCAATAAATTATTAAACGTCTGCTAACTTCAGTATCATAAAAAATTTAAATTCCCAGAAAACAAAATAAAACTTTAATTGTTTTAAAATATTTATCAGCACCGCACTTAATTATTTTTAAATATTCACTAAAAACACTTTTTTAAATTTATTAATAAATTATTTTTTATATTTAATTTAAAAAATAGAAATTTTTAAAATTATTTTTACTTGACACTCATTTAAAAATTAATTACTCGGTAATAATTAAAAATTTACTCACTTAATTAGTAGTCTTAATTAATTGTCAGTCTAATTTTATTATTTATTTAATTAAAGTAACTCACAGAAAGTGTGTATATTATTTTAATACACAGATCAGAGTATCAGAGTATAAATTAAATAATGGACGCGCGAGAAGTAAAACTGAAGTAAACGACTCGTTTAACCGAGACCCGAAGCTGACTTGAACTGTCGCTGCACAAAGAAGACGACTAGCGACCGTTCTCGAAGCTTCGTTCTGTTGCCAAACGAAAGATTTTTAATTGGTGGGTTATTCAAATTTTCAAATTTCGGCAAATCAGATTAAAGCATCAAAATAGGTCGTAGTGGGGAGAGGAGTACTGACGCTAGGCAACTTCACGAAGTCAGTTGTCACTCAGCTTTACTTCACGTCTCAAAGTAATATTAAATTTTATAATATAAAATTATTATCGTTTATTTTTATAATAATTTAACTAATTATATATTTAAATAATTATTAAACTGCCAGAAATAACTTAAGTTGATTGATTGTTGTTATTAAATAATTAATTAATAATAAATAAAATAGTTAGCGGGATAAAATTAAAATGGCCGGTAATTGTTAATTCAAATGTAATTAAAAAGTAATGAGTGATTTTATTTTATTTTTTTTTAGTGTTCTGAGTAATAAATTACCATTTAAAAGTGAAATTTAGTTATGTTTTGTAGTAATGAGTGGTGATTTATGTTCTTCAGTGATAAATAGTAATAGTGATTTGTGTGTTGAGTGTAAAAAATTTTTTTTCTTTTCATTTTTTGGTAAAATTTGATTTTTATTAATTTGTTAGTAGAGTCAGTGCTTTTATTAGCGGTAAAAAAAAAATTATTTTTGTGAACAATAAATTGTGAGCAAAGAAGTTAAGTGTTAATCAAAATGGCTGCCACTGCGCTGACACAAAAGGCGGCAAAACGTAAGCAGCTTGAAGCCAGCAATGGTGAGTCTTTTTGAATTTACTTTAAAACATTTCTAAAGTTAGTAGACATTTAAAAATTTTCAAATTTTTTTATTTTGAAAAAAATTTCTCATGTAAAAATTTAAAAAAACTACAAGTGCAATTTTTCAAAATTATTTTTTTTTTTTATATTTATCATTTTTTAAAAAATCCAGAAACTAAAAATCCTTCAATTTCAGTATCACTTTGAGTGTGACTGTAGCAGACATGAGACAATTTATAAATTTTAAATAAATAAATTAATTAATTAAAATAACAAAATTGAAAAAGAAGGATACTGAATTTTAAATTATCTAATTAGGTATTTTTAAATTGTTATTCTACTCATATTTTATTTATTTATTCAAAAATTCAAAAAGTTGCCAATTGTCAGCCACATTCATACTCATATCTTTTCGAAACTACTCTGTTTCGACACACTGGTATTTTTATAGTATTTGTTACCTAATTCGTATTATTATATGGTATAACAAAAATATATACGAGCTATAAATAGTGTATTGTATGACCCTGAAGTTACCAATTAGCTATTTTCGGATATTTTTTCAACAAGTTAGTTTAATTCAAAAAAAAAAATAACTAAAAATATGTACATGAAGAAAATTTAAAAAACTCTAGGTGCAATTTTCTGAAATATTGTTTTTTTTAATTTATCATTTTTAAGAAAATTAAAAAATGATTAAACTTCGGCTAATTTCAGTATCATTGTATTATGAATCGATTCTACTGCTTTCCTACAGCGCTTATAGAAATAGGTGATTTTAGAAATAAAATCTATATTATCCATAGGAATAGGCGACTTTCTTGTATAAAAAAAATTCAAATAGTACTGATTCCTCCTTACCCTAGATCTTTTAAAAAAAGCGATAGCCACATAAAAAAATAAATAACAAATAAATTAAATTCAAGAACTTTCGTATTGTCTTTATTGGGAGCGAACTTTACATAATACTTTTTTAAAATTCATTCACTAGCACTCGTAAATATTATTAATAATTTAATGAATTTATTAAAAATAAAAAATAAATTTAACACGTGCATATAACTCGATTGATCTTCGACTTAAGTTTATATATTTAATAATAAAATAATATTTAACTTGTTATTTTAATCGAAGTAACAAAATATTAATAAAACAAAGTACATTAATTTATAAATATAATTATTTATTACTGTAACTAAATATTCAAAAAATCTACACTATTTATTCACCAATTAAGTTTCAAATATTTTTATTTTTAATCAGTACTCATTACCTGCATTTTATTTTTTTATCCAAACTACTTTTAAATCATTATCAAATTTCTATCTAAATATATATCAAAAAAAAAAAGAATTGACAAATGTGTTATTAATTACTTATGTATATTTAATTATTATAATTATTTTTTTTCTATTGAAAATTTGATTACAAAATGGCAGCAGTATCGTTATATGTAATTTTTGTCTCATTATTTTAACTCTGACAATTATAAATTATAATTTATCATTAAATGCTCCACGACGGCAATATTAGTAATAATAATATGAAAAAAAATTAATAATATCAAATTTAAGCTGATAGTGAGTACTGATTACAAAGCCTTTGGAATTCAACTTCTTTTTGTAAATATTCTTTCACGAAAGGATGGTCTAGGTTTGAATCTTTAAGTTGACTGAGGTAACGGTTCGCAACTTCTGGTGGTTTTCCCATGTGCTGTGATAGTACGATCATATTTATGAGTGTATCAGGGTTGTTACTGTCTTTGTCAAGTGATTCTTGTAATGCGCTTTCAGCTTCTTCGTACTTAGCTTGTCCAATAAAACATGTCGCTTGTCCATTTAATAACATACTAGTACTGGAATATTTGTCAATCATTTCCTGTAATACAAAAAAATAATTATATTCATTATTTTATTTAATTAAAATATTCTACCGGGAATTCAGTAATGGTCTAGAAGTGGAGATCCATCTACTTTTGGCTGGAAAATTGCTTCTGTTTGATATTTTTTTTAAATATTCTACTCCTCGGAAGATTGACTAATGAAAAAATTTGTTTTTTTTTGAAAATTTTTTCCAATTTTTTATTATCAATCCGCCGCAGAGTAGAACAATTAAAAAAAATTCCAAGTACAAGTATTTTTATGGTCAAAAGTAAGTGGAATCCCACTTCTAGACCATTACCAGAAATTTTGCTATTGATAACAAAAAAACTCAAATTTTTTTACGTGTCACGATTAGAAGAAATAAAATTTTTAAATAAAGATTTTTTAATTTTTAATGAAAAATATCCTGTAAAGATTAAATATATAGGGAGAAATATTTCTTTTCTAAAAAAAGAAATTTCACTGATCAGCAATAAATTACAATTTGACTTTGGTAGTAAATAAATTTTTATAAATCGATAATTTATGAAAAATCTTTAGCCCCATTCAAGACTAAGTCCACACATTTTTGAAACCGTTCCAAGATTTTTTTTCAGTTACGTATACTGACAAAAAAAAATTGACATCTTTTACTACACTTTTAAGGTCAGCAAATAGTATCCAATGTTCATTTTACTTTAAACACGAATTTAAAAAATTCTTCAAGGTCCATCTAGTCACCTATTGAGGAATACCTCAACCAATTAAATTTGTCCTCAAAAAATCATAGAAAAAAAAATTTTCCAAGTTAATTTAAATCTTTAACAATTATTCATTAAATTGATAAAAATATTAATCATTCAATAAAAATATATACGATTAAATATCATTTATCAATTTACTCATATATTTTTTGAAAATCAAATAAAAAAAAAATTATTCAAATTAATCATTAGTATTATAAATTTATTCGCAAGATTTAAATCACGGATTCGAATTTTTTGTGCAATGAATTATGAAAATTAATATGCAATCAAATAGAAAAGTATCATTAAATACTTATATATTTTACCTGGAATATATAATATGCTTCCTGTAATTTATCACCACCACTATTGATATTAATCCAAGCCTGTGCCAACTGTGTCAAGGTGGCATCATCATCCTTATCTTGCATAGCTTTCAACTCCTTCTTAGCCAGATCCAGCCGGTCCATTTTCAAATAAATCTGCAGTGTCAGTGCCATACATTCTAAATTATTAGCATTCTGCAGTACACGTAATGCCGACTCAAGATTTTTTTCATGATAATAAATAGTTGCCGCTACAATCATCAAATTATTATTATCAATAATTGAATAACCAGTAGCCCGATCCAGCTCAGCTAAAATTGTTTCACGTCTGTTCGGCGATGCAAAATAATCAGCTAGTATTTTAAACGGTTTCAATTCTGCTGATGACGATTCGTTTATTTCGTCCAGCACAACACGAAATTTACGTTGCGCTATGTAAGCACGGTATAAAAATACATCTCTCTCCAATGCGATATCTATTGTCGTTGGCTAAAAAATTTTAAATCATCATAGTAAATTATTATCTCTCATCTATTATTTATATATATAAATATATAATTCATCAAAAAAAAACTACAGCATGCGGTACACATGGACCTCTGCAGTAAATTTTTTTTTTTGAATATTTACATTCAGAAAATCAATATCCAGTAAAATTAAAAAAATTTATATAAATAAATGAAATTCTGTACCTTGACTTTTTGTGCTTCGTTGATGCATTGTTGATAATTTCCAATATAAAAATGATTTTTAACGTCAAATAATTCATCAACATCAGCTTGCTGCTGACGTGCCATCTTGACCATTTACTTATGACGTTTCGAAATGTTTCTATTCACAATTCCTCTTGTTTTTTTAAAAAAAATTCTATACTTTCCACGTATTCTCCTCTCTTAGTCAGTCCAGTTTCATATTCCCCGTACTTATATTCATTCATATATATTTACTGATCCAAAAACATTTACTACGATATATACTACACTTTCGAAAAATATACGCGTATATTTACAATAATAAATTGTAGTAAATTTTACCTTTCTCTAAAGTAATTAGTTATGATTTAAAATTTTTAAATAATAAATTTAAATTTGGTAACTGATAAATTTTTGATTACGTAAATTATATATTATATGAAAATGAAACCAAAAATTTATTTTAATAAATTTTTATGTCTATGATAATTTTTTGTTATTTATAATAAATAAATATATAATTTATGGTTCAAAAGTTAGTAGACAAATATTTTTGAATTTTTTTTTCAACAAATCAATTAAAAAAAAAAAAAAAACTAAAAAATGCACATGTAAAAAATTTAAAAAACTACAAGTGGAATTTTTTAAAATAATTTTTTTTTTATAATTTATTGTTTAAAAAAAATAAAAAAATTATTACCCGTCAGCTTAGTTCAGTATCATTAAATTAATTTATTTATTATTAACAATTAATTGTTAATTGTAAAGTAAAAATAATGACTTCATTAGCGCATGTACAACGTGTAAGAAAATTATACAAAACAATATTAAAATTACATCGTGGTTTACCGGAGGAAGTGCAATCACTTGGTAATAATTATGTACGTGATGAATTTAGAAGGCATAAAAATTGTAATGATGCTGAGGCGAATATTTTTATGAATGAATGGACGGTAATTAATCATGTTTACTTACTGTACTTTATTTATTTTAATGAAAAAAACATATTTAATTATCTGGTATTAATTAATTAATTCATTTATTAATTAATTAATTTTATTTTTTAAGGATTACGCTATTTCATTAGCGAAACAATTGGGTTTACGTGGTCCAATTTCTGCAAAACCTATTGGTAAAAATCTAAACAAAGAAGATTTAGATAAATTAAGCGACGAACAAATTTATCAGTTGTATGAATTAATGAATGCTGCTACTGGATCACATGATAAATTAAAAAAATAGTTTAGTTTTATTGTTATTTATTAATTGCTCTGTTATTTTAATTTTTGTTGATTAATTGTATATAATTAAAGTCATTATTAAAGTATTTAAAGAAAAAAGATTTCATTTCTTGTGGAAAATTTTTCTTTTTTCGTTGCTTCGGAAAAATTTTATTTTATTTATATTCTATCAGATTTTTTTGCTAGTTTATATCTAATGCAATCAGTGGTCTTAACCTACAATTTTATATTAGAAGGATTAGGTTTAGTGCAATAGTGAATTTTTATTTTATTTTATTAATTAATTTATTAATTAATAATGAAGAATTGGCGAGATTCCGCGAGTATAATTTTAGCAGCAAACTATAAAAATTCAGCTAAAAAAGTGGAAACAAATGTAAGTTGAAATTTTAATATTCGAATTATTTGATATCAATTTTTTCTTTAAATCTTAAAGAAACCGGGGCAAAATGAGCAATTTGAATTTAACTACATGAAAATTTGTTAATTTATGGTAATATATAGTTTTTATTTAATTACAAAATTTATTAAAATTATTTTTTTTCTGCAATTTCGATTATCTAGATTTTTTGCGCGCGTGTCTTTCGATTATTTAAAATTTTTGAAAGTACTACAGTAGTAAAAATACTTAAAGTAACAATTCGAATAGTAAATTCTCTCATCAATTTTTTGAAACAGTCTAGTACTTTTTTTTCTTTTCAAAAAAATCTATTTTTTTTTAAATTTGTCTCATTTCATTAAAGTTATTTCAATTTCCAAGTTAAATAGCAACAAATATCAATTATAAGCATCCCTAAACATATTTTTTTACTGCAGTTATCGAAGCATTCATTAAAAATTTTAATTTATATATTTTACCCCCATTTTATTTCGAAAATCGACATATAAATAAAAAAAAAATTCTCGATTGTGGTTTGTAATAATTATTATCTTTTAACTCCAGTAAAATGTAAAAAAAAAAAAATTCAATTAAAATTTCACCGTTGCAATATTTTATCAACAATCTCATTTCGCCCTGTCATATATATATTTTATTATTGTTAATAAATATTTGTATAATAATTATTTTTAGTATGACTTCAAATTACTTTGTTTAAAACGTCATAAAGATTCATCATTTATGCCAGGTAATTATGTATTTCCCGGTGGCGTTGTTGAACCAGCTGACGCAGACTTTAAATGGAAAAATTTATACAAAAAATTTGGATTTAATGATAAACATTTTTTATCTCTATTTCCTAATGATAATTACAATAATTTATCATCATCATCATCGCTGTCTAAATCAAGGCCAATCATTTTTAAACCAAAATCAGCGAACGAATTACCGCGGGAGGTATCATTGAGGATAACGGCAATTCGGGAAACATTTGAAGAATGTGGTATTTTAATTGCACAATCTAATCATAAAAATTCATCTCACGCTCACCATTTTACAAGTAATAAATAATAAGAATCAATTTAATTAATAGCCTCAATATAAATGTATAATAAGTAGAAATAATAAAATATATATATTTATATATATATATATATATATATATATATATATATATATATATATATATATATATATATATATATATTTTTTTTAGTTAATGAAAAAGAGCAAGTGGTTAAATGGCAAAAAAAAGTCCACAATAATGCTACTGAATTTTATGAATTGTGTGAATCATTACAATGTTATCCAGATTTATGGTCACTGCATGAATGGAGCAGTTGGTTAACACCAGCGTTTCTTGATGGAAAACGTTTTAATACTATTTTTTTTACTGCATGTTTGAAAAATATACCTGATGCTGAATTTGATCCCAAGGAAATGGAAGATCTGAGAGTAAAAAAATTTATTTCATTTTAAAATTTTAAATTATTAATAATAAATGCGTAAATTTTCATTTGTAGTGGGATACTCCTAGAAACTTGATTGATAAATCGGCGGAATTTAAATTTGCACCACCGCAACAATATGAAATATACAAAATTTCTAAAATTTATCAGTTGGATAATCTGCTGAAGTATGCGATTGAGCAAAATAAAAAGGGCGCATTGTTTAATTTACCTGTGACTATAATTTGAATAATTGTTTATTTAAAAATTAATATTACGAATTAATTACGATTAATAATTAATTTAACTAAAAATTTTTATTGTTAATTTTGTTTTTACTTTAGATACGAGTTAAATTATCAAATGGAATTATTTATTTATTGCCTGGAGATGTCACATATCCAGAAGATATTCATTTAACTGAAGTACGTGATATTGTTAAAAGCAATTTGACTATCCACGAGTTTCATAATCAGTCTGTTGGACAAAAAAATCGCATTGAGTTTCACAAAGGGAAGAATACATTGATAAAAGTAATAGATGATTGACATTAACTCATTCATTATTCGAATACTCAGTGTTTTTAAATTTTTTTTATTGTTTTATAAAATTTATTCTATCGAGTTTAAAATATTTTTATATTTAAAAAATAAATAAAAGAAGATCTGATGGTTGGAATTAGTCTTCAAAATGTTTTTGTCTTTTTTTTTTTACAAAATTTTTTCTCACGACCGCTACTTCGATGGCTAAAAAATAATTTAGTCGTTTTCCCACAACAGTGGACTTTTAAAGCCATTTTGACTTTTAAACTTTTTTTCAAAATTATTTGAGGGCTAATATAATAAAGTGGATACTTGTAGTTTAAGCTTTCCTGTCCCCTACTTTCTCTGTGCGCGTATTTTTCATTAGTTTCCTCTTTTAAATTTTAAAATCTACAAAAATATAAAAAATTTTACCGCTAAATCCTTCAATGACAGGACATTTATTTAAAAAAGTACAAGCTATTCATTTTTATTATTTACTTTAACTAAAAAAAGTTACGGTAATTAAGGTAAATAAAAAGTCAATAAATAAAAAAACAAGTACACTCTTAATTATGTGTCTAGCATTGTAATTTTTATTATTATTGATTACCATGATACACACGAACATTTATCATTTATCATATCATTAATCATGATTACAATTTTATATATAAGTATATATATTTATTGTTATTATTTATTATTATTATTTATTCAATAGTCATTATTAATTAATCATACATTCGCCAATAAAACTATATTTACAAGAGTTATATTTTGGCCAAAAATAATAGTAGTCATAAAATGAAAAAAAAAGAAATAATAATTTTTTACTCGGAACAGCCAGGAGGGGAAACTAATATTTTTTTTTTATAATAAATTTTTCAAGACAGAAGATAATTACATATAAGCGTCATTTTCTTATAATTATTTAGATCCTCATAACGAAATATTAAAAAGAGAATTTTATTTAAAAGTAATGAAGAAGGAGCATGTAGCGTGAATCCTTATGACTTCTGTCTGATACAAGAGTCTTAATTTGCTTTCACTCAATGAGAAATATTACTTAATCCTCACCGGCCGTATTACCGCGTCAAGGCACTTAATTATAATAATAATAATTAATTAATAACTATTATTATATATTTTATAGTTTAATTAATGCAATATTTTTAAAATGATTATCGAGAAAACGGAGACATTTTACGGAGTAATATTCAATGCATGTCAAAATAATTATTTAAATATATAATGCTGTTATGTATTTATATAAATGACCTAATTCATTTATTTTATTTATTTATTATTCGAGACAGAAAGACTAATGATTAGACTGTTTCAAATTAAGGGGCTATTTTTTTTTTTTTTGAAGAACATTGAAAAATCGAAAGGGTATCTCATAACATGACCCTAGATAAAATTTGAGCTCTTAATATTGATATGAAGAGGTGGCTGTTTATAATTTTCGATTTTTCATCTAGTAACACGCTAAAAAAATTCATAACTTCTGAACAAATCAACATACAGAAAATTTATCTGAATAAAATTTTTAGCAAATTTACTGACCTACAAAAAAGTTCTCTTATGATATTTTTATAAATTCGATCATTCATAAGATATCGAAATTTGAAGCATTTTTGTACAGTTTAAAGAACCTGTTTTTGCTCATTGTAAATTTTATAACATGTCAACTAATAAGAATTAAGAAATTATCAATACAGTTATTTGTAGGAAATTGAATGCTCTACAAAAAATGTCTGATTTGAAATTTTCGAAAATTCAACCATTCCAAAGATATGCATCCAAAAATTACACTGTCTGAAAATTATAATATTTCTCAATTCTTATCATAAATTTTTTTTATTACTTCAAAATTCATATAATTTACTAATTTTATAGTCTTACTGCATCGCATAATAATTATTACTACGTAAATTATAAATCTATCGATATGTTTATTGATACGCCAGTAATTTAAACTAAATTAAATATCGTTTTTTTTTTTTTTAATAAAAAATTTAAAATAAATAATTTTCTTTAAATTAATTAGGAATAATAAAATTTATCAAATAACGTTAACTAAAACTGAATGGCGTATATTGTTCGGAAGACCCTTAATTAAATCTAATTTATTAATTAAATTACTTCATTACTTGATCATTAGTGTATATGACGTGTATTATTCTTATGATTATTATTGTATTTTATTATTATTATTATTATTATAATAATATATCGCACATCGTAGTTAATGCGTGATAAATTTAAACCCGCAAACGCCTAGAGGTTGCTCTAACGGTTTATGTTTGTGGTTTTCATCAATTAAACGTGAAAACCCGGTTTAAAATATTAAAACTTTTTTTTTCTATAAATTATATTGACGAATTTCCATAATCATTGTCTTGTTAAATTCTTTAAACTTTTTTTGCATTGTGATTGTAATTGATGAGTATTTTTTCAAATTTATTTATTTATTCATTGAATAAAAAAAAAGGCCGAGTTATTATTTTTTAATTAATTCGTCCTTTATGAGTCATATAACTAAGACTGTCGCTAAGAAGTTTTTCTCTAGCTGCTCGTCGTATTCTCGAACAAAGAACGAGGAGAGTACCTACCATTATGCAAATTAAACCACAACTAAAACCTACTATTGTATTAACGACTGTTGATCGTAAACAAACTTTTTCTCCTGTTGCTTCACTTACTCCTCCTATAAATCAACAACAACATAATTATTATTGTTATTATTTATTTTAAATAATGATGCGGCTAAAATTTTTATTAAAGAACTTCCGGTTTATTTTTTAAATTTATTTTCAATACAATTAAAATTATAAATATTTTTATTTTTAAATTCGCGGTAAAAAAAACTATTGGAAACAAAATAAAAATTTGAAAGCGAGAATAAAATTTTTTATAAACTAAAAGGTTACGCTCTAATTAATTAAATATGACTTTAAAATTTATATTCCAGTATTTGTGGCATTAAATATCAATAGCAAATTCTTCAAATATTATAGAATTAAAATAAAAAAATTAACAATCGATTTAAGTTGCTAGAAACATTCTTGAACTATTTTTATTGTTCTTAAAACTATTAACCGCACTTGGATCAGCTACTTGCTTATTTAATTTTTATTATTACATATTTTAGTTTACAAATTTTACTCCCGAGTAAAGTAAAAAATTTTAACTGGAAGATCCTTATAAAGATTTATTCTTTCTAAGAATATCTATTAGCTCTAATTATTAATATGAATAACAAAATAAAAATTACCACTATGAGATGCAGCTGTTGTATTCTGAAATACTTCAGCTTCGCCTTCTCCTTCTTGAAGAACTCGTAACGATTGGAAAAGATTAACATTTTCAGATAAACTAGTCGCCGGTGTTGTAGGACCGCCGATAGCCAATGAACGTTTGGCAATATTTTTTGAATTTCTCCAATGACATGGTTGGCTCTAATCAATCAAACAAATTTCATAAATTACAGCTCAAATTTTTAAAAAAATTCTTTTAAATTATCAAGTTCTAATCCCGAATAAAAGTCTAAAGGAAAATAGACTTTTAAAAATTCCATACTCTAATAATTCATTTATACAAAACGGTCCCGAAATCGAATTTTTAAATTAATTAATGACTACTCAAAATCGGTATATTTTTTAGTGGGTCTCTAAATGCATTCAAAAGTCAATTAGAGTGGAAATGGAAACTAGAGTGAAAACCGAGTCCAATAATTAAACTGTGTGACTATTTATGGTTACTTCCTTTGTAGTTTTTTTTTTATTATTCGCACTTTGATAACGCGAGTGAAAATTGTCTAATTTTGAAAATTATAGAAAGTGTTGAATAAATAAATTACCGGACATCTGCCGTGGCACATTCGGACGTCGCACTCGATGTACAAAGCCGGTGACCCGGTGAATCTGAATGTCTTCATATAAGCAAATACTTGAGTTTCAAAGAGTCCACTTTCCGACCACGATCCTCTAAATCGGCTAATTAGTTTGTCGTCAACTGGACAGCCGTATTGATCAATAAGTTGGATCTTCTTATTGCCGCCATTGTGAGCGTAACAATCATTAACAACAATATCGAAACCATCGTATTTACTACGCATGTAAATGATAAGAGTAAGTGGATCGCCAACTCTTACAGGGCCGGCTACTCTCGTTCCAGTTGTTCCGTAACCATATCTTATCTCCATGTAACATTCTGGCGGTTGTAATGTAAATACAACTGGATTACCTGTCGCAACTCTGCAATAAAAATTTCAAGTATCAGTTATCTAAACTGTATTTATCATGATACTAATGCACTAAACATTTTTCAACTCACTCGACATCTAAAAACGGAAATGTCACAGTTTTCCAAAAATCATATCCGTATTCACACGTAACTTTGAAGTGTTCATCAAATTCTTCTTCGATGAGTGGATTGTATTGAACTGTGACCGTATTCCACATTAAATTTTTCTGTTGAAAAAAAAATTAATTGGAATAAAATTAAATGAAAGCAATAATTCGCCGTTAGATTTAGTAATAAATGTGGAATTAAATTTACTTGTAAATGAGAAAATTAAAATAATTAATTTATTATCCAGTAAATATTATTACCGTTGGATTTTTCCTGCTATCTTGATGATGAGTATTTTCCCCAAGAGTTCCGCAGCGATTTAACTGAATATAAAACTCGTAGTAATCCCTTCCGGTACCGTTGACGTACATGCAGTCAGGATCATAAGAGTAACCTGTAATTAAGAAGCGATTGTCTCTCACCAAGTCGAGCAATTGGACAAGCGGGGTGTATGATCGTAAATACAAGATCGGTATCGATCAATTTCGAACAACGGTCTTTGATCATTAGTATAACACCTCTCTTTTCTCATCACAATTATCATTATCATCATGTTATACGCCTTTTTTCCACGTCATCAACTTTACAATTCGCAACTCATTATTTTTTTTTTCTGAATTCATTTTTTATTTTTTTCAATCGCGATCAATCTTTTAGATACAGCCAATTTAATTTCATTCGTAACAATTACATTGCTATTTATCGTGACTCAGGATTATTCAATTGTGAGTTGGTTCCCGTGAGAAAAAATTTTTAAAATTGAATTATTTTAATTCTTACCAGCTGAGTATAAAAGTCCGGCAAATGATCCATTGAAACCAATGCGTATTTTCATATAATCATCTTGACATTCAGCTTCGATATCTATAATCAAAAATAAGAAAAAAAATTACATCATTTTTAATCTCCGCGGAATTACAATCGATATATTTTTTATGATTATTTTTTTTAATGTAGAAAAAAATTAATCTAATTTTTTATGAGTTACACTTCAAACTACATTTTTTTTTTCAAGTAAAAATTATGTACATGGTCATTTTAATTTAAAAAAGTAATGAGTTTTTTGAAGAATAAAATTAAGATCCGGAGTTTAATTTGAAAAAAAAAAAAATTTTTTTTTTCCGTTTTAAATTTTGCGCGTAAAAATAAACGTTTTAACGAGTGGAATAATCAACCAATAATCATCCTTCGATATCTACAAGCTAAAAGTAATTTATTTTTCAAATTTCCTTTATAATTCAATTATTCAAAATTTCTACTCAAAAATTAATTTTTGAATTTTTTTTAAAAACGATAAATAATAAAAAAAAATATTTAGAAAAATTGCACCTATAGATTTTTTAATTTTCTACATGTGCATTTTTCAGTTTTTTTTTTTTTTTTGTAATTGATTCGTTAAAAATACAACCCGAAAATTTTTAATTATCTGGTAACTTCAGGATCATTATAATAATGACTAAATAATTTTTCAAATGATTGTAGTTCCAAAAATTGATTTTTAAACATTTATCAGTCTGATGTCTGACATAATTTTCAAATTTTTAATTTTTTTTTAATCCCAACAACAATTTTTACAAATTTTGCATTACAGTAGAAGTTTTAACAAGTATGTCCATCTTACACTCACTAGAGCCTATAAAATAAATTTAAAAAAAACATTTTTTTAATTTATCGATTCTTCCCTCTCATTAACCAGATTAATTATTTTTCTATCAAATAAAAGAGTAAATAAGAAAAAAAAAAAAAACAAATAAATAATTAAATGGACGTTTATAATAAAATTTGAGATCGTTATTCACGGCCTCAAGATTATTTCTCGTGCAACATCCGATGTAACGTATATATATGTATACATATGTACGTATAAGGTAAATAAGTTTCCGTTGGTGGAATCCGGTCATCGATGGAATAAGTGAAAGTAAAACGAGCAAATGGGTTTTACGTGTGTACACAAACAACATACACAGCAATAACACATGTTATGTATTTGTGTACGCGTGCTCTTCGTGATAAGGAAGATAGGATAGGTTAAGGAGGTAAGGATACAAGTAAAGAAGGCACACGTAACGACGTGTCTAAACAAGCGGCGGTGGAGATTTTAAATCGATAGTCATGCATCAGGTAACTCTGGAATGATGATACAATGTTCCCTTATAACGTTTTTATTACATCCCAGAAAAACGCGATTGCGTTATTTTATTTTTTTAAATTCAAATATTTATCCGACTTCTCGAATTGCTCATTTTTAATTACACTGTAGTTGCTTTAATCTTATAATAATTAATATTATTATTATAATTACTATAGGCAAATATAAATGTCATAGATGATAAATAATGTATTATATGCATAAAATTAGTGTTATTTATAAAACAAAAATAAATGTTAGTTAAACTAATTTTCGGGTGAAACGATCTGGAAAGAAAAGATCGTATTCACTATAATAGAGTGCAAAATCTTGGCATCACAATAGAAAATTTTTTTGTTTCCGGAGAATAGAAGAATGAAGTAAATTGGTATATATATATATATATATATATATATAGAGTGAAATAGTGTGTAAAATTCTCGTGGATGTTAAAATATTATAAAATGAGGGCTTTTACAACAAAATAAAAACAAAACACCCGAAGAAGTTGAAGAAGAAAATGATGATGAGCGTGAAATACTAAAGGTGAATAAAGAAGAAAAGTTTAGAAAAATGGGTAAAAAAAAGTAGATACTGATGGAATGACTTTAAGTGTCTTGGAGGTGAAGAAAAAAAATCGAAGGGTTGAGGAAGAAATTGTGGATTAGATGAAAAAAAGACTAAGAAATGGATAAAGAAGAAGAGAAGAATGAAGAAGATGAAGCAGAAGGCGGAGGAAGAAAAATGAGAATCCAAGTGATGGGGAATTTATGGGAATTGGCCAGAGCTTGGAGAATGCTGCACTAAACCTATAATCGGCTTCGTCTTCGTGTAATTGACGATTCCACGTATATATATTCACCGGGTAGTTACTTCCGGGCCCCCGATATGTCTTGTAAATTCAAGTATGCACTTTTATTTATACATACACACGGTTTCATAATCTTGTAACTCAGCAACAACTTAATCTAATCTTTTTTCAATTCTCTCATGCTAATGTTCTTATAATGTTCGAGTAATTTTGTTGGTTTTATTTAGCGCTCTAGGCTTAAACTCGTATGATTTACTTCTTCTTATTGAGTTCATCAGTTAATAATCTTTGGAATTCATAGATGGATAATTGAGGTAGCGATTGAGTAATCCATCATGTTGACCGGTATAATTTACTTATTTCATATTTATTTATTTATCTTATGATATTTCATTATTATTATTCATGGTATGATCATACACAGGCTCTTTGTCATCGAGTTAAGTACCCGAGGGACGTAACCGTCTTTATGCAATAGACACTTAGTTTATGATAAAGAGAAAGAGTAATGGCAAATGCTGCTGTAGTTTCATGTGGTGTCAGCGTTGTACGACTTCCAACACCGTTTTAATTGCCATGCTAACGGGACTGATCCAGACAAGTAATATCATCTATTTAGACAGTTGATGGGTGTCTATATAAAAGAGAATCTTCATGGTCCAGACAACTTGTCTAGGTCATTTGTCTAAAATCTCGTTCATTTTTTTACCAAAGAGATTTATGATAAAGCCGAAAGTAGTCTTTATTACTGACTGCTCTGTCTTTATCACTAATTGTATGTAGTCTACTTCTGCTATGAGTTATTTATGGCTATCTGTTAATACTTCAACAGATACTTTCAGCCTGAGTAACTTAAAAAGAAAGCTGAAAGTTTTTGATACCACCTTTTTTATGCACAGTTATTTTTTAATTGGCTATCATTAATTAAGTCAATAATTTTAATTACTTCTAAAAATATATTGCATACGATTCATTTTTTTAATAATACTATTTTAAAGTGTAATTTTTTGTGAGGTTCGCTAATTTTTCATTATGAAAATTTTAGTGACAAATGGTAGTGGGGGTTACCAATAAAATTGAATCTTTAATTATTTATCAAATATTCAAATTTTGCTATAAATGCAGGCCTCATAACGCGAAGCGTTTGAAGTGATGCATAACGCTCAACATGTCAAAGTCAAGCAATTTTTCGGACTTGAATTGCCTCTATTTCATCAAAGAAGTGCCCTTATTATTTATTTTTCGTTTTACATTGCGCATGATCAGATTTTAGTTCTAATTTTTTGGCATAGATGAAACTTTCATTATTAAATTTTTGTTGTCTTTTTTTATTATACTAAAAATTCTCTTATTATTATTATTATTATTATTATTATTATTATTATTATTATTATTATTATTATTATTATTATTATTATTATTATTATTATTATTATTATTATTATTATTTAATTTTTTTATATTTTTCCTTTATAGAGGACATTACAAGGAACTAAAAACGATGATATTATGTAGAGTAATTCCTAACAGAATTAAAATTACAAACTATTCTATGTAGACAGAGTCATCCTCCCCCATCTAAGGGGTGCCTAGATATCAGAAAATAAATTTTTCTTAGGGCTTTTTCATAGTTTTTCCTTTTAAAAGACATTATATAGAACAAAAAACGTTTATATTGTGTAGTTTTCTCCAACAGAAGCAAAATTACGAGCTACTCTTCTCCGAAATATACAAACCGGCATTCTCATTTTATCGGTCAAATAAAAATAATATTTTTAATTAAAATAAATGAAGCCTGGCATTCCAAGTAGCTTGTGTCATAAAATAAATTTAAAAATAATTAAGTAACATTAAAACTTACTAAACATTAAAATTTAAAAAATACCATTATTAATAATAAAAAACACGAGCACGGACATTCACAAAAATGACAAAGCAGTTCTGTCAAAACATTGTAAATTCACGTAACTAGCATACAATCATCTTACACTTACAAAAATATAAAAACATGCTAGTACTTTCATGTTTAAAATTTTCAAAATCAAAATTAAAAAAAAAAGAAAGTTTTCATTTTTCAATTCTACGCGCATTAGAATTAAAATGTGAAATATATTCCTTGTACATAAAATTAAAAAACTATAGGCTTCAAGTATATGTCCAATATTTTTATTCAACACTTCATGATTATTAAAAAAAAAAATATAAATAATTTTGACAGACATATTTTGGATGTTTAAAACCTAATCAGCAACTAAAAATAAGTGTAAATAGTAAAAAAAATTACACTAACGGCACCATTACAACCCAAAAAAAAACTAATTTTGCCTTCTTTTGCCTTTGACTGCATTTTTTTTTACTAAAACCCTCTAACGGCACCATTATTACCTTGAAGAATAATTTCCTCTTTCATTACCCTGTCTAACTAGTGGACTATTATTTTTTAAGTGAAATTTCCTTTACAAAAATAGCACTTCCAGTAAATTATGACTGGTAACAACTATTCATTTAGATGAACTAAAGCTCCATGTTTACAGTTTTAAACAAATAAGTGTCGGATTGCTAAAAAAGGTTTTCTGTGCACACACAAAACCGTTAATAAGACTCTTAATTTCTAAAAAAACGTTCACATAAATTAGAGTTACTAATTTTTCGATTTACCGTTGATACATTTTGCAACATTGTCAGTAATTTATAACCATGAATAATAACATCCAATTATACGTAATAATAGCAATGATAGTAGTAATAGTAATAACAGGTATTACTTACGTTGGACACGAGTAGTATTAGGTCTATATCTCCGATGCTCTCTGTCCCAAGTTTCCGGATGACGTCCCCACTCGTCATCACTGGATAGAGCAGTTCCACCTGTACCTGAAGCCGAACCACCACCACCAGTACCACCAGTGGCACCAATGCCTTGAAGACCCTGTAGAGTTTGGAGAGCTTGCAAATTTGGATTCAACGGTACTCGAGGTTTTATTGCCGGTACCGGAATATACTGAGCACCTTCACCCAAGTAAACCACCTTTGGGAACAAGTAGAGAAATAAAAAAAAAATAAACAAATCCATCATTATTAAAATTATCCAATCTCAATTGAATTTGTTAGAAAAACTTAGCAAATAACAAGCTAAAGCATCAGCATGTATAGTCTAGTGTTGTGTTGATATATATATGGGTATATATGTGTATATATATATGTACAAAAGTAAAAGACCAGGAAGCGGAACTGTCACGTCAAGAGTGCGTCCTCGTGGCAACACGACATCTTGTAGTATCCATCCCGTTTGTTTCATGTCTCTCCGTGACATGTCGACGAGCATCACGAAGACGCACGAGTCGACACCCGCGCATTCATGCGTCGATTAACGGTCACGCGGTTCACCATCTTAAACCATTAGTCGAGCTACTTTATATACAAGAGCTATAAGATACTAAAGAGGGATGCTGCCGATTATATTTTTTATTTACAAAACTACTATACACTTAACTCGGATTTAGCAGCTACGATACGCAACAGCTACACCACTAGAGAAGCTATTGAGCTTAAGGGATTAGATGCTTGTCTTTTCAGACAAGACACGGTTCAGTGGCAATGACTAGTAGATAGACTAGATCCACGTGATAGACCCGAGGCCACTACTTTTGATTCGCTACTTCTTCAACATTTTTTATTTTATTTTATCTAGTTCAGCATCTTACTTCTCAATGTCTCATTTAATTGTATTTAAAGCCTCCGATGGTTTAATTTATATGGCCAATAAATTGTACGCTTGGTTTTTTAATTTCTTAGTCAATTATCTGCACAGTAATTTCATTTATTTTTTTTTTTTTCATTAAAACGAGACCGGGTAAAAAAATCTTGAATTTTTTTTAATCAGTGAAACTATAAATTTTTTTTCATTAAGTTTAATTTTGTTTTATGAGTTATATAAATTTACAGTAAAATCTAATTTATATAAAATATTAATTTTTATAATTTATACTCATTTATATTTGATTTAAAAAAATCGAAGGAAAGTAATTCACAAAAGAAAAATTTGTTTGTATATCTTGTTTCATTTCCTCTTTCTATATTAAACTTTATTAAAAAAAAAAAAATTCTATCTCATAAATTGTTGTGTATGCAGAATAGTAATTTCCAATAATAAATAAATTACTTACAATAGTGCAATGATAAATTAAATTTATTAAATATGAATAACAAATAGCCAAGTGTTTAATTATTTTTATTGACCGTTAAATAATAAATAATTCTCCTTCGACATTTAACTATAATGCATAAATTTATATATTTATCTGTGGAGTTATACACTATAAAGAAGTTAAAAGTTAAAACGTTTAAATTTTATATCTTGCATCGTGATTATTATATTAAAACAGTACTCTAAATCAAAGATGCTGTATAATAATTTAAATATTTATTTATGTATTTTATTTTTTTCTTTAAGTTTAGCGAATTTTTTAATTTTACCAAAGAAAATTGATGCTCAGCGTTGATTTACGGCGAACGGTAAAACGCGAAAGAAGCTTGCCGAGTGATAAAACGCGATCGTTTCCTACACTGCTAGGCTGTATAGTAATGATGTAGAGAGTGTAATGCAGAATGTATATAAAATAGTGTAGAGTCTGTTCTGTTGGCGCATCTAGACAGTACAGGGGCGTTAACCGACGAAACGTGCAGTAGCTGTATGTTAAGGATTATGATGACTGGTGGCTGCACCGGTACTGAAAGTAGCCGGCGAATCATCCCCCCATTATCCAGATCTCCGGGATTATTTGCCTCTCTGTGTAGTTTAGCTCGTGTACTCTTACTGATGGTTAGGCTATCATGTAGAACGAGAATACTCTTCTATAACTATATGAATGCTTCCTTAAACAACGTGGCGTTTTGCTCGTCGGATAGCTATTCTATCCTATCCTATCCTATCCTATCCTATCCTATCCTCCAGTTGTTGTTTTGTCCATGATGTCATAGAGACGGTTTCTTCCTGTCGGCGAAAGAGACGAGAAACCGTTGCTCGATCAACGATGCAACTAGTGGAAACAGATCTTAGTCGCATAACCAAATGCTTGGTCACTATAATTCCGTTCTTGCCTTATTACTTTGTTCATGTTGTTACATTGTTGTACTGTTTCTTTTTTTAATACTATGAGATTATTTTAAATTATTTAAGAACTCACAGTATCCTGATCACTGGCTTCATGGGTTAATGATTCTCTGGTCTCGGTACGGTTTAATTCTGTAGCATCTTCTGGACCAGCTCCACTGCCTGCCCAATAGTCATCAGTTGTATCTTCGACTATTGTATCTAAATTTGGTTTTTCCGATTCTATTACTTCAGGATGAGCCTAAAAAAAATTATTTGTTTTTTATTTAAAAAATTCAGATTTTTAGTTTCAACCGATTGTGGAAATTTTATCGTAATTTTTAGTTGTCTTACTCCGAATTTTTTTTTCACACTTTCAAAAAAAATTTTTTAAGACCGTAATTTCAATCAAAAATTTACTAAAAGAAATCCGAGATTGATTTTTCCCAAAAATCTATCGTTAAATAATTAAAAAATGAATTTACAAAATTCTTTAAGTAAAAACCGTTTACTGTTCGAGCACTTAAACGAATTAAATATTTTGCCATTAATAATTATTTCTAAACCAATAACCGTTTGGCGACTTGCAAATAAAATCCATTGAATGAAGTTCAAGAGATAACTAAACTACTTAAAGTTAAAAAATAACTTATATGTGTATAAATATTAACGGTTTTACCTTTAAGTACAGCAAAAAGTACCCACCTGAATGGAATTTATAGTAACAAGCAGTAGAATCCACACGAGCCTGTAAAAACATAAAACACGATATAAATATCCATGGAATCTCAATAGCATAAAATGGATAAAAAACTTAATGAGTTTTCAGTTTGCAAAAAGAAACTTAAACTAAAACTGAAACTTAAACACAGCGAAATAAAAAAAATAAACTAAAGAAGTATATTCTTAATAAAAAGTAGTAAAAAGCTCATATATGCACAGTAGCGAATAAAAATTTATCGATCACGCTTTAGAGTTTTCCCGTATCTTCAGTGTTACAATTTACTATTATTACTCTGCACATTAGATATTGCCCATAGACTTTTTTTTTAGCCCCATCATCCGCTTCTCTATCACCGACATAGAGATAGTCCCAGCAAAACCAATCAAACAACACGAGTCTGTAAAATTTATCCTTGATGCTCCACTTCTGTCCACGCTTCAGTTAATTCAGTATGCAACAAGTAAAGAACATCAGGAAGATATCCTTCAGTCTCTCCACACTCACGCATAAAGATGATTTTCTTATAACTTTACTCTTAACTCAAAACGACCGTGAGGAATAACCGGGTGATTATGAGTGAGATCTGAGTACCTAGATATAGTTTATTCTTCCGGGAATGCCCGATGAATCGAATCGAAAACTACTTATCGCTTCAGGTTAATAAAAATTTACAAATATATATATATATATATAGAAATTCATATATATTTTTATTTAAAACCACTTTGAATCATTATTTTAATGTACAATAAAATATTTTATTTAATATATAATTTATTTCTTCTCTATTTATATATATATATATATATATATAAATTTTAATGTACCTGATTCAAAGGTTTTATTATATATGAAAAATATATAGCTTTGTAAATGTCTACAACGAAGCATTGATAATAAATACTATTTTAGACACGAATTGTCCAGAAAAGTTATTTATTTATCCTAAGGGATTGTTATTATTTAGTTAGCCGTAAATTTAAACGTCACGAAGATAAAATTGAACAAGTTGCGCTTTATTATGAATATTGAAACAATTCACTGTCCTTTAGGCTATATATATTTATATAAATGTATATGTGTTTATATAATACGAATAGCGGTGGCAGTGCATCATCACTATTTTGACCTAGTGAATAAGCTTCGTAACAGTCTTGTAACACGCAACCGCCAACGTAATAACCTATAACAACAGCTTTTGCTCCCGCGCCATGTGTGAACTGCCGTGTGAGAATCATACATGTTAACTGGACATATGAAGTTGGAGAACAGGTAACAAACAGAGACAAAAGGAGAAGAAGAAGAAGAAGAAGAAGAAGAAGAAGAAAGAAGAGCCGGTAGAAAATGAATGGCTGCATTCTAAAGACTACCGCAATGTTCTTATAACATATCCGGCGAACGTGCTCGAGTTTCTTTTCAAGAGTATTAAACAAAAAAAAATGTATAAATAAACAAGGACTGGAAAAACGCGTGTATGTGTGGTATGTACGCTGTCGGTTACTGGAGTTAAGAATGTGCATTTGACAGCTATTCACGGGTAATTAGGGTAATACCAGGGAATAATTCACACCAAACGTACTATTATATGTCTGTTTGATAACTTTATGTTCTGAGAATTCAATTAGTGATACTAATTTTTTTTTATGTTAGATATATATTATATATTTATACGGCTTTCATTGAGAACTTGAGATTATTTTAAACATTATGGTTATAATACAAGGATATTGCGTGAATTGTATTATCAATAGTACCGTATTATGAAAATATTTTTTTTTTATTGCTTATTATTTTTTTTTCTCTTGATTTTATGTTAGTACATTTATTCATTTTTCTAAAGAATATTAATTATTCATTTACATATCTTGATTAATAGTCACATTAAATTTATAATTAGAGATAGAGAGGGTAATTATTTAGATATGTAAAATCAAATCACTTTTTTATAAATTGCAGATATAATTTCTTGCACAGAAACATAAAAAAAATAACTACGTTATTTCAAATACTTAAAGGCATTCTCAGACAGTACCCCTTACTTTTCAAAAATATACAATGACTTTCAACTGTGATCACCGTATTAAAATTTTATTTTTTATTAAGAACAAAATTGATACTTTGATTCAGGAAAGGACAACGTAGTAGTAATTTCGCCGAGATATAGAATTTTTTAAAAATTACTTACAGTTGTCATCAAGTAAGAGTTAAACAAAATTTTAAAATTTGAATCATAAAATTGACATGAAGATTTTACTGAAATTTATTTAACAAATTTCGTTTAACTCTCAATTGATATCAACTGTGTCATTTTTAACTTCCCGCTAATTTTTTAAAATCTATGTTTCGATATTGTCCTTTTTTCAATTAATGCTTTAATTTTTTTCTTATCAGCTGATAAAATTTTGATACGCTTATGACAATTTAAAGTCATTGAAAGTTTTCAAAAAGTGGGGGACGCTATCCGAGAATGACCTTAAGGTGTAATTCAACTGAAAATGTTTTCTAGATTTTAGAGCAATTTGTTTGAAAAAAATTTCGAGTCATTTCTAATAATCTTCTTAATGGAAAATTTTTTTTTTTTTTAATTTAGTTGTTACTTATACCAATTAATGTTTCTTTACAATCATAATAATTTTAAATTTTTTATTCTGATTTGTCACAAAAAATAAATAGAGTTTCAAAAATAGTGACAAAATAAAATTGCCAAAAAAAAAATTCTATTCACCGGTAAATTTTAAAACTAAATTACTGATATTTTTATGTTGATATTTATGATTTTTTTTTATATAAAAAAATATTTTAAACCATATGTAAATGATTAACAGTTTTTCAGGATAATTTAAATAAATTTAAAATAAATAGAGGAGAAAAATACATTTTAAAGTTTTAACACGTAAGTACTTAGGCACATAAGTGTGTTCAACTGAGCAAATCTAAGTACATAAAAATAATTCAACACAATACATAAGTTAGCCAACAAGAACATATATATGAATAGTAATGTATAATAAATTGACGGGTAAGGATAGACGTAAAAAGAGAAAACGAATATGCAATAAAAGTGTAAGAGGTGTAAAAAGTGAAAAATAAAAAATAAATATAATCACCTATGTATATATAAAATTATCAGCACATAAATAATTACAATAAAAATAATAATAATAGTAATAATGAATGATATGATGTCTAAAATGGCAAAATAATTGTATAATGATAGAGAGTAACGTGGGTAGAGTTTGATCTAATTAATAAAACGGAGGTTGGAAGTAAACGGGAAACTTGATTTGCCTAGAGCATCAAAGTCATTTCTCGCGTAACTCTTTCTCCATTTTTTTTTTTTTTATTACACATCTATTCCTTTCTTTTCTTTCTCTTTATATAAAAGATAGTGTTGCCTTGACGCAGAATAGTAGTAGAGGTGGATTAAAAAAAAAGTTCTCGCATTCTCGATGAACTCAAGTAGCAGGCCCACTTGAGCTCTATTTTCTCCCACTAGTTTATATATGTATATATATATACGGGACTTGGTAATTCATTTTCTTTTCTTTGCAGTTATACGAAGACACCTGCTATTACGTATGCGGTTGCGTGCAAGCAACTTGATCTTGACGCTCGACCACTAGGTCAGTGATATTCTTCCTTCAATTCACTTGTTTTATTTAATATATATATATATATATATATATATATATATATATATATATATATATATATATATATATATATATATATATATATATATATATATATAGTTATAGATATATACATATACATTTACCACTGATAGATATAAATCATGCAAATTTTTAATGGTAAAAATATCTTTACTTATTTTTAAATATATGAAAATGTATAAATAACCGCCGTTTTTTATTTTGGAAAATTCTCTGTTCATTTCATTTATTTTTTTTTTTTATGAAACTATAATTTTATAATTTGAGGCTTAGATAATATTTTTATGGGAGGAAATAGGAATTTGAATAAAAAAAAAATTTTTGAATTAATAATGATGAGCTACGCATGATTTGATGGTACGGAATGTCCTAAATAGTTATTGTAAAATTACATTCCGAGAAACTTATTTATGAAGCTTGAAGAAAGTATTGTTTTTATAAAAATTGCATCGTATTTTTCTATGAATAAATTATAATCCCGTACTTTTATCACCAAGTATAAGTATATATCTATATCTAAATATATATAAAATTCATAAAATGAAATGCGTTTACTTTTAATAAATTCATGGAAACGATCAGTTCTCAAGAAGTCTAACGGAATTACAGATGCGAATTTGTGGGAATAAAAAAGTGCATTCTGCGACTGTGAATTTGTGTATAACTTACAATTTTAAACTTGAGTAAGGTCGAAGATCGGTATTTATTCTCAGAAAACTTTAAACAACCAACGGATTTTCGTTTTTCGATCATTACTCAACTTCGTATTATTAACCTCTGTTTTATTAACAAACTGATTTGATGACATATTACTGATTTTTTTTACCAATCGTATGAATTTATTATTCAAGTTGTTTTTTTTAATCATCAGATTATTGCTCTGATAGAATTTTTTTCATTTTTTCATGTATTTTTTTCACAGATGAGGAAAAAAAAAATTTAATTGTCCTAGAAATCTTAAAAAACATTATCTAAAGAATGATTTTAAAGGAACTTAGTACTTAACTTTAATAACCCAAAATGAAGTTAATTTTAAAATGCGCATTGAAGAAAAATTGCTGAGAAAAATAAATTTCGTCCAATTATTCTAAAAATATAATTAAATCGTAATTACATAAAAAAAAAATGGATAAAATTTTTCGTGCACAATCTACCGAACAATTTCCGTTAGGATGTTCTCTATATACAGCCACACAAACAACAGATCACATGATGATGAGAGATCGTAAACAGAACTTAAATAATTTTGAGGTTAATATCCTGAGAGTAAAAGATAATTGAAAGCAGATCGCGTACATAGATTAACGAGCCCAGAAGAATACACTCGGGTGGTACACATATTCTCTCATTTAACGATCTAACCTCCACTGTATACTCTAACAAGTATAACTATATGTTTACACCACGCTATGGAATTCTCAGATCCACTATATGGGAAAATGAATGCGCTGCGAGGGAAGAAGAATACGTCGTATTTAAAGTAAAAAAACCAACCAACAACAGCTAAAAAATAAATAAGTGCAAGAACTAATCTGTCATCTTTATCGTTAACCTGAATCATCTTACGCGCAGGCGTGCAGTCATTATAACCTCAACATCCACTGCCTTAACACAATAAATTAACTCTTCCTCCGCATAACAAAACAATGTACTACAGCATTCCAGGAAAATAGCTTAAAAACACGCAACAAAAGACATAACATATATTTATAACATAGACAGCAAGATTTGAATCTTGAGGATTTCCCTTAAAATGTACAGCGAATGCATCGGTACACATATTGTTGCTATTTGCTATTACTAAGCAACTGAAGTGCAAGTACAAGTACAAGCGTAGCATAGCATGGAATAATAAAAGTACATTATACGTTAAATGATAAAAAATAATCATTTACATGTTGCGTCGATGCGCAGTTATGCGGCACAGTATTTTATTTATTTCAGTTATATACTAACTCTTCCATCTTCAACATTTGCACGACTATTTGCATGCAAATGCAATTAAGTTACTCGCCGTGAGGGTTAACGACGTACGTTAACGTAACACAGCAAAACATGTGTTGACTGCCTGGAGAGACAAGAATAGCATGTTCTTGTTGTTGTTTTCTGTATATTCTATATTCTATATCTATCTATATCTGTACATATATATATATATATGTACATAGACGAGTGAAAGGAGGAAAGGTAAAAGGAGTGTTCTCTCGGCTTTGATGATACTCATCCACATATATAAATATCTATCTATACCTGCATACCTATGTACACATATATGTGTATAAAAGATGTTTAAGAAATATAAGAAACAAGAATACGTGGCCTGAAGGATACTACAAGTTACCGTTGCATTTTAACCAGTTCGATATGCCAACTAGATCAGGATATTTCGAAATCATAAAATCAAATCAAATCAACCCAAGCCAAACCAGAACAAAATAAACAAATATTTAAATAGATAATGTGTATTATATACTTTTGCATATTTCATTTCAATGTAAATTCAATCAATTGATAATAAATTACTATGATTACTTTAAAATTGAAATCATTTATCTTAAGGAGAATGTCTACGGAGAAAAATGGAGACAAAAAATTTACGAATTTTTATTATCCTGTCGACCGAACTTGAAACAGGAAGTCGAGTCGAAAAATTATTACGCTGCACTACAATTATTATTGTAAGCCTCTTAAAATTTTTTATTGTCTACTATCATTCCTAATTTAGACAAATAATATATCAGTTTTAAGTGTATAAAATTTTTTGTAGTATAGCATAATAGTTTTTTGGCAACTTCCTGTTTTAAGTTAGATCGACAGCATAATAAAAATTCGTAGCTTTCTTAAGTCCATTTTTCTCCATGTCTATTGGATAGAAGTAGCATTTGTGGCCACTACTCCATTTTCGGACATTTAATTAATGAAGAAGTATAAACAAAAATTTCTATTGCAATAGTGTGATAAGTGTCTTTGCACACATTTTAAAAATTAATTATATCACTGCATCTTTTACAAATTGTTTTATTAAAATTTCTAAAGTGGCCAAAACTGGCGCTAAAGTAGCTAAAAATGGTACCTATACTACTTTCCGGAGTAAAATGAAAATGAAAATGACCTGACATGAACAAATAAATTATTAGATCAGATAATTTAGCTATTGAATGTACAACAGTTGAGTTAATGATTTAAAGGATGGATTTATAGTTTGAAAGGGTAGTTAAAGACAAGTAGTATGTACAATGTTTTAAGTAGTTTTAACTAGTGTATATGCCACTCCTTCACTGGCTTAAACTCCGAGCCGAGTAACGCCTAAGGAGATATTAACACCTGTTGGTATGGACTGTTCCATGTCTATATTGTGTACACCCAAGACTTTATTTATGTCTGCGTCTTTATATCTGGTTAACTAACAACGACTTAATTGGCTGCGATTTTAATGCGGTATCCAATGCCGAAGAACATAAAAACAGTTGCGTTAATGTATCAAGTTACGAGTTTATATTTGTGATGTTTGATGTTAATAATTTTTACTGTTACTTCTCGTTTTACATTAAAAATACCGCTTATTAAGTGGTTTTAATAATTATCGTCAATTATAAATTACTAAAAGTGAAGTTTAATTAGCGAATTCGTAAAACTGTTCATTTTATCATGTAGCTTAATATTTTTAAGTGATTCCGTTTATTTAAGCACTAATTCATATTTTGCGAGCGTAAAAAAAAATTTTTTTTTTCGGTTAGATTACAAGGTGTGAAAAGGTTTGATAGATTGTGTGCTATGACTTAATGATGATAATAAATCACTTGTAAATATATTTAGAGAAAGGAAGGAAGAGATATATTTTCGACTTTGTTTCACGTTAAGTGGAAATGTAAGTACATACACGCAAGACACATCTGAGTCGGTGAATACTGAAAAGTAAAAAGAGCAAGATTGAAGACATAGAAGAAGAAGAAGAAGAAGAAGAAGAAGAAGAACAACAAGGAGTAGCAGATTCATGCGTGGTTTCGGACTGATCGACAGAAGAAATGTTGGTTGAGCGAGCGACTAGTGTGATTACTGTGGCATTGAGGGCTCTTCTGCATGCGGTTATAAAAAAGGATAAAGTATAAAAATAAAAGCTCAACGAGAGTCAACTGGATTACACTTGGGTTGAAACGTTGGCTTGATCAAACAAAATAGATGGGATTGCTTTTCCGTGATCTTCACTATACTCAAGAGCGTCTAAGTGCCCTAAGACCCCTCGGCAATTGCGGTTACAAGCTCCAGAGATGGAAAAAGATTATACTTACATGTATATCTTTCTTACAAATCCACTGTAAATAAAACTAATATTTTTTATTTTTTTTATTACACCCTACATTACAACTGTACATTCAAATTATTGTTATTATGTCATATGTTTTTTATTAATCAACTTTATAAAATTATACAAGAGATGTGTAAATCAAACATCATTACTGAAAACTTTTAAGGAAATTGTTTCTACACTCTGTATACACAGACATTTATTCAACGACGCGTAACCAAATACTCTTGGGTCATTTCCGGGCTCTTAGATAGCCTGCCTCGTTTTTCCTCATCCCACAAAATGATATGAGTATAAAAATTTTTTTCCTACAATCATACTTTAATTATCATCAGTCAAGATAAATCAACATGCGCTTGTTAAATATTAAATTTTATCTCTCGCACGTAAAAAATGTAAATATGAATAAATGTATGACCTATATAACAACATCCACTAGAGCATATTTAACATGACGAGGCTTCTTGATGATGTACCTTCTTGAATTTCTTTAAAAACCTACACGGTAGTATAAATATTGAAATGTAGTATCATTATATACCCACAAGACACTTGATATTTAAGATCAACTCGAGTGGTCAGTAGCACCAAAGCACCAGTAGTTACCAGCATCACCATCAGCATCAGTGGATCAGTATTATTATACCGTTAACCACTTCTATTAATAATTAATAACAGTACCTACAATGCGCAAACGTTATTTATTACCTACTTCCGATTCATAATTCATCGAAATGAAGGATCTCGGTTCCCGGTGGACTTAACAGATGCAAAAGACAATGCTTTTATCGCAATGACTGTACGTCTGTGTGTAAATATTTATTCCAACTGCTGTTGCAACCTGTACTCGTAACTCGTATTTATATTTATCCACTTTAACTGGGTAAAATACAGCAAAGATCATAAAGCTATTTATTCCTTGTCATGCTCAGTGACTCAGTAACAACTGACCCAGCAATCAAAACCATCAAAGTCCCGCAGTGTGGTGATGAGAATTGACGATCAGTTTTATCGGTTACTATGGTAACATCACAGCAACACGACCAAGACCAAGACCAAGACCAAGACCACGACCACGGCCAAGATCAAGACCATGATGATGTTTTTTACCTTTTTTTTTATCGTGGCTTCACTTCCCGACCTAGGTCAATTATCCTCAAGTTACGCTTGACTACTAAATCTCGACGCCTTCTATCTTATATAAGTTAATACTCTTTTACTTTAATAGTCGGGTTGCTCGATTGACCATGGGAGAAGCCAGGGAGCTATCTAACCGTGAGCTGCCCACAAGGGATATATACATATACATATATATAATCGATTTGACGAGGTCAAGAGGTAACCGCAGGAGTTTGAAATTTTAACAAATTAGAATCGGAGAATTGCATTGTACAATTGAATATACGATGATAAAAAGCTGTTTTATGGTTTCATTTAAGTGTTTATACCAGTTTTTGATAGCACCAGAACAATTGCCGAGATCGCTGGGTTGAAATAAAAGGCATCAAAGGTCTTTGTTGGAACTGTTGCTGATTGTTGATATCTAAAAACTGACCATTTTTCTCCCTGTAGATATGTACAAAGGACGAACAAGAAGCAACTCTATCTGGTGGTGCTTTGTTCCCACGGCCTTTGCGGCTTCTTGGCA
The DNA here is from genome assembly GCF_026212275.2 of Microplitis demolitor. NCBI lineage: Eukaryota > Metazoa > Arthropoda > Insecta > Hymenoptera > Braconidae > Microplitis > Microplitis demolitor. The sequence goes on along the minus strand of NC_068549.1, from coordinate 3,713,074 downwards.
ACGCAAATGCTGGTTAAGAGGAGTCAGCAGGGCAATCTTGTGGGAGTCGGTCCTCGGTATACAGTGGACATGCGGACGCTTAGAGGGTAATTTTACTTAAGGGGAATCCCTCGCGGTAGACACGAGTCTCTTCTTGTCTTCATTATCATCATAATGGTTTAAACTTAACAACCACCAGCAGGATTAGGATTAAATCATAGACAGCCAGCGTCAGCAAACAACAACACCAATCAGCTAAACCAACAGCTACGGTAGCTGTAAACCTAGCAAGGGTTAAAGTAGCCATTTGTAAAACAAGCTGTAATGCCTCTGATGACTTTCTGGCATTTAACTTAGAAGTTATTAAACGTGAGGTTTCATTCAAATCGACTTAAGACATTACTCCGACGAGGTTAACTTGGATAAAAAAGCCTTGTTGTACTAGACGGGGTAATTAGACTGATAAGACAACATCATAATTAGTTTAAGCAATCGTCGCTCTCCTGGGAGATTTAATTCTGTTAGTTTATATTGTGATTCAAGTTAAGTTAATATAAGCCGGGTCTATTATGTATATATATATTTAAATATATATTTTTTATAAAGTATGGCGAGATCATTGCCCGACCTTCTCGAACTCGTGGTAAGTTTAATGTGATGTAAGAGAGTAACAAAGACGTATGACAGTATAGTTAAGTGTACAAGACACAACCGGTCTCTCACTCTCTTCCCGGCTCAGAAAGACCGGCTGATGAGTGCTATGCCGTCACCGCGGCCGTCGAGACTAGACGGCCACCCAACTTACTCAACGCCTTTCATTCTGTTACTCAAGACCTTCACCGCTAATAATATTGAGTTACGTGACAGAGAAAAAGATCATGACCGCTAGAAAATTGCTAGTTCATCATTAATATCGATCTCTGCATTTATAATATGAGTGTCATCTATTAAATATACATATATATGTATATTTATACGTTTCAAGACCAAGTGACGTTAACGATTGTTGATAGGTATTAATTAGTTTGAGCATTTAAAATACTTGACAAACTTGTCTTTACGTCCTTGAGTGTCAAGGCTAAGAAAATTATAATATATATATAAATAAATATATAATTGATTGACATAATTGATAATTATTATCTAATCCGTGAAAGTAAATTGAAAAATTTTTTTACACAGTTTTTATCTCCAGTAAAGTGTAAAAATATAAAAAGTATATAATTAAATTAAGTATTTTCTAGACTTGATATATATATTTATATATTATTAAAAACCTATTTAAAATTGATATAAATTTAAAATAATATAATATTATTTAAAATTATTGCTGTTTTCAAAGAAATCCAATATTTCTAGATGATCGATTCTAAGTAGTATGACTGTACGAATGTGCCGCGCATTAACTGCTACTGTATTACACCAGTAGACATTAAAAAAAGAGTACCTCAGCTCGATAAACCATCTTTTAGTAAGGTATTGTAAGTTAAACTATAATAAAACCCACAGCTGCTAAGCGGATTTATAACTTTCAAAGAAACTCACCAACATACCATAAGCTTTTATATATATTTAGTATGTTGGTAGGATGTCTTGCAGATCTATAGACGTATAAATGTATAAATCTACAGAGTAATGTCGGCTGCGGTTATTAATTATTATAAAATGTATCCCCGACACTTAACTTCTTTACGGTGTGGCGCAAGTGGTGATAGTGGTGATCATCAAAAAGCTATTGAATTATCTATAACCTAGAAGTAACTACCCCGCCTTCGAGTCACGACTAACCCAGCTTCCTAGCCATCATAAAATGATATATTCTATGACTTGTTTCTCACTCTTACTCGTAATCTCGCCGTAAACTTTTCGAAAATGCCAGAGCCTTGAGTAGGTGAGCTAAGAAGAAGAAAAAGAAGAAGAAGAAGCATAATAAGAAGATGGTATTCCAGGAAATAAAACCCCTAGCCGTGAAATAATCGTTAACGGGGCTGATGATGGTTAAAATAAAACATGGGCTTCGTATTATCGCCTTCTAGCAGCTTATAATGCACTTAGAGAGGATATACTCATCCAAATCCGCTCTACTCTTGTTTAGTTACATACATAGATAAATGTATATATATGCTATGGTTTAAAGCGTTTGGTCGAGCGCAAATGGATGGCCAGTAAATGTAGTTATACAACTTACTGCACACATTATCTATCGCGAATAAGTAAAAGAAGGATCAGTAGTAGGCGAGGCGAGTTGATCTCGATTATTCTCCTGGGGTATCTAACGTTTTAGCTCTAGTTTGTTTATTTTGCTTTCTCCGGCAGCCGGGCAACCTTGAGTTGTGCATCAGTTAGAGATCTTTAATGTATTTATATTTAGATTTTTTTATTTTTATGGCTGTGGGTATGTGGGTTTCTATAGAGGTATAATGAGAGAGGAGAAATAAAAATATATTGAGGGAGAGACGTTTACTTGGGACGCCATCTGGAACGGTCCGTTACTCTAGATGACTTTTTCGCGTTTAGCGTTACTCTGAGATATCCGACTGCAATCGACCGAGAAGAAAATTTCTCAAGGACTTGGCTGTGTTATAATTGATAGCGATCGATTAGGTAATAAATGATATTGTCGTTGTGATACTTTTTTTTTTATTTAATCAACTTTTATGGGTAAAGTGTCTAAACATTGTTATGGGTGATTAGTCATTGCAGCTTTTAATGAACGGGAAAAAAAATATTAAGGACAATTATTTGCAACGTAAACTGTTAGATCCTGTTATAAGACACTTGAGAATTATTTATCGAGTTAATTTCAATAAATTGAGTCACGATCGATAGATTCTGCTGGTTATTAATAAGAATTAAAATTTTTTAAAAATATAATTAATAATTATTTTTATAATTATCTATTTCTTTTCTCAAATTTTATTACGAAAAATTTTTTTATTTCAAATTTATTTATGGATCTTCATAATTAATAAAAGTTGTTTTTTTAACAGACCTCATTTTGCAAAAAATAAGACAAAAAAATATCTATACACTGTAGAAAAATACTGGGGTAAATCCAGGTGTAGGTGTTAAATTTCAACACCGAAAGCGGTATGTTAAAATATCACCGTCGAAGGTGTAAATACATTTTATTTTCTAATTTCTGTTTCGAACTGTAAGACATTTTATTTTCTAATTTCTATACGAGGAATTTTTTTTTTACACCGATTTAACACCGCCTACACTTGTGGTGTTAAATTGAGTCCATTTTTAACACCGCTCTTCTTATAGTATTGCAATTGAAAATTAGCCTCTTTTTTTTTAAACAAACAAAAAATAGAAACTAGCATATTCTAGATAAAGAAAGTCCTTTTTTCATAGTGCTCTTATTTTCCCGCGTCTTTCCTACAAAAAATTAACTTCTCAATCTTCCGGTCGAAAAGAGAAAAAATTTAAAATAACATCCTCAAATTTTTTCTTTAACAAATAGTCATTAATTATTAAGTAGAAAATTTTAAAAATAAATTGTTAAGACTCACTCACACGAAACAAAAGTTTAAAAAAATTTTATTGTTCTCACTTTTAATTATTACCAACAATAAAGCAAAGGCGAGAGCAAAGCCCTTTGCTTACGCAACGCGTACATGGGCGTTAAAAAAAAAAGCAATTGCTCAAGTTCATGAACTCATTAAAATAAGTCAAGAAAAGATTGATCGCAATCTCTTATTCTCTTCCCCGGTAACTATTTTTTGTACTTAGCAAAACCTGTCCTCATTATCTAATAAATCCCACGTTAAAATATCAAAACAAATTAATTAAACTATAATTTTAAAAAAGTTGAGATAATAAACATTAATAATTAATATTTAGCGATTAATAAAAATTAAACGGCAGATGTGCGATCCGCATAAGAGGAAATCTGATAAATATATAACACTGAAAGGTATATAAGATATTATAAGTTACGCAAACAAGATTGTGGCTAATTATTTTGTTGCACCAGGGGCAACATCAAAGTACATATTTTCCAATGAACACGATAGTGTTCCGCGTTCCAAGTATTTTCTCTCAGCACGGCTCCAAGAATACCGGGCGTAACAGCAACAAATTGCTCCGTTTGTAGGTCTCCATTGTAAAAGGATAAAAAAAAATAAAACAATGCAACCAAAAAAAAAAAAGTATTAACTTAAGAAGAACAGCAAGAATAAAAAATAAATAAAACAAAATAACAAATAACAAAAAGGACTGTAGGATTGCAAGTTGGCGTGGTCGTGATGAGAGAGCGGGATAAAAAAAATTACACTTCACTCTTGACTCGCATTTAGCAGTGCATTTCCTCCTTACAGTTTATAGTATAGAGTATTAAGTGTAGGTGTGTATATATATATATATATATGTATGTATATATGTATATGTATCCGTATGTTATCCGGCAGATAACTTTAAGATGGTAAACATTACACCAGCGAGATATCTCGATTCGAGGATCATTTTACTCTCTTAAGGAAGGTTAGAGTACATGCATTTACGAGAAGACGTGGAAGTTATACAGCTGAGCTTCGTTAAAGGGCGCAAATCAACTTAAACCTTTTTTTATTAAACCTTCACCTCTTTTTGTATTTATATTTTCTTGTATCCCTTTACTTCCTATTTATCGTGGAAATTCCACTAGGCTGCTAATGTTACCGTACACCACGTGGCTGCAATCAGGGATAATGTAATTTGTGTATATATGATCTTAAGTTGAGTTTAGTCACGAATTCATTATATAATCATGCTGTATGTTGTCTGATAAATCTTGACGATGATGAATTAGTTTACGAGAAACTTTAAAACTTTATTTTATTTATCATGTTTACATTTTTTTGACACGCGACTAATTAAAAAAAAATTATGAATTATGTTGGAAAATTTTTTTTTTGAATTATAAAAATCATCAAGTTATTATCATTATCACGAGCAAACATGCACATTATTATTTAGATGAATTTGATTACGTTAAACTTTTTTGCAAGTAATTTACAAGAAGAAAATTGATACAAAAAAAAAAAAAATGAATTTTTACTAGTTTTTATCTTAAAACAAAAGTCATAAATATTTTTCAACTGGCAATTGATTTTTGAAAAAGTTTAACAAAAAAAATTTCAAAATAACGCTCAATTGTATTTACAAAAGTTATTTTGGAATGTTTAAAAACCATTTAAAATATAATTTTTTTTTTTTTTATAAAATTTTGGGGGTACTCCGTTTTATCTACCCTACCTCCTTCCTCTATATTGACAGAATAACTAAAATATTAATTTGTTAAAAAAAACAAAATACGATTTTTTTTTTCCCGCGTAATTTAAATGTAATTCGAATGATATAGATAAATTTATTAATCTCGATATTTGGCCATAAAAAATGTCTTAAAACCATGAAAAGACAAATTTGAGTCAAGACCTTTTTTAATGATATCAAATGTAATAACTTAACTAATTTTATCAAATAGATATGAGTGGAAAAAAATTTCCTTATTCTCTTAATAATATAAATTATTATTATTATTTTATTGCTATTATTGATAATGTATTAAGAGTGATCAAAAAGCACGTGTTACTTCTAACGTTATATTACAACGCCTTGATTCTTCTTACATTATTTCTTCTCTTTTATTTCTGGGGTATATATATATAGATGTAAATGTATATGGAATAAAGCCTCTCGCACTTAATCAACGCTAGCGTAATTGGGTACCGGCCCATTCTCGTGTTGCATATATACGTGCGTCTCTTGCATTATTGCCTCTACCTCGTGCAGAGTATTACCTTTTATATAGCCACGTTCACTACAAAGTGGGTAAATTGTCAGGATCATGAGCAACTATAAGGTTATATATATATCTATATATATAAAATACCATTCAGCGGTTTAACATCTGTTTGATTTCGCGTTACTTGTTTTTCTATTTTACAAATAAATCATCTGAAGCGACCTCGACCTAAATTGAGGTCGATTCACAGACGTTCAACTGTTATAATGATATAAGTATAAGAAATATAGCCGGTAAAGTGCAAAATCCTTGAACTTGAATTATAAAATAACTTATGTAATAATATATATGCTTGGTTAAATCATTTCTCTTTAAAAAAATTTTTATTTTAATTATTGGAGAGTAAAAATAGTAAACGTTAGGATTTTTGTAATTATGGAAGTGTAGACATTAAATAAAATTATAAATTTTAAATGGTGAGTTGTTTAACGATAGGATTCGCGGAATTTTAAGTAACTGCTGCTGGTGATTACTGAATGTTTAATATGGAGTTTTATGGAACAATAGTGTTTTATGTACTCGCGTATTACGCACCATAGTAACATTATATTTTTTGGACTAGAAAAAATTATGAGCTTTAAATTATACTGCTGCCGTTTTTGAGATATTTTTATTAAACCATTAAATTATTCAAGTACTTAATAAATTATGTACTTGAACTTAAAAATTAGTAATCTAAAAGAAAAAAAAATTTTTCGGAGCAAAACGGGGTATTGCGAAAAAAGTTTTTTTATATTGAATTTTACGCATTTAGAAACCTCAACAAACAAACTGAAGACGAAAATCTTGACAAAAATTTTTTTTTTCACTGAAGTCTCAGTAAAAAAATACACCGCCGTGCCTCACGTACTTCATTATACCCATCCTTTTTTACTGTATCTTTCAGACGAACCTTAAGACCATTCTCAGGCAGTGTCTCCACTTTTTAAAAATTTTCAATGACTCAATTGCCAGAAGCGCATCAAAATTTTATCAATTGATTAAAAAAAAAAATTAAAATATTAATTAAAAAATGGAAAATTCGACTGAGATATAGATTTTAAAAAATTACACAGTTGATGTCAATTGGGGGTTAAACCAAATTTGAAAAACAAATTTCAGTAAAATTTTCATCAATTCAAAAGTTCAAATTTAAAAATTTTGTAGGCTAAAATTTATTCAAAAAATTTTGTTTAACTCCTAATTGATGACAACTGTAGTGATTTTTAAAAAATTCTACATCTCGGCGAAACTGTTCTTTCAATTAAAATCTTAATTAATTAGTAAAATTTTAATATGATTGACAGTTGAAAGTCATTGCATATTTTTAAAAAGTGGAGAATGGGCACTATTTGAGAATACCCTTAAATTAAAGTACTGTAACTGTATACAAAATATCTACAAGATAACATAAAGTAAAAGAAATTCGCTTGATAACAATGCAAAAGAATTTCCCTGACTCTTTAGCACAGAAACTCTTTCAATATTCAAAGAAAAAATGATTATAAATATAAATTATCACAAACAATTAGCCCACATATTATACAGTATAATTTTCGTAACGTTACATTTTTTTTGTTATAACATTATATATAGCATATATATATGTACCGAAGGTAGCAGTATCTAATTACAATCTACTGAAACAGTTTCCTCCATTACATAAAACGAAACATTTTTCATAATTTCAAGGCTGGGCTTCATTAAAAACGTAACGAACACAATTATCGCCAATAAAAAAAATCCCATCTCTCCTTTCCCAACTCGGTTTATTTATTTAACTTATTTATTTACAAATCTATATATATGCAATAATATTTTTTTATTTAAAATTGTTATAATAAATAAGTTAACTCCATAAGAAGTGAAAGATCCGTTACAGAGTTACGTTATTCACCTGCATTTCTACTTCTCTCATTGAATAGTTAAACCATCCAATCACTTAATGAATAGTCATTGTAGAGTTATTATATAATCATTAGATTATATATAAGGGAGACGAGAAGAATTTTAAATAATAATAAAGAACCTACGAGCCCTATGTTTACATTTAATAACCCATAATTAAAATAATTGCAATTTAGTTGCAATTACAATTGAATTTTTAATAACAATAATAAAATAATTAAAAATAATATATTTATAAATTAATTAATAATAATAATCATATTAATTATTATTATCATTATTATTAAATTAATGAGCTAAAGGGAAATGATTTAATCAGATGTTTATAAATATATATAGATATATATGAAAGCGAGAGGAATATAAGAAAACCGGTGAGAGTGTTTCGTGAAACACGTCGTGTCTCATTACCGAAGCTTGTCACCTCGGTCATCTTGGATTTGTTTTTACCTCTACTCTATCATGGTACAGTGACTAGTCTTGGATAAAACGGTGGGTGGCGAGCTGGGTCTGTCTCCACACCGTTAAGGTCAATGTACAAAACATCTTAGTTGCATAAACATATAATATATATATATATATATATATATATATATATATATATATATAAATTTATATATACGATATGATATGATATGTAATGCATCTAAACACCATGTTACATGTTATATGATGTTACTCATGGGATTTACCTACCTCATTTAGAGTTAAGTCACCGGTATAGAGATATATTGAGGTTGAGGTACTGTATGAAGGTAATGTTAACCAACGATTAAGTAAAAGTTACCTAAGGGCCTCCCCATACCCAATGAAATTAAATATTTATTCTATTTATATCATAATAGCGCTGGGTTTATCTTCTCTACATCCAGGAAATTATTTAAAATTACTTTCCAGGATATAATAACTCTATGTGATCACATTAAGTGATCATTTCCTGCCACCATAGATTTTCTAACGACAAAGCTTAATGTATATCATATCTTTTTAATCATTTTTATACTTCATTACTAAACACATCATTTTATCTGATAATTAAAAGTGTGTACCGACTGAATATTCGTTTAATTAAAGTATTCATACTTGGGGAAAGTTTTTTTTATTTGTGTAATCGTGATAACAGCTAATGATCTATAAGTTATATAAGCTATTCAATATTCATACTAATGGATTTTAAGTTTGATTAAAATTTTATTTTTTCGTTGAATAGTTCAATGAATCATTTATTATTTTCAATACTTGGTAATAAAAATAAATACGAATTATATTGTCTATAATCCATCATAATTTTTAAGAATAAATGAAATTCAATAAGACAAGGTTAATATACTATTATTATTATTTCCAAGTTTTAAAAAAATATTTTTAAAAGCAAAAGGTTTTTGATCTCGCAGGTAAACTGCGTCATAAAACTTGAGTTTACGAGCAGCGTGTTTTAGCGTACATACGTACAATTACTTATTCTCATTGTAATGAGTACTGAAAACGAAAGACCAAAGAATTACCATTTTTGTGAGCACCCTGACCCCCGTTTAAACCTTTTAATGCTCGTCTAATACACAATAAATTGGCGATGTTTTAAATTTTCTCATACCAATTCTATTTTTTTTCTTTTTATTCCTATTTCTATTTCTATTTCTATTTCTATTGGTAATGTAACTTGAACCACGCATCAGTTCCCTTAAGTATCTATATAGGTATTGGTCAGTAAGTACGGGCGTAGAGCGTCGATTACTCATTTATACGAGGCCATTATCCCTACCATATAAAACTGCCACCCGCGAATAATTCGCCTTGCGTAGGCACTACTTCGTCTTCCATAGAATATAATATAAAAAATAAAACCAGGGACGTTATGTAGCAAAGGATGAAGGATATAGGAGTAAAATAAAATAGTAAAAGAAGCGAGTTGAGAGAGGAAAGAGGAAGGATTCATGAGAAACATCTTTATCGTTAGATCTGGCGTCCGGATGGGATCCCAAGTGCTTCAGAGAGCGACATGCACCGAGTAGTAACATTGCTAAAAACTTTTTCTCTTTTATAGTCTCTCTGTCTATGTTTCTATATATATGTATATATATTTATATATATATCTTGTTCTCTCGCTCTCGTTTTCCGTCCTCCGGGCGTCTCGTTTATTCTCGGCATCGGAGCGTATTACGGCTATTCATTAACGTGTAATTGACTTTTCAATACGAGTAGGCGGAGGAGAGAAAAAGAGACAGAGATAGAGAGAAAGAGAGAGAAAAGTAAAATAAAACTTAAAAAGATGGGATGAGTTACGATCGGATAATCCGACGTTCGATTCAAGATCTCAGAAAGATCGTTTGCTAATGTGTACTTTCGGGATTGCTCAGAGGTCGTTAAGACTCCACCTCATCATCTTACATCAATACGCAACTTTATACTGCTTTATTACCGACCAACATTTTCAAATAAATTAACAAATTATTTATTTTACTGCAATTTATTTTGGCAATCAAAAAAATTACGTGTCGAAATTAAAGATTGCACTCGAATTTATTTAAAAATAATTTTATAAGTAAATATAAATTTTAAAAATTTTCTCAATTTTCTACTTTAAGAATTTTTAATTTTTTTCTTCACGAACTTTTTAAATTTAATTATTTTATCTTGAATATTATTAAATAAAAAAAAATTTAATGCATAAATTACAAATTTTATGAACTTTCTATGAATTTATTCATATAAAAATAAAAATGAATTTTTTCGTGAATAAAAAATCGTAGAGTAATTTAAAAAAAAAAAAAAAACATGGATAGAAAAATTAGAGTAAAATACTTTTAGTGTAAAAAAAAATGTGTTAGCATTTTAGTATAATTTGCATTTGTAATAAATTCCGAGTTGCGCATGTGCTATCATAACAACTGGTACAGTACATTTTCCAGAATTTATCTGTAAGACTATAACTGGATGAAATAGTGTTGCGCGGTCAAATACGAGAATGATGTTCTCAAGTTAAGTTACTAAAGTTATATGGAAAGAACGGAGTGTCTAGAGATTTTATGGTCTAGTATGTTATGGATCGAATAGACCAAGCCCGTCCACATTACAATAATTCCTCACCAGATGCTTTCTTTATCTCTTTTGCATTCAGTTTCGTAGACAAAAAATAATATATTTTCTTATTATCTAGAGCACTGGCATAACTTGTTTGATTCTCAGTAAAAGTCACCAGTGTCTTGTAACGAACAACAACAACAACAACAACAACAACAGAGAAAGGAGAGCTGAAGAACTATTGCTCTCCAATAGTCATTTTAAGAATTACCGTTCAGATGATTATTCTTTCACTCTTAAATCTTTATCTTTGTCTTTTCTCAAATAACCAATTTAAATCGTATACTTAGTGCTATTTTTTTTATTTTACAATATACTTAAAAATTTTTGCCGTTATAATTTTATCTTTTATTATCTATTATAAATTTTTTAAATATTTAACCGTATCTATAATTTTTTATTATTAATAAAATATATTTATTACTTAATGTTCGTAATTTAAAGTAGAAATTGATTTTTTTTTACTTGTCATTTTTTTTTTAAATTGGCTTTTAAAAAAATTTTTTTTCCCGCCAATATTTCATTTTAAAAATAATAAAATTTAATCAATAAAGTGAAAATAATGATGATTGAAAAATAAAATATTTTATATGCAACTTAATAAAATATTTAATTATTTAATTATATAGACACGTTTTATAGATACACGTATACATACTCCAGAAAAGTTACGTTATATTTAATAATATCATTCATCTTATTGGTCACTTATTCACAGTATAAAGAGCGTAACATAAATAACCGCGTAAATTTAAATATCTTCAGTTAGTTTAATTAGATAACGGAGTGAATCGGCAAAATGAAACTCGTCTACTCAAGTACTATCAGCGGATAGCAGCTATAGCTGCTCAGATTTAAATATTTAAGTTTACAATTTAAATGACACAACATATTTTATATATAAAACATACTTTATACAATAATTAACAAGAGCGCCAGAATAATAGTCACCTCATATGATATAAAATATAAAATCTCAACGAAAACAAACTAAAAGTATATTTTAAAAAGTGTGATCTTTTTACACATATATAAGAACGTTAACGGAACGCACGTGTCGTGGTTAGTTGACCACTTTAATAGCGTTTTCGTGTTAAGTTCACGACTTCGGTAGCCGTAAGAGAACGTACTAGACAATTTAAGGGCAATGGCACTTTAGAAATTTTTTATTAATCTAAAAAACCCGGGGTAAGTCCACGAGGTGTAGGTGTTAAAATTTGTGTTAAATTTTAGCATTTAAAAATTTGAAATTTTAAATTAAATTATTGGTGATTGAAATTGCGGGCGTAAAATTTTTTAATTTTTAAATAAATTACACTGTAAAAAATAAGATATTGACATCAAACTTCTTAAGAGTTTAACAAATTTCCTCTTCAGTGAAACCAAATCCGTTTAACCCAAGTACTAGTTTGTCTCAAGAAAATTATTTTTATTTTTATTTAATTAAAATCTCTACTCGATTATAAGAAAGCTTAAGCGTTAATGTATAAAATAAATAAGTACACAGCAAATTTAAATTTCCTTTAAATTTTTATATATTTTTTGTATGTAATACATTTTTTTTTTCTAATTTCTGTACGTGGAATTTTTTTACACCGATTTAACACCGCCAAATTACACCACCTTACTTGTGTTATTTAATTTAAACACCAGTCTTTTAGCAGTTTAATTTAAACTAATTAGATTTCGTTATTAAATTATTAGCACATCCGTACCAATAAATCCCTACCTACATACATTACGCGAATAAAATGGAAATTAGTACCAGGTTCACCTCAACATAAATCAGCTTAAAGTTGTTTGCTTTTTTTTGTTCTTTCTAAATTTAAAAGCCCAACCTTAAGTGGCTTAAGGTAAATTCCACATTACATTACATTAGCCAATAAATTAAACTCGTTAAATGTAATATCACATTCCTGTATAGATAATATATATTTTCCATAGAAGGTGTAGTAGTTGGTAGTGGTAATACGTAATACCTTATACCTTATAACTTACGAATGTTATATATTTTAAAATCTGAGGGTAGTCGTGCGACACAAGCCCATGCCTAGCTGTAAATCGACCACACCGTGACGTAAATGATATTAGTCATCGAGCAGAGTACTCGCGTTCGCTTCCTTCTCATCATCATCTTAGTCTTATTCTACTGCATCTTCTATTTCTTGTATTCCTCTATTTTTATTATATAGACATACTTTTATCCTACTGCTTTATTTATTTTTTTTTTTTATTATTATCAATTTTTTTTCCTCATTTGCTTTTGCTTTCCTCTTCCGTCAATGATCCACCAACGACACGCTAATATTTACGTCTACAGAACTGTGGTTATAATGTCCCGTTTCATTTAACTTTGATATATTTTTATCCGTTTTTTAATTAAAGTAAATTGTAGACTTCAAATTTTTTTTTTTACTACAATTTTTTTTTTTTAAATTTAAAGTAAAATAATAGAGCAGAATTTTTTTTTCTTGATAAAAAAAAAATTAATTTTTTTATTTTTAAATTAATAAATAAATTTTTTTTTAAAATACCTTGCAAAGAGATTCTTCTTATCCATTTTGACTCCTTAAGTCTTGATTAATTGAAAACCAACAAAAAATAGTCAAATTCACAGTGAAAAAATAAGAGCACAAATAATAAATAAAAAATAAATAAAATCACACAAATAGCACTATTTGTAAGCGTTGAATGTTCACGTAGATATAATAATAATGTAATATATTAAGTTACCGGAAGAGATAGGCTGGGTGAAGAGTTGTAAGATTGATAATAAAATGTCCTTGTATGAACCGAGGCAACTCTTCACCTTGAAGACGACGTACCAGTCAGAAAGAGTCTCTTTGGCTCTTCTGCGTTGGCTGCTGATGCAAGAGTGGGCGAACAATTCCAATTGCCTTCTCTCACTCTTTCTTTAGCTCTTCTAGAGGGAGAGTTGCAGTGTACACACACCAGGTATATAGAGTGGAGGAGAACAGACAAGGACTGCAGACTAGAGTCGAGGAGAGAGCAACTAAAAAGAAGGAGGTGGACAACAAGGTGGTGGAGATTAAGGAGGAGAAGGAAGAGGATAGATGATGATGAAGAAGGAAGTGACGGTGGATATGTGAATATATATGTATATGTATGTTATATATCGTGTTATAAGGAAGATATTAGAGTTGAGAGAAAGAGGAACAACAATCTGCAGTGTTGTTAGAATGGAGCACCGCGATGTAATGACATGGTCTAGGAGATGCCGGTCAGTTTTGTAATAGGGATGGTAAAAAGTGAATTTTACCCAGGTGGGGAAACGAGCCACTGACCAATAGTAAACTCTCTTGTATTCTTAGTTGATGGGGAGGACCAATTGTACCATCACATTCCTCAGTTACTCTTCGCCACATGTTTTGCGTTATTACATTATTTAATACTTATCAATTTAAATTATTTTATTTTACGACAATGTATACTTTGAGTTAAATTATTAAATAACTAAATACTGGAGCGTAATAACTGTATTAATAATAATAAGAAAAAAAAAGTAGTTAACTGTTAGATGCTCAAGATACTTTTTGGTATTTTTTAGTTTTATATTACGACTGATAATTATATGGATGAAGACATGTTACTACGTGAGAATCGATTATTTACTGTGATGTAATTCGCACTTGTGTCAAATTATTTATTTTATAGCATTAATTCTATGATTACATGTTATTAGTTTTTATTATTTTTATTTTTAAAAATAAACATATTGATAGTTTATTATTTCATTTTTTTATACTAATTACGATTAGTTAGATAATTAACAGAGATGATAATAATACATGATGTGTTATGATATGGGAAAAATAAAAATGGAGTAAAAGCGGTACGACTGTATCGTAAAAAAAAATATTTTAAGTATTTATTATTAGATGGGATCGAAGTCGGAGGTAAGTGATAATTAAAGGGGGATATTATTAAACTTGGAAATATTATTATTGATTTTTTTTATATTTACTTGCAAGTAAACAAATTTATCGAGGAATTTTCTGCAATAGTTTTTATTATTAAAATCAGTAGATTTTTATTTTTATGATAATACATCCAAATTTTCAGTTGTTATCAAAAATAATTTTTTTTATTTTTTTGCAAAACAGCAAGTTTTTAAAAAAAAAAAATTTTTAAACCGGTTGACCCCGTGGGCCAACCCCAAAACTTCCCACTGTTTTCGAGCTTAGAAAACTTAAAAAAGTTATAATTTGCAAAATCTTGAGCTTTTTAAAGTCAAAAAATGTTTATTTTGGTGTTCAACTGAAAAAAATAAATTTAGCTAAAAAAAAAATAATTTTTGTAGTACGGTATCTTTGGAACGAATCAATCAATTTGAGCGTTTTTGGCGGCAATCAAAAGGGCTCATCAAGACTTAGAGCCCCATAAATTTTGAGTCAACTCGGGCAAGGAGTTTATGAGTTTTATGAAAAAAACCTGAAAAAAAAAATTTTTTGACTTTTTATTTTTCGTATAGCTCGTAAACTACTTAACCGATTGACTTTAAAATCTATCTAGATCTAAGTCGTAATGCGCCCTTTCGATTGCTGCCAAAGACGTCCAAATCGGTTGATTCGTTCCAAAGATATCGTATGACAAAAATTAGTTTACACACATTCGAAAACACACACGTGGGCGGGCTTTCAATTAGAAATAGTCAGAATAACTTTCTAGGATGTCAAAATGCAGACATCTGATGAAAATTGTCGAAAATCCGACCGAAACCAATAACTTCTCTTCTTTTGAAAATTTCAAATTTTCATAGCGGGAAAATCATTTTTCGTATAATTTAACAAATATGGTAATCGACGTGTAAATGTAAGTTACAAGTTCTGTCCGTTATGCAATTTGAGAGCAAAAGCGTTGAAAGAAAAAAAAACATTTATGAAATTAAGTCCGGGCATTTAAAGTTATTTAAAAATAACTGTTGGTCGTAAAATGTGATTTAGGATAATTTTGATAAAAAATTTTGCGCAGACCATTTTACCCGCAGTACAACAAAGTCAATAAATAGATAATTAAGTTTAAATTCCATAAACAGTAAATTTGGATCGATTAATAAGTAAAGATAATTTAAAAACTGAAACAACTGCTCAATAAAAATATACAATTTATAATTTTATAATTTCGATACAATTGAAATTGTTTAGTAGCCTGGGAATCGTATTTACTATCGTTCTCCATAGTTCCGAGAATTGCTCAGATTCCGTCGAATAGGAAGACTTTGGAGTATCCAAAGATCGTAGCAGTGCAGTGAAAGATCGACAAGGAGACGAACACGACGTGATATAGGAATAAGAAGAAAAAGAAATAAGAAGAAGAAGAAGAAGAAGAAGAAGAGTAAGAAGCAAGAAGCAAGAAAAGAGTTAAACCAATTTCACTGATCCGTAGTGTCGAACCGTTAGACGCGTGCAGACCCGGAAATCCCGAGGGCGTGTATACACCCGTAACTCTATTTTTATATTTTTATTTAAACTTGTTGCCAACCCTATGGCACACGTATGGCGCCACCATGTTACTTTAATAGTTACCTGTCTCGTAACACAGTCGGCGATTGCGTGGGATGGCGTTGAGAAAAATCACTACTCACGAAAGAATTTTCTTTGGGCTCGTGATTTACTCGTTTAACTCTTCAAGTACTGTCGAATAACGGCAAAGTGAAATTATCCCTCATTTTTTTTCTTACCGATTTTATTTTATTTCATTATTTATTCTTGAAACAATCACTTACTTTTTTTTCATTCACCCTCTATATTATTATTAATAACAATAATATATATATTTTTTGAGTTGACTTTGCAAAATTAAGAATGAAAATTTTTTCGAGATAAATCCTTTGTCCTTGATCGATTATCTCTATTAGTCTTCACTCGCTAGGAGTCCTTCAGGATCCACGGGGAGTCTAATACACGGCCTTCATTTTATCTCCATAGCATATGTATATACATATATATTTTCTTACCAGCCACAGGAGTCAAATAATAATTTTTCTATGTAATACGCTATTTCTTCATTGGTCTGTGGATTTTATATTCAATAGCATTTCATGCTGCAATTGCAGATGATCATTCATCGGTTGATTTGATAAAAAGACTTGGACACGTCATTCATCTTCACCTCGTCACGTTTTATATTTTTATTTTTTTATCTTATACTGTTCCGTTTATTTTCAATCCAACTATAAAAAAACCCTACAGATTTTCAATCTTACCATTTTTCATCAATAAATAAATTATTTACTTTAGTCAATTATTTTTATTAATTACTCATAAAATTAAACTATAAAGTGTCGATTTAATTAATGTAATACATTTTTTTAATTTAATACATAATCATAATTAAAGTCAACTTCCCATCGACTATATAAAGTGTCAATTTTTTTTTTTTTAATCAGACATTTGACACTTAAATGTAAATTTATGATAATGATTTTGAAAAGATGATTCAATTGTGATTAAGTAAATTAGTATTTTATCGGCACTTCATTTGCACTTAAATGAAAATTAAAAATCACTGAATACATTTTACCCTATTCCTGTATATAAGACATTTGAAAAATTTCACTTTTCAAGTCTGCAAAAATTTATTGAAATTTTCACAGTAAACAGAAAAAAATATTTCTTGGCTCAAGAATTTTTTTATCGCCCTAACATTTTTTTTTTTTTTTTTTCAATTTGTAATACAAAAATTTTTTTGGGGCGAGTAACAATTTTTTGCCTAAAAAATCCTTTTTTTTTGTGTGAAAAAATATAGATTACGTAATTACTAAATGAATTTTTTTAACCCCTTAGTTAAATAATTTGAATATTTATTGACATTAACAGTCAATATTTATTAATGGAATTACTAAAAAATATGAATTAAAATTTAATTGATACTTATATAGTATATATACATATATATAAATGAGTTTAATTTTGATGATATGAAGATGAAATAAAATAAAGTACTTGAGGAAATTTTTTTTTAACGATAGTAAAATGTAAAGGAGGAAGTAGTAATGAAGTAAGTTCTGATTTATCTCACATTAGTATAATAAAAATATGAATCACGGAATCATGACTTCAACTAACAGTTGAGAAGCTTTAAACTCGACTACAAATAAAAGACCATCATTTCAACTGATCGCTGTCAGATGAGAAAAGGTTCCCATTGGCCTCTGCTCTTCTTCTTCGATTAGTCTAGAGCAAAATAATAAAATCCATATAAAAATATATTTTCATTATTATATATATATATATATATATATATATATATATATTTATTTATTTATTTATTTTATGATACCCCATACAGCACTCGTCTAAATAACCGAAAAATTTATACTTATTTGCCATCATCTTCGCAATATAATTTTATCATGACACTTTACTCTGTCCATTGTTCTCTTTTATTTCCATCTGTCGGTATATTATTCTCTTTGAGGTTTAAATAAAAAATATTTTTTCGCAACCTTTTGTCCAGCATAGTGTAGAGTAATTTTTGCAAAGGATAGTATGTAGGATACGACTGAAGAGTAAGAAGCTATAGAGGAAATAAAGGAAACAAGTTTTGATCCGTGAGAGAACTTGACCAATTTCATGGCCATTTATTGTCACGGTTATAAGAATTTATTCTTCACTGTACATTGTGAATCCTGGACTTTTTTTTTCTTTCTCTCCTCGGTTACACTTTTTATTAATACAATTTGAAATTTCATAAATAATAACAACAAGTATATATTTAATTTATTGTTTGATTATTAATTAAAAGTTATTTATTTAAAATTAAATGGATTTTTCATTTGCTGTGAAATATGTACATACGGAAGTACATAAGTGGTGGAGTTGATCATGAAGGATTAACATCAGGATTAATGTACAGGAAAAAATAAAAGTTAGATTCTAGTGTTCGGTGTTCATTCGGCTAATCGATCAGCTATGAAATAAAAGTTTAAGTAATGGAAGGGTTGGCGTTGATGAACTTACATATCTCTTAAGGTATATACATCACACAACCCTGATGATATACGGTAGAACCTCGTAGAGGTCGATCTCGTGCGATACCCTTCCTCGTGCAATTATTTGTATCGCCTTATCTTTTTACATTAAAACTATCCACTTACATTATTTTTAATGACAATTGGAAAAAAATTTATTACACTATTTCCTATTAAGACAAAAAAAAATCCTATTTAAAAATATAGACATAAATATTTATGTCAATCAAATTTTAAAATTATATGAAAACGCTAAATTACAATTTTTGAGAATTTTGTTACCTACAAAAAAAATCACATTAAAAATATCTTTAGTTTGAAAATTTAAAAAGCTTGTCATTTTCTAATATGGTCAAAAAAAATAATTTAAATATTTTTCAAAGTGACGGACTACATGGACTACGTAAATAATCGAGAGTGAACACGGAGTGATTATGGGGTTTTTAAAAAATTCATTCCGTATATGGAGTAAATAAGGAGTTTGATTTTTCAGCGGTGATCTGGATTTTACTTCGAAATCCGCATTCACTCTAACTCGGAGTTTTAATATTAAAATACTCCCCTTCAAAATGAACAACTCTGAGGGGAGTAAATAAATAAACAGTCATCCGCTTCGCATTCGCTCCAAATTAATCCGTTTTCATTCCGAAAATTTTTTACAATGTAGGAAAAAAAGTTTTTTTTTACTTTTACAGCGAATATTTAAAAATTTCAAGCAGGGCTTGAAATTCTCATGAGGACTCATTGAAGAAATTTTTTTTGACGACACTCTAAATCATAAACATAGCGAATAAAAATAAAATACTACGCAGCAAAAAATGGGGTTGAGAATTCTATGAATCTTTATTATGCTGTGAACCAAAACAGGAAGTTAGCAAAAAATTTTGCACACTCAAAACTGATAAATTGATAAGTTGTAATGAATATTACATGTGTAAATTATGAATTACACAATACCAATTATAGTGCAGCATAAAAATTTTTTGACGGCTCAACTTCCTGTTCAAAGTTTGATCAACAGCATAATAAAAATTCGTAGATTTTTTGTCTCCATTTTTATCCGTATATAAGCAAGTTACAAAAATAATTAGATTAATTAATTAAAATGATAGCATAAAATAACTCTATTATAATTATTATCATATTTGAATTGAATGCATCATTTATGAATAGGTTTATAAATTCAAATTAATTATTTTTACTATATCTGATTATAAATATAATATAACTGTTATTATAAATATGATGAATTTATAATTAAAAATTAAAATGTCAGTAGTCAGTATTAATGATAATAAACAAAAGCATTTTTCTTACAAGGGAATTCCCAGTGAGAAAGCATCGACCATTGACGATAGTGCACGACGCCTGTACGAAGAAACGTAATGTCATCTTACGTCAGCGAATTGTACTATCAACATAAAGTCTATTTTAAATAGTCTGATTTTACTCTTTAATTAACCTTAACCATTAATTAATTTTTTTAAATTTCCCCTACTATTTTATTGTCGCAATTAAATTGAATTAATTAATTAATTGTGTAACGTATAGGCCAGCAATAATAAAATTTGAATATGACAGCAAGATAATTTTTAAAAAATGGATAAAAATTCAAGTAAAAAAATATCTGACAGATATACTCGGCCTGAAGAAATTACTCGAGGGTAAAAAAATTTTTATTAACCGACTTTTTAAATAATTAATTTAACTCATACTCGTTAAAAATAAAAATAATTAACTTACACTTAAATATTTAATGTAAAGTTTAAAAGTACTTCGGGGCTATTTCTTTACGTCATTTCCTGACTCCCTTTATACTCAGCTCGAGATGATTATTATAATCATCTTAAACTATTCCATCCCTTCTTCATTTTATCTTGGGTGGTCTTTGTCTATTTACGGCGCTAAAATGACAAACCCTAAGATATAATTAACTTACAACGTACAATATACCACAATAACAATAATAACAATACCATTTGTACCTTCGTTGTTATTACACATAATTTTTTTACAATTTTTATATTTTTCCTTACAGTTTGCAGTGTGAAATGTCTGAAATAATTGGCGACACTTCCGACCTGGCAATAAATCGTGAGTAACAAAAAATTTTTTTAAAATTTAAATTTAAATTAAAAGACTGACAAAGGAAACTGAAAACCACTTACAAAATAAAATTACTTTTTATTTAAATTCTGTAACAGTTAATCAAAAAAAATTATATCATCGACTGTAAAAAATTATCGGAGTGTGGAGTAAATCCCCTTGAAGTAAAATATGACATTGAAGTCAACTGACGTCCAATAATTTTTGTTTTTTTTTAAGCAATAAATTATAAAAAAAAAAAAATATTTAAAAAAATTGCACTTACAGTTTTTTAAATTTTCTACATGTGCATATTTTTGGTATTTTTTTTTCGTAACTGATTTGTTGAAAATAACATAAATTATGAATTGTCTGATAACTTCAGGATCACAGTGAAATGATACTGAAGTTAGCCGACGTCCAATAATTTTTTGATTTTTTTTTAAACAATAAATTATACAAAAAAAAAATATTTCGAAAAATTGCACTTACAGTTTTTTAAATTTTCTACATGTGCATATTTTTAGTTTTTATTTTTTTGTAATTGGTTTGTTGAAAAAAGAACTGAAAACTGTTAATTGTCTGGTAACCTCAAGATCAAAGTGAAGTTCACTTCATTGAGGAGTTTAATTTAATATTAAAACCCGTAATCGGAATGCGGATTTAAATCAAATTCAGATCACTTCGAAATTACTCCGCTGAAAAAACTAACTCTCAATTTACTCCATGTGCAAAGTGATTTTTTTTAAAACTCCGAAACTTCGAATAAAGGAGTGAATTATGACTTAAATACAATCCGAATTCACTTTCAATTTTTTACAGTGTGGTAAAATAATTAATAATTATTTTTGTCAATAGCACTGGATAATTTACAAAATCGAAAATTCACTGAAACAATAAAACTAATCGTTAATTTATGCAAAGAATGGTTTGCCGAGGTACAAATCGTGACTAACATCTTAATATCAGACATTAAAACCCTATGGATAATAACAAGTTGCGTGAGATAAATCATTTAAAAACATTAAAAATCTATCCATACAATAAGTCGATTCATAATATTTTAATTGTTTTTTTTGTTAAATAAAAAAAAATAATTACCATAATAACAGGCGGAAGTAATTTGCATAAAGCAAAAGTCATAGGAAGATTTATATTTTATTATTTGATAATAACAACACTTAGTATAATTGAAAAGGGATTTTGGTTAAACAAGCAAATATTTAAAGTTACCAACGACGTGGTCCTAAGTACTGTTCAGTGAGTATAATAATAAATATATAAATAATAATTATCAGTAACAACAATGCATGTATGTAAAAAGGTATTTGAATATTGAATTTACTTAAGCGTCTTACTAAAAGGGCTTTGAATAGTTATCATAGTTAAAGCAACCAATTTCGTATGCAGATAAACAATGAAATAGCATTTTGTTAAGTTACATGTGTGTATATATGTACAGCTGAGAGTATTAGTGTAATTTCTTAACTCATAAAATGAATATTTCTCTGTACTGGTCTTTCTGCGGTCCTCATGAGTATCTCGGATACGAGTAAAGTTATGCTTTGTGGAGTAAAGAAACCGCCTGGTCATTCTTCCCGCAGTTATAAGGGCGAGTGAAAACGTCCAAATGAGAAGAACAACAACTTTTCCTAATGGTTGTTGCAGTTTTAAACTTTAATACTCGCAATCCTCTCACTTATTATTTTACACTACTCAGTTGCACTTTGTAGTATACTAGTCTATATAATACTCTGCACTATTCTTCTTCTTCTTCTTCTTATTCTTCACCTTCGTTTTTCTCTCTTTATTAATTTTAGTATTATTACTATTATTATTATATTTTCAATATTAATAATTGGAAATTTTGTTGGAAATTAATCAGTCTAATCTTTAATTCAAAATTTATACAAATTTTTCGATACAATAATAATGAAGGTGTCTTTTCGAAATGTTAAAAAAAAAAATTACATATTTGATTGTCAAAAATTGATCTAATTGACTTATTATTAATTATCAGCAAAATCTAAAATTATTTAATACCGTCAATTCTACATAATTATAATAACAATAATATAATAATCGAAGTAATATTTCATATACCTGAAGATCGAAACGTTGTTCACGTATCACGAAAAAAAATGATACTCAAAATTTTAATAGTTTGTAGTTTATTTTCGATTTAAAATTAGTACATTCGATACTTATATCAAACCAGAATCATTATATATATATTACAAACTGGCTATTATTTATATTCAAATTTGATACACATAGAAGAGCTAAATTTGTAATTTCGAATATTAAAACTGATATGAAAAAAAATCGATAAATTAGTATCTACAGTTATAACTATTCAAATAAACAGAAAAATTAAAAAAATGAAGAACCGAAAAATTAGTAAACGTACATATTAATATATAAAGATCTAGTATACGAATTTTTCATTTTATTATTTACCACTTATTTGATATATTTATATAATACATTAATTTATAATAACGAATAAATAGCATTTTACATTAATTATTAGTCAATGGGATAGAATTTATAAAATAAGAGTTTAAAATTTTCGGTATTTTTATGAACAAAAAATCAGTATCTAGTATAGTAATTTTTTATTTTATTATTTATTACTTATTCAATTCATTTATATTGTAAATTAATTTATAAGGACGAATAAATAATATTTTAAGCTAATAATTGATCAGTGATATCGAATTTATAAAATAAAAGTTTGTAACTTTTGCAATTTTCGACTCGAAAAATCAGTATCTAAGATAGCAATTCTTAATTTGACCAATCATTACTTTTTAATAGATTATGCCATAAGTTAATTAACTTTCACTAATAAGTTACGTATTATACCTAAAAGTTATAATATGTAGTTACTTTTTTAAATAATAGATAGTAGTTTTTAGGAATCTACAAAAATTAGTAATCTACTTTACATTAAGCATAATAGTACTAATTATTGATAACAGATTCCAATTTTTACTACTATTTATTGATTTTTAATATTCTGTTTTTTCCGTGTAACAAAAATAAAAAAAATGAAATGAAAAGTAAAAAATCTACTGTATCCAGATACCTGAAATATTTTACACGTCAGCCGGAAATTGCAGGCCACCCCGAACTACTCCATAAGTCATCTTTAAAGTCAAAACGTGTGAAAATCCTTCCGGTCTTCAAGTCCGAAATATTTCTAAGGTCTTACATAATTAAAATTATTTATCAACATATTTTTAGATAAAAATATTTCATTGACTACGTTTTGAAGTAAGCCCTTGTAACTAGTAGAGACAAAAATTATTTAAAATTATTCTAGTAGTAATGGTTAAAAATCAAAAACATAACAAAATACAATTTTTAAATTTGACAATACGTAAAAAAAAATTTTTGTTAGAAATTGACTTTAAAAATTTAACTTTAACAATGATAATTTAAAAAATCAATATTTGCTGCCATAACAATAATAATATAAATAATAATAATACTATGTTTATTTTTATTTCAGAAATAAACAAACAACAACAGTATTATTTATTTTTATTGGTATAATTTTACTTGGGTTTCTGCTTGGAGCTGCAATCACGTCTTCTGCATGCGACGATTAACAGTCTATTCACTCTTTTTGTTTTTACTGTTCTATTCTTACCTTGTCTAACGCAAATGTCACGATTGTATGCACGCGAACTCGCTAAATCGATTTTGCAGATTTAAACTTGATCTTGAGTAAACCCAAAGCTTCAGAAGAAAAAACTTATTTTTTTCACCATCCAGTAAAAAAATTAACTGCCCTCCCCCTTTGAAAAGAAAAATTTAATAAATAAATATACATACATACATACATGTGAAAGTAAATATATAAAAAAATGAAATGTTATTAAATGATAGAGACATTTGCTGATAATCTTTTGATGGTTAAATTAAAAAGTATAATTACACTAATAAGGTAATAAATAAATATTGACACGAGAGCATCAGCTGTAAAGTGAATTGATGCGTATGCACGTAGATATTTGTGGATGTATGTGTCTATGAGTGTGTAAATGGAAAATGTAGGTAGATATATATGAAATATAACAATAATATATAAAGCAGGATCACGTTACCACGCGTATGTAAATGAGAAAAGGGTTATACGTATCTACCGCTATAAGAGGACCGCTAAGAAGACCACGGTGTGAACCGTGTGAATCCCAACACGGCTGTTGTTACCGTTCTCGTTCTATTCCTCATCCCATCCTTTTTAGTTTCCTTCCTCTTTCTCTCTTGATCCGTGATCGCTTGGCTCACGGGAACCCCACATTTTTTTAACTCTAACGAATTGTGCATCAGTACGATTGTAGACAAGAGAACAGAATGGAAAAAAATATAAAAATTACATCAACATCAACAACAACAGCAGCAACTAAAAATAATATAATAAAAATCATTGACTTTATCACTCGCGGCTCTTTTATGTTCTCAAGTTTTATCAGACAGCGTTAAGATCCTTAGATCCTATGGCAGTGAAAGATCCTGCAGCTTATCGCTAATCTTTTCTTTTTTAACCAACTGAGTCATTAATTTTAATTTAACTTTGCACAGGTGATTTATTGTTTTGTATAAGTCATTTTATTTAATTAATTCAAATTATCTGATTACTTTTAATTATTAACCTGGTTTTCTTTTAAAGTTAAATGACTTCTTGAAATTTTTTTTTATATAAATTTTTTAATTAATTGCAGATTTTATTTTTTACAAAATTAGTTATCAAAAATTCATAATTTATCCAGACGTAATTTATAGTTTTTTTTTTTTTTTTAATTAATAATTTTAGTCCATAAAAATTAATACTGATTCAACTGGCTCAATGTTTATGTATTTATTTTTAAAAAAAATTTTTTTATCTAAAATCTAATCTTTAAATTCACGAGCTCCAATCTAGTACCAATTGCACCTGTAGTTGCCAGTTTAAAACCGTAGTTAAATTAAATCTCCTAAAGGACAACAATTTTTTTTTTGTTCTGATTTAAAAAATGATACTCTGTAAAAAATTCATTGAGTGAACGCAAATTAAATTCCGAGTGAATGCGGAGTTACTCTGAATTTAATCCCAATTTTTCGCATCTAAAAAAAATAGAACTCAAGAAATGTTATAAAATTCTATGACTAATTGCGCGCTATGTAATTAAAATCTATCTCGCTATTTTCAACCAACTTCTGAAATATTTATGTCCATTTAAACCCACAACTATTTAAAAAAAAAAAAAAAACAAGTAAAATTTACCATATCAAACCATCAGCAGCAGCTGTCCATATCTAAATGTTATAATCCATAAAAAGTAAACGCGTCATAGTATAAGCGTCATTGTATGTC
This sequence comes from Microplitis demolitor, assembly GCF_026212275.2. Lineage (NCBI taxonomy): Eukaryota > Metazoa > Arthropoda > Insecta > Hymenoptera > Braconidae > Microplitis > Microplitis demolitor. The sequence goes on along the minus strand of NC_068549.1, from coordinate 3,686,893 downwards.
GTCGTGTCTCAATCGCATTAGACTTCCGTCAGCAGCGAGTCAGTGAAATTGAAAATTGCCGGACATTACCTTATACTAAATATAAAAGAATTTATTCTTCACTTACATATACCACTTTTATTATCTTTTGATTATACAAAAAAAAACAAATAAAAACCCTTTAACACAACAACATTATTCTCTTTCACTCTCGCTTCTGAAAAAAAATACTAAAAAAATTATTACACTCACTATTCACATACTGTGTTTTATCCACATTTTATACTCTCATCTTAAAAATTGATTGCTTCATACACTCTATATGACCAAAGGTTATGAGTAGTGTCGGCTCTGCAAATTTACTTCCGCATAATTTAAATTTACTCTTTCAGCCCTAACATAAAAAAGTATTCACTATTCATTTTCCCACACTAAAAAATTCGGAGTGATTACGGATTTTATTTCAATCAGAGCTCACTCCGTCACTCGGACTTCCGGAGTTTTAAAAAAAATCAATCTGCATATGGAGTAAATAGGGAGTTTGTTTTTTATGATACTGAAGTTAGCCGACATTTAATCATTTTTTCTAAACGATAAATTATAAAAAAAAAATATTTTAAAAAATTTCACTTGTAGATTTTTTGATTTTCTACATGTGCATATTTTTCAATTTTTTTTTTTTTTGTGATTTATTTATTAAAAAACAAATACAAAAATTGTTAACTGTCTGTTAATTTATGAGTGTGAATGTAGCAGACATCAAATTTATAATTATTATTAAAAAAAAAAACTTTTGAAAAAATTGCACCTGTATTTTTTTAAATTTTCTACATGTGCATATTTTTAGTTATTTTTTTTTTTTGTAATTGATATCAGAAAAAAAAATCGAAAATTGATAATTGTCTACTAACTTCAGGATCATTGTTTTTTTAGCGGAGTGATTGGAGTGATCTGGATTTTATTTAAATCTGCATTTACTCCCCTTTAGAGTGAATTTAACTCCGAGGATATTAAATAAATAAAAAGTCATCGGCTCTTTATTTACTCCAGATTTACTCCGGGTTCACTCCGCTTATTTTTTACAGAGCAATGACTCATAAAAAATTTTCAAATGAAAATATAAATTTATATACATATTTAAAAAAAAAAAAATGTATACACACAGCAGCATTTATTCCATTTCTCCGTAAACTTCAAAAGTGGTATTTAAATGCTCTATTTCCGTTTTGTGCTTAAAGTAACTGGGCAATTTAAATCATGGAGACGTTATATATACATACTGCATTAGTTACAGACTCCAAGTAACTCCCGCGGCCTTGTGCATATCTATTGTGCATAAACTTGCATTATGCACGAGGTTCTTTCGTTACATAGCTACTTGTATACAACTACAACTACTCGCTTTTTAAACTTTTAAATAAAGATGGACATACTCGTACTAGTCTCTAATAGTAACTAGTATATATTCATCTTCTTTTAATACTTTTTTTTAAACTTTAACTTTAAGTTCACGGTCGACGCCTGGCCTGAGGCTACTTTTTAAAATGATACTTTCTATGCTCACCCTAAGCCTTATATACATTTTTCATTAATTCTACATTTTACATTTCATTTCGTACGATGCAATCTCAAGTACTCCAGTCATTAAAATTTTTTAGACATCAGGAATTTCACTATTTTTTTTTCACTTTTATTTGTTAGCCGATTAAATGTTAAATGACAAGCAACTCTAATGTAATTCACTATGGGAATAAGTCAATTTACAGTATTGAAATGCAATTAGTGTAAAGTACATTACCTTAAGTAAATTGAGAATAAAAAATAAAAAAGTGCTACACTGTAAAAAGAGCGATGTAAAAATGAAATAACACAAGTGTAGGCGGTATTAAAATACCGGTGTTAAATATAAAAAAAAAATGAAAATAAAAATATCCACATGTAGAAAATTTAATAAACTATACGCGAAATTTTTTCAAATCTTTTTTTTTTTATAATTTATTGTCAAAAAAAAATCCAAAAATTATTGGACGTCGGCTAACTTCAGTATGATAAATATTCAAACACCAGTTAATGATATTTACACTAGCGGTGTTATTTTAACACCGCCGGTGTTGAAATTTACCACCGAAAATTTCAACACCTATACCTGGACTTACCCCGTTTTTTTATAGTACAATAATAATAATAATTATACTAAGTAAATATTAAATATGAATATGAAAAATAGTTAAACAAAACTCCATATGTAATAAAGACATAGACATTGCAATTGAACGATATTTTTATTGTTTACTTCCTGCATATTATTGATGCATTATTCAAATCTAACGGTCGTCGAATGATTCATAAAGGTCATAGAAGCGTTTCAAATATTATATACAGTCCACTTGACTGAACGCACACATAATGTTTATTATTCGTTATTTATTTTTAAAATTTTTATTATAATTTTTTTTTTCTTTTTCTATTCTCAAATAATTATTTAATTGGTTTCATCTATTTGCTAACTGTTTAAGTAAGAATTATATCAGTTAATGAGAATTTTAGTGTGAATGGAGCGTGTAAATTTCAGGATGGCTCATTGGAGAAAATAAGTTTAAAGAGTGTAAGGTGACGTTGATGATGGTAGTAGTGATGATGATGATGATGATGATGATGATGAGGAACACGATAAGCTTGATGCTTTGATGTTAAGGCCGTGGGACAATTTTGTCTCAATGTAGTGTAGAGTAGAGGAAGAAATTTAATTTAAATGAATAGTCACGGTCTCAGATCTTTGTCCGTTATTTTCATTATCGCAAAAGTGAATTAATGTAAGTTAGCTAGTGATTAGTGAACAAAATATATTTATTTTTTTATGCTTTATTAATTTTTCTATTAATATTAATTAATAAATTTTAAATCTACCTGAGATATGGGAGTTACAATCTTGGTATATGGAGCACTTTTTTATGGTTAATATAATTTATCAACCGTTAATAAATATGATATACTTGAATGGCAGGATGATTTATTATGATATTTATTTTACTAAGTGTGTTATAGTTTTAATTGAATATTCATGAAGTCAATTTAGAATATTACTGCATAGTTAATAAACTTGTACAGCATGTCGAAGAAAATTGTCATTTTTAGTTACCGTATTTTTTTAAATACTGCAGTTATAAGAGTCAAATTACTGAAAATAATGTACGAACAAATTTTAAAGTACTGTTACCAATTATTGTCATTACTTTTTTTTTTAAAAAATAATATGCAACAAAATAATATTACAGTTTTTCATTTTAAAGAAACAAAATGTCAAAAAAAACTCACATTGATGGAATATTTTTATCAGCTATTTTTTTTTTATTTTTATATGATTTTAATTCACAAAGATGCTGTCAAAATTATGATCTTGAAGTTAGTAGATAATTAAGAATTTCCGGATTTTTTTTCAATATTAATTAAAAAAAAAAAAAAAAAATAAAAATATGCGCATGTAGAAAATCAAAAAAGCTATATGTGCAATTTTTCAAAAAAATTTTTTTTTATAAATTATTATTTTTAAAACTATCCAAAAATTATTAGACGTCAGCTAACTATGATCCAGAAGTTAACAGACAATTAAAAATTTTTGGATTTTTTTTTCAACAAATGAATTACAAAAAAATAAAAAATAAAAAAATGCACATGTAGAAAATTAAAAAAGCTATAGGTGCAATTTTTCAAAAAATTTTTCTTTTTATAAATTATCATTTTTAAAACCATCCAAAAACTAATAGACGTAAGCTCACTTTAGTATCATTCAAAATTAACTATTTAATTATAATAAATTGTGTTTATCCTCATATAAAATACTTTTTAATGCTTTGTTAAGCCTCAAAATTTGAATCGTAAAAAAATGACCTCAAGAACACCTACTATAGCTCCCCATAAAATTCACATTCACACAATTAAAGTAAATTTAAGTAAAAGTACAAAATATGTCTTACATTAAACAAATAAAATCCAAAATTTGGTAATTAATATCATAAGAGTCCTTGGTGACTTGATGGGCAGTGAATGTAAGTGTCATTCGGCCATGTTACTTTACATCAGTTAAAATCCGAGGCCAAGGATATGAAATAGTACAAAAGATAGCTTTAAGTAAAAACATGAACATAACAGAGGCTAACACTTGCAAGTACTCTATAGTTTCGAGAGTGCGGAAAGAGTTTGTCTGTCTAGATGTTTTAAGATGTTTAAATTGGATAAAAAGTTAAACGTCAACGTTGATGATGAATAAGATGTGCGATAGTTGTTAAGTAAAGGAAGATAATATATATCCACATATATAATCCTGCAGTAGTACCTAGTGCCTAGTGCCTGAGAAGGACGAGCATGTGGGTGAAGGCTGCAGAAGATTCTTTCTCACTTGCTCTCAAAGCTCTCAGATGGTAGCGTTACTCGGTTTCAGGATGTGTCGAAAGTGAAACTTCATCAAGGCCTTTTATGTGAATATATGTACATACCATATAATACACAACATTTAGTACCCATGTACTTTACATATATATTTATATTTATGTTTTTTGTTAAACTTATATATTCTTTTCTTTGCTCATCTTCACCTGTACGTTCTGCTCATAGAATTTACGAGTTACTCATGCAGGACCACCTGATGTAGTAATAGCATCATGCATATCATGTGTGCTACACCAAACGCCTGACGTGTTTTGTTATTGTTCATCATTCCCGCGTTCAACAACCGTATAATATCTTTCGAGAGGCTTTCGTTCTTTAAAACTATACCTAAGTTAATTCATCTTTTATAGACAATAATTATTATAGAATGCAATGGTCAAGGTTAATTTTATAAATATACTTCTTTGTTTCCATTATTATTCTTACTTTCCAGCAATACATTTTTTTTATGTTCATTGGGAGTTTTGATAATTAAACAACGATTTAATCTCCTCTTTATGGCGTAAATAATTGTTTTTATTTGAATATTTTATTGTGATTTTTTTTTTGCGATTGGGAGAGTGATAAATTAAGTGAAGTTAATAAATTTAGGGGAAGGTGAATCACTTAAGAGGTTGGGCAAGAAAATCATGGGAACTTGATGATTTGAATAGGGTCTTTTACTTTCTTTTAACGATAATATTAATAAGAACAATAGCTTATTTTGCTATGAATAAATTTTTTTTTGGTTCGGATAAAAATCAGTTTTTTGAAAAATTTTTTTCTTTTATTGAATTTAAAGAATAATTTAAACTGGGTAAAATTTTTTGAGACTCATTCATTTATATCAATTTTTGAGCCAAGTGAATTTTGTCGAAAAAAATCAAGACTTTGAATTTTTTTGTTTTAATTTTATCCAAAATTTTAGACCAAATATTTCGTGAAATATTAGTCCGAAGTATTTTCAAAATTTTATCAACTATGTATCGATTTTTTGAAAAATTTTCTTGCGGTTTAAAACGAAATTATCAAAGAAAAGTTATTCTTTATTGTCAAAATATATAAGTGACTTTTTGCCAAAATAAGCAAACAATTTTTCAAATTCTTGCTCAAGATTATTTTCAATAAAATGAATCGATTAATTTGGTCTTCGCGATATTCGAAAGACTTTTTGACTTAAAAATTGCTCTCAATTTTAAAAATAATTTAACTATTAAATTTTGAATAATTGGAAAAATAAAATACTGAAAAAATACTTCAAATTGATTAATTTAATATACAGAAAAAAAGAATTTCTTGGCGCAAGAAATATTTTGTATTATGAATTGAAGACAAAATTTTTTCTTACTCCAAGAAAATTTTTGTTTTCACCTTACAATACAAAAAATTTCTTGGGTCAAGTAAAAATTTTTTGCGCCAAGAAATCCTTTTTTTCTGTATAATGATTAAAAATTTATAAAAAAAAATTTCTGTAAACAATTGAACAAAGGCTGTTCCATTTCCTTATGCCATTTTAAACTATACCTTTGTCTCAATCTACATTCGTATAAATATTCATACAAAAAAAACTGTATTTGATTAGATACTGTTGTCTAATAGTAAACTAGACTTGAGTACACTGCGTACAACAATAATCGAATGAAATAAAAATCGATAAAATTATTTGATTCATCCGGCAAACTTCCGGATTCTTTTCCCGCAATTTCACTTATCGGTACAAAGTTACTTTTTTAAAGAACAAAACTTAAAAAATAAGCGTCGTGGGAATTTTTATGACGACCGTTATTCAAGATCTTCATCTCGCAATAAGTGCTGCACTGACAATGTTCGCTACTGGTTTTCACCAGAGATTTTGTTTTCTGATTCCATTCTCTATATAATATGCTGTTCACGTATATTCTTGTCATTTTAAGATACTTTTAGTCTTTGTTATAACTCACTGTCTCGTTGGATGATCTTTTTTCTTTCTTTTTATTTTTTAAACGTCTACATTGTAAAAAATTAGCGGAGTTAATGCAGAGTAAATCTGGAGCGGATGACTATTTGAGTGAAATTCACTCCGAAGGGAAATTTAATATTGAATTTCCAGTTCGTAGTAAAATTCCCTTCGAAAAAGAGTTTATTTTAATATTCAAACTCAAAATCAAAGTGAATTTAAATAAAATCCAGTTCATTCCGCAGAAAAAAAAAACTTCTTATTTACTCCGTATGCAGAGGAATTTTTTTAAACTCCAGGACTCCAAGTGATGACGTGAATTCAAATTGAAATGAAATCCGTAATCACTCCTAATTTTTTACAGTAAATCAGTAAATTGTAAATCAAAAATTCAAATTTTCTTTTAAATTTCGCGCCCGTGAAACAGACGACAATACTACTAATTGTTATTATAAATTAAAAATTGATACTGATTAACAAAAAAAAATCAAAAATAATTAAATTAAGCCTAATTATTGTAACAAAATAATTAATTAATGTATTAAATTACTTTGGACTTTTATTTTTTAAATTATTATTTAATATCAAATTACTATAATTTTTTTTGAATTTATTTTTGAATAAAAATGATTTGAAAATTTAATTTGAACGCGTGCCGCCATCTTGTTTAATAAAAGTGAACTCGAAGAGTTACACAGAACAGATGATAACGGAAAAGTGACGAATAACTCATGTGTAATTTGTGCTGTGAAAAGTGTGAAAAATAGAGTAAGAACAAGAGGTTAAAGTTAGACAAGTATAAGTGTTCAAGTGCTTTGCGGCACATTAAAAATTATTTATATTAATCTTTAATAATTAATATAATTACTAAATAAATAAATGATGTTACGTCCATCAAGGACATTGGTAACAACTTTTCAACGTGTCAAAGAATGTTGCCCAATATTACGTACAGTGCGACAGCGGTCTGATATCACCGAATATGAATGTAATTATTTATTTATTCAATAATCCATATCATTATTTATTCATTAAAGTTCACATTAATAAATTATTTATTTCCAGCTCCAATTACTGATGAATATAAAAGAGGTCCTTCAGAAGGACGATCTCTGTATCTTGATGCTCAAGCAACAACACCTATGGTATTATTTATTTATTTAATTTTCAATCACTAATCATCAACATATTTTTATTTAATATATTGCGCATCAAAATGTTAAATATTAAATAATTTTTATATAGATTCATTTATTTATACTTCTATTGAGTCATTTTAAATTTTAATTTATAAGATATCCAGGTACGCGTTGCGATTAATTATTTATATTTTTACTTTATACCTTTTCATTAATTAAAATAAAGTATCAAATAGTTTTTCTACCCTATATTTTTTTAAAAACCGTAGATATTTTTTCTCAACTCAAATAATTCTTATAGATTTCAATTACTTTCTAAATATTTAAAATTACCTGTCATTACGCGTTAAATAAAAGTAATTTATATTTTAGATGACCTAAAATTTATTACAGAAAATTTATTTTAATTATAAATAATTCAAATTGATATATTTATTAAGGATCCTAGAGTGTTGGATAAAATGATGCCTTATTTGACGTCTTATCACGGAAATCCCCATTCCCGGACACATATGTACGGTTGGGAGTCTGAAGCAGCTGTCGAACATGCTCGCCAAGTAATTATATATATATATATATATATTACCACTTATTAATTTTACAAACATATAAATTACTAATATACTAAATTTTCTTAATAATAATAACAGCAAGTTGCCGATTTAATAAACGCAGACAAAAAAGAAATAATATTTACATCCGGTGCTACTGAATGCAACAACATTTCTGTTAAAGGTGTAGCCAGATTTTACAAAGAAAAGAAGAAACATATTGTGACAACTCAAACAGTAAATATATTTAAATTACTTTATATTTATTATATATTTCAAACATAAACTTATTTATTTATTTAGGAACACAAGTGTGTATTAGACTCATGCAGAGCACTTCAAGTAGAAGGATTTGACGTAACATATTTACCCGTTAATTCAAATGGTCTAATTAATCTTGAGCAATTAGAGTCATCAATAAGACCTGATACATCTCTGGTGTCAGTAATGACCGTAAATAATGAAATCGGTGTACGACAACCTATCGAAGAAATCGGTAAAATTTGTCGGTAATTTTAAATGCCAATTAAATTTATTATTAATAATTAACTTCTTTGCTAGTAAATTTAATGGGTAAATTTTTTGTAGACAAAAAAAAGTATTTTTTCATACTGACGCAGCGCAAGCGGTAGGAAAAATTCCAATAGATGTACAGGCTATGAATGTTGACTTGATGTCTATGAGCGGTCACAAAATATATGGACCGAAGGGTGTCGGTGCGTTGTACGTAAGAAGAAGACCTAGAGTACGCGTTGAGCCTATTCAAAGTGGCGGTGGACAAGAAAGAGGAATGAGAAGTGGTACTGTACCAACACCACTGGTCGTTGGACTTGGTGCCGCTTGTGAATTATCTAAACTTGAAATGGATGTCAGTAAAAAAAGATTTTTAAAAAATTTATCATGTATAATTAATAATATATATAATTATTTGAATTGCAGTATGATAAGAAACATATAACCCATCTTGCGAATTATTTAATCGAAAAGATATCAGCAAATTTACCGCAAGTCATACGAAACGGCGACCCAGTTGCTTGGTATCCAGGATGTGTTAATTTGTCGTTCGCGTATGTTGAAGGAGAGTCTTTGTTGATGGCACTCAAAGATATTGCTCTGAGCAGCGGTTCTGCTTGCACGAGTGCTAGTTTAGAGCCTAGTTATGTCCTGAGAGCTATTGGTGCTTCTGAAGATTTAGCGCACTCGAGTATCAGGTTCGTTATAATTACTCTTATTTTTTATTTTTATTTTATTTCTCATGCTACCGTCCTCAGTACAAAAGAACTCACTGACTATTATTTTTTTATACTAATTAAAGGCTGTGCTTAGTTCATAAAAAAAAAATCGGTTAAAAATGGAGTAGTCCCTTCTAGCTAAAGTTGCCGACTATTTTTTTAACCCTCGACATTTTTCACATAATTCGGACAACTGAAAATTTTAATTATCCTAATAAAGTAAACAAATTTTTTTTTTAAGATCGTCTTTGCTTGTAAAAAATATTACAGTAATTAGACTGACTTTTAATTTATTATTTTATTTTGTTGTTAAAAAAATTCCGCTGTTAAATAGTTTTCTATTATTAAATTCCTAAAAATTAAACGTCAAAAAAATTCTGACAGAAAAAAAAATACCTGTTCAAACTGCCCCGCATACTCTAAAAACCCGGATCCCACTTTAAGCAATAAAATTAATTCAAAATAATGAATTTATTTATTTAAATTATTAGATTTGGTATCGGAAGATTTACGACACTCGAAGAAATTGATTACACTGCTAATAATACAATTTATCATGTCAAACGTTTACGAGAGATGAGGTATTTAATAATTAATATAAATAGTAATTAAAATTTAAGTATTTTATATTTTAAGTTAATTTATTACAAAATATTTACTGTTTATTTATTTATTAATTTAATTATTTAAAAAATATTAATAATTAATAGCAGCATGATTAATAACTTATTTTTACAGCCCACTTTGGGAAATGGTCCAAGATGGTATCGATTTAACGACAATTAAATGGACGCAGCATTAAGTATTCTGTTAATTGTAATATTAATTTAATATTCAACTAAAATTATGGCTCTTTATTTAATTACAAAATTAAATAATTAAATAAAAGCCTGCACCAAGGATTATCTCGATTAAAATCTCTTAAAAATATTTTAGAACATATATTGTATATTTGTAAACAAATTGTTACCCATTCCCTGCTTTCGTAAATAAAAATTTTTTAAAAAATCATTCGTTGAAATTTCATATTTGTCACTTGGTAAAAAATTTATCACTGGGTTAATAAATGAAGTCAATTGCTAATCGTCTGTTAAAATATTAATTCGTTTAGTAAAAACTAGCATAAGCAAGACGGATCATTGGCTTCGTCGATGTATGAAATTTTAAAGTGATCATCCATTTCATGTAAACCCATCTTCGATCTGTTCGCTTCCACTAAATGTTGAGCTATGTCTTCAAACATCTCATTTATACCTTCCCCAGTTTTACATGATGTTTTATATGTCGCTGATATTAAATTATGACATTGTTCACTGCAAATTTAATTGTCATTGATATTATACTTATTATAAGTACTTATAATAATAAGACTTGAAAATTGATTAAATAAATTTTAAATGTTTGTAAACTTTTTATAAAATAATTTTCAAGTAAATTTTATATAAATATTTATACATATATATATTTATTAAATTTTACGTACTTATTCTTTATAAAAATAATTTAAATTTAAGTATCAGTAAAATCAGCCAATTTTTACCATTCAAAATTTTCAAAATATCAACTTTTATATAATACTAAAGTTATTTGACGTCTTATAATGTTTTGATTTTTGTTAAAATTATAATTTATAAAAAAAAAAATATTTGAAAAAATTGCACCTGTAGTTTTTTAAATTTTCTACATGTGCATATTTTTAGATTTCGTTTTTTTGTAATTGATTTGTTGAAAAAAGAATCTAAAAATTGTTAATTGTCTGCTAACGTCAGGAAGCATTATTATTTGACATTAGACAATTTATAAATTTGAAATAAATAAATTAATTAATTAAAGTAATAAAATTTTAAATATCGACACACTGATGATTTAACTATCTAAATATGAATTTTTTAATTTTTACTCTACTTACATTTTATTCATTTATTCTAAAATTAAAAAAATTTACAATCGTCTGCTACATTCACTCATTTTTTGGACACTTTAGGGCCAGTTTTGAATCCTTGAAAAATTTATGAAAAATGACCGCCAAAAAAAAACTAAAAATATGCACATATAGAAAATTTAAAAAACCACAAGTGCAATTTAAAAAAAATTTATTTTCTTCATAATTTATCATTTTAAAAAAGAAAAGCAAAAATTATAAGACGTCAGTATCATAATTAATTACCCATACATTCAAAAAATAAAAATATTTACGACCATAAATAAGTAGAGCATAGAATATCATAATTAAAAACTATGTAATAAAGATATGAGTAATGAAATTTATAACAAACCAGAATTGTTCCATCTCAGCATCAGTAACTAATGGATCATTAGTTTCGATATCATTTTTATTGCCGCATAAAAATATCTTAGCGTTTTCAGCATAAGTAACAATATCGAGTAAGTGTTGCGATAGAAGATGAAATGAGGTTGCATTATCAAGGGCAAAGACTAGAATTGCAGCTTCTGCAAATTTATAATAACTTGACGTCACAGATGCGACTCTTTCCATACCTCCTGTGTCCCATAGTTGCAACTAAAACCATTAAAAAATTATGTTAACGAATTATTTAATTAATAAACTGAAAAATAAATAAAATTTACTCGAATACGTCGATCATCAACTATATATTCTTTGTCAATATTATCAAGACCAAGTGTAGATTTTCTGTCAGTACTCGTTACAAAACTATTGTTTGCGAATCGTCGAAAAATAGACGTTTTTCCGACACCATATTCCCCACACAGTATAACCTTTTGCTCAGTAACTTTAACAGTTGCCATTTTTATTTCTTTTTTAAATAATTATACTTATTATTTATTTAAATAAACAAATTTAACAAATATCACTTGAAATTACACATAACTATTTTATTTAGTGACCGTCAATCAATTTAAATTTCAAAAACATTTTTAATTGGAGTAAATACTACCCAATATATTTATTATTTTTATTTAAATTTTTTATTGATTGTTTACATTTAATTCCTCGAAATTTTACTAGACTTCACTACTCATCTGTGACACAAGACGCAATCGTTATTATCATTCCCTGTAATTATTTATATACAATTTAATTTTTTATTTTATTTTAATTTTGAATTTGAAATTACAAACTTTAAATAGAATTTCATTTTTAATTTGAGTAATTTTTCACTCTGATAATTGATAACTCAAATATATGTACAAAATTTTTTGAAATTTTATTACAAATATATTTGAAATTTACCCGCCAGTTTTACTACTACAGTCATATTCATGATAATTATCGCAGTACTGGCACGCGGTCAAATTTTTTACTTTACGAAATTGTTACAAAATGGTCCAGTATTTAAAAGTTTGTCAAATCATCAAAAATATTTTCTAATCGTGAACGTATGAAGTCCACTTGGTATTTTTAGGATCAATAGTTTGCGTAGGTACTGAAAAAATTAACAACAAGAAGAACACGTTTATATGACAAATTTAAAATTAAAATTTTTCAAAAACCAGCAGAGAATTAAAAAATAAAGAAATGGCAGCAGAATCACCCGCTTTATCTTACCAACAAGTCCGTGAAAAAATAATGCAAGGAGAGATGGAAGTTAACGCAAAATATCCAGAAGCTTTAACCGATCCATCAGTTTTACAATTAGCCGTCCAAGAACAAGACTCCGAATTCATTGACTATAACGGAATGGTTTGCTATCGACTGGAATATGAGCAGGGAAAAACATTGGGTGTAATTGCTGATGACCAATAAAATTTATGGTTCAATTTTATTTTTAAACCAGACAATCATCAATATTTTTGTAATTAAATAAGATAGTTCTTTGTGCTGATCAAGATTTCTACCTCAGTAAACGAATAATTAATTATTATACAGAACTTAAAAATGTATACTACTATTAATATGCAATTAGTCATAAGATCTATTACGCGAGTAATGATGTAAATAATGATTGTTATAATTTATAAATAAACGTCTAAAGATAATAGACAATTTAAATAAAATGGCATTTTCAATTCGACTTCAAAGTTTTAAATAACATATTGATAGGGTTAATTTTTTAAAGTAGAAGGAAGCACCGTGCAGTAAATAAATTAACTTACGTTAATAAATAATTGAATAAATAAATAAAAATGATGAAGTCATTGCTGTCATTCATACCGTCTCATTCAGACAAAAAGACCGCGTCTAAAAAATCTAATGATAAAGTTAACGAAAATCTTTTATTTGTTTTGGTTTCACTGATCGGCTTGTGCCTTTTACGCATTAGTTTTGTTGTTATACTCATTATTGTGATTCTTATGTACATGTTGTATATAAACAGCGTCAGTTTAGCGAGTTCATTGCTCATGAATTCGTCACTTTCATATTTACTTGATGGCGATGATGATGATGATGATGATGATGATGATGATTTGAATACTGATACTGAAGATGATAAAATTACTACAAATGAAATTGAAGAAGTTGCTAGAAAGAAAAAAAAATTAACAAAGCTCGATGACTAATTCATGTTAAAATTTTCACTTTATATCAGGCGAGAAAAACTTAATAAATTTATTTAGAATCATTAATTTCTTCAAAAGTTAATGCTTATATTAGAAAAGAAGAAAAAAAAATAGATTCAAACTCGTAAAAAATTTAGTACAATCAAGTCAATCAAATTTACTTGCTTTTAATGAATAAAAAAGGATTCTCATATCGGCAATCAGTATAAAAGTATTTCAAGAAAGATTGATAACTTAATAAGAATTAAAATCAAAAATCAGTTTTCAATAAAACACAAAATTAGACTTAATGTACACATAATTATTTCAAAATTATTCAGAACGATTATAATTTTTTTTTTTTTTTTTAATTTCTACTGCAAAACTGAATTAGTGAATATTCACTATTTGCTAATGAATATCGCAAATTAACTTTTAGAGATTAATGACATTTCTTTATATTACCTGTCTTAATTTAATATTTTAGTTATTCTTGAATAAATTTTTGAATTCAATCATCCACAGTTTTTGACATCATAAAAAAATTATCCTTTCATCTTTTATGCGCCGACGTGGGAAAAAATAGACGCGTATAATCTTGCTTTTGCCTGTTGAAACTTGTCAGTTACGTTGTTATTGTTGTTATTATTATTATTGTCAGTGTCATTTCTATATATGTATATACTTTTCATTGACTAAGTCAAAAATTTGAACCTCTCTACTCTAAATCGAGCAGTACACGTGTCTGAATCATATTTTTTGTTTATTATACAAAAATTAAATTTCAAAAACCTTAACAAGGTAAGTTTATATATTTTTTAAAAATTTGTCAACTATATTTAATATTTTTTTATGCTCATCTTTACATATAAATATATTAAAAAGATTAACGTTAATAATTTACGTTAACTTGGTACAAGATGTTCTAATAATTTAAAAAATATACAAATCATCAAAAATATTTTAAAATCATAAATGCATAAAATCCACTTGGTCTTTTTAGTATCGATAATTCGATTAGGTTCTAAAAAAATTAATTAATTAAAAAAAAAAAAAAAAAAAACTTTTTATTAAAAATTTAAATGTTTTAGAAACCAACATCGAATTTAAAGAAATAAAGAAATGGCAGCAGAATCACCCGCTTTATCTTACCAACAAGTCCGTGAAAAAATAATGCAAGGAGAGATGGAAGTTAACGCAAAATATCCAGGGGCTTCAACCGATCCATCAGTATTACAATTAGCCGTCCAAGAACAAGACTTTGAATTTATTGACTATCTTCTTCAAAATAACGTCGACGTCAATGTCGCCACAGAGTCCTGTGAGCCAGCATTAAATCTCGCAATCCGTGCAAACAATCCCGAGTTAGTTAAAAAACTAATCAATTCAGTCACTGATTTAAATTCTGCATCATATAATTACAAAGAAGACTACGATAATTGGCCGCAATTTTACATTTTTGGTAAAAAATTCTATGAAATGCAAAACAGGTTACCTCTGGCTTTCGGTCAGCCAGCTGTCAAAAAGTCAACACCCTCAGGAACAGTCCTTGACTTGGCAATAACTGTCGGCAGTATTGAAATAGTTGACATCTTATTGAACGCAGGAGCTAAAATAAATCCATCAACCAGCGGTATTAAGCCACTGAACTGGGCAATTGCTCAAAATAAGTATGAGATTGTTGAACATCTGATAAAACATGGAGCAGACATCAACGATATTTCTGATAATAGAACACCATTACAAATTGCCGTTGAAAAAGAAAATAAGAAAATAGTTGAATTACTTATTGAGAAGAAAGCTGATATTAATATATGTCCGCCAAATGGTCAACCAGCTATTAATATTGCAATAGAGAATAATTATTTGGAGTTGGTATACATATTGCTGAATGCTGGCGCTGCGGTAAATCCTGACATACAAATATGCCCACCATTATTTCAAGCTGTTTCTGCAAACAATTATGAACTCGTTGAGCATTTGATTAATCTTGGAGCTGATATTAATATTGTTTACAGAGGAAAAACAGCAATACAGATAGCTGTTTTACGAGACGACAAAAAAATGTTGGAGTTGTTGATTAAAAATAAAGCTGACATGACGATAAGTACAGATATGGGAACTCCTCTACATACAGCTGTCTATGAAGGTAATTTAGAATGTATTAAAATTTTGTTGAAAGCTGGTGCTGATCTTTATGCACCTTCTAATGTAGGTACATTGTCACAATTTTCACGTACTCATCGTAAAGAATTTATCTTTGATTTCCTGCTGGACATTGGTATCAATTTTATTGATGAAAGTTATCTGACGCTAATCAATGCTGGCTTTGGTAGTCAAAATAATGCTCTCAAGATGAAGATTAAAAATTATATTGTCAAGTTGAAGGCTGGTGATTTTTATGTCAAGCCGAAAAATTTGCAGTTCGTCGAAGATGAAGAGTTCAATGATTTTTATAACGAATGTCGCAAAGAAATTGAACTGATGAAAGATAGTAAAATTGAAGGAACCAGCTGTAGTTACTACGATGTACTGCACAAAAGTAAACAAGAATTGGCTGCTGATTTGAAAACTGTTGGTGACGATGTTGGTGTTTTGAATGAAGAACAATTAAGGTCCAAGTTTCCGTTGTATGGAGGAATGGTTTGCTATCGACTGGAATATGAGCAGGGAAAAAAATTGGGTGTAATTGCTGATGACCAGTAAAATTTATGGTTCAATTTTATTTTTATACCAGACAATCATCAATATTTTTGTAATTAAATAAGATAGTTCTTTGTGCTGATCAAGATTTCTACCTCAGTAAACGAATAATTAATTATTATACAGAACTTAAAAATGTATACTACTATTAATATGCAATTAGTCATAAGATCTATTACGCGAGTAATGATGTAAATAATGATTGTTATAATTTATAAATAAACGTCTAAAGATAATAGACAATTTAAATAAAATGGCATTTTTAATTCGACTTTAAAGTTTTAAATAACATATTGATAGGGTTAATTTTTTAAAGTAGAAGGAAGCACCGTGCAGTAAATAAATTATCTTGCGTTAATAAATAATTGAATAAATAAATAAAAATGATGAAGTCATTGCTGTCATTCATACCGTCTCATTCAGACAAAAAGACCGCGTCTAAAAAATCTAATGATAGAGTTAACGAAAATCTTTTATTTGTTTTGGTTTCGCTGGTCGGCTTGTGCCTTTTACGCGTTGATTTTATTGTTATACTCATTATTGTGATTCTTATGTACATGTTGTATATAAATAGCGTCAGTTTAGCGACCTCATTACTCATGAATTCGTCACTTTCATGCTTACTTGATAGCGATGATGATAATAATGATGATGATGATAATTTGGATACTGATACTGAAGATGATAAAATTACTACAAATGAAATTGAAGAAGTTGCTAGAAAGAAAAAAAAATTAACAAAGCTCGATAACTAATTCGTTTTAAAATTTCCACTTTATATTAGTTGAGAAAAACTCCATAAATTTATTTCGAATTATTAATTTCTTTCAAAAGTTAATGCTTATATTAGTTAAGAAGAAAAAAAATCGATTTAAACTCGAAAAAAATTTAATGCAATAAACTCATTCAAATTTCTTTGCTTTTAATAAAGAAAATAGTTTTCTAATAATGGCAATCAGTAAGAAATTATTCATAAAAGAATTATTACGTAATAAGTATTTGAAAAAGTACAAAAAAGAGGAGCCAGAAAAATTTGAAAAAATATTTGAAGTAATAAATAATTACGAGAAAGATAGTATTCGCAACTACAATGATATTGCGTCATGTGTTGATAAAATAAGCAAAATATTGGGTCTAAGTTCGTTAGAAAAAGTAATTATGAAAAAACATATCAAAAATAAAATTTTACGGTTGAAATCTTCAGGTAAAAAGGATGACAAGTAATCAAACAATTTAAAATACACAATAAAAATAAACAATTAAAAAATTACCTAATCATGTACTAATTGAAAATTACAATTAATTTTTTTTCCATCAATTAAAAAAATTTTTTTCACCCTAAAAATCAAATTATTTGTCGGAATAATAAAAAAAAAGCGATTTAAAAATTCGTTTATTGAAAATCCCACCAATTAATTATACTCTAATCATATATAATTAGCAATTAAACGTCAATATAAACTCATATACATTTAATATATAATATACTCATTTATTTATATAAATTGTAATAAGCTGCATCCATTATTATTAATGAGTAATGATTTATAATAATAATTATTTTAAATTCTATGTTGATAAACCGATAAATCGACGCTCAAATTTCGGAAGGTTTAATTCGCAAAATAACGGGGACACTTGTACAGGGTAAAATGGCCAGTTCCGTAACGACAGCAGTCACAAGATCGGCAGGGGTTACATCGTACATGATATTTAACAAATTCAATGTTTTCTTAGCTTTCCAATTGGACAGTGGTGACTTTTTAGCCACACTGGTAGTACTGAAGTCCAATTCATCGGCGTTACCGATTTCATTGCATACTATCGAGTCTGTTTGCACACGTTCACAGCTTTTGTGGGTTTCGCAAGCAACTAACACAGGAACGTTAAATGCTTTAGCCATTAAAGCAACTTGGGCTGTGCCAGCACGAGACATCACTGCTCCGTTAGCTAATATTGCATGAGCTCCGACAAATACTTTATTTACCTTCAAATAAATCAACATAATTATCAAATCATGTGTGTGTATCTATGGGAGTAATGTATGAATATTTTTGGACAGTACTTACTCCAGGCATTATGAAACTAAGAGCATTTATTAGTATGTAAGAACATTCAACGCCATGTTTAGCGAGTCTTCGTAGTAATTCTCTGCCTTCAAGCCATGGTCTTCCGTCAACAATTATCACGCGGAATTTACGACCGGCGTCATAAGCGTCGCATAAAATTCGCTGAATTAATGATGAGCTAAAAATTGTTTATTAATTAATTATGGTACTGAAGTTAGCCGATGTCAAAATTTTTTTTTGAATTTATTTAAAATGATAAGTTGTAAAAAAAAAAAATATTTTGAAAAATTGCACTTATAGATTTTTAAATCCTCTACATGTGCATATTTTTAGTTTTTTCTTTTCTTATAATTGATCGTTGAAAAAAACCGAAAATTGTTAACTATCTGCTAACTTTAGGATCATAATTTATAATTTCTCATTAGTGCCGTAAAAGAAATTTCAAATTTTTTGAAAATCTAAAGTTTTGAACTTTGCCAAAAAAACTAGATCGGTTTTAATTTCTAGTTTAAATTTTTATAAATTACTAAAATTTAATTCAAACTATGATTTGTCTCAACTATGAAAGTCGTTCATAGAGACATATGGGAATTGATTATTTTTGGTTCCATCACAAACTAATCCCCGACAAGTAATCAAACAGACAACTGGTCTTCTAATTCATCAGTTTCATAAATTTCATTGTCATCTTCAAAACCATCTCCTTCATTTCCAACCGAATATCGATGAGATCAGATGTGTGGGATCACTTGTAGTATAAAATAACTGGGATCAGTTGACAGCACCATTTTTCACCCAACTAATTTTTAAAAATACTAATAATAATTACTTACTATCCATAAGTTAAAATAACATCGCCATTAGATATTTTTGTACGAATTGTCATAGAAATGGCTTCACCAGCCAATAATATTTGTTCTTGTATATAAGTGTCAATAGCATTCGCTAACTGACATTTTGCCTAAAGCATCAAAACAATAAACAACAATTTTTTTATTTCATAAATACTTTCCAATTTACAAAAAAACAAATTTTACCTGATCATCGGGAGTAGTTCTCGGTAGTAAAGTCATTTTCCACTTGATATGCTTCAAAGCATTTTGCATCGAAACAGCCAGAGGTCTGCAATAGTGTAAATAAGCCATAGACTCTTGAAAACAACTTTCCAACCCACGTGTGAAATCAGCTTGGCTCGGACGTTCGTAATCATAAATCAGTTGCTTAAGCGCGGATAGAAATGCAACACATCTAGCATTGCTGCCTACAATAACTTTGTCTTTGTACTGCACCCCAAGTCTTACAATCGCCGGATGCAAATGTGAATTAACCACCGGCATGTCAACATGACTCTGCTCACGTTCATGGTACAAGTGTTTAAATAAATTCATCTCATGATTTATCACCCCACTGGAAGTGACTATTTTCTTGACTATTTTTTTCGTACCCTCTTCTTCTTTAATCCCTCCAACATTTTCCCCAGTACTTGCGACAACTTTTTTATTACTATTACTAATATCTTTTTTCGTGACATTTTTCTTTTGACTCTTCTCTAATTCTTTGGCAGCGCGCTGGGCTTCCTGCTTGGCGCGTCTTTCAGCCCGTAATTTAGATTTACTTGTAGAATTTATTTCAATAGAATCATTTTTCCCTAGCACTTTACTCGCGTTTAAATCTTCATCATCAATAGTTAATTTACGAATATACTCAGAAAGAATTGTCGGTAATATTTCTTTAGACGAATGACAAAAGTCAGTAGTGTCTGTAGTTAATTGATCCTGATCAATAAGTGTTAATTTTGTAACATCTTTCACCATTTCAAGTTTATTATCATTTAAAACTTTAACGCAAGTATTATCAGTAAGAACTTTATTTTTTTTATTTTTAGAAGCAGCTTTAGCTAATTTTTTAGCTTCGCGTTCAGCTTTTATCTGTTCACGCGTTTTACTCGAATCGCTATTCATTTTAATTATTTTTTTATTGTTACTGTCATAAATATTTGTGTCAACTATTTCATTACTTATACTTTTGTCCTCATTAATTTCTACATTCATCAGTGAAACTTTGTCAACTTTATCATTTTCACTTGACAATAATAATGAATCATTAATACTTTTATTATCACTATTTGAATTTATTATCAAAATATTGTTATAATTTATTTTATCAATATCGTTATTGATTAATTCTAAATTTTTTTTATTTTCTATTACTTCGTTGCTGTTATCAACTTTTTTATGTTTTTTTCGCAGACGACGTGCTTTTGATTTTGTTAAATTGTTATCCGTTATTAGAGTTGGATTATTTTCTACTGATTCAATTGTTGTCGCCGAAGATAACAATAAATTTAAATTATTGTTTATTGAATTAATATTAGTATATTCAATATTAGTTGTTTTTTTTTCAGCTTCTTTACGCGCTATTATTAAACGTTTACGACGTAAATGACGTGCACGTGAACGTGTAAGTTTGGGTTTTTTATCATCAATTAACTAAAAAAAAAATTATTATTATTATTGACAATCGATTAATAAATATATAAAAATAACACAGTACAAAAAAAATTACACATTTCAGATAATATTAAATGATTTCACAACTAAACAAAATAACATTTGCTTTAATTAAAAAAAAAAAAAAAGCCAAAGTTGCTAATTAATAATTAATAATTACACAGAAAAGAGGAATTTTTTGTGTAGAACTGGTAGTTTATGAGTCAGTTCTTAATTTTGTATGGCAAAAAAATTAATTAATAAATTAACTGCTTGTGAGTAATAAGATATGAAATATAGATATGAAAATTATAACATTAATATTTAAATAATTTAAATATTTAATTATAAGTAGGAAAAAAAATTTTTTTTTATTTTACAATAATATGACGCAATTAAACTCTTTTAATAAAATTAACAGTTAAAATTTAAATGATTCTCCAGATTTTGTTGATAATAATTATGGAATAATTTTAACCCGTTATTGGTAATTAATTAATATTTTAATAATAAAAAAATATTACATATGACTAAAATGTATAAAAAAAATTGATATATAATTCAGTCCAACTTGCTATTAAATTATTAATTATTAACACACAAGCTGTTTATATTTAAATTAATGTAGTGATTTGTATTAACGAGTCATATAATGATTTATTAAAACCACTGAAGGTTATTATTATTATTAATGTATGACATGTCATTATTACAAAGCGAATTATATATAAATATGTTATTTAATGAGAGACATATGTCTATTAACATCTGTACTATTTTTCTGTTTTTAATTTTCCGAAAAATAAATTTCCTGCGGTGACATAATTTATTTCCATAAGCGAAAATTTAAAAAATAACAAGTAAAAAAATTTTAAACATAAAAAATTAGTTAAATTTAAATTTGAATGACGCTTGCAAAGTAATTTACTTTTAATTAAAATTTTAAAAAAGTGTTAACTTTACTTTTAAGAATATTTTACGTCGTAAAATTGAAATATTAATGGAAAGTAACATTTTATTTTTTTAAATTTTAATTGCTGATAATTTTTAAATCTTCATTAATTTTACGATAACTTCAGTGTTAAAAAACAAAAAAATGACTACGTAATTTTTAAAAATCAACAAAATAAAATAATGTCTGCCCAGTGTTATTTTTTTAATCTAGAAAAAAAAATAATAACATAAATTATAGCTGTAAGATAGAAGAAAATATAAATTGAAAGTTTATATAATAAATAAATAAAATTTAAAAAGTAATGATCTGTTAAATCATGCTAGAATTATAATGAAATTAATAAATGTAGCAATGATGAAAAACTAAAAAAAAGGTCAAAAATATACACTGAAATCTTTCAAAATTTTTAGTACCTTATCAGCCATTCCCACGCGTATCAGTGATAAGATCTATCCTATTACAATTTTAAAAATTATTTATTTTAATAAAAATATCTTAGTAACTATCAATTAATTAAATTTATTAATTATTTTGACAAAGTTTTATCGTTACCAATATCTATATTTTATTATATTTATAGCTGTATAAAAATAATATTTCAATGTTAAATAGGTTAGAGAAACTTTCATTTTATTTTTCTTAAACGTAAAAAAAGTTTACTAATTAATAATCAACGATAGTAATTAAAAGTAAATACCTCTGTTTCTTATTGTACTTCTTGTGATTTATAAAAATCGTCTAAATATTGATTAAATATTTTTATTAATTATTTAAAAACTTTTGCTTACATTACATCATATTCTGCAAACATATGGTATATAATATACCTATATATATATATATAATGTGTATATATTTGAACGCCCTCTTTATTAAGTGTTTTTTTAAATAAATAAAATTATTTAACTTAATGACTTATACATTTAAACTATTTTTAAATTTTTAAAAATGTCAATAATTTTAACTCAAATTTATTTTTATTAGAATTTATGAATTTTTTTCATCTCCATAAATTCAAATATCGTAGTTTATTTTACGTCAACAAATTAATAACTTATAACTATTAATTATTTACTAATTATCTAATAAATTTAATTTTCTCTTTATGCAAAAATAGTTTATTATGTGACAAGGGATGAAACAAAACGATTTTAGACCAGTGCGAAGTTGGCTGACATTACCAGTTTGAAATCGTGATCTATACTGAGTTACACACAATATTTTTCATGATTACCTGCATCGAAATTTAAAGTTTCAGTAGCAGTCAGTCAGAAAGTTAATTTAAGACCAATGGTGTCATAAACTAATAGCATAAGCGTAAATTATCAATTGTAATTTATAATCAAGCAGAAATTATCAATATTATTTATTATTTACACTAATTTTTATAAAACCACCACAAAGTCAGAACTAATTTTTTTTTTATAATTTATTGTTTAAAAGAAAGTCAAAAAATTATTCGATGTCAGCTAAGTTCAGCATCATTCTGAAATCACTGTTAAACAAATGACATGTAATAGAATTTAAATTGCGAATACTATCAGTTAGCAGACAGAAACATTACTTGTTTCTACTCAAGGGTTAAAACGTTCATTTTTACCCTCTAATTAAAGGCATCCTCAATTTATGCGATTGCTGAAATTAATTCGCTTGTTTCAAATGGCTGTAGGAACACAAAGTTTCGATGCTGGTATCATGAAAATTAATTTTTTACTGTAATAAATTATAAACTTTATTTAAATTTCTAAATTGAAATCTACTGATTTTATGTATCAATATTATAATTAGACTTAAAAAATTTATTATGATAAATGTGTGATATTAATTAAGTGTAAAAAAAAAAAAATAATAAAAACAACTGGTATACTTTAAATTGTGGTTTTTATTTATTAAAACAATTAATATGTAAGTTATTTCTTTTGCGCAGCAGCAGCTTCATCTTCACGTTGGTAAGATTGCAAAAGCTCCTGTTTCTTGGCGGCAATTCTCTCAGCACGTCGTTTACGGGCTTCACGTACCTTGGTACGACGGGCTTCAGCTTGGTCAGAAAGCATCTCCGCACGTGCTTTCTCGGCCTTCTTCTTGTGGATGTACTCCATAAGGACACGCTTGTTCTTGAACACGTTACCCTTGGCTTTCATGTAAAGGGCGTGGTACAGATGTCTGTCGATTTTTTTCGTCTCACGGTATTTTTTCAATAACCGACGAAGTACTCGCATACGTTGGACCCATAATTCCTAAAGACAAAGATTATTCAAAATTACCATCAACTAATCATCAGTTTTTGAACTTTGTTTTGAAACTGGACTCAAAAAAATAACGTCAGCAATTTCAATGCAAAAAATACACAACCCAGCCTATTTTTTTTTTAACAATTCCAGCTAACAGACCAAATATTTGATCTCATTCAATAAATTTGAAAATTCAAATTCAATATCTAATTATTGATAAGAAAGAAAAATATTAAAAACATTTAAAAACTCCAGGTATAATTTATTACTTATACACTTTAATTAATTAATTAATTATTTTAATTACCTTTTGTGGGGTACGGGCATTAGCTGTACCTTTTCTTTTACCAAAACCACAATGACGACCTTTACGTCTAGCTTCTGTGTTTTTACGTACACGGGCACGTGAATGAACAGCTACTGGTTTTTTAATAATCAAACCATCTTTGATTAATTTTCTGATGTTTTGACCTGCGAAAAAAAAACATTACCATTAATATCAATACTCTGATTACATATAAAAGAAATTTAAAAAAATAAATAGTGACACAGTTGGCAGTAATGATAGTAAAGTTACCGGACATCTGACAATTTTAAAAACTCTTGAAACAATATATTGAAATGTTTATAAAATAAAAATAAAAAAATGCATGTTTAGAAAATTCAAAATTCAGTATGTGCATTTTTTTTAATTTTCTTATTTCAATTATTCAACTTTTTTATATGTAAATTAAAATTTGTTTTTGTTTTTAAATTAAATTGTTGAAAAAACAATTCAAAAATTGTAAATTATCTGCTAACTTCAGGATCATAAAATAAAAAGTTATTTTAACACAAAAAATTCATGTGCAAAAATTAATTGATCGGATCTTTACATAAAAAATTTGGGATTGACTGAGAATGTTAACAACTAAATTTACTATTCAATAATTACTTTCGTGAGTACAAGTGAGTAGTTTTAATTTTATAAAATAAAGATAAATAAATAAATTCGACTTACGTGAATTGGTATTGGCGATTTCGTTAATTTCATTAGGATCCAACCATACCTTCTTTCTACCACATCGCATTACCGATGAGGCAAGACGTTTCTGAAGTTTTAGGCTGCTTTTAAAAATAAAAGTTAGGTTACAATTAACAATTTACATTTAAATCACAATCATAGTAAATATTTTATCACTCCACTATAAAAAATAAACTTTTAATTAAACAAACTAATCATTTCAAATAATTATCAATTATTTAAATACCACAATAAATAATAAAATAAATAAATATTTTTCATGACCATGTGACCGTAAAAAAACAAGTATTTAATTGACATTATTTTTAAAAATTCAAAAATTTATGACAAACTACTGGTTTTAAATATTTTTTATGACAGCTGGAGTGACATGAATATTTAAAATAATTTTTTTTTGTTAATTATTTAATAATTATTAACAAATAAATTTATACCTCATGGTGAACGAGACTTGGTGGCCTCAGGTCTCGATGAAAAAGAGGGTTATCAATGGTGGCGTCACGCTTCCTACTTTGCTGTCATACTGACAACTATTTTTTTTTATTTCAATCACTCAATCTCATATATTTTCATTCATCAAATTACTTATTCAAATTTATAATTACATTTAAAATTTTCAAATTAATTTTTTTTAATTAATTAAATAAATTATTTAAATTTATTATCAACCAACTTCCGGAAATTTTAAACTTATCTTAGACTGTCATCTGTGATTTTTACGCTCAACTATTTTTACCCATCATTAATATCTTCCAGTATTTAAAATTAATTAACATAATGTTAATTATGATTAATTTATTTATTTATAGAACTCATTAAGTACCAAAATATACAGAAATTTTAAAACCATAACTCATATTAATTAATTCCATGACGGGAAAGAATTTAAATTTTTGGCGGGAGTATTTAAAAGTACCGCCATCTTTAAAATATAAACTAAACTATTTAAAAAAAAAATGATAGTAAAATTGTGTTTATTGAAGTAGACTACTGTGTACTTTACACTTGGAGGTAAAGTAGAATTTAAAAAACATATTTAATAACAATAATAATTACAAGTAATGTCAGTATGACAGCACAGAGTGAGATAGTAAATGCAATAAAAGTCCTTGATAAAATGTACAGAGAATGAGAAACCTAGCGATTGGTGAAACTAAAACGTGATCAGTCATCAGTCGTCTGTGCGACTGTAATGTTGATTGCAAGTATTTGTTTCAAATGTTGCTTACAGTGAAAACAAAGTGAAAGTAATTTTTTTTTAAATTTCATTTAAAAGTTTCTACTTTTCTTTAAAAGTCAATTAAATGGAAAATAAAAATCGACAGTATTCAATAATAAAAAATTAAAATCAGTTCTTTTTTGACAGATTGTAAATTTGAATTAAAACACTTGTCATTTTTTGTTATTTATAAAATTATCACAATATGACAGAAGTCAACAAAGATTTACAACGTGAAAGAAATAATTGCACATTCAAACCAATCGAACTGACGCATTTACTCGATGGAAGTCCGGAAAAAACTGCAGTACGTCGAGAGCGAGGTAAATTATTCAATGAATTGATCAATTAATCATACGTTAATTGTTTCGTTTTTTAAAAAATTTGAAATTAATTTCATAATTTTCTGCTTTATAAAATCCTGGGAAATATTCAAACGGAAATTTAAATTAGAAATTTAAATTTTTTATCAAACTACAATTGATTAACTATTGGCATTACAATTAATGTCTATGACTCATTTGCAAACTATCGTTAAACATATGCACGTATATTTGTAAAAATATCATTCCATTTTTTAATTTTGGAAATTAATAGAAATTTTATTTTTTTTTTTAATCATTAAACTTTTTATTATTTTTATTCTACAAAAAAATTCGTAAGTTAATGACATCGTAAATTTTTTTTTAATTAGAGATTATTTTTATGATCAATTATTTTTGAAAATAAATTTATATGTTTTCGAAATTTCTGTTGCAATATTTCATTATTTTTTTTTTTATTAGAAAAAAATATGTATAATAATCATATGTTGATTTTATCATACTTACAATTTATAGTGTTGATAAAATATATGAATACTTAACATGTATAATATGCATCATAAAATGTAAGTGTAAAAATATTATCTTGTGAACTTGTAAGAGTTCATTTTCAATGACTAGTTGAAAATAGATAATTATTTAAATATAATTACGGTTCAGATAATTAATGAAATTATCCAAAAATATTCTTGCGTTACAATTAGTAGTATTAATAGATATTAATTAGTCACTAATTAATGACAATAAAATATATAAATATTTAAAAAATATATTTTTAGTTTGGTTACTTTGTTGTCGTAACTTAAAAAAATTTCTTTGGCAATGAGATTAAAATTATTATTAAATTATCAGGATCTTTTATTACTTTCAAAACACGCGCTGCGCACTTTGCTGAAGAACGGGTTTGTTTTATTTCTGCAAATTATTTTTCTGTTTCTCTTCTGAGTCCAAAGTATTTACGTTGAGTAATACTTAATTATGTAGTATATAATTTTTTTTTTTTTGTTGTTATTAATTATATTTACAGATGATATTTTTATATTGCAAAAATAAATATAGTGAATATTTTTACATACAGAAATTAATTTTTTTTGAGCCTGTAAAAATATTTTTTGTGAGCTTGAAGTTAGCAGACAATTAAGAACTTTTGGATTTTTTTTCTGACAAATAAATTACAAAAAAAAAATAAAAAAAGTAAAAATATGCGCATGTAGAAAATTAAAAAAGCTACAGGTGAAATTTTTTTTTTTTGTAATTTATCGTGTTTGAAAAAACTCAAAAATTATTAGAGGTCGAATAATAACTTCAAGCTAATTATTTTTTTAAAATGTTAAATGATAAATATGATTTTCATCGCTTGCAGTAGTTGTCGATAAAAAATATTGTAAAATTTTATATTTATAATCATAAAAAATTAATTGGAAAGCGTTAAAAAAAATTAGAAATCAGGCGGCGTTTTGAATTTTCAAACTTAAAACATTAGAAAATTCAAATTTTTTAGTTACTATCATTTTTTTTATCATTTAGTTACAAAAAAATAAATTTATAAGAACTACTTCAAATAATAATTAATTAAAAAATTTGTCTTATTTAAATAATAAAAGAAAATTAACAAGTCATTTATTAAATTATTATTTGTTATTGTAATTGATAAAGATTTCTGATTGAAAAATCTATTTTTAAAATTTATAAGATAACACCAAAATATTTTAATCATCAAAACACTACTCTAATCAATAATAATTATCTTAATCATTATTTCATTAATTTTTTTTGTCTGTAGAGGAATATTTTCTAAGTGACCCAGAGTTAAAAGATAAAATCCCTAATAGTTACTGTAGTCATAAAGAACTTTACGAAGATGCCATTAGAAAAGGTTGTATTTTATTACGAAAAATTAAATATTTACAAGAACAGGGCAAAGGAGAAATCGAAATGTATTCGTAAGTTTTTTTATTATCATTTATTTATGTATATAAAAATTTATTCTTATGAATTAAATAATAATAAATATTGTTGTTGAAAAAAAAAAATAAATAGACAAGTATTAGGAGGTATGTTAGGAGCAGCGCTAATTCAAAATGGTAATCCATTAGTACTTCATTATGTAATGTTTATACCAACAATTATGGGACAAGGCACTATTGAACAACAGGGTTACTGGATCAGTCGCGCATGGTCATGTAATATAATTGGTACCTACGCACAGGTGAAATTTATCATTTACTTTCTTTTATATCAATCCCAAAATATATTTATTCACACAAATAATTATAATAATAAATATTTTTAAAAAATTTTTAGACTGAATTAGGGCATGGAACATTTATTAGAGGATTAGAAACAACGGCAACTTATGATCCAAATACTAAAGAATTTATATTAAATAGTCCGACACGTACTTCTTATAAATGGTGGCCTGGTGGTCGTAAGTTTTAATAAAAATATTTTTTTTTCTTATATAATATGATTTATTAATTTTATTAAATGTACAGTTACTTTAATAACTACTTAAATTTTTTTCTTTCAATTTTTATCTGAAATTCCGAAATTCTTATCGTCCTTTTCCGAACTCTTTTTTTTTTTTTAATCGCACTCACTTCACCTACAACTTTCTTCCAATTATTTATCACACTGCTTAAACTTTTTGATGTACTCGGATATTTCTTTGATTGTGTTGTCTCTCAGTGTTTGCGATAACTTGTACCCGAGCTCAATTTCTGCTGTCACCTCTAATTTTATTAAATTATTAATTAAACTTTTTTTTTATTAGTCGGTCATACAGCAAATTACGCAGTTGTTGTTGCACAATTGTATACACAAGGTATTTGCCGAGGGATTCATCCTTTTATTGTTCAATTGAGAGATGAAGAAACACATGAGCCTTTATCTGGTAATTATTTTATTTATAAATAAATCTATAGTGTCATTTTTTTAACATTATCAAAATTTCCTCAAAGAGCAGCCCTTAGTATTTTCAAAAATTCGTTTTAAATTTGATTATTTTTGCGGTGCAAAATGCGGTCTATTTAATTTGAATAATTCAAAGAATTTGACCGCGGTGAGACCAATAAAATACTCCAGACTAATAAATATTTTTATTCGTCTACGAGTTTTTCGGCTGTCCAATATATTGCTTAAATATGATAATGAGCCTGTGCCGGACCCAAAAGGTTGTTGACCTAATCGTAGCTCGCGCTGATCTAGGATCTACAATATTTATGTTTTCTCTACTATAGAAAAAGAAATACATAAAGAAAAGAAGGTCTTCATATACCAGAATCTTATTTTTATTTTATAGATTTAAAGGATTTGGATAAAATAATTTATCTATTGTTATTGTATACAATGCAAAAAAAATAAACTGATAGTTTATATTCAATTTATGAAATATATTTCAGTAAATTAGTCCATGTTAAGAACGAGAAGCCATTAAAGTATTGAATCGATTTAAATTACTCGGATACAAGTTTTCAATTTTTATATATTTTATTATTGATTTATTAATTTGAAGCGATTAATTGTCATTAATAGTTTTTAAATTTTTTCTATTAATATTTCTACTATAAAAACTACTAACAGTTAAATTTTAAACTAAACGATGGACCTGTGAATTAATTTCGTTCAGGTTTAGTGAACCGTTTTATAAAACTCGTTCACCGGTAACACAATATAAACAAAGTTAAAATAAAAGTCGCGAAAGCGCTACGATTTAAGTTGACAACATGATTGATGATCATTATTAATTGTTCGTCGAGTTCATTCACTGTTATTCTAAAAAAATTTAACTTTGCTCAAAAACCTCGATCATTAATCACCAATAAGAATAACAAGAAATCTTAGTCAAAAAAAAAAAATACTATCTCATTCAATTAGCAGTAAAAATATTCGCGTTGAACATTATCTCAAGTGGCACACGGCTTTGTGATATTTATAAAACATAAGTTGAGGCATTTTTTTGACAAATCGATAAAGCACGAAAATGTTAACAATAAGAAATTTATGTCACCGAAAAAATATTTGGTTAAAAAACTTGACACAAGTGATGAAAAGATATAAATTTCAAATACTGTAAAAAATTGGGAGTGAATTTGAAGTGATTACGGACTATTTCAATCCGAATTCGGGAGTGTCGGAGTTTGAGAAAAAATCTCTCCGCATACCGAGTAAAAGGGGAGTTTGTCTTTTATTTAAATTCACATTCACGTTGAACCGGAGTTTCAATATTAAAATTAACTCCCCTTTGGAGTGAATTTCACTCTGAGGGAATTAAATAAACTCACAGTCATCTGCTCTGAAAATTTTTTATAATGTATACATTATGATGGTAAAATAAATCATCTGAACTATTTTTTAATTGAAATGACTTTTTTAAGACGAAAAAAAAAAAATTCCTAAGACTCCTAAGACTGACATCTGTATGTTTTATTTATATAAAAAAAATTTGACTTGTTTTTTTAAAAGACGCCTTGAAGTTGTTCTGTGCTATTTGGGATTTTTTACCATAACACAACGCATGCGTCATTTTTCCTACAAAAAGAAGCAAAAATTTAAACTTTGAGGTCCAGATCTGTTGAAAAATCGTATACATACGTAAATCCGCGTATTACAGATTGAAACGCCCTCCTTTCCTCCCTAGGTGTGTAATATACTATTTTAAATATCTAGGAAAAGATTCCAGCAATAAACGCGCAAAAATTAGAAAATGTCTGCCTACTATTCGAGTAAAATTTTTAAACTTTTATTAAAATAATTCAATAGGCATAAAAATTGGTGAAATCGGTACGAAATTAGGAATGAACAGTACCAACAATGGCTTCCTGGGTTTCAATGAGGTCAGAATACCTCGGGAAAACATGTTAATGAAAAACGCACAAGTGCTTGAAGACGGTACTTATGTGAAGCCAGCAACAGATAAACTCACTTACGGTACAATGATGTTTGTTCGCGTGTTATTAGTACGCGATACTGCTAGATATTTATCAAAAGCTGTTACGATCGCTATTCGTTACAGCGCTGTCCGCAGACAGAGTCAAATAAATCCAGAGTAAGTTAATAAAAGAAACAAAAAAAATATTACTCATTAATAGTAACATTAATTAAAAATATGATTTATAAAATAGTGCAGGTGAATGTCAAATAATAGACTTTGTAACCCAACAATACAAATTATTCCCACACTTGGCCTCATGTTTTTCATTTGTATTATCCGCTGACTGGATTTGGGAAATGTATAATAATGTATCTGCTGAATTACATCATGGCGAATTAGAAAGATTACCTGAGGTAATTAATTGTTAATTATTTTATAAGGGTGTGAAAATTGTGTTTGAATCGAATATATACACACCCTTACTATTTTATTAAAATACTTTAAAGTAAAATAAATAAAATAAAATTTTTCTAGTTACATGCATTAACCTGCTGTTTAAAAGCAGTTGCGTCCTCGGATGCAGCTATGGGAGTTGAACAATTACGTTTAGCTTGCGGTGGTCATGGATACATGGACTCTAGTAATTTACCCGCGACGTACAGTTTAGTAACGGCTATTTGTACGTACGAAGGTGAAAATACCGTTATGTTATTACAGACCGCACGTTATCTTGTAAAAGCTTGTAAGCAAGCACTTGCTGGTGATCCTCTTACACCTACTGTTAGATATTTATCTGTACTGTCAAAGGGTGGCAAGCGACGTCCGTGGAAAAACACATTGACTTGTATTATTGTTGCACATCAAGCTGCTGCTGCTGGGTATTGATCAATTAATTAATTAATTAACTGATTAAAATTATTGATTAATTTTGTTTTTCTGTCGGTAGTAAAATTCGAACTGCAACTGATAATATTGATAAAAGAATACGCATGGGTGAAAGTCCTGAAGATGCGTGGAATCACACGAGTATTGAATTGGTACAGGCTGCGGAAGCGCACTGCCGTTCATTTTTAGTTTTAAGATTTGCTGAATGGGTCAAAAGTTTGACAAATGTCTCTAAGGAATTACATGAGGTATTGAAACAATTGTGTGAAATGTACGCTGTTTACTGGGTTCTGCAACGACTTGGTGATTTTTTAAGGGTAATTATTATAGTCAATCATTTAGGGAAGGTAAAACTGGCCGTCGAATTTTTTTTTTTTAAACTATAGAGAAACAATAAATACTTTATGAGGCGATTTGGACCATATAAATATTTAAATGCTTAATCAAATTTTTTTTAATAAGTCAGTCAAAGTTTGGTTTAATTAAATTTTTTATTGAAAATACTTTTGATTAGAAAACGATTTTTCAGGTAACAGACCCAATCATTAAGAGGGAAAAATTATAGTCATTTTATCTGATTTCCTTCCTTGATTTTTTTTGAAAATTATAAATATTTGAATTTCATTTTTGAAACATATGTAAAAAAAATCCACTTATAATTTATAATATCACAAAATGTTTGTTAACTTTAAAATTTTTTTTCATAACTGGTCAAATTGACATCAAATTCTTAAAATAGAAACTAAAAAAAAAAATTAGAATTAGTAAAAAAAAATTCACACATTGATTTAGTTTTTTTAGTGGTCCAGTTTGCCCCCTTCCCTTATTATTATTCAATTTCACAATAAATTAATTAAATACTTACAATTTTCTTCGACTTTTTCAAAACGTAGTCAAAAATAAATTTTTTAAAAATATAATTAATCATAACTTATAATGTAATTTTTATAATTAAATATTACATTAATTATTTATAGTTCTCATGCCTAAAAGCAGAAGACGTACCAGCACTTCAAAAACGCCTAGAAGATTTATTTCAGTTAATAAGAGTAAATGCCGTTGGTTTAGTCGACGCATTTGACATCAGGGATGAAATATTGGGCTCTACTCTCGGTGCTTATGACGGCAATGTTTATGAAAGATTATTCACTGAAGCTATGAAGTCTCCCCTAAACCAAGAGAGTGTAAATAAATCGTTTCATTTATATCTCAAGCCCCTGCTAAAGAGTAATTTATAAGAAAATAATATAAGTTCTTAATTAATTGTTGCTAAATACCACCCGAATACTTAAAGAAGACATCAGACCGGCAGCCTGAGGCCGGGATTCGCACGCGGGAGACCAGGGTTCGAATCTCGGTCATGTCAAGTGATTTTTGGATATAAAAATTGATACCCACACTAGTACACATGCCACAAATAATAATAATTATTATTACCCAAATACTCTATATTTTAATAGTGCCTTTTAATTATGGTGTAAAATGTTATACAATTAAAAAAAAATATTATATACTGTTTTAAATAATTACTAATACAATGTTGCTCAAATGTTAAAAGTTACAAATTTTTATAATTGTTTATTGGTTGAAAATAAAATTATTAATTAAAATTTTTTTTGTTTATTATCATTCATATCAAAAAAGTTCGAAAATCCAAACGTGTACAACTTGCTCATTCAAAAAGTGATTAATAGATAACGCTCTTAAATGCAAAAAATGGCAGCTAAATTTTTTCATGAATTGCCAGTTGTAAGTTTTTATTAATTATAATTAAACCAAAAGGATTTAGTGATTTTCAAAAGGGCTCTCATATTTAAGAATCCAAGCTGGCAGCAAGCAAAGACAACCTACTGCAGCAACTTGTCGCCAACTTGCTGAGAAAGTTTGTGGCAGAAGTTGACATCCCAAAGTTAACAGAAAGTTGGCAACATGTTGCAGCAGCAGATTGTAGTCAATTTTCTGGGAAATTTGACGACTTGTTGTCAACAGTTACAAAAGCTAAAAGTTGTCAACAATTTGTCAGCAAATTGGTTGCAACTAATTGACATCAACTTTCTACTCAACAAGTCTGGGTATTAGGCGGTTATATTTTTTGTTATTATATTTATCAACATATATACTTACATACTGACGGACATCATAAATTTTTTCAAATTTCGAATTGACTTCGTTTTATTCATTAATAAATTATCTTTCAAATGGAACAAATTTTGTTCTAGATCATATTTTAAGTGTACATATAATTCTTATATAAATAAATCAGCTTGAACCAAGTCAGCGTTAGCAGAACATTTGCTTCGCAATTGAGTTGTAGAAAAAAATGTATCGCAATATAAATTATCCAACATTAATAATCGTACTCCATTCCCGACATTTAACGTAATTAATATTCTTACTAAGAAAATTAACATTCAGCTTAACAAATTTACTTTTACTAGTCCCTGAAAATTGAGCAAGACCCAACTGTCCATATTTATTGGACCCACACCCCCAGAGTTGTCCATCATCTGTCACACAAATGGTAAAATTATTTCCGCAATGTACATCTCTGACTTTAATATCTTCAATGACTCTTTCATTATCTTCGTCATAAAAGTCAACGATCGTAGGCACGGCGACGACTTTTTCTGAATTAACTAACCCAAGTTCTCCATTTGTATTCCATCCCCAAGTGTACAAATCATTGTCTGAAGTAATGACAGCATTGTGCCACCCTCCAGCTGCGATTTTAATGACAGTTAAACCAGTTAATGCTTCTATTAATGATGGCTCATCAGAATTTTCCAAATCGTCGTGTCCTAACTGCCCTCTACTACCGCCACCTGTTGAGTAAACTTCTCCATTGTTTGTTAACATCAACGTATGTTCAAATCCGCAAGCAATGTCTGTACATCTAGAATTTTTTCCAAGACTTGAAGGCATTTCGACAAGATTTGGAATGTTGTAAATTCTACCGAAATTTGTCAAGGCCACGATACTGCGATTTGCTTCGTCAATTTTAACAACAAACTCATCACTGGCAATAAAATTATCAACTTTTTGCCATTCGTTGCTGTACAATTTATACCGCCATATTTTTTTATCTGTCGATATCAAAGTTACTGAAAATTTTCCAGCGATTCCGCTGATAAATTTCGTTGATGTCTGTCCTGGTACTGACAATTCTTTCAGAGTGGCTTCGTTGGTTATATATTTTTCTGATAGAAATACTGTATTTTTTTTCCATATCAAAAAATAGTTCCATCCTATGGTTATGTCTGTTATGCTATCGATTGTTATTTCACTAAATTTGTCGACTATGGGGTTTTGATTGTGACTGGAAATAATACTGGGATTCACATTAAATCCGGCGTAATAAAACATGGTTATGTTGGCGATATAAATTATTGTAACCTGTGTAGGTAAATTTTTATGGTCTAAAAAATGAAAAAGTAGATTTATAATTACCAATTTAGAGAACGATAATTTTTTATCGATTCGAAATAATAAATAAATATAATTTCAATGAAATACTTACTTTAGTTTGACTAATTTTCTGACCATGTGATTGAACTTTGTCTAATTTCACGTCATAGGATTGATATATTTTTTTAGAGTTGCCAACTTTAACAAATTAACTGTAGGTTAAAATTTTTTTGGTCACAAAATAATTAATTTCTGAGCGTATTCTGGTGCGCTAAATATCCAACACAAATTTTTCTATTAATTTTGATTAATTTCATACAATCATTAAAAATGCTCTCCCATACCATAAAAAATAGTAGAAAAGGCAGCTTGACTCTCCCTTACCCTTAAATTTGTCATAAATTAAGTTCAGCTGCGTAGAAAAAAATCTATAAAAAACTAGTAGTACTCAAAGTCATTACTCTCTGTCATTTAACACACAACATTAAAAAAAACTATTAATAATTAATCTGTACTAAAGGATCAATAACGCCTACGTTTATAAAAATAATAAAAACAATAAATGAAATAATAAAATACACCAGATGTTATTTTTTTTTATACATTACAGTGTTTATTTACAGAAAAGGAGCGACCACATACAATAATTGTTATTCATACTAATTCAATATAGTGCAATTATTATTTATTTTTTATCCCTCCTTCATTTAATCCTTTGTTAATCAATTAATCAATCAATCAATCAATAATCATAACATGTTTAACGTACAAGCGTTCCACGAACGCAAAAGCATTGTTTTCGTAGTCTATATGAATTCATACTAACAAAAAATTCATCTTAGATGAATTATATTTTCCATTCCCTAAAACATCTTATCGGCTTTCACTATTTTATTAATCCATTGTTATACAAATATAATTAGATTTTAATCCTTTTTATTATTGTTAGTTCAACAACAACAAAAATTAATTAGTAATTTATAAAATATAATTATAATTATAATGATATTAGTTATGTTATGCTCTTACAATAAATCAATAGCTTCGTTAATAACAATAATAGTTAATAGTTGATAATTTCAAATGATTAATAATTAAATTAATGAAAAAAATTTTATTTAAATATATAATTAAATTAATTGTTTTTTTTTCTTCATTAATTTCACTGTATTCATATTAATAAGTACACATATATGTATATAAGTATTTATTTGTTTACTTGCTTATAATTTTTTTTTTTTTTAATATCAGTGGTGTGCGATTGAGATAAATATATACATATATATGTAAATAAATTTATACGGAATAATTCAGTACTTAGATAATTAATCAAAAAAATTAATCAATATGATTAATAAATTTATTGTTAATCATTAATCATATTTAGCTCAAATTATTTTTACGGCATCGCATTTTTTTTTTTATTTTTATTTCAAATATTTTTTTTTCTTTCATTAATTCAATAATATTAATATAAGTATTTAATGAATACATTTTCTCTTATAAAATATCATTTCATTACAATTATTTTTTTATTTCTTCAAAAAGTAGACAAATGTTTTTTATTTTATATTTTAAATCAGTATTTTTTTGTTCCAGTTAAATTTTATTTATACTGCGCGCCATTTTTAAATAACCAGCAGATTTAATTATTTATCAATTTTTTTTAAAGCACAACTGCTACCTAATTAATCATGGAATTTTTAAATAATTACAATTCTCTTCCCTTTTTTTAAAATAATTGACCGTACATAAAATTAACAAATTTGATTTATGTTTTAAAAATTTTGGTATTAAATATAAAAAATTGATATTCAATCTTAAAAATTCACTACATGATTCATTGATACTTTAATAAATAAAAAACAAATAATTGATTTATTTACTAAGTTAATTAAATTTTTTTAATTAACTGTCCAATCAATTTTCGTCATTCATATTCGACAATTCAAATTAGTAACATAAGTTGTAAATTTGTCATGGTTTACAAAGAAATTAACTTAATTAAAATACAATTTATTGAAAAGTAATTACGTTGTTATAAATAAAATGAATTACAATTTTAAAAAATATAAAATAAATGCAATGTTATGGCGACATTTAAAAATTTATAAATCTTGTATTTATTTATTCTCTCAGAATGCTGGATAATCTTAATTAGTATGGCAGTTTTAGTATGATATTAACCGTTTCATTAATTTTCAACCATTTTATTAATATAATAACTTTTCATTTATTGTTTAATCATTTTTATAATCCCGTCGTAAATCTATTTTATTTATTTATATTTCAAATTTATTCTCTCTTTTATATACTGTTGTGTATTTATATATGTATATACATATATTTCAATATGTATGTATTAAAGTAGTCCTTATTTTAATAATTTTTATTATTTTTACTCAAATCAGTATTTTAATACATAAGTTTTTTCGAGTTTTACTCGTTAACTTCAACAGAAAATTGACAATTTATTCAAAATTCAAATTTTTTTGAATTTAATTTTTCTGTTCAATTAAAACTTTGAAAATTATTTGTGTCAAAAATTAAAAAAAAATTGAAATTTATGAAAAAAATATGAAATTCATCAAGATAACCTTCAAATTCCGGCTGATTGCGGCGTTAGCCTTCGGCTTATGAATAAAATTGAATAGAACTCACGGATTTCAATGAAAAAAAATTAATTTGACAATTAATTAATATTTTTGAGAAATTGTAATTAAAATTACCAAAAGTTAATAAATTGTTAATTTTTTGAGGTTAAAAAATAAAATTTTGTTGATTAAAAACTAATTAAAAATAATAAATTATTAAAATAAGAAATACTCTCGTGTTAATAAAAATCAATAATATTATTGAAATATTATAAATGTATCGATAATAATATATCGATTTATTGATAATAATATATCTGCAATTGTAAGAAAGTTTTCTCGAATTTACAAATAGCTGTTTAATTATTTGTTTACTTGATTGATTAAATATATTAAATCCTACATAATTATCATTATTATAATAATAATAGTAATAATTAATAATAATTAGATATACAAAGTTTGAGAAAAGTAAAATGCCACGATGGACGCGTTTGCTTTTATTTATTTTATTATTATTATTTATTTATTTAATCATTCATCTTTTTTTTTTATTAACTAATTCATTATTTATATTTATTAATAATATATAATATTTATAATTATATTTATATATATTTATATATAGTTATTAGTGAATTAATTTTATTGAAAAAAATTTTTTTGTTCATTTAATAATATTTTATTAATTAGTTGCCGGTTAATTGGACGATATATTAAATAATGACTAAGGAATGATTAATAATCGATTAAAAACAAAATAAAAAAATAAACACAAAAATTATTCGTAAGCAAAAGAAAAATGAATAATAATAATTAATGCATAATAAAAAAATAATGTATACAATATACTGTAATGTGAATAAATAATGCACTGGATTATTATAATAAATTATGGAATTACAAATTCCGGCTTAGATAATTTTTTATTAATTAATTTATTCATTCATTATATTTATAATTTATTTAATCGGCATGCTCCCTGTCATACTTCGTTCATGTCATACATTTTCGCTTACTACTGTTTTTTTAAATATAATAGTATATGGCAAAAAATTTTATGTTTCAGTCAATCAAGACTTGTGTGCGCTACTTTTATTAACAAGGGGCACAATTGTGATTATTTACTTTTTTTTAGTATTAATTAGATATTTAATTTAATTTTTTTTTAAATATTTCATTTCTTCATTAATGCATCACAAAATTTTACAGTGATCCCTTTTATAATTTTATTTTTCAGTTATTAAGTTAATTATTTATTCAATAAATAAACAATCATTTTAAAAAAAAGTTTGTTTTACAGGCAGATTAATAAATTTTTACATAAATTATTATCATACATTAATTTATTTATTGTTTTATTCTTAAAGTATCAATTTCGAGTATCTTTGTTTCAAAGCAAAGAACTTACAAGAATGAAATCAATGTTTGTTTCTTCAGGTTAATTTTTTTAGGTTAATTTTTCTGATTGTTCATCTTGCAGCAATACAAACTTTTTTGTGAGCAGAGGTTATGAAAGTAATCTCTATTTATATCAGAAGATATCAATTAATAGTTGGTTCAAAACTTTAATCAATAGTTCGATTATAAAATATTGTCAGCTGAAAATTACGTATGAAACTTTAGATTGTTTCAAAAAATTTTGAGGTTAGTCAGAGAACAAACAATCTGGTAAAAATAATTTATGCCTTTTAATTAATTAAATAAGCAGGCAATTATTAATGTACTTAATTAACCTCTTAAATCATTTTATATTAATTTAAACAAGCGACTAATTAATAAAAACTGCATTGTTTTTATTTTGTTTCTTAGATTAGAAATTTAAACCTTCCGCAATAAATGAAATATTTTAGGGATTTGAAAGTACAAAGTTTTGAAGTAAGTAAGCTTTAATAATTAATTAATTAAAATATATAATTATAAACAAACAATTGTACATAAAAATTTTATTAATCTGCCATTTTATAAAAAAAAATTAATGAATTAAAACAGTCTAATTTTATAATAATTGACACAAAAAAAATTTGTATATATTCACTTTCGGTGAATTAAATAAATATGATTATAAATATGTAAATAATTTTATTAGATTATTTAATTTATATTACGTCATTCGAATTATTCCATAGAAAAAATTATGCCCGTTTACAATAATTACGTACAAAAAAAATAGTCATTAAAAAAAAATTTCATGATTTACACAGAAACTTTTTACAAAAGATTCTGTTTTTAATAATTTCAAGTTCTCAGTCTCGAGAAAAAAAAAAAAAAAAAAAAAAAAAAATTATAATTAATCAGAGATTCACGATTATTCATAATCTCTCAATACTATACACACACGCACACAATTAGCACATACACACACACGTTACACACATGCATGAGCTTAAACTTGTTCTCACGATTTTACGTAAATGCGTTTGGAATTTTTTTCTATATCGATCATGTGACGTCAACCAAAGAGGAAACATGAAACTTCAATCGTGTTTTATATAAATAAAAGAAAGTATCGATCATAGTATAATTAATATTAATTAATAATTAATCGGCAATAATTATAAATTAATAATCAGTAATTTTTTTAGTACAATCAGTTATGAAATCCGCAAAATTAATTAATGGAAGATTAATAATAATATTCAAAGCGTGACATCAACAATAGTTTAAAAATTCCATCAGCAATTAATTATTTGTTCGACTCTTGTTAGTTTATTTTTACGTTTTTTTTTGTTGGTTTTTCTTTACGCTTTTAAAATTTTTTTTTTTATTTTTATTTATTTATTTTCTAATTAAATCGTATCGTCTCACTCGGTCAAACGGTAATCATTGTTCAAGTAGAGCTTGGCACGAGGATTTCAAGCGTAAAATTCACGATTGTGATGAGGCGCACCAGCTTTAGGATACGCCGCGGCTGCTGGTGATCTTCTTGGTTCGTCTAGTGCATATGAACCCTCGTCTTTTTTACGCATTCTGTATACAATGAACATAACAACTAGTATTGCGCACACTAAGCCGAATACTGCGCCACCAATAACAGCTGAAAAAGAAAAAAAACAATAATAAGTTATAATTAATTTATAATTTAGACATATTCAGGTTACAGCTGAAGGCTAAAATGTAAATTATTCCGAGACAATGAAATTTAAATTAGTGTTGCGCAATAATTACCGGCAAGCACATTTGGCTGCGCAAAGAATGAACTAGTACGGTCTTCGTGTTTAGGATTCATTATTAACACTTCGTGTGTGTCTTCGGTATCTTCGTCTTGATCGGAATCTTCTTCACCGCCAACTGGTTCAACAACGTCCACGTCGTTATTATTATTATTATTACTTTCTTTGGGTTTCGGCGGTGCGAGATCCTTC
Source organism: Microplitis demolitor (assembly GCF_026212275.2). Classification (NCBI taxonomy): domain Eukaryota; kingdom Metazoa; phylum Arthropoda; class Insecta; order Hymenoptera; family Braconidae; genus Microplitis; species Microplitis demolitor. Next base: position 3,645,035 of record NC_068549.1, on the reverse strand, counting down.
TGAAATTTTAATTATTCTCATTACATTCAGTAAACAAGCTGAGTAATTTATGGTAATTCATTTAAATAATTAGGTACCTCAGGAATTTGCTTAGGACTCTGTATGTCTTCGAAGTATTTCGTAGGATCTGATTTATCTGATTTTTGTGTGTTATCTAACTTATTACTATTGTCATGGTCTGGGAATAATACGCCTGAAAACAAAGTAGATTATTAGTATGTAATATTTCATATTTGTAATTATACTTTTATTTTTGGCACATGGCCCAAGAGGGACCATGCCAAAAAGGAAAAAAAGTTGATTAAGTAGGGTTTGAGAGGTTACAACAGCTAAAAATATAATATGTGACACAGCGGGTAACAAAGATATCTAATCTTTAGAATTGTGACGTCCATAGCTGTGTAAAATAGTGTATTACATACCAAGAAAGGAAAGTAGGATAGTCTGACCCATGTGTATAATTACGTACCCGAGCTGAAAGCGAGGGTAGCAAACACGGATTGGGATTTCCTACTTTCCTTTGTGGTGTGTATACGATCTTTCATCAGATTTGTGCCTGAAAGTTTAAACTTTTGCTCCTGTTTTGGAAAGAATTACGCATGCGCTAATTTAATCATTTACTCATAAAAGAAAAGAACGACTTTCTTCTTTTTAAACAGGGCAAGAATTTAAATTTTCGGTGCAAATATGGTGAAATATACTATTTCTGATGTCAGCATCGAAATTTGAAGTTTCAGTGTCTCTATAGCCAGTCAAAACAAACTAATTTCAGGTGAATGCCGTGAATGAATATCAGAAAATGCGTAAATTGTGAATGCCTTCAGTCAGCGGGTAGAAACAAACTTGTTTCGTCCCTGGGGAACAAACGAATAATGATTCTGTCTGCTGACTGAAGGCATTCGCAATTTAAACTCTGATGTCATTTGTTCAATAGTAATTTCAGACCATTAATTTTATTTGCAAATGACTGACTTTGAGATTAAGTTTTATAAAAATTAGAGTAGATAATAAATAGCATTGCAGGTAATCATGAAAAATCTAGTGTGTAACTCGAATGAAACACGATCCATTCTGGTCTAAAATCGTATTGTTTCATCCCTTGTCACACAATATACTACTTAGATACATGAGTTATAGCTAGCGTACAAAAAATACCATAGTATTAAGTCATTTTGCGAAAAATGTATCCTCATATATTTATAAGTATTTTTTATTGTCTGCTGCCTGTAGGAATTTAATTTGAAGTGTTTTTTACAAAAATTAATATATATATCTAGTAAAATTCCGTAAAACACGTTTGTTGTGTAGACCTCGCCTCCGGCTCAGTAATCAATCGTCTACGGTACAAAATTTCGGGCAAATACTGCGAACACAGTGTGCAAAAATGATAACAAATACCTAAATATTGTACAGCTCATTACTGAATGATAATTTATTTTTCGTTAATTAAATTTTGAAACAATTATATGGTCGTAAATGTACACAAATATTCCCACATACAAATATATCAAGTAGTCAAATAATAAATACATATATCCCAGAAAATATGTCCATCAAAACCTATATTTGATCGTCATTGGATTTTACAAAGTGTCTATCTATATATTAACTTGTTTCACCTATATATATATATATATATAGAGAGAGAGATTTATTTTTTTATGTGAAAACAAAACAACAAAATGAATTTCCGATAACTGTGCGTTAGTATACAGGCCTATAGGACATAAAAGATAGAGAGATAGATATTGATATGAAATATTGAATGCTGACATAGTGTGATTTATTTATTTTGATTTCATGAAATAAAAAAAAAATATATATATTTATTTTTATCAATTTTACTTATTTTTTTTTTCACATATATATTTATTGCTTGTTTATTAATCATACATTAGTTTTATTTATTTCTTTCGGTTTTTTTTTTGTTTTTTTCCCAATTCTGTAAAACTAAGCGGTTAAATATTTACTGCTCTACTCGATCATAAGATCAAATGTATTTGTAGATGTTTCTTTAATTGGTAATTGGAGTATAAATATAAGATTAGATTAAGAAGGAGATTAAAAAGAAATTGATGACAATACGTACGTGCTTCACCATCACCGTCCTCGTCGTCCGGACCTAATCCACTTCCTGAAGCCTCTAAATCGTCTCGTACTTCACCACCACCGCGACCAGAACCTTCCAAGTTGTCCTGGTCGTCGAGGTAAAGATCGTCAGGGGATGAATTGTATGTTGTACTTCCTGCTATCGATCGTTCTTTTCCACTTGTGTCTTGCTGTAGATTAAAAAAGAAAAAAATTTGTTATATCTTAATCCTTAATGTTTATGATTTTTTCAATAATAAACAGAAGGAAAAATTTAAGTTGTTATTTAAAAATAAAAAAGGTTTGACAATAAAAATTTAATTTTAAAATGAAAAATATATTTTATAGAGCTTTGAAGTTTGTATAAAATGTTTTAAGACAAAGTAATAACATGAGGATTAATAGTAATGAAATTTGAACAATAACATAAATATTAAAAATAAATTTTTAGGTCAAAAATATATGAGATTTGAATTTTTTTATTGCTTGACTAGCGAAGTTGCCAAGAGTGCTCTTATCCATATTGCTTTGTTTTCTATGTCACATATACTAGGGAATTACGCTGTGCAATATACACTTTCTAGGATGTTTTCTAATATATATATATATATATCTAAGGTATATGAGCTTGGCATTGTGTTTTAACTCGGCGTGCCAATATCCCTTGTACCCTGACAAATTGACATTTTTACACCCGTGTCATAAAAAATAACATGAATTACCTATAAACCTTACGTTTACACTCATTTCATTGTCATTTAATTTTTATTCAAACTTTACATTTATTCATATGCATATACATTTTTTTTTAATTTATCAAAAAGATGATTCTGAAGTTAGCAGACAATTGGCAATTTCCGGATTTTTTTTTCAATAAATCTTTTTAAAAAAAATACAAAATAAAAATATGCACATGTAGAAAATTAAAAAAACCACAAATGGAATTTTTTTAAATACAGTAGACTCTGGTTATAAGTTATATTTTTGTCTATACTCTTACTTACAGGAAAAAATGAAATTGACGTGAGAGTGAGTAGAGCGTCCGATGTAACTTATAACCAGAGTCTACTGTACTTTTTTTTTTATAATTTATTGTTTTAAAAACAATCAAAAAATTATTAGGCGTCGGGTAATTTCAGCATCATATCAAAAAGACAATATTTCGAATTCAATTTTAATATCATGGGATTATAAGACGATAAATTTTCTGTGACAGTGACTAAGTAGGTCATTTTTCTCATCTTCGCAGATTTTAATTATTTTACATTACTTAGAATTAATTTTGATTGTCCGAATTTTTTTTGACAATTATCTATTATATGAAATAAATGAAATATGATACTATTGAGTCTATTTTCAAACATTTAGACATACTTCCATAACTTTTGTATTGAATGATAACTTTTGCTACTATTATTTGAATTAGTGACATACTTTTCACTAGTAAACAGTGAAAAATCACTATTTTCACTATTTCAAATTTAAGAGACTATCCATCGCTTTGATGATACTGTAGAAATTTTCTTCAAACTTAATTTGAAAAAAATTTAATACTTTTAATTACTTTGTTATAGTATGCGAAGGTCTTAAATATTAAATTAAACTTATATAATCTTGATGATCATCTAGAAATTTAAAATTGCGCAATTAGGTTAATGGTAGGTGTTAATAGATTATGTGAACATAAACTCTATGCTAATGGCCTCAAGTAACATATGATAAAAAATGTTCTGCAAGACGCATACTAATTCACGAAACAATTTTCAAAAAAATTATCGTTGAACTGATCATAAATTCTAAAAAATAATATTAATAAATCATTGCTGCGCATTAAATTCACTAAAACGCAATCTTCAGAAAATTGTATAATTTAATAATGTACTAAATTTCCTGTTTAAGAATTAATGGAAAGAATATTGTAAATAGGGATCATTATACTTCCTATTATCATATTAACTAATATAAATTCGTACACAGGAAAGATTGTGTTGCAAATTACATAAATTTCATGTTAATTTAAAAGTAACCGAAAATTTAACTATTTTTGTCTATGATATTTTTAGTGTTAAAAAGTAAATAAATTTAAAATTTTAAAATAATATTGTACGTGTTAACACAATAGAATGTTGGCCATTTAACACGAATCGTTTTAAATTCAACTCAACTACGCAATATATTTTCTGTGCATGAAAAACCGAAATAAAGTTATTTTTTGACAGTTTTTTTTTTTTTTTTTTTTTTTTTTTTTTTTTTTTTTTTTTTTTTTTTCATTTAATGTTGTACAAGCTTATAACAAATACAACTCACGCAACCATATTTATACACTTGTTATGTTAATTTTTTAAAATTGAAACAATAATAAAACAGCCGAAATATAAAACGATAACATTTATCATGAAATTTTATAATTATTGTAATATTATTTCAAAGGAAAATCACTTTATTTTCGTAAAAAATAAACGCGCTGGTAAACAAACGTCGTATTTTTCAAAATTTTACTATTGAAGAATGCAAAAAAATGTCTATCAAAAGCAATGAAGTATTTTCTTTTCGTAACTATGATCGAAATCTAAATGATTTCGGTAAAAATTAAATAGTTCATTTACTGGAGATTACCCTAGTGATTTAAGGCGAATAATTGTCTATTGTAAACTAAAAGTAACACTTTTTGTAAAAAAAAACTTATGTACTAAAAAAAAGTTCTATAGATAAATACCGTCAGAAAAAAATACTAATTTCGAATATTGAAAATTTATTTGCTGAAAAAAAATGTATGCCACTTATTATTTATATTTTATTGCACGAAAATATTGATATTTGACTATGACACTCGTAAAACGGTATGTGATTAAAAATTAGCAATCCACAATTTTTCAAAATGCGCTTGCGTAAATATTGACCTATTAATATAAATATAAAATAAATTATCCGATTTAAATTAACAAAAATTTTACGAATTTTCTCGAGAGCTTTTTGTTAAAAATATTTTTGCAATGCATCAAATCGAATTAAATGACAACAATAAAAATAAGTAGCGAGTAGATTGAATAAAATAAAAATAAAAATAAACAATAAAATGTATAAAAATATGAACTCAATCAATGATATAATTTTACATTTAATTTAGAGGTCTCTTACCTCTGTCAACACATCTGGGATTCTGTTCTTTAGATGTTGAACAGGATAAATTCGTTGTCAGGTAACATAAATTAACAAATAATATTTACTGATATGGGGAAAATTTAATTAGCGATTAGTGTGTTGATTATTTTGATGATTTAGGATAATAAGAACTAAAAAAAATGACATAAATATCTTACAAGATGTTACGCGGTTTTAGGCCAAGGGGTAACTATACGAGACTAGTACGCACTGTAACCGCGAGACAGCAGCACATTTGCTGAATTTTCCAACCCCTACTCTGTTTATTTCATTCGTCCAGGAGCTCCTGCAGGGGCGTCGGAAATCCGGGCGCAACCTATTTATTTTTATTTCCATGCCAATCAATCTCACAAAAAGGACAAGGAAAATTAGCAATTTAAAAATATTATTTCTATTGTTTACAGCTTCTTCTTTTCGTTGACTTGCGAAAAAAATTTTCCTTTTTGTTTTTTCAACCGAAACTCGCTTGTATTTCCTATCCATTCTTGTGCGAAATTCGACTGCTTCCGAAAATAGTTAATTCAGTGTTTAAATACAGTAAAAACAAATATAATAATTATTTGGACAGCAAATATGTATTTTTCCTTGGGGGTGAAATTAATATGCGATGAAATTATAAAAAAATGTACAGTAGAATAAATTTTAATAGATATTTGATTTTATTTGCTGAATTAATTGAACTAAAGTACTATCTAACAGTTTAGCACATGAAATCCTCTCATTTGAATAGAATCAGTCAATCGTAATTGATTTGAATCAAGAATCACTATCCGATTCACTACTTCCCTTTTCGCTGGTGTACATTTAAAATAGATTTTGGGTAAAGCATATTTGGACTGTAAATTATATAACTGCATGGCTTGTTAATGATTTTTATAAATTATTTTTAAATGATGTTTTAGAGCTGAATAATTTAAAAACTTGAAATTAATGTGTGCATACAAAAGTTTTGTTTACTTAAGATTATGTAATATTTGATTTTAATTTAGATATTTTTTACACTGAAAATGTGCTGAGACATAACTCGGTTTGGTATTTAATCATGTCTTTAAATTTTAAATATTATAATACGATCTGATTTTATTAGTATTACCGAATACATGAAACTATTGTTGAAAAAAATTTTATTTATAGGAGAAAGAAAATTTATTTTTCTATTTCAATAAATTTTAAAATGTGTCAGACTAAATTTTTTTTTATGCAAAAACTATTTTTTATAACACATATTTAAAAGAAATCTCGAAAATTGGGAACTTTGAGTTCTAGTGTTCACTCCGGATCTAATTCGTGTTCACCCTGAAAATTTTTCCTCATTCTCATGATTTAATAAAATATTTCATTTGATGTATGAAATTATTTGAAATTTTTTTAATCCATGGAAGTGCAAAAAGAACGTTCTATTATCCATGTGCGAAGCACAGAAAATGTAGCAAATCCTCTTAAAGAATATTGTGCAAAATGCCTCTAGATGGCACCTCAAAATAATGTTTCGTATAAATGGTAAAATATATCTAATCACTCGAATAGTGATATCGCATGCCGTAAAATATATTTTATGTCGTATGCAAAGATACAAGCTGTGCATAAAATAGATCAACTGTCAGTCACTGACTCACTATCTGATTAAACTTTTCATCAAACTGTCAAAGTCAATCAGCAATCTCAACAATTTTAATTTTAAAACGTAACATTTAGCTGTAGGTATGTTATGATCCATTTTTTTGCAAAAAACTATTGTATTGAACACAACCAGTAAGTGAGTATAAGAAGTGAATGGGTTGGTATACTTGTCTGCGATTCAAATGTCAACCTTCTCACCTAGTCTCATACTCATTTGTACTAGATGAATAATATACTATTACCATACGCTAAAAAATAACTTACTGCAGTTGAAATTTTACTAAAATATTAAAAATTATGACATCGCGTATGTTAATTTCTGGTTCCAAACGTTAACATTTTGCGTTTGAATAATTTACTTGTTCCGTAAAATTTAACTGTCAAGTATTACGATAAAATCCTCTTTACATCTATATTAATGCTAGTAATACTAAATTAGTTCTCAGTAACATAAAATATAGTAAAATGCTCTTTAAAAATCACTTGATGTCATTTTCACTTGCAATTAAAAAATGACATTCACTCGGAAAATAAAATTCAACATTTTGATCTCCGGGTTGTTTTAAAACAGAAATAGATGTCATGTTTATTAAAAAAAATTTTAAATATAGTATGGAAATAGATTATGTCTATTCATATTTTCCAGTGTCATTAATTTGTAAATATATTTTATGATATAAAATGTGTCAAGTTTTTAAATAAAATAAAGGAATAATTTTGTTTTTTATTATTCATAATAAGAAAAAGAACATTAACGCAATAAATATTTAAAATGTATTCTTTTGTTTATGTAAATATAGTAAAGGTTTTATGCATAAAATTATTATAAAATTTGCTTTTAAAACTCTGTGACTTAGTACTTTATCCCTTATGTATATATATATATATATATAGCTTAAAAGCATCTTTGATAAATTGTCTTCCAAGTTTCCTAACGAACAAAAGGAGTTACTAAGACGTTATAAATGTAGAGTTGATTATTAAACCAGTGTTAAATATTTCAGTCAATTATAATTTGAATATTGTAATAGTGTATGTGCGTGCTCTAAATTTAAGCCGTTATAAATTTAACAAAATGCATACATAAAAATATATCAAGTAATATAAACACAATTTTAACCATCTAAAGTTAAAACAGTCGTAGATTGTTCATATATAGTAAGATTAGAGAGACTACGCTTCGTATATTTTCGGTTTTTACCCCCACCTAAATTTAATATCTATAACATGCACCTTGATGGTGGGGGTAAAAACCGAACATATCCGAAACACAGTCTCGCTAATTCAACTATAGCAATACTTTATTTGCGTAAAGCTTAGATTGCTAATTAGTGATTACCTATACAATGTTTTGTTTAATCGAATATATAGATTGCTCCGGCAATACGTATTGCTACATTAACAATATGTAGATATATTTACAATTCGAATTGCTACATTAACCATTTGAATCTTTACAATAGCAATCTATTTGAATCGTTAAAACAGCAATATAAAGTATGAGAAACATAACTAAATAGTATGATTAGATTAACAATACAGTCATTTAATATTGAATATGATTAATTCAGTAATCTAGTATTGCTAATTTAACGATACGTATTGTTAGAATTATTCACTACGACCAATAGTTTACACGGTTACGATAACCAAAATTTTTTTTCAGTATATATAAATATGTACACATAAATTATGAAAAATTCTAATTTTATGAAGAGGTCATTACGTCTAATAAGTGTACGAAAGCAAATTTGAATGGTATACAAATATATATGTATATATAGTTTTTTATATACTTTTTATAATACTCATTCATATACATATTTGATATGTGTACAATGAAGCCAAAATGTTTTTTTTTATACTATTAAACAAGAGATCATAAATTTTTATACCTATACTCTCGAGTTATTTTTTTCTCAACTATAACTATTGTGAATTCGACGATTTTTTTATGTTGGTTTTTACAACCCTTCTTATATATATTCTCAAGTATTTTTAAGGGCTGAAACAACTCAAGAGTCGAGGGTAAAAAAGTAACACTTGGCCTTAATAAAGCTTAGATCTAGCTCTTCTACGTCAATGCTTTTTTTTTATATTATCCATTATTATTATTAGCATTATTTTACAAGTGCATATACATTAAATAATTTTATAACCTCAATTAATTTTACTTTCAACTATAAAATTATTATTGTGGCCGTAAAAAATATAGTATTTATTTTTGTAAAGAAATATTTGAAATATTTTCACAATAAGTTTAATATTTGTAAATATGAATTTTTTATGATCATTATTATAGAACATTGACTGCAAATTTATTGAAGACAAGACGTCAGTTTAATTAAATGTTTGTTCAAGAAGTCTTTAGTAAGTTTAGTTTTATTGCTTATGTATAAATAAGAATTGTTTGGGAAGAATATAAAGACACACCTCGGTTGGGATAAAAATAAAAAATTTTAATTCGCAAAATATCTATTTTATCACTAGCCAACTTATTTATGAATTACAGAACATGGCTATAAAAATTTTAGTACGACTGACATCTGGTCTCGCTTACACTTGATAGTGATATCAAAATAAATCTTAAAAGCAGAAGCGCACACCTTGGAATTTTATTTACAAACTAAATCCAAAAGATTTGAATTCATTTTTAATTGGATTTTTTTATATAATATCTAGGATAATTCAATGCCAACGCTAAAAGTATTGCGCCCATGCATCACGAATTATCTCGTTAATCGCGTTTTCATAATACAGAAATTCGAATAGAACATCGATCAATAAATCCCATTTCTCCACATCAATATCAGAGAATTATTATAAAATAACCAGGCATGTAAATCAGGATCTCGTATTCAAAAATATAATTACATGTTGTAATTATTTACTGTAGTATGTAAATTTCCAATTTAATTTCAGGAGTATTGATAATTATTTTTACACCAAGGTGTGCAAATTCAACCAATAAATTTTCAAAATTTTTATTGATCTTACTATGATAATACAAGTAGGATTTTTGTAATTAGTTTTAATAGGGTCCATGTTCTAGGATTAAGTCAGTGAATGAACGATTGTATTTTTGAATTTTTTAAAATACCAGGGTTCAACAAAATAAGAATTGATCTAAAGTAGTCAATCAAATAGCAATGGAGTACTTTCTCTATGTAATTGTGATTAAAATTTGAATGTTTATTTACTGATCGTGTTCATTCACTGCAAATCATCATGTGACCATGTAAAGTTGGAAAAAAAAAATCTGCTCTACATTTTACGTATTTGATAGTGTGTACATACATAACCGTGTGCACTTATTGAAAACCGGGAAATCCATTTAATTAATCTGAATCAGTATCAGGTTTGCTTACAATGAAATGTTTCATTTAAAATGTAGATCATGCCAGAAAATTTTCAACTAAGTATAGAGTACATCCCTAACACATATTTGAGGTGTATAATATATATGTTGTATCTTTAAAAGATTTTTTAAAGTGGATCCCACTTATTTACTTATTTTAACTTATTTCCTTATTTAAACTTTCATCACTAATTGAAAAAATTTGAATTGTGGAATCTGAATTTTATTTAACCACAAAGAATTTAAAATTTAAAAAACGCATAACTCTAGCCGCAAACCTTAATTGAAACCTTGATAAAGCATTTTTCAGTTTTAAAGTCCACATAACTCACCAAATAATTGAGATACTTTTCATTATTAAATCTACTGAGTCAGACAAACAATGAAAAACGAACCGCAATTTTAAAGCTACAGCAAAATTATTTGTAAGTCGAAATAAATGAATTATCACTTATATATTTCTGTATATTTCCCGTATTTAATTATTTAAGATTTTTTTTTTTATTGAAAAAAAAAAAAAAAAAAATTTGAATAGGTTTCAATTAATAATATGAATATATACGAGTATTGCGGTAGATTGTCTTATTTGAGAAATGTCTTGTGGGCACTTGAACATTCAATCTAGATATTGTCAAGCAAACGAATCGACTACCTACTATAAACTATGCTATATTGACCTCAGGCTATGTCAATTGGGGTACATTGACTTGAATAGAATTGTTGAGGGATGTTAAATATGCGGGTCAATTTAATAGTAAAAGACTCATTTTACACCGTCAGAGAATCTTAAATATTTATGATCTATAGTCACTGTTTAAATACTAAAACTGATATTTATTTTTATAACTTTATTTGTTTCTCTGTTTATTATAAAGTTTATTTTTTTACACCCCAGTACATTTTTATTAATTTATTTCCATAAAAAATAAATATTTAGAAATTTATAATAATATCCCCTGTAAAAAAGTCGAATATTCGAAATTTCTAAAACTGACACGACAAAATTTTTTTGAGTTTTCATAATTTTTGAAAATTTAAAGGGAATATCTATAATTGACCATACTATGAAAACTAAAAAAAAAAGAAATGTCCAGAAATAATTCAAAATCTGCTTTTTCTAAACGTATTTTTCCCGCGTAAAAATGATAAAATTTTGAATTTTGAAAAGTGTCAAAAATTTACAGAAGACCCAAAAAAAATCATTTTTAGTATTAATTGATTTTTTTCTTTGTATTTTCAGAAGTTTACAAATTTTTGGAAAAGTTCGTCGTGTCAAATTTTGAAGCGTAGCAAAGCCAACGCTTTTTCAACCATTTTTTTTTACTTGGGAAATTTAAAAAAAAATATGATCATTAGTAATAAATTTTGAGTGAAAAATCATGATAATATATAGTATAAATATATATATATATGCATAGATATATTAAAAGGATAAAAATGAAATACTTTCCGAAAGAGTAATCTTAAAATTTATGATACCTAACAAATTGAGATATCTATATCTATATATATGTATACAAATCAATAATAATGTTCTTTGAAAAGTTAAAGTTATGAAGATTAAACTGTCCACAATTTTGAATCATTTCCAAACAGCCAAAAAAAAACATAAAATATTGTTTCTAATTTATTTGATTTATTATAGTTATTAACTTAATCTAATTTGCAATTAATTATTAAACTGGGTTATGTATTTGAAATACAATCAAACTATTATGAACAATGATAACAACTCATAAAATTTAATCAGCATTAGATTTATTGAAATAACAGAATTTCAAAGACAATTAGATTTTCAAAGGCCTCTAGCAATTTCATTATATCTCTTGATATATTTGAATTTGAGCTATGACTCTTATTGAAAATTCCACACAAACTCATTTTAAATTTTAATCAAAATTCATTAATAAAATACTGAAATAAAAATCATACAAATATTTCATTAATTATATTTTTTATTTTAAAAAAAAAGTTGGATTCAATTTAAAAATTATAAACAACTTTGAAACTAGAGTAGAAAAAAGTTATAAAAATAATATTTTAATTTTTCGTATTAAATATTTATAAATTTTTTTATTTTACGTGAACTTAAAATGTATGAAAGAATATGACAAAAAAAAATGTAAGAAGGAGTAAGAAGAGAGTTTAATGGTAAGAAACATTAGATTCTACGCCAGTGAAAAGGGATGAAGAGGGTGACTTACCACTCCTGCAGAGGGTAGCTTTTGGTAGAGGGGATAGTGAATCAATACAAGGGCCACCGCCCGCTCGCTTTTGCCCCTTTATACTGTGTCCCTATATACATATGACTCTATATCTCTACTCTTCGGTGCACATCTATACTCAAACAGTCTAGAGACTACTCTACACTTACACCTTCTCGGCTCCTTTACCCGTACTCTGTCTACTTTCCACCACCGGGTGTACACCCTTAACCTCCTCTACTTCTACCCTCTACTCACACGAAACGGTGTCTCGCTCGCTCAATCTCAAGCAAGATAATAGCCAGCCATTCTACTCGACAACGTCTGACGTCGATCAACGCCAAAGGAGACTCTAAAGTTATATTCTCTGACTTTGGTTTTAACACCCCCTCGAGTACTTAAAATTACGCTTCGTACAATTATTAGATATCTACATAATCAGTCCCATGTGTTCAAATTTTTTTTTTCTTTATCTAATATTTTAATTTGACTTGAACTTTATTTTTTAATTTCAAATTTTGATTACTGGCTAAATATTCTATTTTTTGATACAAAAATTCGTTGAAATTTTAAAAAATTTCAAAGTTTGATAATTTTATAGAAAAGCTATAAATTTTTTATCTATAAAATAATTGCATACAGCGAAGTTTTATAGGAGTACTTAACTGGAAATTTTTCGCTGAGACACTCACTTTAAATCGTATCTACAGAATCTACAGATCATATTGTAAGATGGATTGATATAAAAAGTATACTATTATAATAAAAAATAGTGATTTAGTTATAGATCGACTTGCTTGGTATTCAAATAAAAAAAATAAATTGAATTTTAAATTTAAGCTTTTTACTTTATATATTAAGATGAAAATTCACATGATTCAATTTCAAGTATGCGATAAATTGAGTTAACCCTTTTCAAACAAGCGTTAGATTATATTACACACTCTACTTTAGAGTCTTATGACTATCAAGAACGTTAAAATTTTTGTCAATTTATTATAAGCCAAGGGCGCGATAAAAAGTTACAAAGAATAAGTGAAACAGAAATTCAAAATTTCATTTCGGGATTTAGCATTTTTTTCTGTACAAAGATTTAATGATATTTTGGGGCTTAAAATTTTTCAATGGCCAAAAAATTTCAAATTTTCAGACAAATCGGTTTATACCTCGAAATTTTTTTTTCTTTTTCTGTTAACTCGGAAAATAATTTTGAGTATGCTTCAAAATTTCAGATCTCAATCTTTTAATTGCACACTTGTTTGAAATCCTATGGTGTCATATTAAACATGGACTGTGTTGGCCTGGCCACCTGATAGAAGTTGAAATAAACACATGGAAAAATTACTATGACCATAATAAAATATACCATGATTTCTAGTAATTAGATATGTGATCCTTGTCAAATTTACTATGGCCACAGTAATTTTTCCATGTGTACTTCAACTTCCGTCGGGTAGTCAACATGATCCGGCTTTACTATGACACCATAATATTTCAAACGATAATTATTTCTCCACATATCGAATTTCTCATCGAGCCTCAGTCTCTTCTAATGTGTAAATTAACTAAAAATTTTACAATTTTACTCAGTAAATATTGCAACCATGTCTGTTTAGTAAATTTAAATTTTTATAATAATAATGATATTAATTACACAAAAAATTGAATAATCATCAAAATAAAAAAATAAAATTATCATAACTAGATTTAAGATTTTATGATAAAATAAATTATATCATTTAATAAATTTGATAATATATATTCAGCCAGTGTCATAATAAATGAAAAATGAAGAAGTAATAAAAATAATTTTTTTTCCACCCTTAAATGACATTTTTTTATTTCTAATAAATTGAAGTCATCTCCGTTTGACGATTATACTCATAAATCATTGTTTTTATCGTTAATATAACATCTTCTATATTCCATGTAGGAAATCGTTGGAAATGCATTTTTGATATCATAACATATATATGAGAACTTCTTATACACATATGTATACATACATACATACATATATATAGACTTCTAAATTCAGAATTCTGAGCCAACGACAGGGGACATTTCGTCCAACTTTTTTTCTTCTTATTTTATTTTTCCGTCTTTTTGTTCCCCTTGCATTTCTCTTTATTTTTCTTTATTTTCTGTTCTTTCTTCTGTACTTTTCTCTGTCATGGATCGAAATACCTTCCGGCATTTGTCAACCAAACGTTTCGGTAACAGCTGTCTAATGTAGATCGACATTTTCCTTAACACTTCCGGCATTTTCTCCAAGTTCGTCATAAAAATTTTTTTTTTACTTTTCGAATTTAAAACGCATTTTTTTTACTACCAATTTATTAATATGTAAATAAAAAATAAATAAAAATTTTTGTATTTAATAAAATTTCAGTTTTTCGTTTAATAAAAATTTTTGAAAACAAGATTAAAATTTAAAAGTTAAAAAAAAAATAAACGTGTTTAATTACTCATGTAAGTGTTGGCTTTACAAAAAGGTGATTAAAAAAAATAGTAAAGCAGGTAAAGATAAAAATAAATAGTTTAAATATAAATGAGAACCACTGCACGCAGGCAACTGGGTCACAGAGATCCGATTAAATTCCTCACGTGTCATAATACCCTGGACCATTACTTAGAGATCCTACGAATTGTTATGCCCTTAATGAGAGGATTGCGGAAAAGTAAGTATTCACGTCTCATTCTACGGTTTAAATTCCGTAAATTTTATTAAAAAATTTCCATTGATCCTCTTTTAATTATTTACTTTTTATTACTCCTACAAACATCAGGATAAAAGGAAAAATTTAATTATAATTTTATTCACCGTTTAGTTTTCGTTGAATTTAGTTTTAATAAGAATTTTAGAGCTCATTATTAAATCTGAATAATAAACATTCTTTATGAAACCGAGGGGCGGATCAGAGTATTCAGGATTTTTTAATAAATATAAACTACCCCTCCATTTATTTTTGATTAATTATTTAAATTATACTACGAAACTTTGCAATGATTTTAATAAATATTACAAGTATGTAAAATGTTACATGTCTACGCGAATATACTGTTTTATTAGTATACTTTTATTGTTTATGGAAAGGTCAATCGTAATAAATGCACAATAATAATTTTGAATATCACTTGCGAGGCATAAATTGATGATAAACGATAACTTATTTAATGTTTCCGGTTACATATTATTTATATTACTGAAAAGTTTGATAACCATACAGAATATTCATGTAACGTAACTATATATAAAACCTAGAAAATATTTATCCAAACGGGTATCAGATTATTAAAATATTGATTTATTCAATCTCATTTTATTTAATTTTCTAGTATGTCAGTAATAAAACACTTTTAATCGCGCGAATTTTCAAAAATTCTTCTAGAAATATTCTATAGAATTGAAGAATTTATTTTAAAAATTTATAGAAATATAAAATTGATTTTTTTTAATTCTAATGAATTTTTAATTTTTACCCTGACAAAAATAAATATTCGTCCCAAATAAATCAGTTTTTTCGTGGCTTTTTTGTTTTTGAATATTTCTTAATGTCAAATAAATATATTCGGTAACACTAAATATTACAGTGGATTCAAATAATTTTATAATTTGACTTAAGACATCATTTATTTGTAATAAGTAAATGATATATTAGGGGAATGATGGAAAATTTGGCGATACTTAAGCATATGGCCCAACTAAACTTTATTTGCAGCAATTGGATAATTTTCAACTACAAATAAATACACGTAAAGAAAATTATTGGAAGTATTCCTATGTATTATGGGAATGGTTCCCATAATGGTTTAGGAATTGTACCCATACTATTATAGAAATGGTTCCTATATATTATAGGAATCATCCCTATACCATTATGGGAACCATTCCCATAATATTATAGGAACAGTTCCTATACCATCGTGGGAACCATTTCCATAATATTATAGGAATAGTTCCTATATTAATATGGGAACTATTCCTATAATTATACGAACCATTCCCATAATTATAGGAACTATTCCAATAGTTATGAGTAACGTTCCTATAATTATAGGAACTGCTCCCATAATTTATGGTCGTCATTTCTATACTGGTTAAGATAAAATTTCACAAAATTATAGGAACCATTCCCATAATTTTCTGTCCGTGTAACTTAATTCGCGCAATTAAATATCTCAAATATATTATATCTTTCTTACAATTAAATATTTATTTGGCCAAACCCAAATATACGATATTTTTGGCTCAAATAAATCACAGTTCAAATTTTTTTTTTAGTGTATGAGAAAATTTATTTTCTAATTTTTATTGGGAATTATTTTGAATAAAAAATACAAAATTTTGAGTTTACTAAAACTACTTACTCTCTAAAAGTAAATTTGTGAATATTAACTAATTCAGAGTAATTGTCGTTCTACTTATTCTAAAAAGTGGTACGACCATAACTTTGAATTAGTGAATATTCACTTTTTGCTTGCGAATTTCGCTTATTCACTTCTAGAGAGTAAGTTGGGTATTAAATAAGAGCTTATGGAATATAGATTCTCCTCAAAAGTTTTTCATAATAAATTTTCAATGATTACAGTGATTAAAAAATAATAGAAAATTATTTGAATTTTGAAACTAGTTTCAAAAAATCCGACAAATTTTTAGTTATATTTTTGATAAATATTTTGCGCAGGCAGAGATTTTATTTCGAAAATAACTATGTCGGTCGATAAAAAAATTCACTTGAAAACAAAAAAAAAGTCTTTATTTAGACGAAGGATATAAAGTTTTTTTTACTTGTTATATTTTAATCATTGACATAATTATGATAAATAACACAAGGCTAAACGAAGTCAACTTATAAATAGTTTAAAGATAAATAGTTGACGCGAAAATTGATAGGGACATGTTTGAAAAATATCAACTCGCATTTACGAGTTTTTCAACTGCAATGAAATTTTTTTTATATTAAATTTATGTCTCCAATAATTTTTTTCATGACAGATAATATAATTCATATAATGAAAATAATAATATGACGTTAAAAAGTTATTCAATATATAGTATAAAAAAAAAAATATGTTTTGTTTAAAGTTTAAAAGCCATTTAACTTTAAAATTACAAAGTTCGCAAAGTGAAATAATTATTTTCATCAATCTGCAGATAAGTTGATATGATAAAAATAACAAACTGCTGATAAGAACTTAAGAAAAAATTTTTTATGGCTAAAAATAAATTTACGGAATTACATAATTATTAAAAAAAAAAAAAAAGAATTTAATTGAGTTGTTAAATTCTCATCATTCACTTGATATCTAAATTTAATTCTACTTTTCTCCCTTCCCGCGATTATTTGAATTATTATTAAATTTTTATTTTTAGAATAATTTAATAAATTTTCTATGGTTTCTGTGATTCAAAATATTTATAGGATAAAAAAAAAAAAAGGTAAATAAACAATAGCCCATTACAGTATTTATTTTTCTTTCTATCAATCGATAAATTTAATAAAAGAGCAAAAATAATAAAAAAATGGTTGAAATAAATAAATAAAAATAGAAATAGAAGAATATAAAAAGACAAAATGTCGCTTGGCCATAATTATATTTCCTCTTGAAGCATCCGATTTTATTTTTTTATCGATAAAAGTTTGTGCATTGATGAAAAAGTAAAAAAGAAAAATATATAAATAACTCGATAACTCGATTTTCTCTTTTCATTCTTCATCTTTTCAAACTGTCCAAAGCAGGTGAGAAAAAAAATCCATTTAATCTTAAGATTATTAATATTTATTTTTTTTCTACCCTTTTAATTTATACTCCAGTCATTTATATTTTAATTAACTTTAATCTATAGTTAATTGTGTAAACTTTATTTAAACACGCTACGTTTTTAATTAGTTATTCAAATAATACAATTAATATTTCATTGTTTTCATTGTTTTTAAATTTATGATATTTAATATAAATGATTTATTTTTATAAAAACAACTTTGCCAGTCAATTGTTTTTTTTTCATTTGTGAGGGAGCAAAATCAATCATAAAAAAAGATATCACACTACCTGAGGATATTTTTCATGGCTGTAAGGGTCGTTTGAGGAAGATAAAATAAAGAAGGGTAAAAAACAAAAAATAACCTGAAGAGAATGAAATGAAATAAAGTAAAAAATATAAAAAAGAATGAAGAAAAAAATGTGAGAAGATTTGTTTTATCTTCTAAAGTGGATCTGCGGATGATAGATCGTCGGCAATAATCGGAAAATTCATTTAAAATAAAGAAACACAAAAGAAACTTTTTTTTTCCACTGGCATTGTGATAACTGATAACAATAAGACGTTAATTACCCGCTGGAAAATATACCCGCTATCTTAATTTCAGAAGTTTTAGCTTTCATAATGCTGATTTAAATTAAAGATTAAAAATCTTTATTTATTTTCTTTATGAACCGATTTATTTTATTTATTTTCGTCTGAAAAATATTTCAAAATGAAATCACGAAAAAATATTTATTCTTTTCATTAAAAACATACAATACTTAATTAATTAATTAATTATAAATTTAATTAAAAAATTTCAAACTTTTTTTCGTTGTTTGTACTGTAAATTTCAATTAACGTGATCTAATTATTGAATTTATAATTAGAAATCATAATTAAAATCGAGGAAAAAAAATTAAGAGCAAACAAATGTAAAAAACAAATTACCCGATAGGAAATAAATATAAATGAATTACAGGAGCGGTTCGTAAAATATTTGTTTGAACACGTGCATAAGAATCCACCCCTTTTTATTAGTCTTTTACTTTTTTTTGTTTTTTTTTTTTTCGTTTTTTTACTCCCGATGCTGATCGATTTGTTAGCTTGTCTAACTCGAACTATTATTACCATCGATACCGACTCGATATATATTGAATATTAAATAAAAGATTCTCTCAATATATTGTATCCTTCTCTATATTTTTCATCATCCTTCTCAATACGCTCTTTCATTCTCGATAATACTCGTGCTCAATTTCACGATAAAAAAAAATTAATAATCTACAAATATTCGTACTTATGCAGCTGGTATTCGAAATTTTTTTCATATTTTTCATCGGAAAATATAAATCCTAACTTTTACCCTAGAGCTTTTGTAAAATATTTTTTTTTTATATCAGAAAAAAAATTTATTTTTATTTATGTTTTTTTTTTTTTTTATATTATAAAATTATATATTATATTACTTATAGGTCAAAAGATATTGATTAACATAGATAAAAAAAATATATACATATATATGCACATGGCTACTGTGACGAGTTTGTCCAATAATGTTAAAGTCTATACATACACAGTTTTGCTCTCGATAAAAATAGAGCTAAGGGTAAAAAGGAAATCCCCTCTACTTTATCATTTCTTTTTTCTATATACATCGCGTTCGCTCATCGATTCGTCGTTTTGCCACGTCAATCTAATAGAGGCCTCTACTCGAGAAAAAAAAAATATATTGACAGATATGAACAAAATAAATTTTAGAGAAAAAGATACAATTATATATGAAACAAAACCAGTATTCTATACAAATTAAAACTTTCAAACGATTGTTCATTTTTCTATGACTTTTTTCTTTTCAATAGAAACTAATTTTTTTCAATTTCCATTTTACATGAGAATTTTTTTTGGTTGATTCAATACACCCTTTGTTAAGGGTTGATTCATTATTCTGATTAAATTCATCGATCGTTTTATTTTGCAAAGCTATTTTGAGATTAATGCAATTAAATATAATTAGACTCAATGTCACCGTAAGATAACTTTAAATGTATTTCGCGCGAGACACTACCGCGTCTTCTGATTTGATACTAGCTTCAAAAATTTCTAGCATCTCAACTATTGTATTTATACTAAAATTTATGAGAACTTTTTTTTGTAGAGTTTAATTTCCTACAAAATTGCTGTCGTATTATTAATAGTTTAGCCGTAATTTCAATGTTTTGCATAATTCAGAATAAATTAGCTGTCAAATAGTTGTGATTTGCTTTTTGAAATCGATTAAGTTTTTATTATAATTTAGTAACTTATAATTTGATAAATAAAATATTTCAAATAAAGTCGATGAACTATGAAGTTTGATCATATAATTATGAAAAATTCGTAGAGTGCATTTTTTACCTAATAAACGTATGAACGATTTTTTACCAATAATTTGATTTAGGCAATAAAATGTGTTTTAATCAGAGTGTTCTAATACTAAAGTCCAAATTATGCTATTCTCCTCAAATTTTGTTTTTTGTAAGTAAACTAAAAAAAATAACTGATTTAAGTGATGACGAACTGAATTTATATTTATCTAATTCACTGTATTTTATTTTTTTTTATTCACATTTTCTGTAATAAAAATTTTCTGTAGACTCTAATTTTTTAATAATAACATTTTATTTTTCTCATTTAGTCAATAGACAAAATGGAGGATTCGACTGTTGTCAAAATGGCGGCTTGATTTATGTGTGCGCATGCGCATAAAGGAAATCTCTGTTGTTTTGCCGTTGTGACGTTAAATGAGAATTTGAAATGAAATATTTTCAGAAATAATTCAAAATTTTTGGGCAAATGATAACTTTACTTGTACAGTGACATATTTTTTTTTGTAATAACATGTGATTTTATATAAAAATCAGTTTATTAGAAAATTGCCTGTTTACTTTTATGAAGTGACGAAAAAACATATAAATAAATAAGAAAATAATATTTGAATACAACGAAAAAATTTTATGGATGTATAATGTACATAAATAATGATAATAATCGTAATAGAGATAAAAAAAAAATCTTGGGAGTGTTAGGGTAACTTGTGAATAATGTAAATCATGAGTTTGGCGCAGTACGATACACCGAGCGTGATAGGAATGAATGAGGATTGAGTAAGAAAGTATATAATAGCGAGAGTGAAAAATAAAATGAGATGGATTGACATGAAAAGCCGTGACTACAAAAGCTAAATAAAATAACAAAAAAAAACGGTTTTTAACGGGGGGAAAGATCTTCTGATACATTGTCAATAAATATAATATATAATAAATGTCTTTATAAACAATTTAATAAATAACGTATATTTCTTTTATTAACCGTTGAATTTTACTTTTATTCGTAATAATAAATCACTGGAGTATAAGAAAAAAGTAGGTCGGATTTTTATCATATTTAAATAAGAAAAAAATATTTAAATGTAAATAGTGTAATTAATTTGTATGAAATTAAATGGCGTAGTATTGTAATTTATCTTTCAAATTTTCTGCTTCTGCCGTTAATTTTATGTCTATTATGCACACTGCGTACGTGTGTATTTAAAAGCTAAGGGTCGTTGAACTTGATTATTCAACGCGACAATGAAATTCAAATGACGGGTATGTAATTTCAATTAGAAATGACTTTTTTTTTTTAAATAATTTTGATTATGCTAAAAGATCTTATTACCAATTATTAAAGTTGATTGTCATTGAAAATTTTATATGCAGTTATAAATATGATATTTGAGTAGCAGATGATATTTCGCGGTAAACTAGTACCAACAAGGCTGCATTACACTGAGGTAATTGTTTATTATTTTATTGATTTTGAGATAGAAAATTTGGGCTTATATATTTTGTTAAAATATAGTCATATGTATACTCACATAAAATTATTCATTAAATGGTATTCAACAAATAAAATTAAAAATTATGATATAAAATTTTGAAATATTTTTGAGTTGCAAATATATCGATGTGGGTACTCAAACAAGAGGGAATTTCGTGATAAATTTAGAGGTACTCATTATTTTTTATTTGCAAAAAAATAACAAAAAAAATATCTAAAAATTTAAATACTGCTTTCAAATTTATAGGACAAATTCTTAATGAAAAATAAAGAACGTAAGAAAATAATAAATTATGTATAGATTATATCAATATTAAATTCTCACGGGAAAGTTGTCAACTCTCGAGTAATTCCATCAAGCAGACTATGCTTTTCCTACTATACTATACCCATCCATCTTTAGTTTTTCTCTCTACTACTTTCTCTTCCTCTTTCTCATCTGCCTGTAAATCCTCTGAGAGTTCACTCAGCTGAGCCGGCTTAGTTATGCTTTACCTATACTATATCGTGTAGGACTTGCATTTACTTCTACTGCGACTACTCCCTTTTACTTCGCAATACCACCCTCTATACCCACTATACTATTAAATATATATATATAATCTATTCGCCATACAGTCTGAACCCGGATTTCAACGAGAAACTCAAAAGGTTTCACCCTAACTCAACTTATAGCTCAAAGGCGTGAAAAGCTAGAAAAAAGTGACAAATTTCGTAAATGTGCTTACCCAATTGCCAGCAAATAATAATCCGAGATCATCATTATTATACTAAATTATAAAAAATTCCTTTCATAGTATCGTGGCCATTTTGTTTTTTCTTACCTGCAACAAAAAATACAAATTTATTTAAATTTAAATTTCATTTATTCAGTAAAACAATACAGATTAAAAAAAAGCTATATGTACTTCAAACAAACACTCTAAATTAATTAAAATTTACATAATAAAAATATAAAAAAATATTTTCATTTAATTAAACGAAAACTAAAAAAAATTTTTATTATTCCATTATTAATTACCAATGACGCAGCTTTAAATTAAAAAATTCCATAGGGTTTTATTCAATAACAATGTTAAGCTAATGCAAAATAAATTAAGCAGATTAATTATTAATTACTGATTTTATCGTTAGTACCAACGTCCGAACAGAACAGAGCAACTGATAAAATCGTAATTTAAAATTCAATTTTATTTTTTGACATTAATACAATAAATTAGTTTAGGAGACATCAATTTCGTGTTACAAATTTTTTTGCATGTCCTTATATACTTATAATAGATGCTACATATATATATATATATTTTTTGGTAATATGAACCGTAAATGCATTAAATGTAAACACAAGTATATTAATAAATATTTGGGGGCGTGGATAAATAATACAATTAATTAAATTAATGTGTATACATATAATTATGGATACCGAGTATAACATCAATTGATGAAGTATAATATAACATTATAATGTAATATTTAATCAAGTGAATATACAGTCAAAACAATAGACAAACTAAATTGAAATGTATTGCTCAAAATTTTATCTCTCTCATTTTGTGGTGTTCAATAAATGACCAATCACTACACGCTAACATAAATATATATACATATATATTTATAGACAAAGTGGTAGTGGACTCGCCATTTAAACCGGGGATGCAAGTAATAGATAAAACTAAATTCAATTGACAGAGTGGAAAAAAGCATGACAGACAATATCAAAGATAAATTTTTATCAGTGAAAAGTCGATTTAAATATTTAAAAAAAAATATGTATATATAGATTTATATTATTAAGAAAATAAGGAAAGTTTTGTTCTAGCCACATCTATATGATAGAATACGTCAATATTATTAAATTTGGTATCGTTAGAAAGGTTTTGACTAGGATTTGTGCCTTCTCATGGTTCAAACTCTTTTTTATTGCCAAGTATCAAGATAAATAAATTTATCTACATCATTCTAATTACATTTAAATTACGCGGGGAAAAAAGACGATCGTATTTATTTTCTTTAAATAAATTAATATTTTAATTATTCTCTCTCTGAATATCACTGTATATATTTAACTGTTATATACATAGTTAAGAGAAAATAAGAAAAATTTAATCTATGCCACATCTTCTATGATAATAAAAATTAAACAGATTTAATAGGGTGTCAGTGAAAAAAAAATATTAGATGACTAATAAAAAAAAATTTGACCGTTTGTAGACTTTTTTTCAAGAATTCCATGATTATACAATCATCGAAATTAATAAGTTTGCGAGTTAATGACGAGATTTGTCCCATTCAATTTAAATGATAATAGAAATAAACAAAAGATTCTAAAGTTAATTTTAGAGTATAGATTTAAATAAACAGTTTAATTCAAATCATATTTTATAAATTTGGTAGTAATATTCGGGCAGTCAAGTAATGACTGTAGATTGCTCGTTTTCACTATTGAAAATTAAAAAACACCTGTCATTGCTACCCAAGTAAAAATATTTGTCCGAAAACACTCTGGAGCCGTTAAATTTTATAGAAAGACCAAAAACTGACCAAAAACACGCTGAAATTGAGTTATTTTAAATAAATAGACCGAAAATTGATTGATAAATTAGTCTTCGGCTACATTTCGGTGATTTTTAAACCAAATTTCGGTCTTTTTACAACCTGGGGTTTTTCGGGCGAGAAAAAAATTTTATTATTTTTTGAGATTAAAATTTTTTTACCTGGGTAAAGTAATTTGACAAGATATTATTTGTTGTTTTGAAAAATAAAAATTAAAACTGGTCATTGTCCTTTGATGAAAATGTTAAGGGTCGAAAGAGAGGACAATGCTTTATAAAATGGCAAGGGAAAAAATATATAGAAAGAGAGTAGGAAGCTAATTAAATACAACGAGTTTTCTCTTCTCTAGTTTCTCGAGGGAATCCTTCATTCCACCTTCTCTTCATCGTTTGCTTTCTGCTTGTACTATAACTACTGTACTTTACTTTGCTGTACACTCATCAGTAAATACGTATATAGAGTAGTGTACATAGTGAGTTTACTACGACGACGTCTCAAGGAGCCATTGGCAAGCCGACACTACTATTGTATCCTTAATTAGTTGCTGTGACTGTTAGAGTTAAATATAATTTTACTGATAACAGTAAAAAAAAATAAATAATTAGGTGGGATTGTAATTCAATGCTATTCAATTTAATAGTAATCACAAAGTTTTATTTTAATTAAATTTTTTCAATAAATTGAATGTTTTCTGTATAGTGAAATAGGAAAATAAAATAGTATTTGTGCACGTACATTGAGAAAGATAAAAATACCTTAAGGAGTGAAAGAAAAATCTTTACTTTGAAATTCGAAAGATCGCGTTGAAATAGATAATAAAAAACGAGTAATACGTATTGGAATAAAAAATAAAGCTCTAGTACAAACATTAAAGGAACTTATATCTCCTTTACATGATTCAAAGGACATCACTCTACTGCAATGAAAAAAAATAAAATAAAAATTTACTTTTTCTGACGTTTCATTTCTCTTCAAATATTTAGAAAAAAACTCTTCGTTTTATTTAATCTAACTCCAATAAAAAGAATTAAAAAAATTTATTTAATATTTCTCTTTCAGAAATTTTCACGAAAAACTTTTCTTATTTGAATATTTCAGTTGAATTTTTTATTCATTGAAGAACAATAAAAATTTTAAATTGTAAGACTGGCACTCTGTGTTCATAAATTATACATTTAAAAAATTTAAACTAAACTGTGGCTTTTGTTCTTTTTTTTTAATTTTCATCTGGGAAAAATTCAACATTTTATTGCACACCCCGGGCGCCTTGTAGGTGTGCGCGGAATTGAAAATTTTTCGCTGAAACACTTGCATTAAATTGTACTTACGATTTGTATATATAGAGAAGAATATACATCAATATGAAGAGAAGACTTAAGACATGTAATTTTAAGATTTACCTAAATATTCATATGCAGAATTCAAATAGAATTTTACATTTCATGAAATCTGCAGAGTCGGATATTTTTTTCGTGCATTGGAATTTATATATAGATTAAAAGTCTCGATTTTTGAATAGAATATTAATGAAAAACATTGCTACATTATTGTAATTAAGAAATTGAACAGCCATTTGACAAATCTAAAAATGCACACCTCAAACGCTTGTTCTGTAATTGAAATAATTAATTGCTATTCATAAATTATAAGCGAGGATTTGAGTATTTAACTTTAATATCATTTTATTATATTAATAGGTGACATTTTCCAGACACTTATTTATAAAAAATTCTTATAATATTGAAAATAAATTTACTAAAAATAATAATATAGAGCTTTGCTACTTCATGATATGATCTTTTAATAATTAATTTAATTTTAATTTCGAATTTAAATATCTGTAGTGCCGACATGATAAAAATAAAAAATGAGAGGATTATATGAATTGTAAAACCGAATTAATGCAAGTGAATCAGAAAAAATTTTTTTAAAAGAGTAGATACTTTGAAGTGTGCAAAAATTTCGTCATTTTTTTTTTGGTTATTTTCTATCTTTGTCATACATCGAAATTTTAGCAGTCGATAAAATAGAAATTGGCATTAATTTTTGTGTTGAATAGAATGAAAAAACATATTTCATACTATAAATATACTTTCATCAATATTTTCAAATATAAATGAGTAATCAAAATTTGTACTTTTGAACTTTTCTTAATTGTCCATTTTTCAAGCCTACTTTCATTCCCTTTTTTTCATTAAAAAATATTGTAAAAAATTAAAAGCTAATTTTCAATTGATTAAAATATGTTTTAAATTGAGATAAACAACTAATTTATTAGTCGCATTTATATATAAGAATGTATATGAACAGACTGATGATTACGACCTAAGTAAATAGTAATTTCATCTCATTCGATTCAATGAGTATATCCGTTTGCTTGATTTAACAATTCTTATCGTGATTATTTAAATGTTAATTTATTAACAAATATATGTGTATAAGATTTGAGAATCCGGACATGATTGACTAACATTGCATGATAAAAAAGTTATTAAGTTGCGTATATTATGATAAATAATGTGGTTTAAAGTGGATTTTAAATTTAAAGATAAATGACCTTTGAAATAGTAATTTAATGTGACATTCGAGTTTGCAATTTAGCATGTTCTTAGGTGTATTACTATACCCGAGTGACCTTGTGGTCCTCATCATCACCAGTATAATCCTAAGTGCCCAATCACAGTAATACCTCTTCTAGAGTACTGACTGTGATGTAATATGTCGAGTATAATTCGTCCAATTTTCCACGTCGATCAAAGTCGTACAAGTGTCACAAATTGCATCTCTACATCCTCCAATTGTTATTATACACCTACGTTGTCTCAAATATACATATATATAGTTATATATCTTAAGGATAATCTTGTAAGTTCATTATTAATTTATTTGTGTCATCAAAGTTATTTTATTATTTCATTTCTCAATAAATTTTATATTAATCGGGTCAACGAGACTCATTGATTATGTATCTATATTATATATTAATCGAAGTATCAAAATAGAACTGTCAATTTATATGAATATTAATTACGATATTACATTAAATTGCGAATTAATTTTAAATTAGAAATTCCCGCTTTTTTTTAATAAAAAGGTCAGTCGAGATCAATGCTCTGGAAAATTTATTGATTTTGAATTTTTTGAAAGTGTATACTTTGAAATTTAAAATTTGAACCTTGTTTCAAACGCCGTATTAACTAAAATAATAATAAAATTACTAACTAACGGATGTTTTTTAAATTTAAATATCGTAATTTGATAGTCAACATTTTTTGTAGAGATCAGATTTCGGATAAAATATTATGGATTATTAATTTAAAAGTCTAGACTGGTCACCTAATGCGACCTAACGACTTTAATCATGTTTTGAGATATGTGTTTTAATGTTTCCAGACGGCATTCCTACACGTTTCTCTTCACCAACGACAAAAGTAGGGTAGAAGTTATGAGTAGGGAAGTTTAGTCGAAAATTTGGCAACGTCGCTAAGAAAAAACTACTAATGCTTATGATCATCTCATAAGTAGCCGTGATTTGACAATTTTTTCTACAAATTATTTTCTTATGTCAATTTTTAAAATTCGAATGAATTTTTGAAAAATTTATCCGTTTTCAAAAATTGTATGGAAGAAAATTCAAAAAATAATAAAATATGATTCTAAAATATTCTCATTTCCCGGCAATTTTAAAATTAAAAAATTTTCATGTTTTTTTATTTGAATATTTTCGCAGTGTAAATTTGAAAATATAAACTCTTTTCAAATGTATGAATAAAATTTAAAAAAATTTTCAGAAAATCGATAATAAAATATATATGTAAAAATAAATGTACATATATAGTATATATTACAATAGTCAGATGAATAAAGTGAGACAAAGAGTAAACGAGACAAAGCTCTATCCATCCAATCCATAGAAAGACGTTCCCACTTCCTGAAACCAAGTGCAAACACGAAGCGACAGGAAGCGCGTGTGCTGCCAACTTACATTTGTATTTCTACATACATCCCATTTGCACATATATTCTTGTATATTTCCATATAAATTTATACATTAAACATATAAAATAATAACTATATATGTATACAAATGCATACGAATATATGGACGTGTAATTTATTGATCATACTAAACCCACATTCTATATACTATCAACAATATTGTGTGTAAGTTTAAACTTCATTCAACTAATTTCCGCGCGAAAAACTTTAAACGTAGTGTAGTAATTTTTTAAACTAGTTATTATTTTATAACCTGTAACTATTTAATATTTTTATAAAAATGATCATTTTCAAATTATTTTACTCAGTAACTTATAATTAGAACTTAAAAAAATTTTTTTTTGACTTTAATTTTATTTATACGCAATTGTAAGTAGAAATGATTTAAATTTTTATTATTATTCATGAGAAATTTTTTCCAAATTTATCAGCTATTAGAAATTTCCGATCATATTGATGTATTTGATTTCTTATTCATATTTTAACCAAAAAAAATATATGTTGTATATATTTAAAAAATTATTTTGACAGCGCAATCGTACTAGGACAGTAAAATTTAAACACGATTTCGAAGTGTTTTTTCGATGTTCAAGTACATTTATCTTGAAAACCAATAAAGATAGCGAGTATTTTTTTTCTAAATTAAAGAGAAAAATGTTAAAAATTCGTGTTGCTTTTTACCTACTTTAAATTCTTGTTTGAAACAAAATGGCAGATAAAATTAAAAGGCCTTTTTTTAGTTACGAATTGTCAATTTTTATAATTTACGGACTAATTGAATCGAAAATAATTATCGAATGGTAATAACCCAGTCGCCATAACCCATAAAAATTAATAAATTTTCTGAAGTAAATTTTAAAAAAATTTATTAAACTCGTCAAGCATAGAATGGTAAAGCGCGCGTTCTTCTTAAATTTAAATTTAAATTGAATTTTGAGATTAGAACAATCGTATTTTAAATTTTGTATGCATAAAATTAATGAATACTCGAAACTCGTTTGTGAATTTAAAGATTAAAATTTACGACAATAGATATTTTAATACAGAATGTTATTGATTGTTTAAAAAAATCTTTTTATCAAATATTGTACATAAAATAATTGAAATGTTTCACATAAGAGCTAGATACCGCAGATAAATAACGTTCATTGAATCTAAAAAAATGTGTGACAATTGAGGCCAAGAGTTATACAAGAAACAAGAATGGAGATATTCTAGACAGACTAAGCACTTGGATGATACTCAACATCAGTTCATTTCTGTCTCTTGTATAGTATATCTTGTCGCCCCTTTACTTTACACACATTTGAACATTATTTATTTATATTTAACATATACACTTATTTTTACCACATGAATCTTCAATATACCTTCATACTATCTAACTTTAGTATTAACTACCAATATGACTCTCTAAAATCCCACGTGTCTAGATTTAAGGCGAGGTGGGTCACCTGCCTTAGAGATAATTGCATTCAATGCAACCCACACCTCAACTTTCAACACAGCCCACGCTTATATACTCGAAAGCTTCTATTCTATCTTCTCTACATACTATATATTACTATACCCAACACCAAAATGGTATTTCATTCATTTTACTTTTATTTATTGGTTATTATTTGGGAATTTAATGTTATAAAGGAAATATTTCTTACAATGTTTTCATAAAATTAATAGGAAAGCCATAATTTCAAAATTAAGATTTTCATAATTATCAAAAATTTGAATCATTCATTATGAATCTTAAGTTTTGAATTACGGTGAAAATATTGGTCGTATCGAAAAATTTTTCAAACAAGAGTTGTTCAAAATTTAATTTTATAAAAAAAATGTCTCTTGTGATTTTGTTATACGGCCAATATTTTCACTGTAATTTTAAAATTGAGATTTT
Organism: Microplitis demolitor; assembly: GCF_026212275.2. Lineage (NCBI taxonomy): Eukaryota > Metazoa > Arthropoda > Insecta > Hymenoptera > Braconidae > Microplitis > Microplitis demolitor. The sequence continues at coordinate 3,614,544 of NC_068549.1, read as the reverse complement.
CATAAATATCAAAAATTTGAATCGTTCATTATAAATCTTAATTTTGGAATTGCGTTTAAAATATTGGTCGTATAAAAAAATCATACGAGACATTTTTTTTCGAAAATTAAATTTCCTACAACTTTTGTTTAAAAACTTTTTTTATAAGACCAATATTTTCACCGTTATACCAAACATTCTAACCATTCATTCGAAATTAAGGGAAAAATCTTGTCCCTAGTTATTCTTTACATTTTAATGTTCATTTAAAGAGAAATTATGAGGACTAATTCTGTTTATTTACAATATATGTCATGTGATAACTGATATTTGAATAAAATAAAAAAAAATCAAGGTCTTATAAATTTTTTGATCATCATAATAGAGGAGTCTAAATATTAATTCACTAGAAAAAGAGCAGTGTTAAAAATGGACTCAATTTAACACCGCATTCGGCGTTGAATAATACCAAAAATTTAAACACCTACACCTCGTTTTTTTGTAGTGTAAGTATAAACATAATACTGGTATGTAATGTATTTGTAATTCTGAGATAAGATATCTTGGAAAAATGGTTTTTCATGTTTGAGAAAATAATGTAACCAAGTTTACACAGACCGTATTGAATGTAATACATAGATGTTTATGTCGTATCTATGAATATATGGATATATTTTAGTGTGTTGGTACCAGTTCTACCAAGTTATGGGATACAGAGACCGGTTTTTCAAAGGTGTGTGGAACTGGTCCGGCAAATCGGCGCCACAAGACGACGTTGAGTCTGATCTCAGTTTAAATCAGTCTCAACGTCTTTGATAAATCCAAGATATTAAATATATAAGGATTTATATACAGTTCAAATAAATATGATGATACAAATGGAAATATTTTTAATATATAGCTCTATTATAACGTCAAAGATTAAAGCCTGAGTCGGTAATTTAAATTTTAAAACCGATTTCGTTATGCTTTTTTAGAATTCATTTTTTTTTTTAATTATTATTTTAGGCTCCGGATGTCCATTAAATCAATAAATAAATTATTAGAATTTGATAATTAAGATGTTTTAGTAAAAAAAAATATTTTTTATTTGATATTGAGAAATAGCAAATAATTAAATTGAGCTAAAGCTTAATGTCAGTAATTGAGACATCAATTTAATGAAATAAATATGAAAAAAATAAGTAAATTTTAATAGAAAATGACTTTTACAAATGATACTTCCAAAAGTAGATTAAAAGACAATTTAATAAAGATAAATAAGAGTGTCAGAGTAATCTAGGAAGTTACCAGTGAATCAGAGATTACGTCATATTTAATGTTAGATTTAATTTAATATAAATATTAATGAATAGAACATGACTCTCTGCTACTGAGATTACTCAAGAATTTTAAAATAATATAATAAAAATAAAGATTTAATTTTTATTTAATGTTTACTCATAAATGTATGGTCAAGTTTATTTACTTTTGAAATTATAATAAATTTACATTTTTTAATTTTTCTTGACTACAATTATTAACATAAGCTTTTAATCCCATTAATTATCACATGAAAGTGATCAAATAATTTATATATAGATTATACGGTGATTTTGTAGCATCTGGTATAATTGTATGACTATTGTTGTATAATAAATGAGTGTAAGTAATTTTAGAAAAAATTGGGGTATGAAATAAGAGCAGTAATATTAGTAGTGCGGTAATGCAATAGTTAAGTTGGAGTAAAGAAGAGGACAGTCAGTCAATGAAACATAATAGAATAGAGCAGACGGGATTTAAATTGTTCTGTACGTCTCTATCATTGTCCAGAGTCTTTTATTGTGGAGTTTTAGTGCATCACAGACTGTGGTGGTGATGATATATATATATATATATATATATATATATATATATATATATATATATATATATATATATATATGTATTTCGCGTTGTATTCCATTCACGTTCGCTTGCGGATACAAAATGCTCTAGAGACGAGTCGTCTGGGAGCATCGCATCGCTGGATGGTTGGGTCGGTGGGATCTAGAAACTAGAAACTGGGTGCGCTATAGAGTATAAAGCACCCTCGTAACCCGGAAGCGTCCATGAACCAACACAATTGCTACCGCACAGACGAACTCAACGATTTTCTCTTCATTCTTGTGGAATAAAGAAAACTATTCGATTTATGAAGCGCAAGATCGAATTTTTAATTTTTTCGTATTTATTTTTATTTATTGTCATAATTAAACTATTTTGGAAAAAGAATGAGACGGGGAGTTCAATATGGAGGTTTTATATTTTCAAATATATGTAGGGGGGTGCTTCTACAATTTTATATGTACAAAGAGTGTATTTTTTAAAATTTCTAAAATCACTTGTAAATACAATTGAGCATTATTTTGAATTTTTTTGTTAAAACTTTTTCAAAAATTGGAAGTGTCAGTCGAAAAATGTTAATGACTTTAATTTTATGATAAAAACTATTCAAAATTTTTTTTCTTCCTTTGCATCCAATAATTGTTTTTTTTTAGGGGTATTCCATTTTATCTGCAAAAAATGGAATTTTTTTTACGGCAGCTGAAATTTTTCAATTCACTTTGAATATGATTAAAAAAGAGAAAACTTAACGTATTTGAGTTCCCGAAAATTTCATATTTCCTTAACTACTCCGTTTCGCCCCCCCCCTTCTCCCACCCACCCTTCATGTACACATATATATATATATATATATATTTTTTTTTTTTGTTAAATGAGGATGCTAGAAAATTTATTAGCACTTGAGACATAGTTGGGGATGAGGAAACTAGTCAACCAGCTATTTCCATAGCAATTTCTATTCTATTTCCGTTGACGTGGCAATTGCGTTCAATTATAGAACTGCAATATTGAAGTATAGGTAGTCACGTTTTACCAATAAATGCAATTCGAAATTTTCTATTATATCTACCTTTTATTTAAATTTTTCTTTTTCTCATTATTTTATTCTAGTGCTATTCTAAAATATCTTTATATTCTCGTACGATTTAATAGACTCGTTTTATTATTTTTATATTTAAATTCTTACAGCGCAGTCTAATAGAAGTTTCCAATACGAGCTATCGCAATTTAATTTATTTTGTATTTTTATATATGTATATATATATTTTTTTTTTGGCCCTGTCAGTTTAATGTCTAATAATACGTAGTTGTATTTGGTAAGAATCAGTCTAAAAATCATAGCAATAATTAAATTAATAATATTTCAGATATATATATATATGTAATTAATTTATTTAAATATTTAAATATAATTAGAACGATTAATTTCCTGGTTTTATCAATTAAAACTTCATTTATGATACCCATCAAAAATAAAGCAGACTCACTGTCTAATTAATTGGTAATTTAATTTCAAAGTTTGCTATCGTGTTAAATACAAATATAAAGCAATTAAACAATTCCAATTATGGTTGAAATATTATTCAAATTGACCGAATTCTGGTAATTTTATTTAGTTATTTTTAATGTTAAACTAAAATGTAGTTCCTGTGATAGCGAAATAGATTAAAAATTTTCAAGAATTGGATAATTTCCGGTGAATCATTCAGATTAAATTATTCACTGTTATTAATTTCTACGAAATCTCGAATATTATAATTTGTCATTAAAAATTTAAGAGATAATCAGAGTATCGGCCGACTACTTGGAAACTGTGAAAATATTGAAGAAATAATTTTTTTATTTATCAGAAAAATAAAATTTATATTTCCATTTTCATACGCAGTTAAATTTATCGCGTAGAAAAATAATTTTATAATTTATATGATCTACGGCTAGAATTAAAACATAATTTAAAGATGTCAGTGCCAGCACTAGTTTTTAGATTTCCAACAGGTAAATATTTAAATTCTGTTTTATGCAACGTTACGTTGAATTTCATTTTATGTTCAATTAAATCTTCAATAAATCTATACAGTTTTTTTTTAGCAACACTAGATTAGTTCATAAAAGCAGAATAAAATAAATTATTACGTTCTAAAATTTCCTGATTTTTAAATTGCCCATTTTCTAAATAAGTATTCGTCTTTTAATTTGACTCATACTAAATTTTGAAATAGACAGTCATGTAATTTATGAAAATTTTATTAAATGAAGTCGCTAATACTGAAATTACATTTCGAAGCATTTAATATTAATATAATAGATCTATTGAAATTTAATCTATCACACAAATCATGAATTCTCTGATTGCAATCATGTAGCTAACAAACTAATCTGTAATAAATTATATTGAAACACGTGGTAACTATTGAAATATCATATATTGATTTGGATATCAATAATAGAGTTAAAATTGGCTACTACTTATCAAAAGAATGCAAATGCTCGTCAGCAGGTATTTAAACAACCCGCAATTTACCGAATGTATCATGATAAAAATGAGGTTAAGTAAATGTTATAAATATACTAGCCTATAAATAAATTCGTGCTGAAAGACGCTAAATCATTATTTCATGTAAATAATTTATAAAATATTAAATTAGTATACGAAATTAAAAAATCCATCTCGTGACTTTTTTTAAAAAAACGGCTCGATCTAACGGAATTGCTTCATACTTTTTTTCTTTTTTGCTTATTTTCCTCCTCCGCATCTTTTCCATCTACTGCTACCTCTCCTTGGTCTTCTTCATCATCAGTATTATTATTATTTTTTTTTTTTATTCATCCTCCTTTTTTCATCATAATAATTTTCCTTTTTTTTTTTCTGCTTCTTCTCCATCTTGTTCGTTTAGACAGAGAAAACTTCTTAAGACCATCTCTGGAGATTACGATGAACGGGATCTTTGTTTATGTATAGTCTTATATATACATTCACGACTGGCCTCTCGTCTCTCGTCATTAAATGTCCGACAGCCATCAAGTCATTTGCGGAAAGCATGTCCATTCAAAGAATCCTCTTTACCTTATTTCATATATTAATTTTTTTTCATTATGACACCTAATTTCAAAACCTCCCATGAAGTAAACACGAATTTCAAAATTTGATACTATTCTGAACTTTGAGTTGATCATTTTTGGAAATCCCAAAAAAATCAATTTTTAGGTCTTGCTTTCAAAAATTTCGTATAAAGAATCAAAAAATGTTCATAATTTTTTGTAAAGTCTATTTTTTGATGTTCTTCATACTAGCAAAGTTTTCAAATCGAATTATTTTTTATTGAAAAATTTAGTAAAACGTTTTTGAAAAATATTCAGTTGAAAATTTGTTTTACTTTTAAATGTTTTCAAACCTCAAATCTGAATTGTGGGAAATTTGGAAGCTCATGATTATGAATTTTTTTTTGAAAATTTTTGGCATAAATTTTCTTTACACCGGATATATGAATATAACTTCAATGAAAATGGAAATATTAATATAACATTTGCCAACACATTTATATGAAACTAATCATTTTTTCTTTACTAATAAGAAAAAAAATGTATGCAATAAAGTTCTTGCATTACAAAGTATTCAATATTACATAGATATTAAATTGATGTCTTAAGACATATATGTATCTAATCATATGCATACGATCTTTGGTAATTCAATCAAGGCGTTGCAAACAGATTCCACTAGGCTTCCGGTTGTGTTCAACAGTATGGCGGCATAATTATTGTGGTTCGCCCACACAATCGAACCGTTACTAGCCACTTCATTTGCTATGTGTACATTCAAAATGTTTCTGTATTCAATTATTATTATTAATAATTACATATATTACAGTCAATAAATTTCATCTTTAATTTTAGCCTCTCATATATGAAACAAAAATTTTAATCCGATATATGCAACGCAGCTATTAAGACCTATTTATACGATTTTCAAATATTTTTATTCCGTAATATGAGTAATATTCAAAAATAAAAAATCCATGCAGTGTGAAAATAAATTGAGTGCACAGATGAAATTTTGAAAAACAAGTTATTGAAAATTTGACGTGTATGATTACAAAAATATTCGCTACAGTAAACTTTGAAAGTTGATATAATTTGAAGTGGGCTTTTAAATATTGAAGAAAGAAAAAAAACAATAAGTGAGACAATAATTTTATGCTTGTATTCAAACTCTCATGTAAACTACTTTTGAATTAATCAACAAAAGTTTGATTTTTTTTTAAATTTGTCAATTTTTTTTGGCCTTATGTAGACTTTCGTTTTTATAATTTAATAAAACATGTATAAATTTTTATAGATTTATTAATTACGACTAAAAGACTAAGCCTGATATAAATTATTAATCGATTTTAACTTCAGTGTTCTAAAGTTAATGCAAACAAGTCGATTGTAAATATATGTAGTTTGAATTTTATTGTATTTACGTACATATGGACGAACGAATAGACCAACGCGATACCGAAAATAAAACCTTTTATTTGATTTTTTATGAATATCCAAGTAAATCGATTGTAAACTACGGTCTTGTATTTTTATTCTTTTTTCAATATCTTTTTTGCAATAAAAAATTTTTTTTACAAGTTTATTGTCCTATAAATGTAAATATGAAAGAATTCAAAGCATTTATAGACCGCCGTAGAATTTTACACTGAAAGTGTGCAATTATTCAATTGATAAAAAAATTAAATGAATACAAAATATTAACTATTAAAAAATTATTACATACAATATTTATATAATTACGGATAAAAAAAAAATTCTAGTGAACTTATTTGTCTTACGCTTAAAAACTTTTTAGGTAATGACAAGAAATTAGTTAAAAATTAAAAACGCATAATAGTAATAAGAAATTACGGTTTAAAATTTAAGTTACTGATATTTTTTAAGTTATTAAATAGTAATTAAAATCGGATTCGATAATTTTGAAAAAACTGGGTTTAAAATTTTCCTTACTACCGTAATTTGGCGTAAGCCAATAGTCATTTAAATAATTAGTGTTGTTTTGAGTAAAACACTTAAAATATTACTGATAGATTATATATGTAATAATTTTTTTGGCAATTAAAGTGAAAGCTTTTTTTTTTTAGTTCAAAAATCCATAGATAAATATTATGAATTTTAGCTAATTGACTACTTTCTAAAAGATTAAAATTTAATACTCTTTTAGTATTTGTTTGAATTTTTTTAAATTTTATAATCAGAAGAAAAAACATTGCACTCAATCTATGAAGATTAAAAGTAATACTAGAGAAAAAAATAGTAAATATGAAAAGATGTAAACTGTAGAGTAAAAATTTTTTTTTTAGCATCAGTTAAATCTTTGAAAAGAAAATACAAGTGAAAAAAAAAATAAAAAATTTTGTCGCTCTAGGGAGATAGATGAAAAACTTTTTCCATTTCTTTTTTCAGCCCTTTTACTGTCTCTGAGGGGTATCTGTAGAAGAAAACTAGAAAACTCAGAAACTCTACAAAGTAATAAAGACTATTTTCTTCGACACGACAACTTGTCTATGACTATTTTTATGTTATTTATTTTTCAATAAATAAATGTATCATCGTCACGGGAAATTCCAATATTTTATAAATAATATATCGTACATAAATGATAAGTTTGTTTTTTTATATTTTATTATTTATCTTATAAATATTAAGCAATTATTTGTTTTTCCAATCGTTTGAATTTAAAAATTTTATTCTTAGAATTATAATGAAATATATCTAATTTATATATTTCAAGTAATTAAACGATTAAAGGAAATTCCAGAAAATAAAATTGTAACGATAAACGAATTTTCAAAATATTTCGTACCTTGACCTTTCGTTTTTATCGAAATATTTATCATGCTACTCAAACATATATTATTTTTTTATTTATATCATTGATAAAGTTAATTTTATAATAAATATTGATACAATTTTTCACGATTGACAAATATAAAACAATTATTATCAATAGATCGTTATTTGTCTATAAAAAATATAAGCTTTGAAAAAATTTTAAAGAATATTCGTTAATTATAACTTTAATTTTTTTTGTGTGCACAGAAAAAAAGGATTTCTTGACGCAAAATATTTATGCTCCTGAAAATCGGAAACTTTTTCGCGCAACGAAATAAAAACAAAATTGCAAAGTAAAAAATCTACTGGATGACAAGATTTATGAAATGTTTCGCATATAAATGCTGGCATATGAGCTAAAAATCTTAAACCAACCCCAACCTCCGAAAATACCCCTTAGGTACTCGAATTACATAAATTTTTTTCATTTTCGTTGTGCGAAAAACATTCCAATCTTCAAGTACATAAATATTTTACTCGCTCCAATAAATTTTTTGAATTACAAACTGAAAACAATAATTTTTCTTACGAGAAAATATTTATAGTGCCAAGAAATTTTTTCTAGACCTAAGAAAATTTTTATTTTCCTTTAATAATGCAAAATATTTCTGATGTCAAGAAATCCTTTTTCTGTATAATTAAATACATGGAATTCCAACTAACAAATTATTAAAGACTTCTACTTGATCAACGATACTCAGCTTTGTAATACGACTAACAAAGAAAACCTATTAACCCTAGTAAATTCATTAATTATAACTAATCGCAAGAATTTTAATAAAAATGTTTTCACCAGCATTTTATTCCTGAGTAATTTAAAGCTACTTCGTTCATAATTGGGTTAATATTAGATGTGTACTTAAAGTTTTACCTCGTTCTCATAAACTCGAACAACTTTATTGACAGCCTTAGTAATATTTAAATTATTCGGCATAAAAAATTTAATAGTTACACTAATATCAGACGTCTTTGATTTAAACTAACCAATGACAATTGACATTAAGACCAAATGTCTAAAGTCAAATAAGTTAGATGTGAATCTATAAAATAATTGTGCGATTAATCATCCTTATATCCGCTAATAAATTAATTGGATATCATATTATCTGGAAGAATAATTTTTTCTATACATCGACTGCCATTTTTTATAAATCAACTTCCGGTTTATTTTTTTTTTGACAACAAAATAATCAAGCAACTAATTGACATTAATTTTCTAGGGCTGATTTATCACGATAACTTCATGAAAAATCGTATATTATATCAATTAATTAATTTTGATTAATTAAATCTTGTAGAAAATTTTAAGTTGCACACCTCAAGCATAAACCGTTCATTTAAAGCATCCGTACACAGCAGAAAAAAATTTTTGGTGAAATTTTTGTGTTAACTATTGAAAACTTTATTGACTGTCACCCGAAATTAGGGGTGAAAATTTAAAAAAAAATGTTTGTGTTGGAAAATAAAAAAAAATTCTGTGGATCATTTCCAAGGATAGTTTCTATTAGTATTCATACAATGTATGTAAATATACAAAATAAATATTATATTTTCAATATTTTCACAGTGCGATGCCTGTTTATTTGATTTGAAATGAAAATTATTGTACAGAAATAATGTACACGGGCGCTTTGTATTAGAGGTTAAGGTGTGCGATACTTAAAATTAATTAAGTATTTCAATATATCAGTATATTTTATATAAATAGAAGGGTTTTATCAATAATTTTGTCCTGGTAATTTCATAAGAGGATAAAGAGACCCTTTTGCACGGTATTATACTGAACGAATAGGATTGATAGACAAAAAGGGTGAGATCATGTCTGGCTTCAGCAATGTATACTCTGCACTATATATATAAATATATATATATATAGACACAGATGTAAATTTCACCGGATTTTAACGTGTAAAAGAGGGTACTTTAAAGTTAAGTACTAATGTATTATCGATGTATTATAAATTTATATATATATACAATATTATTAGGTATATTACATTAGATATATAACATGAAATACTTGTTATACGAATTAATTATCTACTGTGATATTACACTCATGATAATAATATCTCTATGAAATATTAATTAGATGTTAATGATCTACTAGAGTAAAAAAATATTCGAAAGCTTTACTGGCTAAATAATTAACTATAAAAATATTTTATTACTTTACAATTAAATTATTTAAAGGTCAAATAAGCATTCGATAAAATATTAAATTGCCCAAATTGAAATTTAAAATTCGATAAATTAAAACCAAACTGTAGTCATTAATAATTAAAGAAAAAATAAAGAGATAAAAAAAATTGATAATAATAATTGTAAAAAAAATTGAGTTATTTTTTTTTTTAATTTCTATTGTCTATGAATATAAATAGAATGTTTAAATACTCCATAGATATAGTACTGAATGAAATTTTTTCTAGACATAAATATCATAAAAAAAAGTGTATTGTTATCTCAATTTATTATGTATTGTTTTTAATTGACGTTATGAAATAGATAACGACGTAATTACCTACAATACGTTTACTCGATCATTAATTGGCATTAAGGTATCAAAACAAGTAATTATTAAGATTTAATGGATTGGAAGTGTTTATTGATGATATTATTTTGTTTTTAATATAATTAAATTCAAATTTAATTTTAAATGTTCAGCAAATATAAACTTTTATTTATCAAATTTAGTAAATTTAAATTTTATAAAATTTGATATATTTTTATTAATCTATTTACTCTCGTTAAATGATGTTTCAATATTAGTTTAGTGAGTCTATGTGTACTTTACATCGATTAAATTACCATTTATTTAATTGTATTTGTTTTAAAAACAATATATATATATATATATATATATATATATAAATTACGGAATAGCAGATTGGAGAAAATTTTTTGAATAATTTTTTTACAATGTAAAAAATTGGGAGTAAATTCGGAGTTATTACAGATTTTATTTGAACTCAAATTCAATCCGAGTTTTGGAGTAAAAAAAAATCACTGCGTACACAGTAAATGAGTTTTTTTTAACAGAGTGATTTTGGAGTGAACTGGACTTTATTTAAATCCCTATTCACTTTAATTTAGAGTTTTAATATTAAAATAAATTTCTTTTTGGAGAAAATTTCACTCTGAACCGGAAATTAAATCCCTTCAAAATGAATTTTACTCCAAGGGGATTAAATAGACAGTCATCTGCTCTGCATTTACTCCGGATTTACTCCGCGAATTTTCTACGTCGACTTGATCGGTTAAAATTAAAATTATTTAACAAAATTCTATTGTTTAATAAAAAATAAAAAAAAAGTCACAGAAAAAATTTAAAGCTGGTAAATAAAATTAATGTGTCGAGCTTTTACTAAATAGCTTTTGATACACTCAAGATTTGAATTATTGATAATTTTTGACAGCAAACTCGAGTGTTTCGGTCAATTGATATCTATATTAAATTCAAATTCTCTAGAGATAATTTTTATTCCGGCCATCAGTATAAATTCAGACAGACATTTTTTTTTTTAAATGGACTTGTTTGTCGAATCAATTATAGATATTTATTTTATTGATCAAATACTAATAATTAAGATTAAGAAAAAGTGCGCGCTAGTTAAATATACAGAAAATAATATAAAAAATTTCAAACAAATAATACATTTAATTCATTATTTTTTTCTAGACTTTATGACTGCCCATTTGGCCGAAAACAAAACTAATAAATATTTAATTTTGTCTAACTCGTCTTAATAAAAAAAAAGAATTGACTATAAAAAAATATTGACGCAGTCATAAATCATTTAATCTGACTTTAGAAAATAAATAAAGCAATAAAAAAAAAAAAATTCCTATTACATGAAAATTTAAAAAATAAAAATAAATAAATACATATCTTCAATATATATTTTTCCTATGAATACAAATAGACTATCAATATTTATTCGTTTTCAACGAATTTCATTTCGTTTATTATAAAAAGAAAAAATACATAAATAATATACCGAAAATTTTATGTTGCATAAAAAAATATGTATTTGAATATGCAAATGCTAAATGGATATATTTATATATAAAAAAATGATATTTAACCCAATAATATAACATCAAAATTATGTTAGTATTTCAACATACATCAAGTACATTTCACTTTATGTATAAATGTGTTTTAATGAATAGAACATAATAGTGCCACTGATATATCGAGTTTTATGTTATGAGTATGAATCTCCAATAACTATTCTGTATTGTCTCATCACAATGACACCCATGAGTATTATCTCTGTCTATGTCTCTTTCTCTTTACTCGTTAATCGTGAATCAGAAATGATTGAGCGACATATGGACCAAATAGTCCCAGCAAATAACAATAATAATTATTTTTATTATTATTGTTATCCAGTTACAATAAATAAATTATTCATTTTGGAGTGACTATCAATAGTTTAAATTTACCTCGATAGTTTATGCTTCTATATAAGCGTGAAACAAGTTATATTTATGGTGTATTTGTTTTTTTTTCTGTTAATGGCCCGGAAATCTTTAACGGTCCATATAAAGGTACAGACATACTTAAATCCTTGAAAAAAAAATAAAATAATTTCTGAGTAACAAAAGCTTGGACCGTTTACTGAAACTGCTTTGTCATTTTTTTAAAAATCAACATTTTTAAATAATTAAAAAATTTCTACCACCATTATAAAGATAATTTGAACCCAAATATAAAAAAAATTCATAATAGTTAAAGCAGTCAACATTTTTTTTTTAATTTACTAGAAGAAAAATTTTTTGAATTCGTACCAGACTTAGGAAAAATTTTTATCTATATTTTAAAATTAATTTTGTATCCAATTTGATGACAAAAAAATGATACTGAAATTAGCCAATGATTTTTAGATTTGTTTAAAAACTATAAATTATAAGAAAAAAAAATTTTCAAAAAATTGCACTTATGGTTTTTTTTATTTTTTACATGCGCATTTTTTTAATTTTTTAAATTGTTGAAAGAAACCACGAAAATTTTTAATTGCTAACTTCAGAGCCATGATAAAACATGATCCTGAAGCCAACAGACAATTAAGAATTTTCAAATATTTTTTTGAACAAATCAATTACAAAAAAAAAAATAAAAAGATGCACATCTAGAAAATTTAAGAAACTATAGGTGCAATTTTTCGAAAATTTTTTTTCTTATAATTTACAATTTTTTAAAGAATCCAAAAATCATTAGACCTCGGCTAACTTTAGTGTCATGATAAAACTGTCAAAATTTCCCGTTTTTTTTTTGGTATTCCTTAAAAAAATTCAATTTTTATAAAACTATCAGACGTAATACCTGACAGCACACATACATATATATTGCTGTCATATATTGAAGCACATCTTCAAGTCCAGTGCATTTATATTAATTTTTAAAAGTAATTTAAAAAAAAAAACGACTTGTTGTCTCCACTCCCTTTTCGGCGGCTACTCCATGTATACACAAGACCTTCGACTATTTTTACGATTGACAAGCCGCCGACTTGCGTCGCATTCCATTGCTTTGTCGTATACCTTTTTTTATTCTTTTCTTCCCTTTTTTTTTCTCTATGACAGAGTATGAGTATATATATATATATACTCATACAAATATATTGTAAATGATAGATGGATAGTTGAGTGTCATGGACAATAGTGTGCATAGAAATGTATTTTTGTGATGTGACAAGACAAACAGAAGCTTTGGAGAAATAATTTTTAATTATATTTATACTAATTAATAATTTATGAAAATAAGTAAAAATGGAGTAAAGTAAAAATTAAGAGTAGAGTAAATTCAAAAAATCGTGTGATGGAGAGCAGAAGGTTACTGACGAATGCTATGCTAAGTACTTTTGTTGATGAATTATTTAAATTTAAAAAAATGAATTGCACTCACCTCATTAGCAACAGCAGCATAAACTTCGCCGAAGACGAAAGCGCACGCAACAATCCAATATATCCTCGGACGCATTTTTTAAAACAAAACTTTAACTGATAACTGATACTTAACGTCCGTTCTCACGGGGCTCCACAAGAGCCCGGTTTAAAAAATCACTTTTTTTATTTAAATATATACTGAGTAGAAATACTATTATTATTTATATATTTATTGTTGGTAATTATTATTTGTTTAATAATAGTAATAACAATAATAACCAACGTGTTAACGTTGGATTATTAGACAAAAAAAAACTCCCAACAGGAGCAACAATGCAACACACACTACACTGATCGATGAATCAAGAGACACTGAGGGCGCGACAATCGGCGGCTTCTTTTCTCTTTTACACAAGATGATTCCACGAGCATTCACGAGGAGGAGTATACAACACTTTTTTACTTTTATTCAAATTAAGCCGGCCATTTTGAACACTAGCGCGCTCTTGCGCTCGCTTGGTAACTCAATGGCGCCAAAATTTGAATTTCGGATTTTTTTTAATTGCATTTAAATTTAGTTGAGAAATTTAGTTATTAATTGGAATTAATTTAATTAATGACCAGTTATTTTGACACCAGTTTTATATACAATTAAGTATATATTATATACAAGCAATGAAAAATTAATATCTGATTTTAAAACTGGCGCGTAATTAAAACATGGGAATCGTAGTAAATAAAAATTTAAGTTACTATGACAAATTTTAAATTATAAATAAATAAATGAAACAATTAAAAAGATACAAATGAAAAAAATGCGCATACCGACTTTTAAATTCTATGAATGTCTTTTTTTTATTTTATTCTATTTATATTTTGTTTATTTATTTAAAAATGATAAAAGTTTACAAATGTCTGCTACACTCACACTCATATGATGCTGAAGTTAGCCGACATCTAATAATTTTAGGAATTTTAAAAAACGATAAATTATAAAAAAAAAAACTAAAAATATGCACATGTAAAAAATTAAAAAAACTATAAGTGCAATTTTTTTAAATATTTTTGTTTTATAATTTGTCGTTTTTGAAAAAATGTAAAGATTATTAGACGTTGGCTAACAGTATCATTACTTTATAAATAAATTAATAAATATGTACACTTGATATTTAGATATAAAATTTTTTTTTTTTTGATAAGGTCATTTACCAGTAGTCAATCAGTCATTATTAATTTTAGATTTAATTGATATTTGGAAAGAAAATTCAGTCGAATTTTTTGATGAACGTACGGAATTAGAATATTTTAATTAATAAGTTAGTAAATTTGTTTATTAAAATAAGATGATAGACAAATTTTTAACAAATAAATTTACCCAGATAACAAGCCGATAATTTAAAAAATAAATAAGTTTAAAGATAACGAAAAATGCAGTGGGATTTTTAAATATTTATGTTTCTGTTGCAAAAAAATTATTCTATAAAAATTGACTTGTATTTAATCATGTATCGATAATTAAAAAAAAATATCAAGTATGAAAATGTATTGAAAATTAATTTTTAAATGTATTCAGAAAGAAATACTTATTAAATGTCATATATAAATTAAAGTTTTTAAATTTTAAAATGCGAATTCCATCTTAAGATGGATCTAGATATTTTTATTATGACAATTTATAAATTATTAATTTATTTATTACATTTGACAGGTAGAATGAGAGTACTTGTAATAATTAAACTGTTGAAAAGATTATTTATTCAAAAACTTTACACAAAGCATAAAAAAAAGGTGATGAGTAACACTAAATCTAATTAGGCTTACTAGTTTACAAGCATTGACGGTTAATTGATTAAATAGTAACTATTGAATGCTCAATAATTACCAATCAAGTTTACGTTCGTTAAATAGTTATCATTTTATTGTTTATATATATTATGTTTTGCAAGTATTCAAGTGCTTTCGATAACTTAGCCGTTCATTGCTTGTCCATTTGATTGATTCGTGACTTGTGGCGAGTGATAGCTTCTTGATGACGTTTTATTTGCTCTTCATGGAATGAAATTTCATCATGTAGCTCGTCACGTAATTTAGCTATTTGATCTTTCGACTGAAATCATAAATTTAAATCAGTTCAATACTTTAACACCAAGTTATTGATTATCAATCCTATACAATACAATTTTATATTAAAATATATTATTTATTATTTTTAAAATACAATTAATTCAATTTTTATAAAATATCAAAACAATAATTTTTTATTCAAGTCTCCTCTCTGATTTAAAACTCCAATTATAAAATTCTAATCATATTTAATAGGGAATTTCCAATTGATTTCCAATCAGATTTAGTCAGAGTTCCGAATTAATTCGATTGAAAATTAATCGGAAATTAGAAAGCTAATTAGAAAAAAAAATTATTATTTTTCAATTGAATCTGATAGAAATCTAATTGAGTTTTAATCAGAATCAATCGAAGTTTTTAATCAGGACTTCAAACGTGTTTTTAAATTATATTTTACTTTTTATTGTAAAACAAAAGAAAAATTTAATGTTCTAGATATATTAAGCTGGCTCTAAAAAATGTTGCAAATAAAAAAGTCGTGGTTTAATTGACCGGTTTTTAAAAAACAAATACCTGATTGTAAAAATATTGATCTTCATTAGCAGCTTCCATTTTACCAAAAGAACCACCAGCTTCACGAATAGATCCACCACCACCACCTCCTTTTCCAGCACCAGATCCACGTTCTCCAACCATTCGTGATTGGCTATTAAAATAATTACATAAATTAATAATTAGAAAAAAAAAACAATTTATCAATAACGAAATCATTTTTCTAAAAAAAAAAAAAAAAAAAGGATTAAAACAATAAAGAGTAATAAATCTATTTTTATCTTTTACTGAATTCACCAAATATTTATCTTGACTGCTCATATATTATATAATTGTCTAGAAATTTCAGATAAAAAAAAAATTAATTTTACTTACGTTAAAAAAATTAAACGCAATTAAATAAAATGACTAATTACAAATGGATCGCAACAGTTGTATTTATAAAAACTGTTTGTCAATAGCGAAGATAAAAATAAAATAAATTTCATTGGAAGGAAATAATAAACATTTAATTACCGGCAGACTGACTTGATATAAAAAAAGACGAGGTTGCTTGTAATTAAATTTTTATTTGTTCATGTTAAATTTTTAATAAATAATTAATTGTTTTTATACCTTAGTGTGGCCATATTACGTGAACAGATTGATAGAGCACGTTGCATTTTTATGATAGTAATTAATAATATTCTTGAGAAAATTTTTATCTGCAATTCAAGAAATTAATTTCTGGGCAATGTAATATACGCAATATTGTAAAATAACCGGTGATATGATATATTTATAAGAACATCAACCCAATTTATTTTATTTGTGGTATTTTCTAAGCGAGTTACTTTTTTATCAACAGTTAAGATGTTTAAATTTTTTTACACTAGATGTCCTTCTATTGAAATTTGAATTTTAACAACGGCAGCCATTTTGTTGTTTATTAAATTCGTACCTCAACTGTCATCAGTATCTAGTTCTGAAAACTCTAAGATCTAAATTATAAATTAGATAGGAAATAGGAAATTAATTATAAAATGATTATATTATAAATATGTAAATATGAGACATTCAGCAGAAAAGTAAAAGTAGTTAAAATAAAAATACAGAAAAAAATGAGTGTGAATGTAATGAAAGCATGAATGTGAATGTAGCAGACATCAGACAAGTTTATAAATTATTAATAAATAGAGTAAATAATTAATAAAATAAAATTTTGAAAAAATGCGCACTTAAAAAATTTTGAAATTAATAAGTGCATTTTTTATAAATAATATTTTTTTAATTATTTACTATATTTATTTATAGTTTAAATTTGGCTGATGTCTACTACATCCACACTCATAATGAAAGCGCAGACATGAGACATTTTAAAAATTTTAAATAAATGAATTAAAATAATGAAATTTTAAAAAAATGCACGTCCTGATTTTTCATTGATCTAAACATGCAATTTTTTATTTTTATTCTACGGACATTCTATTTATTTATTCTAAGATTTTTTAAATTCCCATTTGTCAGTTACATTGACAATTGTCAGTTATACTGATATTCGATAGAAAAAATAATTAAACATTAGCTGACGTCAAATTATTGTATCATTGATTCAGCAAATGACAGCATTGAGAATAAAATCGTATTAGAAATAGATTTTTTAAAACGCATTATTTACAGTGAGTGAATGTAGCAGACAATTGTTAATTTTTTAAATTTCAAAATAAATGAATAAAATGTAAGTAGAGTAAAAATTAAAAAATGCATACTTAGATAAACGCAAAATTCGTATGCGCATTTTTTTAAATTTCATTATTTTAATTAATTTATTTATTTAATTCAAATTTATAAATTATCTCATGTCTGCTAAATTCATACTCATCTATTTACATGAGTGCGAATGTAGCTGACAAGTTTTATTTTTATTGTTATTGTTGATCAAATAAATTATTTCCAACAGAAGTAAAAATTAAAGAGACGTTAATTAATTGACAAGTACACTTTTTTAATTACTTAGAAGTGTTTGTGAATTGGTGTTAAGTGATGAGTGTAGTGAAGTGTCTTGTAGAAGATGGACATGGAGAATGGGGAATTATTGTCGCAACGAGGTTCCAGATGTTCCTGAGGTGAGCGCCCGATTATCTAGTGTTTTCTGGTGGAGGAATAACAGGTGAGTGATATTTATTAGTATCATTAATGGTGTGATGTTTGGAAATATGACAGTTGCTGAAAGTAAACATTTAACGCTGTTTAAAAAATAAAATTCTTGGTTGACTATTCATTTTTACTTTTAAATTTCTTGGCGGGATTTTTAATAGATTTGATTTATCGAGATGCAGGTCAATTTTTAAACTCTATGAGCTTCAAAGTTTGGGCGCATAGACTGATATCGAATTTTCACATAATTTTATAATCAAATTGATATATTTATTATGATTGGTACAAAAATCAGAAAACTTATAAATAACAATAAGAATGTCAGAGAAAATATTTTAATTCAAGACTTGCTGGTCATGTTATCCTGTGACTTTCTCTGATTTAGTGAATTAAATTTCTTGTTTTGAAAAAATTAACTAAATTATCAGATTTTAAGTTTAAAGCTGCGCTCTTGTTTATTTTTCTCCCGCTTTACTGCATAGAAAAAAAAAATTTCTTGGCGCACAAAAGTTTTACTCGCCCCAAGAAATTTTTTCCATTATAAACTGATAACAAAAATTTTGTTGAGGCGATAAAAACTTTTCTAGACACGTCAATAAATTTTTTTTTCTGTGTATGACCATAGAATTTAAAGCAAGAATAATTTCACCGTGTAAATTTTTTCACTTAAAAGTATCATAAATTACTGATACTTTAAATAAATATATAAAAATTAAATTTTCTCATACAATATTACATACTATACCGAACAAACTCAATGTAATATAATATGAATTTAAAAAATAAAAAAATAAACCAGTGGTAAGGCTCGGGTGACCAGATTGAAAAACTCGCTCTCAGTCACCCCACCGTAACAGAATAGCTTGGGAGTTTGCAGTCTTCACTCCAAAGACTGAGCCATGTGATTAATTTATTATTTTATTTTATTTTTACCAAATAATTTATTAAAACTATTATTTATTACTATAACTATTGCTATTAATAACAAGATTAAATTATCCCAATGATTTTAAAAATAATTTTTACTTCAATTTTTAAAAATTTATTATCGCCGCCATTGTCTACATACTTTTAACTTCGGAACAAACCGATAACATGGGTCATGATCCACGAAAAATATTATCACTTGCTAATTATCCATTTATTACATTAATTGTAATAAATTGTTACTCCATAAATTATCGGAAATAATTGTGCAAGTTTTAAATAAAAATTACTAATTTTTTTTTGATTCCTCGAAGGTAAGTATTTTTCAATTAATCTTTATAAGATAATTAGTAATTAGTGAAATAAAAAAAATTAAGTTTTTAATAGACAGTATTTCTATTGAGTAATGAGTTACCTAGTTTACATTATTATCTTAATGAGAAAATATAAAAGTATCAATGATATAAATCTTTATGACAGACACAGAAGATGCTTTATATTTATAATCAACAGTTTGCTGTATTAATTTGCAATTAAATGCAAATTTAAATGAAGTAAACTTATTATTCACTAGATTAAACTCTTAATAAATATGCATAAATATATGTATATATGTATATATTTTTATCGTATATTCTTATTATTATAATTAATTAGTAGAGTATATTATTGAGATGTCTCATATCATTTAGTGTTAAAACTTTGATGTTAATGCATCTGTATAAATTTATATATATTTTTATTCTTAATATTTAATGTATTTATTTATTCATTCATAAATAATTTATTTTAAAAGATGCAACCACGGTTGAGACAAAGTGTCAATGAAACAGCTTTATGTTCACCAACAAATCTTACTCTGTCATGGAAAAATATATGTTATAGTGTGAAAGTTAAAAAAAATGAGAGTTATATGATGGATTTTTTCCGCGGTCGGCGTATGGAAAGTATTAATATATTAAATGGAGTCAGTGGTGTTGTTAAATCTGGTACTTTGATGGCTATTTTAGGATCGAGGTATTAATTATTATTTTTTATAAGAAATAGTTTAAAATTTAATGACTGAAATAATTTTTTTATGGTAAAGAAAATTTATTTACTGATGATTATTTTAGTGGAGCTGGAAAAACCTCATTATTAGCAACAATAAGTAGAAAAATTAAAAAATGTACGACAGGTGAAATTTTGTTGAATGGTAAATTATTTACGCGGCAATTAATGTCGAAAATTAGTGGTTTTGTGCCGCAGGAAGATCTTGCTATTAAATCGCTTACAGTACAAGAGCATATGGAGTTTATGGTAAATATTTTATTTCTTAACAGTAAAAAAATTTAGTTTGCATACCTCAAATTCAAAGTAATAAGTTGGAGTACCGATTGTGGTCACTACATTGGTGGACACGATACTTTGTTTCATTTAACAAAAAGTATTAAAAAAATTTCTTGTTATTGCAGTTCACTGAAAAAAATTTTCAAAGTAAATGCGGAGCGAATGATTTTTTTTTTAATCTCTTTGGGGTGAAATTAGCTCGGGAGGGGGGGGGGGGTCGTATATGAAAATTTCGAATCTAATCCGAATATTCACTATGAATTCACTTCCGCTTTTTTACTGCATACTTTGATTTAAAAAAAAAATCTGCTTGTAATTTACTACAAATAAAATACGTATTTGAGGTGTGTGCATTAAAGTTAAAAAGTCTGGTATTTTTTATTATAAAATTCAGGCTAAAATGAAAATAGACAGCCGTTATCGTCGAGTAGCACGCAGTCAAAAAATCGACGTCCTTCTTCTCGATCTAGGGTTAATAGAACTTAAAAATTCAAAACTGTCAACGTTATCAAACGGCGAGTGGAAAAGAGTATCTTTGGCAGTTCAGTTACTAACGGAACCTAAAATTTTGTTCTGCGATGAACCAACCACCGGATTAGACAGTTATTCAGCAACAGTTGTCATAGATGCACTAAAAAATATTGCATCTAAAGGTAGAATTGTTATTTGTTCACTTCATCAGCCTGCGTCAGGCTTACTGGATCATTTTCACAAAATTTACCTCCTTGCTGCCGGTAATGTTGCATTCCAAGGAAGTCTTTCTGAAGCTATTGCATTTTTTTCTAGGTATTGAAATCAAAAATATATAATCATTTTTTTTTACGATTATTTATCACTTATTCCTCAAAAAATTACAGCTTAGGTTACAACTGTCCGACGATATTTAGTCATGCCGAATTTTTCGTAAAACTGCTATCAATAACTCGCGGCAATGAAGACGAAAGCATTGAAAAAATAAATAAAATATGTGAGGAATTCAAAAAATCCGTGTATGGAAAACGGATGATGGCATCAATCCAAGAAGCTTTTGCTGGAACATCACTAGATAATAATAACGATAATATCAAAGATATTGTGCCACATCCAATATTTGCTGCAAGTCACTCACCGCTTTATGACTTTAAAAAGATTCCTGTTTTCCAACAACTAAAGTGGCTAACATGGCGCAATTACATTGACTACAAAAGAAATTCAACGGGAATTTTATTGAAATTTTTGATATATATTATTGGTGGTTTGATCCTTGCAACACCTTATATACATGTCACAAGAAATATCGATCAACGTAGCATACAAAATGTTCAAGGTTTGATGTATTATATTGTAACTGAAACAATATTTACATTTCATTACGCTGTTTTTTATACATTTCCTAAAGAAATGCCACTTTTGTTACGTGATATGGCTAATGGACTCTACTATCCTTTGCCTTATTATGTCAGTAAAGTTGCTGTTATGGTAAGTCATTTATTTATTTTATACCCATGTAAAAATGTTACGGAAAAGTTCATGAGAGGGAACTTCTAAATTTGGGACAATTCTGAACTGTTAGTTGATCATTTTTTTAACCAAAAAATTTTAATTTCCAGATCTTGTTCTTGAAAAATTCTTATAGAGACAAAAAACTTTCATAATTTGTTTTAATTCCTAAAAAGTATTAAGTCAAAATTTTGTTTACTCTTAAATGTTTTTCAAGTTCAAAAAATGATCAACTCAAAGTTCAGCGTTGTCTAATATTGGGAAGTTCTCAGTTATGAATTTTTTGGATCATTTTTTAAATGGATTTCATTTGGAGTTTACAGTTATATTTCGTTCTTCAAAATTTTGTCTCAATCAAAATTTTTCCCTTTGAATTTTATCATTTGCTTTTGAGGATTATTTTATTTTTTGTAGATACCAGGTTCTATTATTCAACCATTCATTTACTCCGCTATGATTTACTGTATCACAGGATTAAAAGGTGGATTTATAAGTTTTTTATATTTTGTCCTCCCAGTTATACTTGGAGCTATATCTGCAGGAGCTCTTGGTATTTAATAATTATTATTTATCTATTTACAATATATTATTCAAATCTCTTCTTATTAAAGTGCAATACATAAAATTCATTACGAATTCCTCAGAGATTTTTACATATAAATAACCTCTCATATCATGCAATAAAAATTACAAAAATTATGTAATTATTATTTCTAGTGATTTTTTAATTTTCATTTCAATCATATGGTCTGATAAAATTTTTATCAGAAGTTCATATGCAAAAATTTTTAAGGAACATCGTGATTTTTTTTTATTTACACGAGTAACAAATTTCATAATTAATTATTAATCAATTAATTAATCAATAGGATGTTTAATGTCTGCACTGTTTGATTCATTTGAAACTGCATCACTTTTATCAGTGACAATAGACTTTCTGACCCTTATTTTCAGTGGGATTTATCTGAATCTTGGGTAACTAAATTTAAAAAAAACTAGTAATTAATTTTTATTCACAAACGCTAAAAAAAATGTGACTATTTTTTATTTTAATATTCAAAGGAATTTACCAGCACATATATCATGGTTGAAATATATTTCGCAATTTTACTACTCAACAGAGGCTGTTTCCGTAACTCAATGGCGCGAATATAATTATATAAGTATGTCAATACTTTAAATATAATTTGCATATCAATTTATATCAAACTATTTGCTATTTAAATTCTTATGAGTTGATTTCATAGTCATTTGGCTTTTTTTATTTAATCAAAATAATTATTCGGTTCAAGATTGTTCAACGAATATTGAAGCACCGTGTCTGACATCTGGTGAACAAGTGCTGGAAAATTTTGGATTTACACCAGGAAATTATTTCATTGATTTAATGGGACTTGTAGCTATTTTTACTTTCAGTCATTTTGCAGGTTTTCTGGCGATTTTTTACAGGAGTCGTAAAGAGCCCGTTTATTGAATTAATTAAAATTTTTTTTGTAATTGTATATTTTATAAAAATGCATTGTAATCATCGTTCATTAAAAAAATTTATACTGCAATAAATCATGTGATATTTAGTTTCAATATTATAGTCAAAAATAAAAATATGTGTTATAAATTTTTTATTAAATATATCAAATTTTTTAAATTAAAGTTTATGATGTTTTTTTATTATTAACTCATTTCGCAGCTTTTTTTTTTTATTACTGTCAAAAACGGGAGTGATTTCGAAGTGATTGAAGACTTTATTTAAATCCGAATTCACTCTGATTCGGAGATTTAATACTAAAACGAACTCTTACTTAAAAGTGCGTCCCTAGACTTAAAAGCCCAGAACACAAAATTTAGTTCAACTCAAAAATAGTGTCTCGTTTTACCCCCTATTTCCCTATATTTAAATATATATTATTCTTACATATTTATTTTAAAAATTCCTAAAAGATGTCACTATATTTTTTGTTCTTCATATTATTGAGATAAATGTTTCAAAATAAATTTATATTCGTTGACGTAAAGTTGACATCATCTAAATAATATATTATTGATATATCAATAAAAATAAAGACCCTGATATTGGCCTTCGGGTTGTTGAGTCTCATTGAAAAGAAAAAAAAATAGAATGATTAATATTTCGATTGTCACAAGATTCATGTGAATCAATTGTTCAGTTCGAGGAATATTATTATGATAAATGATAACCAAAAATAGTATTATTAATAACAGTATCTAAAAAAAATAATACGTTTGTTAAAAATTTTTTTTTCTTTTGCTAAATATAGACACAAAAATTTACGGTAACAATTTGACTATGGGAACTATTTCTGTGAGTATGGTAATCATTACCATATGATATAAAAACTTTTACCATAATTATAGAAATTATTTCCATAGTTATGAAAACTTTTCTCAGAAATTATGGACATATATCCCATAATTCCAAATAATTATTACTATAACGTTATTTGATACTTTATGAACGTACTGGGAGTGGTTATCATAATTTTCGCTCCGTGTAGTTAATTGAAAAAATAAATTTTGAGTAAAAATGATCTGCAGAGTAATAATTATTTCCATAAGTGTATACTTAAATTTTTAAAATCTTTTGGTTTTACGATACGATTCTTGTTAATGCGATTTTATTTATTAGGGTGAATACAGTTATTAGTACTTGTACACCAACATTTGTCGAAGTTGAATTATATTTGGCGAAAGGATTCGAAGGATTATTGAGAACTGCTAAGTTACCACAATGTCAAAATCACTTCTTAGCTAACGAAACATCTGTTATATTTGACATACCTTTTGGTGAATGTACATTGGGATTAAAAACTTTCAACCTGGACATACATAAAATTATGAGATCAACAGAGGACTTTGGATTTTCAGGCGTACCTGTAGCTACTAAAATTATTAAATGTTTATAATTTTGAACATTAACGAGTAAACAAATGTAATTTTTTGAAAGAAATAAAGTAAACTTTTGAAATATGAATGTACTTATTTTTAGAATTTAAAGTTAATACCTGAAAAATTTAATATATATGAATTTGTTGATAACTATTACCAAAATTGACATAAGAAGCTCGCTATGAATTTTTCTATGGTGTTTTTGAATACAGATTCTCAATATATTCAATTTCTCAAGTGAATTTCCGATAAGGGAAACGATTTCTCTTGAGTTTTTTCATGGATTTCTGTATATAGTTACTAGAAATTCGCTCCTACGTGTATTTTTACTATGATTTACAATGGAAGAGAAGGAAAAAAAGGAATACCCCAAAGTTCTTATTAAATTTTATTTTCTATTACTTTTTCATAATTCAAAAGAACTTGAAATATTTTTATGAAGCGTTTTTTTAGAAAATTTTATTTTTCGAGACCTTTTATTTTAAAATCGTTTTAAAAATTATATTTGTTGTAATTTTTGTATGAATTACCAAAAAAGGTTGACGATTATAAATTTCAAAACGTAACACAACGGCGAACTTTTGATAATTTTCTCTTAGCAAGTAAATTAGTGAAATTTATTATAGCAAGTAGTAAATACTCACTAATTCACTTTTCAAGTTCTGACAATACATTCGAAAAAAAAAAAACAGTTGGGTGAATGAAATTAATTAGTAATGAAATTTTTTCGACTCTTCTGTAAACTTTTTTGACTTACTTCAAGATTCTCGATTCTATAATTTTTTCCGTGCATAATACGTTCAAAAAAAATTAATTTTCAATTATTTCTGACCGTTTTTCTAAATTTTCGTGAGCGTTTTATGACAACTATTGTTTTATTTCGTTTTTTTTTTTTTCGGCCACCTCATTTTTACCGAAAACAACAAAAAATTCAACTGTCATTAAAAATTAATTTATTTTCTTCAAATATAAGCTTGAAATCCCCCCCCCCTCTCTACTTAAAATATAAACAACCTGTTCATACAGACTACATACTTAAAATATAAATAAATTAATTTTTTGCTAGAAATTTATATTAATATAAAAAAAAATGATTTAAAGTTCAAAACTTTCCATGTTCATTTCACCTCTTGGTGATTCAAAAAAAATTCCAAGAACCTCATATTGCCCGCCTACCATATTCTAATAAAGACATTAAGTAATTGCATCATTTTAATTTGAATCAGAAAGTTATTATTGTATTCTATATATATAATTAACTCAAAATACATAAAATATCAGTATTACTCATAAGCGAGTGATTCATTTAATTATACAAATATATTATCCTTTTCAGTAAAGAATTTAACACTTCATTAGACACAAAATTGGTCATGAGTAAAAAATATGGATAATTGTACAAATATAAGTGTTATTGAACCAATAAAACTAAAGATTAAATCAAATTTCAATACCTGTCTCTTATATATATTCAAAAATGAAAGTAAAAAAACTAATTAAAATTGAAAGAAAACATCTTGACATAAATGATAAATTAAATCTTGAATTTAAAAATTTTATTACAATAAACAGTAAATTTAACTGTAATTATTATGAAAAAAATAAATATCAAAATTTTACATTAAACATAAATATATGTTTTTAATAAAAATATTTATTTTACACTCATAATTTTCATGCCCACGTTTGTCTGATTATTTTAGCCAATCAAACATCTGTATAGAAAATTTATAAAAATAAATATATATGACGATAACAAAGAAATTTAATTTTATTTAAGAGTGGGGTTTTTAAATTTATGTATATAAGTATCAGGCTCCTCTTATTATCGCAGTAACTTGTGAAATTAATTCAGTATACTCTGCAATACTTTAATCGAAAAGAAAGACTAAATTTTCAGTCCATCATAATGATGAAACTTTACTTAATTGCACTTGTTGCAGCCATACTTATTCTAACTCCTTCAAATGTATCATCTGCTGTAAGTATTTATAAAAATTAATACTGTTAATATTTTTTCTTTTTCGATTTCTGTTAATAATAATTTAAATTAATTTTCAGGATGACTTCCGCTACGAATGTCACCCGACTTTTGTAAGGGTATTCGTAAACCCCCAGCCAATGCAGTCCGGATCAATTTCAATAAATGGCGTCCATGATCCAGCCTGTACAAAAGAGTATGGACCTGGCCAGAAAGTTTCTTATGACATGAGTTTCGCTAAATGTGCAGGTGGATCCAAACATATGGCGCTTATGTACAGTTCAGTAACATCTATAACCATGGGTTCATCAACTTCTACTTCATCTTCATCAACAACTAAAACAATCTCGTGTTAAAACAAGCAGTGATTAAATTTTATAATAATTAAAATATTAAGTATTGTAATTATTATAAATAACTGATGTAAGGCCAGCAGATAAATTTTTAAAAAACTGCTGAGGTAGTTGTTAAATATTAATGATCATGTATTCATTTTATGTGGAAATATATGACTATTTAAAATAATATTGTTTTTTATTTATTGTTGTTAAGTCATTACATTGAGAAATTTTTTTTTCAAGGATTATTTTAATTTAAAATTATTTTTGGGCGGGACGGGTACAAAATATGATATTCATTTATTACCGTAAGGTGGACAGTAAAAATTAAAAATTTTGCCATGAAAAAATTCTATTTTGACCGGCTTTTAAAGTAAAAATTATTATAATTATTGTCATTAAAAACAATGAAAATTTTTTCTTTACAATCTGTATGATCAATTGTTTAAAATTTTAAATATATATGTATATTATATATTTAAATGGTGACAGATGACCAATTAATTAGAAATTTATTTACATTTAAACGTGTGTATTTTAAAATAATAACACATGTTTTTACAATTCGTAAGCATTGACGTCACGAAAAAAAAAATGATTATAATATTAATTAAAATTAAATCTTTAAATATTTTTAAAATGAATAAAATATTGTAAGATTTTGTGAATCCCCCTGCTGTAAAAACGTAAAAATTATAGTGACATCAATACTATGTAGTAAACATTTAAATTTACGGTCAAGGAACTAGGTTACAATTGTTTTTTACGATTAAAGTAATTAAATAAAGTGACTGAATTATAAGTTATTAAAAACGCTGATATTTTCTTTTGTCGTTTTCTAAATGACTTTGAACCACGTGACGAACACCTGATCGAATTCGTCGCTTGAACAACTGTATTATAACTATTTCAAGTGCACATTGATGATAACAATTTATTAATTAAGGCAATTCGCTTGAAAGAATAATTTAAACTCATTTTTTTTTTATTTTTAATGTCTTCGTAATGAAACACGTGTAAGATCATTCAGATCCCCTTTGATTATCAATAAAATTTTAATATATTTTGAATTATTTAATTCACTATAATATTCGCCATAGACATATTGCATATTACACACCAAGGGAAGAAAGTTCGACATTTCAACCCATGTGTGTGATATGCAGATTGGGACTTTCTTTCTAAGTGACGTGAATACAATTTTTCACCATATCATAAAAAATTAGCGCATGCGCCATTCTTCCCACAGAGGTAAAAATTTAAACTTTGAGGTGTAGATCTGGTGAAAATTTGTATACACACCACGGAGGAAAGTATAATATACTATTTCAAAAGTAGTGTTTAATCTGAAACTGCACAAAACGAGAATATAATATAATGTACTATTTTATATTAGTGACGTCGTAAAATATTTTTTATTTTTGTTGAAAAACATGATAAAGAATCACAAAAAAAAATTGTGGAAGCACAATAATCGTTAACTGAATTCGCGATCCTGTTCCTCAGTCAATAGCGCACATAGATTTTTTATGATTGAGTTGTACTCAATAACCTGTGCAATCTCAAACCTGGTTTATTACAGACACGACCAAGTTGTTCTAATATTTCTGGGGAGTCAATTTGGCCATTTATGGTTTTGTAGAAAAATACAAGATTAGCAATTTTTGTAGGAGAGTTTGCTGATCTTAAATTGATCATACACTTCTTCTATGTTTTATACGAATTTTTTCATTATGTTTTGATAACAAAAAATTTTCGATTGATTATCGTATTTACATCTTATCAAATCGTCCATGAAATCATTCTTGTAGGGCACCTGTATCGCGGCAAAGTTTGTTTTTCTCTCCTACTTTTTTCTACTATATTTTGTAGTGGGATTGACATACTTGCGTACATAAATATAAAGTCGAATTTATTACCACAAGTAGTTTAATTAATTTGTTACACTTAGATGTGTAGACAGAGTATAAAAATTAACTAAAAATTTTTCATAATTAAATAAAAAAAAATGAAGTTCTATATAATTTTGATTGCCTCAATATTCTTAATTGTTTCTCCTTTCATTGTTTCGGCTTTTGTAAGTATTAATTACTAGTAATTTTATTTTTCACATTCAAAATTTCGTACAATGAAAACAATAATTTACAATTTTAGAGTGATAGAGTAAGTTATGAATGTTTCCAAAAATTCGTTCGAGTTAAATTCACACCACTTGAATCATTCAAAGGAAAAATAGATGTCGCAAATAATACAAATAGTCCAGGGTGTCATCTTTCTGCTGGAATCGATCAACAAGTTGTATTTGATATCTATTACAAGAAATGTACAAATAGATCGAGAAAGTTTGGGCTCTTTTTAACAGAGAAACACCGAGGGCCAAAAATTGGTAATCAGAGAAGAAGAAATACCGTACACGGCTATTGGCCTGAGGTTGATTGTCCCATATTTCCAAAAACTCAAGTTGATATTCATAATAGAGACTGTCCCGGTACCATAGAAAGAGTAAATGGTAAATTGGTGTGTTATGAAGACGATTAAGGGATTTTGTTGATTACCAAATTTGGACACTCACTTATGCATAAGTGGTGTCTCTTTTAAGTGTGTTTTCATTATTTTTTTCTTTTCACAAAATTAGTAATTATTAAGTTTACATTGAAAAAAAATTACTTATTATTTGATTCTAAAATATTTGTATATGTAGCAAAAAACTTTATCAATATCAATTAATTTTTTGTAAAATTTATGAATAAGTGTAATTTTTTTAAATAAATTGAATCTATTAAAATGTACTTAAGAGTTTTATTTTTTTTACTTTATTTGTTGAATCCTTAAATATAAAATTAGAAAATTACGATCATTCATTTACTGGCTTAGCCACCTTACGCTGAAAAATTTTCGGCGCGCAAAATTTTCTAAATCTGGGTTGAGACCTTACAAAATATTAGTAATGATATATTTAGATTATTAAAATATTATAAATCAAAGAAATATAATTGAATAAAAAATACTTTTATTTCAAAGATGTTTTAAAAATAAAAATAGTTATGAAAATTATATTTTTATGTTTTATAACGAAAAATTTTAATTGTTGGTAATATCGATGGGCAATTACTTGATATAACACTATTGCATACATATCGTACTTATCATATATTTTTGTTACTGATAATATATATACATTAAAATTTACGATAAAAATTATATTAATTTTTGATACGTTATTATAACAACTACGCAAGTTAGTGAATAGTAACAAATAACGTTTGTTTATAGTAGAACAAAAATAAATATAAGTAAGGTCGAATTTATCATCAACAGCTGCTCGATTGTATTTGAAAAATTTTTTTTTATTTTACTTACGAAAAAAAAAGAGAAATAAACAAAGTCTACAAAATATTATATTCTGTAAACATTAAACAGATAATTATGAATTGATATATTTATATACATGGCGCCATATAGCGTCCATGTTGTCTCCATGTATTCTTTTAGGAAAAATTATTTGAAATAAAACTAACAATTAATAAAAAATTAATTGATTCTATTAATTGTTTTTAGGGGTATCTAATAAATTATTTGTAAGCGAAAAATTTTTTTTAGCATCGCAATTTTTTATTTACAAAAAATTTATAATATTAATAATAACAATTTTTTTTTTATAAATATTAAATAAAAACTAAAAGCTGCATTAATATTATAAAAAAAATATATATAGGTATAAAAATTTACATGATTAAATTGATTTTGAATGTGAGAATGAAAAATTTTAGATATCAAATTGCGATGACCGAGAGACAGAAAAATATCGAAATTAAATTTTCATTACAACAGATAAAAATTTTTATCTATACAATTATTATCTGAATCGTATTATTTACGTACACTTAATTTTATAATTGAAAGTTTATTTATTTTTAATATATATTTATATTTATATAAATTCATGAGGATAAAAATCATCTTAATATTTTTTACGTATAAAATTTTTCATTATAGCCAACAGTATTTATTTACTTTTTATATGAACACAAAATTTTTTTGTCATTTTTACGAGAATATGAACAAACAAAAACAAATATATTTATAAATATTTATGTACTAAATAGTTGATAATTATTAATGTCTACTATTCAATAGAATGGAATGTTTTTAATTGGATTTTTTGTTGTAGATGAAAAAAATGGCACGTTCTATACTACAAATGTTAATTAGGCAACTTTACATAAATATATGTATATCTATTTAAAATGGGTTTAGTCATTTGATAATAGTATTAAATATTATTGTTAATTATAAATAATAAATTTTTATCAACTATAATTATTATTATTATAATTATATAATAAATAAATTATGAAATTTAAAAATGGCCTTTAATGAAACGTAATCTCAAGTATATTTAAATTGTCATAAAGGAAGATATCGATTACTTAGATTTTTTTTTTGATCGTATCTATTACTGAATTTTTTTAAATCGATAATATATATAGATATTCAATTTTATGAATATTTAATAAATATATCAATAACTGATAAGTATTTTTTTTAATGATAAATATTGTGGTTTAAAATCAATGAGTCAATTTTTAATAAAATTTAATGAAAAATATTTTTGAATCTAAAAAGTTAAACAAGTGCAACAAAGATAGTACCGTTCGTTGACTTGAGTGTGATAGAGAAAAAATTTCAGACCCCTCTTAAAAGAACAAATTAAAATTGTAAAAAATAAAAGCATCTGCTTTTTACACTGGAAAAAAGAATAATTTTTTTTGAAGACTAAAATATTAATGCGTTAAAAAATTATTTTATGAAAATTTGCACTAGTTATTTCTCGATACAAAAAGTACTTTCTTGACCAAAAAATTGTTTCATCAAATAGTACACTAGCTTAATTCAAATAAATTTCATTATAACCAATAAATATTTCAAAAATTGATATTAAACACTTTCTTGATATAAGAATTTACTTCTCTGAGTTAAAAAGCAAATTTATTGGCTCAAAAAATTATTTTTTTTCTTCAAAGGAAATTCTTTTTTCTCAGTAATAGTCTCGAGCTTCATTACGCATTTAAAATTTTCGAGAGAAAATCCCGGACGATGCGAATTTTTAAATTCAATTTTATTTGTCATATTTATATACTGAATTTTTATACCAAGTTCTTGTTATAAAATCAATAACATCGACGGAGTCTTTATATTTATATACGACATTTAAACAGTCTCTATTAATTACCTACCTAGGCAATTTATTTAAGTATCTAAGCAATAAGTAAACAGGACCAGAGTTAAACATAATTTTGCAAGTAACTAAACAGTAAACAATAAACAATTAAATATTATCAGTAATTGTAATGTTTACTTAAGTTATGTAAGCAGTATAAATAGATACGATCGATGTATTATAAAAACTGTTGACTGATACTTTCTTTTTAAATATCAATTAATCGATATAAAGTGCGAGCACTTGTTTGTTATTTTATAAATTTTTTTTTTGTCGTACAAAAAATATTAAATTTGCACGTTATTATTTATAATTGTCTACGTAATTATATTAACAATTAATAATTATCATAATTATAATTATAAAATATAATAGCAAATGGAACAGTCTTAAAGTTCACTTTTATGTCCCAATTTGGCCGGAATATTGAATATTATTATTGTTGTTGCTGTTGTTATTATTAATAATAATAATAAATTGAATTGTAATAATAGTTACACTTTGTCAGCATGCGCATGATTTTTTTGAGCCTGTCGGTGACTGATTTAATGCAAATCTTTCACCGTCGACTTGATCTTGAGCTCCGTTTCCTTTCATTATCTGATCATTTTGTAAAATCTGATAATAATTATTATCATTAATATTACAATTATTCATTTATTTATTAGTAGAATAATAGATTTGATTAAAATTACTGACCTTATTGACGAGAAAACGCGCAGCTTCTTCGATATTTATATTTTCTTTAGCAGAAGTTTCAAACCAGCCGACAAAATTTTTTTCTTTGCAATAGTCATCCATTTTACCAGGCGAGTTAGCGAGTCCTTCTTTAGATTGGTCACATTTGTTGGCTAGTAAAACACAGGGTATTGGTGATCCGTCGGGTAATTGTACTTTTGAGTCTAAATCTTGCTTCCATTTTACAACAGCATCCAATGTCGCACTTCTCGTAACGTCAAATACAATAAAGGCACCGACGGCTTCTTTATAATAAACACGGGTCATATTTCCAAACCTCTCTTGGCCTTAAAAATAATTTCATTTTGTAAAAAATTTATGTCTGAATTGAGAAATTTTAAGTGACGTTATTTACCGGCAATGTCCCATAGTTGCAGCCTTATAATTGTGTTTGGATCCCAGTTGAGTACTTTCAGTGCAAAGTCAACGCCAATTGTTGCGCGATAGTGTTGAGAAAAAAACTGATGGACATATCTTTTGATAATTGATGTTTTTCCAGCCCCAAGCTCACCAATTACTAGTATTTTGTACAAATGTTCACGTTTTTCAGTCACGCCGCTACTTGGCGCGTTATTGTGCGTCGACTAGAATTTAAAAAAATAATAATTATATTCACAACTTTTTTTTGTTTCCATATTTAAAATAATTTATTTTTTTGAAAATTAGCTAACAAATTTTGGAAACGAAAATTCCTTGACCTTTTTAGGTTTGCAAGGCTCCAATATATCAATTTTCACACAAAAAAAAATGTTATTTTCAGTCAAGAAAATATTTTTGAAAACAAACGTTTTTGGGAATCAAGTCAAGATTTTTTTGAGCCAAGAGAATTTGTCTTGGTCAGAGGAGACTTCTACTTAATCTAAAAAAATTGAGGTTTCCAAAAAAATTTTCTTGAATTAAGTGTTGCGTTAATTTTTTTAAATAATTTTTAAATTCAAACTTTTCTAACCTTAAACTATTAAAAGGATTCAAATTCACATTTTACAGTTTTAATTATTCAGTGACTAATACTGTGGCAAATTACAATTCTTTATACTTTGAAATATTCAAATTTTTGGTTTTTATTCAACCGAGATCAGGGAAACTAAAAATTTGTTTTAAGACTACACTATTATTCTTAAATCAGTTAAAATTTTTTGTACACCTCGAATGCGAAACGTGACAGTAGTCACTAATTTTTTAAATAAAGCTATCATCCGGTATTAATTTTACCCCACTTTCGAAAATAATTATACAATTATACTTTTTAAAATTAAATAAATATATAGTAAAAGTAACGGACTTTAATAAAAATTTTTACGGTATCTAAAGATTTTTTTCCAAAGCTTATGAGGAAATTTTTTTATGTCCGAGTTAATTAAAAATTTGTATGACGTATGACGTATGCTTCAATTTAACCGTAATAGTTGGCAGTCACAACATAACTGCGGAACTTTAGTAATAATAAAAATTAAAAATAAATATTAGATATTATTATCTCATAACTTAGTAATACAATAATTATATTTTACAATAAAAATAATTATTTATTAGTCTTATCTTATCTAATGAGAATTCATTGAACCATAGAATTAAATTTAAAATCATGATATTTTTAAAAATATTTATTGTAATAATCTAGTAATTATTATAAATATTTATAGTAACATAAAAATATGAAAATATTTTTAATTTAAACTGACAAATTATTTTTTAAAAATAAATAACAAACCATAAACCATTTCCATGATTTTGGATTAATTTTCCATCTACCAAAATCATAAGATTTAATTGTTTGCCAAAATTTGACATCCATTTCCATAATCAAAATTTATTTTTTAAATTTCAACCACAACAGAAAAAAAAACCATAAATTAATAAAACTCAGATTTTTAATAAAAAATAATAAATTTCTCAGAGTATAGACACTAAATAAATTACGCTCTAAAAAGACACGATAACGCAATGAAATGAAACAAAATGAATGAAAAGCTTATGTGGAAGAGGAGAATGACACTGATAAATCCCCACTATAGTATAATTCGTCGTTAAGATATCTTAATGACGAAAATAAAATTAATTAATACTTAATAAACAAAGTTTCAGTGGAAACTTTTGGGATTAAATACAAACAAAATAATTTAAACTCAACTTGAGATTCTAATGCGTAATCAGACTCTACTCATGTGATTTTAATTTTTTTTAGTCAGTAAAATATATCCACAAGTAAATCAAGTTTGTTTGACGGAATAAAATCTGGTCTCTACCTTCAATGCATTTGCATTTTTTTTATTTCTTATTTTAAAAGAAATAAATGAGGGAGTATGAGAAGCCACGAGTGGTAACTTGAAACTACAAGCGAGAACCGCAAAGTGCAACTATCGATCCGCATCATAGAATTACGCGTGAATACTTGTATCACAAGCCACATAAAAATATATAATTATTATTAATATCGAGCAATCTACAGTCACTACGTAACTGCCCGAGTATAACTCCCAAATTTATTGAGTATGATTTGAATTTAATTGTTTATAAAAATCTCTACTCTAAAACTAACTCCAGAATTTTTTGTTTATTTTTATTATCATAGAAGACATGGCGTGTACTAAATTTTTCTTATTTTCTCTTAATTATATAGATAATAGTCATATATATTCAGTCATATTCAGTGACAGAATAATTAAAGTATTAATTTATTTAAATAAAATAAATACGACCTTTTTCCCGCGTAATTTAAAAGTAATTCAAATAATGGATAAATTTACTTATCTCGATACTTGGCAATAAAAAAAAGTTTAAACCATGAAAAGTCACAAATTTAAGTTAAGACTTTTCTAACGATACCAAATTTAACAACAGTAACTAATTATATCTTTATTCTCTTAATAGTATAAATAATAATCAGGGTTTGTGTTCAACAATAAGAATAAAAGAAAAGAATTCGCGGAAATTTCCCTGTATCAAAATGACGATCGCGAGCAAATTCAAGTAAATTAAATCGAAAGACATATTCAAATATCGAATGTCATAAAAGAATGTTGAATAAATATTATATATAATTTAAAATTCAAAAATTAGTTTAAACCTCACCGAACTATCTCCACTAAATCTTCTTTGCGTATCAGTGCTATCTCCACTACTAACAGCCATTGATAAATTATTTTGATCCTCTATTGACGTAATAAATTTATTATTGTTATCAATAATATCAATACTGTGTAAATAATTATTATCAGTATCTTGCTCGTCAATGGAATCTTTGAAAGTAGTGGAAAATGAATCAAATGTACGGACATTAATGTGCCGAGATATTCCGTATATTTTTATATTGTCATTGTTGTCAATAGAACACTTTGGATCGGAGAGATTCAATGAATCACCAGAATTGTCAATCACTGTATCCAATGAATTTTCGCCAGAGTGATTTACTTCTGATGATTCAAAGTATTTTCGTTGAAATATCGCACGTTTTTCTTTGAGAAATGATAGTTTACGCTTTACTTCCACTTGCGATGATTCATCAGATCTAATTTCTTTTAGCGCTGACTCGGAATCGGATTTTCCGACGAATTTTCCTTTTTTAGTTTGGCCAGATTTTTCATCAGGCCATTTGGACAATGCGTAGGGTAGTGCTGATACTGCTTGATGTTGACCTGGTGATTCTTGACCAACTGGTGGCAGGTCTGATAAAAATTCAATTTTTGATTTTCAAATTTTATTAATATCTGGTATTTTTAAAATGTTTTGGAATTTTCTTACTAACAATAATTTATTTTACTTATAGCTACCTTGAAAATTTTTACATCATTTTTAAAAAATCCAGTATGAAAGTCAATTTTGAAAGTTATGTTTACGGTAAAAAGTATCAATGGCCTTAAATAAAATTTTTAAAAAATTGAACTTTATTTTTGAATAGTAAATTTTACTAAAAAAATATTTTTAAAATTAAACCAAATGTAAAACATAAATTTAATTATTCCGTTCATTTTTACAAAACTAATATTTGAATTTAAAAAAATAAAAGATTCAAATTTTGAAAAATTTAATTTTTGAATATTTTCAATAAAATTAATGTCAAATAATGAATGAAATATATTATAAAAAAAAAAAAAAAAAAAAAACACGTCATATGTAAATAAAAGTGAGCACGTTTTTGAAACCCAATTATAGCAGAGGCTAATAAAAATAATCACTGATTAAATAAAATGTATCGACCACATTGACCGAAATCCTATTTCCCAAAATAAGTAATAACGTTAGTAGCTAATAAGTAAATATAAAAAATAAAAATTTCCAAAACATTTAAAACCCTAGATGTCTATAGATCTCACCCGAGTCAACGAAGCTAGTCCTTATCGTAACAGACGGCGATCTTCGTTGAAGAAGAGTTGTAACAGTGGTGACTGTTTTGTCAGTAGACAAGTTTTCAGACGGTTTCTGTCGTCGATGAGGGTCGTCTGTACGTCGTTCACTCGTTGTCGTAACTAATCCCTTCTCTCTTTGCTGCCCCCACGTATTGCTTGGACTACGCCTCTCCATTGACGTCGATTTATTACTCTCCCTACCCTTTTGTTTATCTGCTGAAGATAATTTTTCATCAAACTTGTAACCCTTCTTGCTCATTACTCTTGTTCCTGATGATGATGTTGATGAAGGTTTGCTCTTATAACTTGGGTGGTAATCATGACTAGGAGATTCTTGTGATGATTGCGAACGACTACTGTCACCTTCTGGTGTCTGTCGTACTTCCGGGATCTGCTCTGTTGAACTCAGACGAAATTTATTCAAACTCAATCGCCGTACGAGTGAAGCTTTCTTTTTTTTCATCATTTTTTTAACTGGTACTTCTTCTTCTTCTTCTTGATTTTCTTCTTCGTCGGGTAATTCTACTGACGATCCTGATATTCTCAACCCTGATAAACGGGTTGATACTGTTGCTGGTGATTTTGATAACGACACTCGAGTTGTATCGTCGTTATCAACAGACTTGTTTGTAACTGTTCGGTTGGTAGACTCTAAAAGAAATCGCCGGGTGAAAAAAAAATATCTAACCTGTCAGATGTTTATTTAGGGCTTCTAATGATTTTATTAACTGGGTCGGATTATATAAACTTATTTTAAACATTCAGATTTTTTTATTTCTATTCGAAAACTTGTAATGCATGGGATAAAGCCGGACAAAATGGAGAACTTGAAATTTTTTTTTTTTTAATAGATTTGAATCTTCAAAAATTACCTTTACTATTATTTTCAAGAAATTTAAGGAACTCAAACATGAATTTTTACTAAATTTGAAAAAACTTTCTTTGCTTTCAAACTATGGTGCAAATCATATTTATAATTTGAGTTTATACGCGCGTATGCTTTGAAATTTTGTTACTAATTACAAAAAAAAAATTATTTCATTTTTTGAGGATTCCTTATTTTTTGTAAATAAAAGTATAAGATCCCGAATATTCCATAAAAAAAAATTTCATCGATGCTTTAATATTCTCATTATTCTCAGCTTTCCCTTGTGTATTTAATTATATCATAAAAAAATCAAAATATTTTTATAAGGGTATCCATTCTTTAGGTTAAATCTGTAAAATTAAAATATTATACTTTGGAAAATCTCAAAAATTTATAACTGATTACATAAATTTCTATATTTTTTTACTGCTAAAAAAAATTTTAAAGTAAGAATCTGTTGATAAACAAAAAATTTCATTTCGGTCCTTATTCAGCGCATGCGCATGCCATGTCATCAAACTTGTCGACTCCATTTTGCGTCACTTTGAATTTTAAATTTTATATGCAACGACATTTTGTCATTCTTCATTAACTTTTTAACAAATCAAATTAAATGACAGCTGAATTTGTAAAAAATTTTTGAGTCACAAAATTAAATTTCAAAAAAATTAATAATTCAATTTAATAGAAAATCTAAATCGCTATTTATTAAAATGATAATTCATAAAATATGTTAACATATTTAATGAATGGACTTCCTTATAAAAATATAAAAAGTTGCTTTCACAAAAAAATTTCCGAACGAAAAACATAAAATAAAAAAAACCTGGTTCAATTTCATCTATGGAAGGTTGCGATCCAAAGCTTTTAGTTTTCTTCCTCTTAAACAAACGATCCTTGAAGGAGTTTTTCAACCTTCCCTTTTTCTTTTCTTCCATTGATAAATTTTCGAATTTTTCAGAAGCATAGTCATTTTTAATATCACTTATGACATCTGTCTTTTCTATCAAAACATTGTTATCTTCATTAACATTAAATTCCGTAATTGTTACTGTACTCTTAGCATCATCTTCAGTAGCGTTATTACTTTCATTATCATTATTCTTATCATTATCATCCTTATCAAATGATAAACGTGCGATCACTATATCCGGCGAGCTCCCTTCATTTCCACTTTCTTCATTCATTTTAATTGAATATTTCAATTAATTATTTTCACTTTATCACTTCAATAAAAAAACCTCTCTATATCTCTATAAATATGAATATCTATAAATAAATAATTAATAACAAGTAGCTATTAATTACTTGCATAAGAAAATTCAATTCCAGCCCGTGTTGAAAAAAATTAATAAAAAAAAAAAATAAAAGCTTGTAAGCTGAATAAATTCTAGAAGTGAACTAAAATGTTTGTATAAAAATATAGTATATTGTAGGTAGAGTTGATATCATCCCCCCTTAAATAAAATAATTGTTTACATAAAAGTAGGTGACCAAGTGGGAGTAATTTTTCCCCACCCTTGCACTTTGTTAAACATGTCCTTATTATTTATTTCTGTATATATATATATATACACAGAAAGATATATTTTTTTTTGTTATATTCTTAAAACTCAGGACCTTTTGTCCCTTTATTTACCTGTTACGTCGACTATGACGTCTGATATCCGAGCCGAGTGAAAAATGAGACAATGTTTAAATTTTTTAACAGAATAGTATTACATATTTTTTATTTGTTTGATTAAATTTTTATTATTTTGTTTATTTTGAATGAAATATTGCTGTTTACTTAAATTCATCGTGTAGAAAGCATTTATTGTATTGTAGGTACATAAGAAAAAAAAATGTTTCCTTGACACTATTGAGGTAAATAATTGCTGAAGTCTTATCAATTGATAAGACATATAGCTTATAATATATATATGTATATTTATATATAGTGAAATAGTTTTTTTTTTTCTATTACTAAAGTCTACTGTTATTTAACAATCATTTCAAAATTTTAATGATAATAGGAAACTTATAAATTTTATGGATAGATTTATTTTAATTACCTCATTATTTAAATGAGCTATCAATGGTTTCCCTGTTTCAACAATATTTTATCAGATCATTATAACGAAAGCGCTGGGATTTAAGTTATTCATTTATTTAATTGGTAATAAGAATATTTATTTGCATCGTAATTGGCGATAATATGACGAAAAAATAATAAATGATGTATTGATTTTGATTAATTGGATTGAGCATTCAGAATAACCGTAATAGCTATTGAAGCATTTAAAAATAAAATTTTAGATTATCGCGATAGTTGTGAATGATTGATGGATTATTTGGTAAGGTATAGTCAAGCTTTGAGTTGCGTGACCAAATGCAAAATGCTTTAGAGCATAAATCCTTTTGGATTGTTATAATTAATTGGTAAATGATGAAAAAATTATGGAATTGAATCATTTTATTTTTTTAATACAAGTACTGTATTTATTAAGGTAATACTTAAATTTTGATTGCATATTTTAATCTGTTTTGGAAAAAATGTATTTGAATGTTTTATTTTTACAATCTGAGGAATATATATTTCGAAAAAAGAAAATTTTAGTTAAACTAGATCAGCGAAGATCAATTTTCATTCAACTTCGTGTCGCATTTAGACTTGTTGCACCAAAAAGCTTGGAATAGATTATTGATTTTGGATAATAATAGTTTCAGTTTTATTATATTTTTGAAACTGGCTTTAATTTATTTTGCGAATATAAAAATGTCATCGGTAATTTCATTTTTTATTAATTTCAAAATCAATTAAGAAAAATTAAAATACAAAATTATTATTCTGATTTAGCAGTTTCAGAAAAATATTTTCGAGTTGTAAAAACTTAGAGATGATAATCTGTAATTTTTATCTTTACAGAAAATACAATAATTTTTCGTTTTCAAAATTACTAGTGTACTCTTATATCACCGAAAAGTGAACGTTCACTCTTTTATGTTTTTTTTTTCTTATTTGGTTTAAAAGAGTACTCTTTCTACAAGTTTAATCAGTGAAAAACTGATTCGTTTAGTGGCTGAAATATTTCATTGATTCGGTATTTGATGGTAGAAGAGGGTCAGAAATGTAGCCACTCCCGAACTTCTTTCGAATATTTAATTGGGTGGCTTTTATAGTTTCGGAAGTTAAGTAATTACTTCAAATTCCCTATAATAAATTACAAAACGATCACTTGTCCCACTTTCTATTCAAAAAGTACTATCGTTTTAACCGACTAGTATACTAGTGTCTTGACCTATCGAAAAATTTTACAATGTCCAAATTTAAATAATAATGGTTACATTTAAATAATTAATGTGATAAATTCAACATAAGTAAATAAACTACGAATAATATAAAAATACAGGTCATAATAACTTGATAGTATAAAAGATAAAAAATCATCCAAGGATAACTTCAATATCAACTTCCGAAAGTATATATAATATTGCGGTATGGAAATATTGGTACATATAGATTTGATATTATTGAAGACAAAACCAACAGTGATGCAATTGAATGAAATAACATGTATTGATTGCGATAAGAATCTATACTTACTGTTGATTTGATTAATTAATCAATATCAATTAATATACATTCTTATTACCATTCCTGTTAAAAAAAAAAGAAACGTTCAAAAAAGTTGATATAAGTGAACTTCCAAGTTAGAGATAACTCTGAAATTTGTGAGGATCATTTTTTGAGCTTGAAATAAATTAGAGTATGAAAATTTTCAATTTCCTGACCTCGTTTTTGGGTAATTTTGATAAAAATAAAAAAATATTCGTAATTGGTTTTAAAGTCTTTTTTGAATATTTTCAAAAACAGCGAAATTTTTGAGTAAAATTATTTTTGCTTAAAAATACCGAAAACGTGACCAAACAATATTCATTTCGAAAAATTTTTTTTTTAATTTTTTTTCAAGTTTCAAAAATGGTCAATTCAAAGTTCAGAATTATTTCCAATTTGTAAGTTAACTTATTTCAAATAAATGGTCATCGAAAAATTAAAAGGCCAATGCAAGACATTAATTGAGAGAAAGATAGAACTTTTGTAAATTTGAAACTGGAAATAGGTATAAAAATAGTTATTATTTCATACCATTTGCATAACCATAATAAAATACTTTTCAATTCGTTTTTTCACTAACTGTTTACTTGTCATCGGCGTTAAAAGTACTGACGTTAACACTAGTTATCTTAGCATATTTAAATTCATTATTATAATTCTTGATCTTTTTGCCAGATGCTTGTGATTGTAACAATAAAATTTCAAATTATAGTTATTATAAAATATATTTAATCTGTTCCTAAATTATGTTGAATAAAAAAATATTTATTTTACAAATCATTCCTATCCAATAATATTTGAAAAAACAATGAATTGAACAAAAAAAAAAAAAAAAAAAAAAAAAAAACATTATTGACTTGAAATAAAATTAACGATGATAGTATGCGCTGAGATTAAAAAATTAATCACCTTATTTTTATCGTCATGTAAGTCCATCTGGTTTTAAGCTCTATTTGAAGTACACATATATTTTAAAAAGAATGACTGATAGGAAAAAAATTATTTTTAAAACTTATGACGAAGCGTTTATTTTAAAAATTCGTTCTGTTCTTATTGGTTTATTTTGTTTCATTATTATCATTATTTTTATCAACATATTTGCTTTTCCAAAGTTACGTTATTTTATTGTTTTTAACTGAAAAACACGCGAGGTAAATAAAGTTTAATATAATAAAATATTGTTGATTATAATGTTTCAGTAAATACTCTCTCAAAATGAATCAGTGAAAAGTACTTTAATCAGTGAATATTTACTGATTTATAAAACTTTTCACTTACTCATTTTAAGAGAATAAATATTTGGTAATTGAAAGTAATTGTTTCTAATTTCAATAGAAATTTTAATGTATAAAAATATGGTTTTAATAAATATGTAAATAAATAAATGAAATAAGATAGTGATAGATATTTAATCCACTTAAGAAAGATTAAAAAAGGGTGAATATAAATTATATATATATGTACATACATATATATAAAAGAAAATTTCAAGTCGATACCGTTAATAAAACCACACAGAATACTTTTTTTTATTACTATAGAAATTCGATCTTAAGACAATATATATATATATATATATATAATGTCTTAAGATTAAGATATTAAATTAT
This sequence comes from Microplitis demolitor, assembly GCF_026212275.2. Lineage (NCBI taxonomy): Eukaryota > Metazoa > Arthropoda > Insecta > Hymenoptera > Braconidae > Microplitis > Microplitis demolitor. Next base: position 3,570,839 of record NC_068549.1, on the reverse strand, counting down.
AATGACTTTAATAATGAATGAGTCAAATTTCAAGAAAAAAAATTTCATTAAATTTCCGATATTTAAATCTCATTTTTATTACAATTCAGTTTTTTTTTCACTTCTATAATTTAGTCTATTTTTTTAATGAAATCTATCGCATTAGCGAAAAATTCATAAATGCATTCACTTTGGTAAAAATAGTATCGAAGTATTGTCTTTTTCTTGTCGAATCTATAAAAATTTTAATAATATTTTGATTTATTCTTTTAAATCGATAATTTAAGTATGATAGGAATAAAAGCCACAATATTTGAATAGATGTTTTTCTCAAACATACAATAACATGTCGAAAAATAAATTAAATCGAAAAACCAGGCAACGATTTGACCCGAAATGACCCATATACATGTGAAGTATATAAACAACTGGATATGAAATCTTAAATTTCAAGTTCAAAAGTAAAAGTTTTATTTATTTAAATAAAATAATTCGTCAGCCAAATTAATGATAATTAATTATCAAAACAATTATTGATTTTATTTAATTTCTCTTTATAATTTTTTTTATTTTATGTTTTTCAAGTATCAACATACTATTTCTACTTTAATTAACGTACATGATTTCCTACAGTCTTAATTAACGACTTTATTAATTTAAAATTGAGCAATTAATATTTATTCGTACGAATTCAATTATGCGATTACTCGGGCTCAAATAAATTTTATTTTATTTTTTTAGTAAATTGACATTAATTGAACTAAGCAAACTTTAAAACTGCACTAAGTGAAAATAACACTTTTACTTATAAATATTTATCAATTAAAAAAGTTAATTTCTCTATAGCAATCAAGAATATTTTTATTTTTGTACCAATAATTTATCGACGGAATACAAAACATTTTATTTTTGAATAGAGTTGTTTGAATTGTTTGCTCATTTCTCTGCGGTCGTAAAAATAAGCATCAATTTTTTTTTCAAGATATTTGTAAAAAAAAGTAATTAATAAAAATAATTATCGAGTCAAAAAAAGCTATACAATATTTTAATATAATTAATCTATGGGATTTCGAGAAGATGAGACACCTAAACTTTTTGTTTTACTCTCAAAAAAATAAGTAACTTCTTCGCTGCACCCATACAATAAATGAAAATTCAAAATGATGCTAAAGTTAGCGGACAATTAACAATTTTCGGATTTTTTTTGACAATTTAATTTAAAAAAAAAAATATGCACATGTAGAAAATTAAAAAAACTATAAGTGCAATTTTCCGAACTATTTTTTTTTTTTTTTAATTGTCGTTTTTAAAAAAATCAAAAAATTAAATACCTAATTTCAGTATGATTCTGAAATTAGCAGACAATTAAAAATTTGCGGATTTTTTTTTCGACAAATCAATTACAAAAAAATAAAAATAAAAACATGCACATGTAGAAAATTTCAATTTGTAATATTTTCAAAAATCTAAAAATTATTTGACGTCGGCTAGTTTCGTATTTCAGTTTCATAATTCAAAAAAATGTATTTACAGACAATTTTGAATTTTCAGCTTTCTGTGGTATTTTTAGAAAACGTTAAAAACTTTTTTTATTATTCCACCTTTTGGTGATGAATAAAAAGTCGATTGCCATCCTAAAATTTTAATTAGTTTCTTTATTTATAGTATTGATATTGATTACTTGTAATCACATAAATATATTAATGATAATTGCGATTATCTCGATACGTCATACAAAATTTTAAATTAATTATGACCTTAAGAGACAAATAATTATTTTGTTTTTGTGAGATAAAATAAAAGAAAATTCAAAATTTAAATAAAATTGTTTTTCACTTAAAATAATATTTTTTTTTTTTTCGTAAAAAAATGGATTTTCGAAAATGTTAGTCACGTTTATCAAATCTTTCTTCTTAAGATTAGATAGTAAAAAAATATAAACACGTAATCTTTTATCTCCCGACATATCGACGCCACCAAAATATATTTTTATTTAAATCTCTAGCAATATCGCCAATAAATATAATATTCCTAAAATTTTTCCACTTTTTTTTATTAATATCCATATATTTATGATATATTTTTCTACCAAATATATATAAATAAATTTAAATGTATAAAATAAGCATCACATATTTAAATGTTAGTAAGAAATTTTTTTTTACTTTTCGATAATTTATTATTTAGTGAATTTTAAATAATCGCTAAGTATTGATTTGAAAAATTTGAAAAAAATCCCGCCAATTGGTTCAATAATTCTCAGTATTGTAATCTTTACCACAAACAAAAATTATAAACTGTTGAAATAAATAATAATAAACAACTTACCATTTGTGAAAAAATCCACAGGCAATAATATCAGTCGTAATATTTTTTTCACAGTAAAAAATTCAAAAATATTATTTTTATTTATAAATAATAATTTTATAAATGTTTAATAAGTATTTACACTGCGTTGTATCGCGTGTGTCAATACAGCTGAATGACTTCAGCCATATTGTTAATTTTGATTCCTTAAAATATCAAAAGCGGCGTCTCTGTCGGTAATTACATAACATTGAATTGTACTTTCTCTCTTTACTGCATTGTAAAAGTTTAAATTTAAATCATCTTTCACCAGATAACACTCGTCATATCTTTTGATGAACTTTAATATCATTTATTTTGAATACTTTTATTATAATTCAAATGATAATTGATAATTACACTTAATTTAATTACTATTACTAAATTTAATTATAATTTTTAAATTCACATTTTATTTCCCGGTCATAAAGGTGGCAGCACCTTCTGGGCGAAAAGTTTTTTCTTTATTTATTTAATTTTTATTATGAATTTCAAAATTTATATAAAGATCCTAATGTTGTATAGATTTTCTATGGATTTTCTCTGAACATGAAAACATTTTTTTTTTTTTTCTTAAGGGTAACCGTTAAATAGAATTCTTTTAATGTTCGAAACATGAAAGTAGTAAAATAGCTAAAAAAAAAAAAATTTTTTATAATTTGGAATAAGTAGAAGTTTTCAGTGATGTCACAAGAATTTAATAATCATTTTATACTTTCGAATAAATTTATCACAGTAAATTGTTAACAATTGTGAGAGTATAGAGACTCACGAGGTTAAATCTAAGTATAGAGTTAAGGTGAAGGGAAGGATGAAAGTATAATTATATCAAGTGAAAGTATGTGTATTATATATTATGAGACAGTTTCAATTTATTTATCTATTGTTTAATTGATAAAACATATGCACAGTTCAAATTATTATTATTATTATTTTTATTAGTGACTTCCTGCGCGATAGATTGAATTTAATGAAAAGAATTTAATTACTTTATAATATTAAGTATAAATAATATATTTTGAATACTAAAGACCGATTTGAAAATAAATTCAATTCTCCGATTTCTGATTCTGAATCCGAATTAAACTGAATTAAAACGAATTTGAAATTTTGAAATCGGTTTTATTCTGTTCAATTCACATTCAAATTTTCAATTCAGTTAAATTCTGTTTTGCAAAATTCGACAGAATATAACAGAATTAAAATTTTGAATTCAGTTGTTTAATCAGGGAATAAGGAATTATTCAAAATTAGGATCTAATTGTGTTTTGGATTTAGTAAAATAGTTCACGTATTAATAGTTGCAAAATGTAGCTTTTATTTTTGTTTTGAATAATTTGAAAACTACTAGACTCGAAATTGTTTTGATTGCCGCTGAAAATCTTGTTTTTGTTTCAAATTTTGTCGTGGTCCTTGTCTTGAATTTTGTCTCAGTTCAAAAAAATTTTGTTCTATGTAAATTTTTAAATCAATTTCTTTGTACAGTTAGAATTTTTTATACATAATTTTACTATTCAAAAATGACTATTGTTATCAATTATATGAAATTTGCTACTTCCTCATTCAAATTATTCAGTTTTAAAATTTTCAATTTTTCGCGCCGCATTTGTTTTCCCAAGTATTTTTCAGGCATCACTTATAATTTTTTTAAAATTTTAATTGTTTTCTAGTGTATAGCCGAAATTACAACCTTTTACACTTTTTGCCTTTATATCGCAAATTGCTTTACTTCTCCTCTGTCTTCCGTTGTGCGGATGTAGCCCGACTTGTGCTTATACTGTACTGCATCATTACGGTGATGCCCTGTAACCTACCTTGTGCAATGGAATTGCAGAGGCTAGGGAAACCACAGAGAAAACCTAGCCAGTACAGTTCGGTTTAGGTGAAGCTCCAATGATCGATAAAATTCCCACTTTACCGATCACTGGATCTTCATCCCGCGCCTAGCGATCAGAGACTTTCGTTCGAACCCGACGTGTGGCTAAACGGTCACCCAGCCAAGTAATGATCATGCTCGATGCTACTTAACTTCGGTGATCGCCCGAGCCACGCGCGTGCCGAACGGCTGCCTCAGCTGCCTGGACATCACTTATAATTTTTAACACAGTAGGCAATATGAAAATTTGTCTATTTGCAAATGCACCGGAACTTATAATTTTCTTCATAGTTTCAATTGTCAAAAAATGTAAAAAAATTTTTTTTATAATGTAAAAATTGTTCAATACTAATTAATGTTAATCGTTTTACGAATTTTTAATTGTTATACCCATTTTTTAAATTAGTGTTTTGCCTTAATGTATACCTGTCTCACTGAAAGTTTTGTAGAGACTATAGTGATAATCGTATAAAAGGAAATCTTGTCGCTTTTCCGGCGTTGTATTAAGAACATTAAATTGTGATTTTAGATTGACTAGTCCATTCTTCAGATTCGCATCTTTATTGTATTCCTTTTTATCAGGAATCAAATAATAAGTCAACAATCTCGGTATAATTGTATAAATTGCTTTTTCATCATTATAGGAGACCTCGACTCCCATACCCACTTTATTAGTTTCTGGAATTATCTTAATTATGTTATCGTGGCAAATTTTTTTAGAAGCATTATATTCATTATCAGCAACATATTCAAATGTGTTGAGTAATCTCATTAGATGAACTAATGCTTTAATATTAACATCGCCACCACTTTTAAGGACATCGTACTTGTTTTTGCTGAAAATCTGTTCATTCAATTTTTTAATTATATCATCAACGAGCTGTATGTAAATTTTTGATTCACGATTCTTATGATAAATTATAAGGATGCGGACTGCAAAATCGCATAATGATACAAATTTTTCAAGAGTGTCAAAGTCTAATGATGCGTTAGTAAGATAATTCACATTTTTCTTTTCGAATTCTTTAACTATTTTATAATCTTCATCTGAAATTTTAGAATTTATGAGTTCAGCGAAGACTTTATCTTTTGGAATTAGAATATCAATATCAATTTTATAAAAGAGTGTTATTAATACAATAAATACTATGATTACAAAGAAAATTTGAATAAACAATATGAGGTGCTTGCCTTCCATTTAATATTTAAATTCAAAGTTCGGTTTTTTTAAATTTTAACAAAGAGATATTTAGTTTCTTTTGTTCTATCTAAAATATAATACAATAAATATAAAAAATTTTTTTAATAGTTCAATATATTAAATATGTATTTGTGTCGTCTAAATAAAAGCATTAAAAAAAAAAATTTTTTAAATTTATATGACGTTTCAATTATTGATAGAAAAAGTTTGAGAAATTTCTACAAGTTTTCAAATTAATTTTTTTTATCAGTAGATGACAGAAAACTCTTTTTTCTTAAAGTAATCAGGTGACGTAATGGCTAAGCAATTGATTGACTATATGAATTATTTATTGAACAAAATATAAAATATCAATCGAGAAACTGATATTAGATTATCATAAATGATATATTTATTGAAGTCATAAATTATAATTGACATTTTCAAAAATAATTAATTATACAATTTTTTTTTTGTAGCTATGATTATTATTAGTTAACTACTCAATTGAGTAGATATATATATATATATATATATATATATATATATATATATATATATATATATATAAAATTTAAGGGTTTCTAAAAAAAATTTTTGAAATCAAAATGATAAATTGAAAATTCAAGAAGTTTCAGATTTAATATCAACTTTCTTAAACAATGATTTTAAAATTTTATAAAGAGCATTATGATATTCATATAAAATAAAAGTTTTGAGCTCAGCTTGGGATGTTTGAAGAATATTAAATTTTTCCTTCAATTTTGTAAAAACTTTGTTTATCCCTACATCCTTGTTCCATAATTTTTTATCAGAAATTAAATAAGTCGTAAGTAATCTCGGTATAATTGTGTATATTGTTTTTTCATCTTCAGTTAATTCATCATTATATAATTTATTATATTTTGGAATCAAATAAAGTATTTGTTCTCGACATATATCTTTAATGTTCACAAAAGTATCATCAGCTAAATACTGAAAGGTATTGAGTAGTCTTGTTAATTCAATAAACACTTTGAAGTCGGTAAGACCTGCGTTTGTTTGGATAATTTTGTAGTTTTTTGGTTGGAAAATGTTGTCATTTAATTTGTGTATTACATCCGCAGCGATAGTCAAATAAACTTCTTGAGCACGATCGGTGTTATATAATATAAGAAAGCGCGTTGCATAGGAACATAGCAACATAAAGTCTGCAGAATTACTATCCCACTTTGACAAGTCTTCTTCAAGATACGTTCTGCGGTTTCGTTCAAACATTTTATATATTTTAAATTCAAAACTTGTAATTTTTTTTTCTTCCGAATCACTTAATGCTTTTTCAATTTGTGTTATTTCGTTATTTTGTTCAAATGTATTATAGAACATAAATAGTCCTACTGCTAATCCAAATGTCAAAATAATACAAATAACTAATGGAAGATCAATATCGTCCATTTTTAAATTTAATTTAATACTCAACGCTTTAATTATTCAATTTGCGACAAAGAAATCTTGCAATTTATTTGAATATCCTCTCATCTAAGGAAAGGCATTCAAGAAAAAATAAAATTTTTTTACAATATTTTCAAATTTATGGTCCGATTGTTAGATTAATTTGTTGATTACAATCATTTTAATTTCATCATATCAATCCTTCATATATTCCCAAATGATAGTCCATTAAAATAAAGTTACTAGCTTTTTCTGGCGATTTTTTGAGAACATTGAATTGGGTTTTTAATTCCTCTAACACTTTTTGTTTGTTTACATCATAATTGTATAATGTTTTGTCGGATTTCATGTTTGTTAATAATCTCGGTATAATTGTGTAAATAACTTGCTCGTTTTTCAAATGGGCACTTACTGATGTATCTTGATACACTTTATTATATTCTGGCATCAAATAAAGTATTTGATTATGACAAATATTTTTGGTCACAGGATATATATCTTTAGCTAAATATTCAAATGTATTAAGTAATCTTGTTAAATAAATTAGTGTTTTATATGAAGTGTCCTTTGTGATAACAGTATAGCTGGTTTTGAAAACACGGTCGTTTATTTTCAGTATTATAAAATTAGCGATATCCAAATATTTTTTTGATTCAGGTTTTCCATTATAATACTTGAGCATTCGCGTTGCAAAGTCACACAATAGTACAAATTTATCAGAATCATCACTACCCCAATCTAAATTTGCTTCAACGAGAAAATTGTCATGATTAGCTATATATTTGTCAACTTTTTCAGAGTCATCTGTCCTAGGTGTAAGGCTTTCTAGTTTATTCAGTTCTAATTTAATTATTTGAATGTTTTTTGACTGTACTATATCAGACTGTGATGAATATCTCTTCCAGTATTCGTAAATTCCATACCCGATTGATACAAAACACATCAGTATTGCTATAATAATAATAATATTTTTAGTATTAAGCGACGTTGTTTTAGGCATTTTCAATTCTAATTTGCGTTTTCAAACTTTGAATTTTTAAATGTATAGATACTACTGTTAAATTTGATATATAGTATATGAAATATAAAAAGTTTATTTTATATTGTATATAAAATGATGATTATGATAAATATATATTTATGTAATACTTACCATCTAAATAAAGGTATTAAAAAAATAAAAAAAATGTTTTTGTGATTTGAGTCACAGAGAAAGAATTATAGAAATTTCCAGAATAATTTCCACTTAATCATTCTGTGTAAAATTATACTTGAAAACCAAAAATTAATTTATATATTGACTTCAAACAAATTTCGGTTTTTTGATCCAAGCGGAAAATAAAATGTTTCCTGATCAAGTTCAAAAAGTTATTTTTTTCCGTAGTGACTCTATTTTTTCAGGAGTTTTCTTATCGTTCGATTTTTTGGTAATTACGAATGCTTCAAAAATTGGGAAACTTATTTTTTGATGTGAAATCATGTTGACCTCAGGTCGTCAGAGCTTAATATATTTTGTAATGATAGTCTTGTAAAATAATATCAGATTTTGGTGATTTTTCGAGAATATTAAATTGAAGTTTTAATTCCTCTAACACATTTTGTTTGTTCACATCATAATTGTATAGCGTTTTATTTGAATTCATGTTTGTTAATAATCTCGGTATAATTGTATAAATAACTTGCTCATTTTTCAAATAGGCACTTATTGATTGATCTTGATACACTTTATTATATTCTGGCATCAAATAAAGTATTTGATTATGACAAAGTTCTTTAGTCTTTGGATATAGATCACCAGCTAAATATTCAAATGTAATGAGTAATCTTGTTAAATAAATTAGTGTTTTATATGACGTGTCCTGTGTGATAACAGTATAATCTTATTCGAAAACACGGTCGTTTATTTTTTGTATTATATCAATAGCGATAAACAAATAAATCTTCGATTCAATTTTTCCATTAATATTGTTCTTATAAAATGTAACCATTCGCGTTGCAAAGTCACATAATAATACAAATTTATCAGAATCATTACCCCAATCTAATCCTGATTCAACGAGATAATTATCATAATTATCTTTATATTTTTTAACTTTTTCGGCGTCATCATTTGAAAGTGTAGAACTTTCTAATTTACTCATTAATGATTTAATTTTAGTTACTTTTGATTCAATTTGATTTGATTTTTTAAACTGTGATGCAATGGTCGTTCGGTACAAGAAAATTACTAATGTAGCAACTATTATAGTAATTACGAGTATTGTGATAATGGCAACAATAAGAAACAACTTTTTCTTAGACATTTTCTACTTCAATTTGAGATTCCAGATTTTGATGCTTTAAAATATAATAAATTTATAAATATATATTTATATATATATATATATATATATGTATATATATATATATATATATATATATATATATATATATATATATATAATATAATAAATTTATAAATATATATTTATATATATATATATATATATGTATATATATATATATATATATATATATCGATTTTGTTCTTATTATCTAAATAAAGATTAAAAAAAAAAAAAAGTTCTCGAGTCATAATAAAAGTCTAGAAATTTCGGAAAAATAAAAATATTTTTATCATTTATTTATTAGATCACGTTGCAGATTTTTTATAATATATGATATTTAATAAATTTAAATACGAATTTATTGAAATGTATCTGGGAAAAGTTTTTCATCCTGTCATCCATATAATCATCAATTTATCTAATAAACGATCAACAATTGCACTCTTAACAAAATGGCCCCATGTCCTAAAATGCCGGCGTCAAAATTTAAAAATATGAATTTGGCGCGTAAATTTGCTTCTTAAAATTGGTACTTGGAAAACATTATTACCAACCGTCGTTGTTGAAGAACATATTCCATATCTATATTTTCATAACCATACCATACTATACTATACACATATCACACACATAGATATATATAATATATATATTAAAAATAATAATTATTAAAAGTCGTCGCGCGCATCTTAGCTCTCATGGTCTACAAACATTGACCCAGTGGATCGTCAGTACACGGTTAGTGTGAAAAAATGGCGGATGTCGACTTGAATATTGACAATTTAATTCAAAGATTACTCGAAGGTAAGTTATCTTTTAAATAATAATTTACCAATGAAATAACCCATGCTAATATCACCGACACAACCAATAATATCGATTTAAATAGTCATCAAATCCTCAAGTTATTTACGATAAAAATAACAATACATCGAACCGACAATCATATATAAGTATGTGTATATATATATATATATATATATATATATATATATATATATATATATATATATATATATATATATATATATATATATATATATATATATACGTGTTTTTTTCGTTTAAAACATTACACTTTTTTATTTATTTATTTATTTAATTACTGTCATTTAATTTTTTTATTTTCTTATTGTTATCTAATTTATCAGATTATTGTTTTATCAATTTATGTTTACTAACACAATTAGATTGTTAGTAATAATAAAAAATGTTATTAAATTGTAATAGTTATTCAATTGTTGATAAATTACAATTTATTATTAAAATTTATATATGTCTATATATCATACTTTTGTCATCTTGGTCATTGACATCTTGACTGTTTAATATAAATTATACTTTACAAATAACTACACATATATATATATATATATATATATATATATATATATATATATATATATATATATATATATATATATATATATATATATATATATATATATATATATATATATATATTTTACTCATTATAAAAAATAAAGAAAGTTTTTTTTCTAATTTTTTTTTTTCTTCAAATTTTTGTTACAAAAAAAAATATTTTTTCTGTTTATACTTAATTTTCTTTCTCATGCTTCTATCTTTAATTGGAAAAAATAATAAAACTGGGTAAAGTATTTCAAACTCCAAATGAACAAGTTGTTCAACCGAAGAAAGGCAGACTTACTGATATATTCATGTCGGATTTTTCGGGTATGATGATAATAAAATAACAACAATAAAAATATTATTATTTTATCATTATAAAATATACGTAAAAACAAAATCACACAAGTAAAAATAATTTAATAATTGATTCCCTGTAGATTTGTATACATATTCATATAAATATAATAAATAAATAAATATCTATTATGTATGATCCCTGTACTTGATTAATTAAAGTAATGCAAGTTGAAAGCGTTGGTAAGCATGTAGAGTTCAAGTACTTATGTATTTTTATTTATGCGCCTTTTATAATAAAAATATATAAATAATGTATCTCCGCTTAAAAGTTGCGCCAAAAATTTGAATGGTAAAGAAAATTTTCGTTACAAGTAGGCCACTTATAATTTTGTTGAGATATTTAATTAACTAATTGGCCTATTAATTAATCATTTTATTAAATAATTAATTAATTATCTGAAAAATTTTATTAATTAACTATCAATTAGTTCATGTAATTAAGACGATAATAAATAACAATTTAATGAGACTAATACTGATTCAAAATTATAGTTATTTATTCTTATATATATTCAAGTGCATTTAGTCATTAAATAATTATTTGAATCACGTGAAACTCTAAATTGCTTGGGAACACACTTCCACAATTGTTCTAACATTGACACTGAGAAAAAAAATTATCCTTGAAAAATAAGTTGCGTTTCTGAGCCAAAAAAATATTTATATCTTAAGGTGTAAGTTGAAAATTTTTTGCTATCCTTTGCAAATTTAAAACATCAATGAAAAAGTCCTTAGCGTTTAGGAGTATAATATAGATATCAAAATATAGTTTTATGTTATTTAAAATTTTGATTTATCTCTGAGAAAAATTACTTCTAAACTCTTAATTATTGTTCAAGAAAAATAACGAACATTCCGTTTGTTTACTTGAGTGTGAGAAAAATAATGTATGGGGTTTCTTCTCAACTTTTAATTACATGTGATACGTAATTACTTTTTCCGCACTACACTGAAAAAAAATTCAAGCAAAAATTCCAATTATAAAATTTTAGGGATTCCTATTTATGATGAAAATTTTTTTGGTTATTTAGTTCAATTTACTTATAAATTTCATTTCCGGCCGTTAACGTCTACACAGAGAAATTTTTCTTGTTTGAAATGCAATGGTGACATAATAGTCGGCACAAGTTGGCTACCTGACGAAAATCAGAAAAATTACTATGGTAATTACCATAGAAAAATTGACAGTTATTGCATACGTTGTCATTAATGCCTGACTCCTCAAACTTTAAAATCCAAATCAGACGAGTGTAACTTTTGTAAATTTTACTATGGTCATAGCCATTAACGCAATATGTTTATTTCAATTTCCGTCAGGTGGCCAAGATAGTCCGGCTTTACTATAACACCATAGAGTTGGCTAGATTGGGAATCTCCAAATCCTATTGTACCTTTTTTCTATTTATTTTTTCCAATAAAGAAAATAACAATGTAGAAGTTCAAGCAAGAATAATTTTTTAGGGTATTAAGAGAAATTTCTATTAATTACGAAATTAATCGAAATCTAAAATTCGAGAATTCGTTAGACACATCCCAGCCTAAATGATTAATGTAGGCTTCTAATCATGAAACCTTAGTTCGAAACAAAATAACTAATTTTATAATTAATTCTTGATTTCCGAACCATACAATGGGAATTATATTCTAAGGAAATAAGTCTTCTATAGGAAAGTGTTTCATTAAACTTTTCAATAACTTCCATTATTCTAAGAACGGCTCGTTCATAACTTAAATTAATGTATTATTAAACAAAGTAACGATTCTTCGAGCCGGCAATTAGTTTCATATTAGGTAATTAATTTATAGCTAATTGGAAAATTTCCGGTGAAATAATTTTTCATTAAAAAATATTTACTCTTTACAATAGGACTTTTTTTCAGTTTGGTATAGACAGTAAAAGTACTTCTTGTTTAATTGTTAAAAAGAACAAAAATATCTGATAACCATTTTTAAGAACGTGGTCTGTAAAATAACTTCAGAAGCGAATAATAAGAATGATTAGTTGGTGTAATTTTTGCTTGAATTATATATGTTGGTAATATATTTAGGCTGCTAATATTTTCCCTATTGCTTATGGTACCTAATTTTCCGGTAACAAGAAATATATACCCTAGTAACACGTGTTTGAGCAAGATTCTGGAGTAAATATCTTGAGCAAGACTCCTAGCTGCTAGTGTCTTTTTCTACGTATGTCTTTCGCAAGATCGTGGATCAAGAAATTTATGTCAAGATTTGTGTATGTCTTGCTCATAGTATCCTACGCAAGAATATTAAAGATATCTTGAACACGGTGCAATGAAAAAGTGTCTGACGCATTTCTTGCACCAGTAACTTACAGTAGGTACTTACGCATGGTTTGCTCAAGATCTGCTCAAGGCTTAAGGTCAATGTTGAGCCTTGAGATCTTGAGCAAGTCATACTTAACTATTTGCAACTATAGTCTTCTTCCAGAATTGAGTTATAATCTGGCAAGAATTTCTTGTGTAAGGCTTGCACCAGGCTTGTGATTTAAATCTGGCCACAAGTATCTGCAGCAAGACACATACGCAGAAAAAGACACTAGCATCTATCGATCTTGAGAGCAGACTTGCTCAAGAATTGTAAAAGATTGTTATATGGGTAGTCATTGATGTAGAAAAATGCATTATAATAATGTGATCCTATTACCAAATGATTTTAATACTTTGAAGCATTTCGATTTAAAAAAAAATATTGTCTTTGTCTAATAAATTGTTTAAAACTTTTGCTATATTAAATTTGAAGTATCGCTAAAAATATCATTCGAATATAAATTCAGTTAATTATTTTACAATTTCAGTTTTGACATCCCAACCAGAACATCTGAAACATAAGTGACTAATAAGTCTATTAAAATTTACTTTATAAACTGATGACTAAACGCATTTCGAAAGTATATATATTTTTTTTTTACTTTAATGCTCGAATGAACTTAAATTATTTGGGTTCAAAAAATCAAAAGTAAAAATCCAATAAGTACAGATTTAGTCACATTTTTAATGTTTCTTATTTCCCAATAAAATAAATTACTTAATTAAATTATTAATCACACGTAAAGATTAACCCCGTTTTAAGTAGGTCAAAGTCAACGAACAAAATAAATTAGATAAAACTAATTGTTATTTTATTTAAATTACAATTAAAGCCTAAAAAAAAAATAAAAACTAAAAAATTCATCAAATGCCGCAGTGAGAATATAAATTTAAAAACAAGCTACAATTAAAAATAAAAAGAAAAACTTGTTAGAAGTATAAATAGAAGTGTTAGAAAAACAGGCAGGAAAGGGGAAAGAAAAAAATCTTATAAAAATAACTAGAGTTGATGCTTCAAAGGATTAAATGACTGCAATACAAAATATAAACTAATATATAAATATATACCTATTGTATCTTAATATCTATATGTATATATATAATATGTCAAGTATGCAGTTTATATTTTTTTTCCAATAATCTAACTTGGAAATATTAAACTGCATGGCTGACTTGTTCACGGTCGTTACTATAAATAACAAATCAATTTATATTGGGCATTCGATTTGTCTCTTTGGTTATTGGCAATTATCAATAAAAAAAAAATTTTAATACACTGTAAAAAATTTGCGGAGTGAACACGGAGTGGATGATTTTCATTTATTTAATTCTCTCGTAGTGAATTTCACTCCGAAGAGAAGTTTCGGAAAATATTAATTATAAAAAAAAATTATTCATATATAGTGAGCTTAGGTCTTTGATATTTTGACATTTATATTGAGTACGGAAATAATTACAAGCTCCCTTTTCATATATTCACGCGAAATTATTTTTAAAAATTATAAGCAGCTGATAATAAAACTTGAACAAATATAATTACACTGAATCACAAATTTTCATGTGATTTACATCAGCCATACCACGAGATAATATTTCATATTGTACCGAAATATAAAATATTCCCATAATAACTATGTCACATAGCTATTTAATAATTTAATTTTTTCACTATGTATTATATATATGAAATTATAATTTAGTGAGTTATTAAAACATTTTATAAATTTAAAATATAATATTTCAAGTTTAATTATTAATATCTGACTGAATTATATATTTGAATAATTATGTTTCTCATTAACAGCTGTTTTTATTAAATATGAATTTATTTAAGTATTAAAACTCCGGAGCGATGAATGCGGATTTAAATAAAATCCATATTTACTCCCGATTTTTTACAGTTATAATAAAAGCTTTAAAATATAAATTTAATATTTATGAAATAAAAATAAGAAGTAAATATTTTTTTTTTTTTTTTACGCAGTTCGAGGATGTCGTCCAGGAAAGTCAGTTATTATGACGGAGGCTGAAGTACGCGGTCTATGCCTAAAAAGTCGTGAGATATTTTTACAACAGCCAATACTATTGGAATTAGAAGCGCCACTAAAAATATGTGGTGATATACATGGACAGTACACAGATTTATTGCGTTTATTTGAATATGGGGGTTTCCCGCCTGAATCAAATTATTTGTTTTTGGGTGATTATGTTGACAGAGGTAAACAATCACTTGAAACAATATGTTTGTTACTAGCATATAAAATAAAATATCCAGAAAATTTTTTTTTATTACGTGGTAATCATGAGTGTGCTAGTATAAATAGGATATATGGCTTCTATGATGAATGCAAACGTAGGTATAATATTAAACTGTGGAAAACATTTACGGATTGTTTCAATTGTCTACCGATTGCTGCTATCATCGATGAAAAAATTTTCTGTTGTCACGGCGGACTCAGCCCTGATTTGCAGGTAAACATTTGACTTTTTTTTTTTTTACTTACTAAGGAAGTATTTTACTGCTGAATGATCAAAAGATATCGCGTTTGTTTACACTTTTTATCTCACTGAATAAATAAGATAGCGAGGTTTTTTTTTATGAATTGCAAAAGGTCGGACGAACTAATTTTTTTACTTTGGATCTGAAAATAATCGATTTCGCCGCATTATGTCTGGTATTAATATAAAATATGTAAATTATGGAAAACGTATTGAAGATACGACAAAAATGAATGAGAACATTTTTGTAGAAAATAAAAAGCTCTACAAAAAAGAGCCTGGTGAAATTTCATGAAAACCCAATAGTTTGTGTGCTAGAAGTCTTTGAAGTTATTATTCAAATTTTCAAATTATCGCTTTACTTTTCACGCGGGCGTAAAAGTAGAATTCTGGAAGAACTATTGAATATATGAGAAAAATGAATGAATACTTTTTTGTAGTAAATTAAATTCTCTACAAAAAAGGTCCTGATAAATTTTCACATAAACCCAAGTCCTTTAACGCTGTGGCGAATTTGTAAATCAATGTTTGAATTTTTTAAAATTTTCTATTTTTTAACGTGACTTTAAAATGAAAATTTTAGCTAAACGATTGAAAATATGACAAAAATCATAGAATACATTTTGGTAGAGAATTAAATGCTCTACAAAAAAGGTCTCTAGCAACTTTTTCATAAATCCAGTAGTTTGGGCGGTAAAAAATTTTTAAGTCGATTTTCAAATTTAAAGTTTTTTATTTACAAAAGATCTTTTAGTAAAGTGACACATGAATTAAACTAGACTAGTTTAGTTAATCATCCCCTGAATGGCAGTATCAAACTTGATTTACCGATAACTGTAATCAGAACTTGGGATCTTATAAAAAATATTTCAAGACTCGTTTAAAGTTTTAAACCGTCAATTTAACGGATAAAATGAAGCCAACTTATAACTAATCGACGATCGCGCTTTATATTTAATTTTATAGCTTTTTTTTTTTTTTTTTTTTTTTACACAAACCGTTCGCCTAGAAAATTTCTTTAGAGATTCAGCTTTAAAATGATCCCTTTAAATAAAATCCAACGTGCAGTAAAATAAATCTAAATAACAAATTTAAATTTAAATTACATAACTTTATAATTTAAAATTATGCAATGTATGAAAGATATTAAAATTATAATATTTGGTGTAAAAATCTAATTTTAACAGGTCGGTTATTTTTATCATATAAAATCATAATGTTATTTTTGGTGTATACGACCTCTATTTATTTTTTTTGTCTATTTTTTCGCAATTTTTAATTGACATCAATAATTTTATAGTAGCGAATTTAAAAATTTTAATTAATCGATTAAAAATAAACTATAAATTTTTAAAATTTGAAACAGGGAATGGAACAAATTAGAAGAATCATGCGACCAACAGATGTACCAGACACTGGTTTGCTCTGTGATTTATTGTGGTCAGATCCCGACAAAGATGTTCAGGTAATTTTTTTTTTACAATAAAAGTTTTAAAGTTTTTATTCTTGATTAAGTTAAGAAGCATAAAAAATTTTTGATTGTTCGTTTGTCTTTAGGGTTGGGGTGAAAATGATCGCGGTGTTTCTTTCACCTTTGGTCCTGATGTAGTGTCTAAGTTCTTGAATCGTCATGATATGGATCTAATATGCCGTGCGCATCAAGTTGTAGAGGATGGTTACGAATTTTTTGCAAAACGTCAGCTTGTCACGCTATTCTCCGCCCCTAATTACTGCGGTGAATTTGATAATGCCGGTGGCATGATGAGTGTTGATGAAAATCTCATGTGTAGTTTTCAGGTTCGTTATTAATATTATTATTATTTTTATTTTATTTTTTTTCAAGCCGATTTTTGTATGATAATAAGTTCGATCCCAAGCGACACAAAAAAAAACAGTTTGTCAAATCTAAAGCGACATTTAGTTACATGATAACAAATTGTCACCTTAAATTTCACGAAGTCACCAATTTTTTTCGCCTTGAAATATCGTAATTTTTCAAAATAATTTTACAAATATTTAAATTTCGCACTGAAAAATGTTCATTTTTTTTATATTTCGAAAATGGGTTGAGCAAGAGCTAGAGCTAAAGCATTTCCGAATGCGTCCATTGTATACTGTATATGTTTGTATATATTACGAGTAACATCCTTTTATTAAACTTTAAGAATTTAATCTACTTTTTTTTGTCTTTGTCACAATTTTTGAAATATTAAAAATTCTATGATTAATGACAATAAAAAAAATTAAGAAATTAAGTAGCGATACTTAGCAGTGACGTGGGGGCTGCAAATTGCTAGTTATTAAAATATAGTATAGTATTTGATAACTTATAAATAATTTTTTTCTACAGATTTTAAAACCGTCCGAGAAAAAAGCTAAATATCAATATGGTGGCATGCCCGGAATCCAAACAGGAAGACCATCTACACCACAAAAAAATCCAACGAAGAAAAGCAAAAAATGATCTTCACCAGCTGATCCTGCATAGCATTCACTCATGTCATTTTAGGTAATAATTTATAATTATTTATTTACTCAATTAATTAATTACGATAATACGGTAGCTCATTAATTTACAATTTATCACTTCTTATAATCACTTTAAATTTAACGGCCTAAATATCTATCATTATCACAAAAATTATTAAATTACTAGTGTTATCGCAATGAGATTCATAATTACTAACAAGTATAAATTTATAAAAATAAAATTTTTATAGTAATATAAAAATAAATGAGAATGACATCTGAGCATTTTTTAATATATCACTCATATTTTACGACTTTAAGTTTAATAAAAAAAATTATCTATTTGATCCAACGCTACCGTATAACCTTTCAAAAAATTATAACAATTTGTCTCGATAAATAAATGCTCATTATTAGTATAATTTGATATATCAATTATATTTTATCACGCGAACATCAATACAATTATAATTTATTATAATTAATATTAATATCAACTTATATTATTTTGTCTTAAAATTTTAGTTGCGGGGGCGTTCAATTATTCTATTGAGCCGATAATTTAAAAGTCGAATGTATACAAGTACCTTCTTCTTCCTATTAATTCGATTACATTATATATATATTTAAACTAAAATATCATATATATATATAATTATTATTGTTACAAAATATTATTATTATTATTATTATTGATATAAAAAACATAGAGTTTATATATTATTTAACTATCAAACTTATATTTGATTATTATTTTTTAATACAAAGAAAAAAAAAATTAACAAATATTTATTATACTAATACTTCCATTTGCTAATTCATTTTTTTGCATTTTATATTAATACTTTATTTATTTTTATTTATTCACAAATTATATAAACGCTTAAATAAAAACTTTGATTTATCACTCGTACATATGACATATATCTTTATATATTTAATTTTAAAAAATATATAGATAAATATATATATTTAATACAAAACCAATTAATTTGAAATTTTATTTTAATATTTAATTAGTAATTGACATCTGACCTTTTTAATTTTCATATTTATTTAAAATTGTCAAAAAATATATATGAAAATTGATATTTAATCTGCAAATTTTTTTTTAGGATTTTCTCAGACCTCCTGCCCCCACTTTTTAAAAATATTCAACAACTCAACTGTCATTGTATTGAAATTTGAATGATTAATTATAGAAAAATTAAAGCATGAATTTGAAAAAAGACAACAAAGTTACGATTTCGCCGACAGATTTAAAAGTGAGTGTGAATGTAGCAGACATCAGAAAAATTCAAAATGATTAATAAATAAAGTAAATAATATAAAAATAAAATTTTGAAAAAAAGGCGCGTTTTTTAAATTTTGAAATTAGTAAGTGCATTTTTTATAAATATGATTTTTTTTTATTACTTACTCTATTTACTTAAAATTTTTAATTTATCTGATGTTTGCTACTTTCACACCCATATTTAAAAAAAAATTGTTTTCGATTCCTATTAATTAGAAGTTTAACGAAATTCGGTAATTTACTCTGTAATCATGAATAAGTGAAATAGATGAATATTCACTAATTCTGAGTGCCAATAGAACCACTTTTTATAATAAGAGGTTCGGTTTGCACTTGAAATTAGTGAATATTCATCTATTTCACTTATTCATGTTTACAGAGTAACTTTAGCATAAAAAAATTTGACATTTCGGAAGATGCAAAATATTGATATGATGA
The DNA here is from genome assembly GCF_026212275.2 of Microplitis demolitor. Taxonomy (NCBI): domain Eukaryota; kingdom Metazoa; phylum Arthropoda; class Insecta; order Hymenoptera; family Braconidae; genus Microplitis; species Microplitis demolitor. Next base: position 3,550,942 of record NC_068549.1, on the reverse strand, counting down.
TTTCACTGAAATTTATTTACCAAATTTCGTTCAAGTCCTAATTGATAACGACTCTCAACACTTTTTTTTAACATCTTTATCTCGGCAACAATTTCAAGTACTTTGTCCTTTTTTCAATTAATGCTTCTATTTTTTTTTAACAAATTGATGAAATTTTCATACTGTAATGACAGTTGAACCATTAAATATTTTTAAAAAGTGAGGGTGGGTATTGTCTAAGAATGTCTTTAAATTTATATTAAAAAGTATTACTCAGTGGCATCGCATTGTCAATATAACCCAGATAGAAAAATACTATCATTAATTGTTTTTTTTTTCATAACCTAGAAAAATTTTATTAAAACTTTTTATAGTAGTCTTGGTATTTTAAATTACATATATTTAATGAAAATTCGACAAAGTGAAGCACTAAATATGTATGATTGTTAATATATATTTTATATGAAGAAAAAAAAATTAGACTGAACAAAAAATAATTAAAATATTCAAAATTAAAATCAATGCGCGTTGACTTATTCGAGGTAATTAATATTTCTTTCTATCTGGGAATTACAATTAAAAAAAAATTTTTAGATACTTTTAAGTCTACTTAAATATTAACAGCAAAAATAAATGGAGGAAACTATAAAACATGATTAAGTACGCCGACATTTAAATAAATTTGTGTATTGATGAATGATAATAAGTAAATATGAATGAGAGATTGATTGATTTAAGATAAAAATAATAGATATATAACAGTATTTTTAAGGCGATGCCTCTGTATAGATAATTACAATAAGCACTATTGTCTATGAAAAATAATATTAATTTTGGTGAGAAAAATGCATTGTTAAAAAAGTATAATATTATAAATCATAATTTAGGTTTATAATTAATAATTGATACTTGATAATTGATAAAATTAATGTACAATGCCACGTAGGAATTTTAATGAAAGAAAGAATTGCAAAAAGGTTGTCACTGTTATCAGTTTAAAATTTAAATATTTAATTTACTTGGTGAGTTAATTATCAATAAAAAAAATGAATAATTAGATATTTATATTTTGTTATAAATATTATAAATTATTTAAATTTGCAATGACTTGTTATTATTTTTAAATTAAAATAAATTATTTATTTATAATTAATAAGAAAATATAAATATACGAGGAAGTAGTTGTTAGTTAATATATATATATATATATATTATTGATATAACTAAAGATAAATATAAAATTAAAAAATTTTAATTAAATAATAAGTTACTCTTGTACAAATATTAAAAAAAATTTCTTAGCAGTATATATAAAGTATAAAATATATAAAGAATAAGATAACTTTTTTTTTTCTAAAATTTATGACAAGCTAAGTAATTTTTTTTTAATAGCTATTGCTAACTATTATTTTATTTTAATTGTAAAGTAAAATGAGGTAGATTAAAAAAAAAATTCAGTTGATAAAATTTATTATGTTTAAGTAATTTATTGAATAATTAATTTTTTTTATAATTTAGAATTCGAAAGTGATTTAAAGATTTGTATTCAAAATTCATTGATTTCAATGTTGACTAAGAAATTATAAATTTAAATAATGATACTTATATTTTATTTTACGATTCATTACTTGTTAATTATTTTTGAATTTAAAAAAATATGAAATATATATAAAACAGAAAAAAAATTTTGAGTTACATTAATTTTTTTTTTTTTTTAATGAAAAAAATTTGATTTTCAGTAAAAATTTTCACGTCTATGATAAAATCTTTTTTTATATTCATAGCAAAATTAAAAATATAATAAATTTATAAAATATTTGTAAACGTGCTTCCTGTATTTTTATTTTCTCTAATTATTAAAATAATCAATTAATTAAGCAATGAAATATTTTCAGGACTTGCAAATTTTCTGTTTCTGAACATTTCAAAGGCTTGAAAAATAATAGTAGACATGATATTTTTTTAGTAAATATGCATTTTCAATAGAAAACTTCTATTAAGTTGAATTTGAATGAATGAAAAAATTTAGTGAATTAAAAATCAAAATTTGGATTCAGTTGGATTGAAAATTATAATTAAAAATGAAATAAATTGAAAATTTTTCTCATCGAATCCCATAAACAGCATCATTTTTTAAATTTGAAATGAATGTAAATTTAAAAAATTAATGCAATTATAGTTTTTCGATGTAACACTTATAATTTAAAATTAATAAATTAATATTTAACTTTAAGTTCCGATAAAAAAAGATTTCATGTCGATTATTATTTTTAGTCGATTGAAAAATTATTTTTATCAACTGAATTAATTTTTTAATTTTTAATAAAAATGCTATAAATTTAAAAATAATAATTATTATATGATAACTTTAAAAAATGTTATTGATAAGTGATAATAAAATATAACCTTATAAAGTATGATTATCATAAAAACAATGATATAGCTTAGAAAAAAAAAATAAATGCCGTATGTGTATTTAAATTGCAGTAATTAAAATAAAAAATTTATTATTACTATCAATTGATTGATTAATTGTTTAAGTTTAAAGAAATATAAACTAAAAAAAGTATGTATAATTATTCAAAGTAATGTAGTATAACATGATGATAAATATAAAATATGTAAATGCCCGAAGTTAAAATAAGATTATGAAGGCAAATAAGTTGTAAACTTTCAGATAATAAATATTTCCTCTTGTTGTAATTACTAATATGTTTATTTATTTATTCCATAATAATTATTTCCCATCATGAAATAATTTATATTCTGATACACATTACATTGCATCGCTTTTCTGGGAACCTCATAATTACTTTTTTTTCATAATTAAAATTGAGAGTGAAAAACATTCTGTAGTACTGCGATCGCGTAAAAAAAGCTTCAAATTTTAATAATTATAACAAAATGTTCGAGAGATTTTTGAATTTCAATATTAACGCACGTGTAACAGAATAGATGTTTTGACCGATTTTTCAAAAAATTATAATTTTGCAGTTACGAGATTTAAATTTTAGATTAAATAATTTATTTTCATAAAGTATACTTAAAAAAAACGACAAAATTCTGTTTATTTATAATTATACATGAAATAGATTCACTGTACAATAGAGTAAAGTCGAACCGAATAGATAAATAAAACGCAAAACAGCAATAGTCTTATAGCGAGGTTTGGGCGCAAACGCTGTTAAGCAAAATAGTAGGGGCACCTCAATTCCAATAATTTTTTCCCCTACAGCCCCGAACTAGTCTTATAACGAGGTCTTACTGTACTAATGTATAGTATCGGGTGGGAGACAACGTAGCTCGTAATGAGGGTTAAAATTGAGGGGAAGTTCCGAGACAATAGAGTTCGATTTTACTGCAAAAAAATGACAGTTAAATAATGAGGATAATAATTAATTAAAAAAGTTTCCGTGGGAACCACATTTTATTGAATTTATTTCTACTCAATAGTTTACAATAATTAAGTAGAAATTAAATTAAATTTAACAAAAAAATAAATATATATTTATATGTATAACATAATTTATTTGAATTTATTATCAATGTATTTTAGGCCAATGATCAATTAAAAAAAAATATTATGTTTATCTTGAGCCCCGATCATCTTCACTGTACGTTACTGTTATGATTACTCATATATTTAAATCTGTCTCCATTAATTTTTTAAGTTATTTCAATTTTCATTTCTTCATTCATTACCCTGTGTTCACTCTTACTTTTATTTGATTTTTTTTTCCATACGCGTTACCATATTTTAACCATCGGCATGACACGTGTTATTCTTCTAATGGGCACAAGCTGCAAAAAAAATTATAATAATTACTAATCATTCAAATAATTAATTTACTGAAGGTTTCATAGTAAAAATAACCAGCAATAAACATTTAATTTATTTCACTAAAATAATATATAAATAAATAAGACATTTACACAATTAAAATTTTTTTTAAACTAACGATAAATTTAAAAAACATTAAGTCATACATCAAACAAAAATAATTTTTTTTTGTAACGTAATACCAATTTTTTAAATTACATCATGCATACAAAATTTATACTACAGTAAAATTGTTAGTAATAAAAAAAAATTTTTAACTTGTTTTAATTAAAAAGTTTTCTTAGACGTTCACAAATTAAATTTATAAATATTTAAATAAAAGCATGTGAAGCAAAGCACACAACTTTATTTTTTTTATTTTAAATATAAATATATATAATATCAATAAAAATAATTATAAATAAATATACATATCAATAAGTGTATTGTTTAGTTTTATAATTATTTATTAATTAATTACGTCGATTACTTAAAATGGAGCAGCACGAAAAAATTGATTAATTTTTTTTTTCAATCTTCTATAGAAATTTTTTAGTAATACGCACTTTGGAATTGTCTAAAAATTAAAAATTTTTAGAGGTCGATTGTAAATTTTTTAAATATTAATAATATATTACGTGGCAAGGGATTAAACAATACGATTTTAGATGAGAGTGAGGGTTAAGTTGATTGGTTGAGCCGAAAACGAAGTCTGAAGTTGTCTTATCCCATGCTACGCATTATATTTTTCATGTTACATGCATTAATACTGAGAAGTCTAAAGTCAGCTGAAATAAGCTAATTTCTGACAGATAGCGCAGTTGCTAGCAAACATAAAATTCTGTATTTCAAATATGCAAATTTCAGTAATTTAACCAAGAAAACAATAGAATTTTATTAATAAAAATTTTTTTCATTCGAATTCATATCATTTTTTTAATTTTCCAAACGCAACTGACAGTTTGGTTGGTAATTAGACTGCTATAAATATTCAGAAGTTTATAAAAAACAAATGCGATTTTGACAGGGACCAAATAGGGTCTGAACAAAATTTACTAGGTAGCAACTAATGAGTTTTTCCCTAGAGAAGAAACTGAACAGTTTCTCTTCGCTAAATCGCACTGATTTGAAATTTTTTTGCACTGATTGGCTATGCAGCATTAAAATTCTCAGGTGGCATGAAAAATAATAGTTCATTGCACAACTAGGGTGGAAAGTAGAAGGACCAATGCCTGTCTGATGAGCCGAAGGCGAGGGTGGGAAATACGTAAATTTAAATATTCTACTTTCCTCCGCAGTGTGTAAACTTTTGTTTCCGTTGCAGTAAATTTTACCACATAATTAATGATGCCCTAAAAATTATTGAATGCGTGACCTCTAAAAATTGGTAAACGGTATGATTTTTAAAGAAGGTTCTTAAAGTGCGTATTACTATAAAATTATTATTCGAAATTAGAATAAAAAAAATCAACCGATTTTTTAGCGCGACCCAAATATAAAGTCATTTGAAGTAAGCGTGCGCAACCCCATTCATTTCGGGCTAAAATGCATAAGTTTGCGCACACTTACCCACTGCGCATATTTGCACAATATGACTATATGTTTAAAACTTATATTAATTACAAAGGAATACACAAGGGTAATTTTAAAAATTTAGTTAAATTTGCAAAAGTGGCCTTAAATTTATCTGCTTTAGTTACATAAATTGTTCTTATTCTGTTTCTGTTTCAACGCGTCATCTGCTAAATAAACAACAATTTTAATTAGTGTTTTAATTAAATTATGAGTACAGAAAAATAATTGGGATTAATTTTGTCTTCTGGTTTAATTTATTTTTACAAAAAAAAAAAAAAAGAAAAAATTGTTTAATATTATTAATTATTTTGAGTAAATAGTCAATAGTTATCAAGTTTAGTATTTTTTAAAATTATTTTTTTATGGGGAAGGTATCAGTTGTTGATAATTTTACCGATCATGTAAATTTTTTACATAAATAAACAAATAGTAAAATTCGCGATACAGATTCCATAAGAGGGTAAATATAAGTAGGATAAAAATAGTAAGCAATTGGTAATTGATACCTTTCCCTTCCGTCTTTTGTGGTTACTTATTATTGACATTAAATAAAAGGGGAAAAAATGTTTAATAAATATTTAGACGATAAATAAAAAAATATTAATATTAATTAAGGGGGACATTGTTTTCAATATCGTCAAGTTGCTCACTTTCGCTCTCAATAATGGTAATCATTGTACCATGGTCTTGAAAATAGAACTCTTGGAACGGGCTTCGAATAGTAATAGAATTTTTTTCCTGAAACATTTTATATATTTTTTTTTTTCAAACTGTAATGTCATTATTTTGTTTGCTTGTTTGTCTTTTTTTGTGTAAATGTTTTGTGCTGGCGAAAAATTTCATATCACATTACATCACAGTAAACTATCGCTAAAAGTGTGATAAAAATAAATCCATGCTTATTTATATATATATCACGTTTAAAATATATAAAAAAAAAAAAGCTAATCGTGCTTTTTTCTCAAATAATTATTTTTATATTATTATTCCTATACCGCGTTTTTTTTTCTCGTTTTATCCTTTTTTATATTTATATATATCTCCTCGCAATCTCAATGGTATAAATTTACAAAATAGACGCAAGTAGAGCGTCAATCTTGTCTGTAAATAAATTAAATATTATTATATTTATATATTTATTTAACCTAAATAGAAATTTTTTCATTCACTCGTCTAATAAATTATTATTTTTTTTTTTACTTATTAATAAATTAAAATGTAAGTAATTAAATCTAAATTATGAATAGTAGCCTAAGTTACTAATTACCGTGCACTAAAAAAAAAAAAAAAAAAATTATTTAGTTATGAAATAAATGATTGAGTAAATAAATGAATAATTCCTAACGTACCAAGAGGCCTGAGGGGATGTCTGCTCCACAGGTAATTACGTTTAACAGGACTGAGATAGCTGTCCCTTAGATAGAAGGGTGAGCTCCATTGAGCATGAAGAGGGATATATGGTGCGGAGCACGGGTACCACCATGGGTCCCTGGTAAAGGCCGAAATGGGTGCTGACGGTTGGGGCTCCAGTAGATCATGGAAAGCTTTTCTTCCAAGCATTGAAGGAAATGAACTCAATGGATCATCCAACAGCTTTCCTAAATATTTTAGATCATCATAGTCATGCATACTATTTTTTTTTTTTTAAAGCATATTTATCACTCGATTATAATAATTCACTTCTTTTTTACTGATCATTAAAAAAAGTTTGAAATTTATTATAGAAATTTCATTTTATTGTGGTTACTCTGTACCCTGGTATTAAAATTGACAGTAAATTGATGTAAATTTACTGCCCAATTTGACAACAAAAAGTTTACGTGCATGAAAGCTTTTTTTGAGTTAAATTCAGGTCGATTGAGCCAAAATCAAGTCAAATTTGAATTTTTGAACTCGAATGAATACTGAGTAAATTGAGTTAGTTAAAAACAAGTCAAAAATAGATAGAGAACATGTTTTATTTTGACTTGTTTTTGGTTACTTACACTGTAAAAAATTAGCAGAGTGAAATCGGAGTAAATCCGAAGTGAATTCGAAGTGGATGAATGAAATCCGTAATTACTCCGAATTCACTTCCGATTTTATATAGTGTAGTATCTATTCAAGTCAAAAAAGTCGAATTTAAGTGATTTTTTTGAGCCGAGGAAAGACAAAATAACAACATGACCAAATAACCAAAAGAAATTTAATGAAAATTTTGAAAAAAAAATAAGTTCGACTAAATTGTTTATGAATCAATGATATTTTTCATATTAATATCATTATTCTAAGAGAAAGTTATTTTGTCGCGTGGTAATTTTGACCTTCAGTCATTTTATTGTCGGATATTTTATTACAGAGCTATAAAATGTTATATTATATTGAGTTAATAGTGATGAATAAATGACTTAGTTACGAACCGTGAATGTCAAAGAGCGGTTTTGTCGTCAGCGGGGGTGATCTGTGACGAGATAATAATGAGGATGATGGATACATTCTATCGATGTCTGCCAATCGGTCCAAATGATCACTCCATGCTTGATCCGCGTCGAAAGGTTTAGCTATTTAGATGATCATCGTCAATGTTCAACCCATGATACAGGACATTGTATCATTATTATATGTACCAAACATATAAAACAGACAAATACACGCATATTATAATAACATATTCAAAATAATTACACTCTCTCATATTTAAAATTCAAATTTTTATCATCAATACTAACCTTCGCTGAAGAAAGTCTTAATAATAATTATTCATTTATTAAAAAATAGGGATTGCAATAAAAATAAAATAAAAAACACATGCCATCTCCGGAAAAAGACAGAAATTTTTGTTGGTAGCGTAAAAAAAAATTTATATTTCAAATTACATTTGTTAGTTTATTTATAAAAAAAATATTTCAGCACTCGTATGCGCATTCACTGGGCATTAGTTAAATAAAACCAATATATGTATACAATTATATGTATATAAATATTTGTATAAAATTATTATTTATATATAAATTTCCAGCTTTTTTCGAAGGTTGGCGTTCACGAGTTTTTTTTTAATTATTTTTAATTATCATTAAATTAAATAAAATAACAATTTAGCAATATTTATGCTCTAGTTTACTTTGAATTAAACTAACCGCCCGCACGCACTTACAATTTATATATTTATTTATTTATTTATCAAATAATACAGTTTTACCCAAGTGATTTAATCCATTTTATTTATTTAAATCATCAAATAATTTATTAATTAATAAATTAACTTTGCCAAGTGACTCAAAGTGTTGGTGTTGTTGTGGATAATTTAAATATATAAGTATAATTTTTTTTATCGCCAAGAAAATGAACAGACAGAGTAAGGTAAATCGTAACGCCTGTTTCTCAAACATTTTAATTTAAGTAAGTATTCATGGAGTATATTTTCACGATTTTTCCATTTACGTATAATTTGTTGTTGTCTTAAGTCACTTAATTCAATAAGCCGACGTAGATGTGTCCATTTTTGCCACTGACCTGGATATTCGTCTGTAAATAATTATAAATAATACACACGATTCACGTTGTCTATTTTTTTTTCTTTCGGATTTTTTTTCTACAAATTAATTACAAAAAAAAAAAACTAAAAAAATGCACATGTAGAAAATTAATAAATCTACAGGTGCAATTTTTGTAAATATTTTTTTTTATATAATTTATCGCTTTTAAAAAAAATCCAAAAATTATTAGACGTCTACTATCTTCAGTATCATAAAATGATTGATTATTTATATTAATCTACTACACACTAAATGTCTACATTACAACATTACATGTAATGACAAAATTAGAAAAAAAATAAAATGAATGATTAAAAATAATCTGCTCTAAACACTGAATGGCTATGACTGAAAATAAATGTAATGACTAATCGACTTGGGATTTATTATTATAAATTATAAATAATAAAATAAAATAAATGAAAAAATAATGATAATATTTAAATGCGTGCGTGCGTCGCTCGTGTTACGCTTTTGATTAATTAATTTTAAAATTCAAAGTAATAAAATAAAATATTTTTTAAAAACACTTATGATATAAAAAACACAAATTATAAATTAGTTACTAATATTTTATTCATTATTAATTAATTAATCAATGAATTAATTATTTTATTAATTTATTTATTAATTAATTAATTTTTAAAATTACAGTGATTAACGCATACAAATGTCTTTTAATGACAAACAAAAAAAACTTATTTATTAACAATATAATTATTTTATTATCTAACAATATATTTAATTATAATTATTTATTAACACGATTTAAACACGAACAAAAAGGGATTATAATTATTTATTTTAAGACATGATTGTTTACTTTGAAAGTTTTTTGCTGATTTTAATTTATTTTTTTTTTTAAATTATTTTTTTGCTTAATGACGACTATTTTGCAAGAGGTAGTAATTTGCAGAAACATATAAAGGTAGTGCAGCAAGGCTTATAATAGTGTTGTGTAGCTCTCACAGGCAGCGAAAAAAAAGGGAAATCAATTTTTGTGATGGATATGAATTTAAATATACATTATTATTTAAGATTTTACTTTTAAATTTAAACAAAAAATTCCAACAAATAATTTTCAGTCTTTTTTTTTTGTAAAAAAAAAAAAGATGAAAAATGTAAATTCTTAGAGTAAAAGTACTATGGGTGTGCAGTTGGTGAACGATAAAACAAAAGTCTTTTTACGAAGAGTGGAAGAACGTGCTTGTGAAAGTTTTTATTTATAAATTAAACGGTAAAGTGATAAGGAAATATTTTTAAAAAAATTTTCCGTCACTTTATTGTTTAACTGATGAATTTTTATAATTTTTTTTTTTAGTTTCTCCAGCTCTGGGCACAGCATTGTGGTTAGTACCTACCGGAGACGAAGCGCTCGACGGGTTTGTATTGGTGAGGATACAATTGTCTCGGTGAGTAGCCATAGATTTCCCGATGAACGGGTAAGTACCTGTGTAATAAATAGAAATTATTCATGTTTTATTTTTCAATTTTTATTTATTTTATTTTCCGACTGAAACAATATCAAATTTATGAGAATCGTAAGGAAAATAATTTTAAAATAGTAATGAATCTTTTGAATTAATGAGACTATTCCATTACTACAAGTAACCATTAGATGGCATCGGGTGGTTTTTAAAATTACGCGATCTATAATTTTTTGTAATTTACGGAGCTAATTTAAATTTATAAACCCGCTAAAAAATGACACCCCGTTCAGATAAAAAAAAAAATTTATTTTTAAGAATTTGTTACTTGAATTTTTTTATTGAAAACTGACTGAGGTAAAATAGGCCACGATTGTAAGAAAAAAATTTTTAATTGGCCGCATTGTCCAAATTGATCATCTTGCCCCATTTTTTATTACAATCTGTTACTATATATGAAGATTTTAATAAAATTTACCCCACAGTTCAGAGTAAACCTGGACCAGAAACAAAATAAATATGAAAAAAAATAAAAATTGATTCCTTTTTTACTCTTTTTTTACTTGAAATCTACTCAAAAGTGGGTTTTTCTACCCGATAATTGAATACTATCTAGAAACGGAAGAGTAATTATTCATCCAGGCCCAACTTTACTCACAATTAACGAGTCAAATTTATTGGATAATTTATTCCAGGTTTCTCTATAAATCTATTGTATGAATTTAAAGAAACTGCCTTTTGTTAAAAAGTATTTGGTAATAAAAAAAAAATATTTACCTGTATCCAGGTACATTAATGCGATCAGATGCGTGAGAAGGATTGTCAAAAATAGATTTTCCGTAAGGCCATGATGAAGAATGAAGTTCAGGGTAATCGCTGAATATGCTTCTTGGTCTATGAGTGTGTTCAGGTGCTCTCATGTCATCGGTTCCTTATTGTGAACAAAAAAAAAAAAAAATGAACACCAAAATACATTAAATAACATTGATAACTTTTGTATCCAGTAATGAAATAAATAATTTATAAATGAATACCTTTAAGAGCACGTACATAACTCTGCCAAAATCTAGCCTTCCTCGTAATGGGCTCATTACGGCCAATCATAGCAAGATTGCTTCTAAATCGCGCGTCCATTTCGTTTTATTTATTATTAATATAAATAACTATCTTCGACTATTTTAATGCCACAACGTAGCTGTTGGCTACTTCTACCGATCACTTGTACTCGTTCGCTAAAAAAAAATCAATCAACCCCTTATCCAATTACTTAATCCATTTTAAAAGTTTTTATTAACATATAAATATATAAATAATAAACAATAAATATTATTTATATATTTAAATATACGTATGATTTAGGTAATGACGCAATAGTCCCGGATTTCATGTTCGATAAATTTAGTTCACTGGTGTACCAGACCCCTCAGCATCCAAAGCTCAGACCAGAATCATTTTTAGATTTCTCTGATGTGTAATATGTGATATATATACATATAGTGTTAAAACAGGTGTAGTGCAGACAGAGTTTAACCGTTAAATATTTTAAGTTGAACATTTATTTACCCTTCACTCTTACTCTCACTCTCACTATTACTATCTCTTTCTTTTTCTCTTTAATAGTTAGCCTTTACATTAGTTTCGTTTTAGCCTTTCATTCCATTCCATTACCTTTACATCATCAAACGCAACTACTAAAGCTACCTATGTACTGTTGACTTTGACCGATATATATGTATATATAATACTGTGTTAAGTTACGTATGCTATAGATTGACAGTGACCTCATAATTTTTATTCACTGAGATAAAATTAAAAATCAATTAATTTAAAAACTGAATGCGGAAATTAGGTTGAATTTTTAATTACTTATTAATTAAGTCATTAAGCTTCAATGGTTATAAAGAAGTATAGATATCTTACTATACAGTAACGAGATTTTAATGCTGATTAAAATTATTATTATTATTATTATGATTTTCTGAACGAATTAACAAGAGTTTAAGTCAAAATACGAATTTGAAAATTTTTTGATTGAATAGAATTAAATTGCGGGTAAACTATTGAATTTATATGAAAATTGATGAGAACCTTTTTTGAACAGAATTTAATTTTCTATAAAAATGTATGAGTGTGTTTTTATTGTATGTTTGATAGTTTAGCCAGAATTTGAATTTGTTTAATTTAAAAATTTGTATTATCAAAATTTGGTTTTTTAATTGATTATGAGTTAATTATTAGAATTATGGAAAAGTTTGTTTTGATGTTTTGTGTGGAAAATTTAATTGGCTACAAAATTGCGTGGGTTCATTTTTTATGAATATTTGATAGCTGTCATAATTTTAATTTAATGCAAGGTTAATGTTTTTTAGTTATGAATCATTTGGTAACGCTAGCCAAAAATTATTAGGCAATTTTTTTTTTGTAGATATTCAAGTTGATGTAATGGTCGTGAGTAATGTCATAAGTAGTGAAAAATGAGTAATGAATAGTGAGTAATTCAAGTAGAAAGAGTATTTATGTAGTCAGACGGCATGAAGACTTGAAATGTATGAAATTTGAATTTATACTTTTCTTATTTAGTTTATATTTAATTTTAGGTGAAGGACAAATTCAAAACTAATTTTAGATCTCTATTTGTTTTATTTGTTGTTAATTAATTGGATGATTAAAATAACCGTGGTCTAGAAAATTGTAAATCAAAATTAATAATGATCAAAAAAATTCATTATAATTAATGAGCTTTCAAAATATTTTTAATTATTAATTATACATTCAAATTTATAACTACTTATTTTTTTTATGCTTCATTATTATGCCAAAATTTAATAAGCTCATATTTATAATTAATTATTTTGGTTTTTGATCATTATACCTAATTTTGGTAAGAAACCCATCAAATTATTATAATTTTTCTATATTTTTATAGAAAATTTCGTTACAAAATAATTAAATATCAATTTTTTATCTGTTATAAAAAAAATAATGAATCCAAAATTATAATTACCAATTTTGATAAGTATATTAAATAATAAAATTTGTTTTCAAACTGTCCTCATAATAAATTAAAAATCTAAAACCTCTCAGACGTTAAAAAAATAAAAAAAACAGAATAAAATCGAGAGCTATGCCAATACTTTGACTGCGAAATTTGAGTAAGAATAAGAATTAAATAATACGTAATGTTATAACACAGTGAAGAGCTAACAAGTACAGTTGGTCAGACCTTAGTGGGTTTGGCTGCTCAGCATCCTATTTTTACCCCGGCATATAAATATCTAATCGAGTGTGATATTTGTATGTGTAAGACTTACATAAGATTTTTAAATGTGTACGTGCCAATTTATTAGTATAAACCAAACCATTACACAGACTACTCTCTGTTTTGAGCTTTATCTTTTCTATTGCATTTTCTATTTCTCTTTTTATATATATATATATACATATATGCATAATGTACATTCATGCCATGCATTATAAATAATGTTCATTCCACTCATGTTATCAACACAAATAAATTTACATTTACATTAGCATCAGTGAGTCATAAATAAGTTATTAGATCATGATCTATATTCAGATCAAAATCTAGTTCAAATCAGGTTAATGTGTCACCTTTTATTTAAATACATTAAGGCAAATTGATATTAATTATTAATTCAAATATTAGTATGAACGTCAAGTTAACAGACAATTGACAATTTTCGGATTTTTTTTTACAAATCAATTACTAAAAAAAAAAAAACTAAAAATATGCACATGTAGAAAATTCAAAAAGCCATAGGTGCATTTTTTTCAAATATTTTTTTTTTTATAATTTATCATTTTTGCAAAAATCCAAAAATTATTAATCGGCTAACTTCAGTATCATATTAATTAGTATATTAATAAAAATAATTTATTTATAATAAATTTGTTAATAAAGCATTTGTTAATAAATATTTATTAATTATAAAATTAAAAAATAATTAATAAAAAATAATAAATTACAGTCCTGTCTTGCTTAACAATATTAATATTTATTTATCACAATTATACATCACAACAGGTGGTTGTTGTCTTCTTGTCAAAAGTTTGACAGCTGACGTTGACAATCGTTAAATTTAACATTAAACTTTTAGTTTTTTTTTTTTTTTATTTATTTTTTTTTAACGTTATTTATAATCCGCACAGAAAATAAAAAAAAGGGTCGACTAAAATGATTTTTAGGATCTGTTGGCTTCGTTTGTTTGTATTGTGTATAAAAGTTATTGAATATGAACGTAAAGTATGAAAAAATGATAAATATAAATTATGGATCGATGAAGCGGATCAATTACCTAATTTTCGGAAGACCGTTCGGTTCGAAGATTGGATCTTACACTGAGCTTTCGCTGCCAAAAATTCCAACTAGTATATCACTAGTGTGTTAAACTAAAGCGCCACCGTGCGATAACATTTTTAACTAAACAAACGACGACATTTATGGCAACTTTCCCTCCTCTAACCCCCTTATTATTATTTTCTGGTGTATTTTTGCACGTATTCGTTGCTCGTTGAGATCATCAAGACGATATTGTTGGTTTAAATAAACAAATATACTGACGTGTTTGAAACTAAACGTCATTTTTTGAATTATTAATATACATTTTGTTTTTTATTACTTTACTTTACCCTTATATATTTTTATTTTTATTTATTTAATTATATTTTTTCCATAACCTCGAGTCTCCCACGTAACGGCGACCTACACATTAATACTTTTTTTTTAAAAAGTTATTCCAAGATCTTACATTCATACTCCATGAAAATGACATTTATTTATTTTTGATGACATTGGAAACTACGTAGTATTTTATTTATTTATAAGATGTTATGACAATTTTTTTTATATTTAAATTTTGAATTTATTATATAAATAATTTTCACTTAATTCTATTTTTAATACCGATTCAATTTTTAGTATTTTTGATACGTAATTTAAGAGTATAATTAGTTTTAATGTATAGAAACTCGGGCAAAATTAGTTTCTGTCATACCGGAAATAGCAAAAAATTATTTTAACGAGAGTTGAGCACATCCGCTTCGTACATGAGGTGTGCAAAATCGTCTTTACGAAGTTGCCAACAGTAAATTTTGTTTGTTTGTTTTAAATATAAATGAATATTAAAAGATTTAGTAGGGAAATTTTAAAAGTCCGTTTTTCTAGACGTCCTAATTTCGTCCTGAATTCATATTCAAAACTTGACACGACCAAACTTTTTATTAATTTTTTTTTTTTTTAATATTTTTGAGCATGACTTTAAAATTACGATTCAAAAGTTCGAAAAAATTTTCGATAATTAAATATATGAATAAAAAAATAATTTATCATAAATTTGAAACATTTATTTCAATGAAATTTTTTTGAATAATTTTTATTTTTATTTTTATTCTAATTTTTAACTGAATAATTCTCTGTTGACTTTTTTTGGAAAAATTTGAATTAGAAATTTTTTTGATGACTAATTTTTATTTGAATTAAAATTTTTTTTTTGGCATTCAATATTAATTTGAAATTTTTTTTTCATATTTAAATGAAAATTAAAAGAAATAGTTCAAACTCAATGAAAAATTATAAGTAAAATGATAAATTAAATTTCCAATTAACAAAACAAATTGTCTAATTGATACTCAATTGAATCATCAGCCAGCTGTTAGTACCTCGTGTAAATACAACTAGTCATTGTATTTAAAATGCCAAAAAGCATCAATACAAGACGTTACACATCTATTTTTACAGTGTCGTCGACTATTCACTCGTCCGGGACGAGAGCACACGATACACAAATTTAAACATATACATCCAATAAGCAGTCCATGCATATCTGTATGTGTATCACCCGATGTATATTTATATTTTCAACTCGGCCACGGCCAAACGAGATGGCTTGATTAAAAGTATTTCACACATGTGAGGGTTACAAGTGTCATGTGTTAATAAATATCAGCTCTCAATTTTTGTCAACTCCCCCTACATCTACTCAAATAATTTCTATTCTTCATATAAATTTAAAATATCAAGTGTTTACGTATTTAAATCGGCGCATGTATTGGTGAAGCTTCTATATATATTTATACATATGATGGAAACGATGGTGGCAAGTGATTGACCTCATCATCGCTACCGTGATCTACCAAAAGCTTAATCAGTTATTACAACACACGGATATTTACAATTAAAATTTATTTTTTCTTTGACCTTCGCAACCATCTGAGTGTGTCATTTTTTTTTATCTTTCATCTTGACCTACTTAAAATATGTTTTGAACTTGTATCGTGTTACTAATGACAAATAACGTGGGCGGCAAAACCCTCAAAAAATTTTTTTATTAATATATATATATATATATATATATATATATATATATATATATATATATATATATATATATATATATATTTAAATAGCATTCATGCATTGCATTAAAAAATTTTTAAATTAAAAATTTTTTTACTCAAATTTTAAGTATAAGGGGTAAAATGCGCACATCGAAATTTGACAATCAAAATTATTTTTTTTTTAAATACAGTCGACTACCCGTCATAAGCCTCTTCCCCTCAATCGGGAGTTACTGAGTCCAAACAGCTTCCCCACTTAATCACTCTAAAGAGTTTCGTACTAGAGAACCCGTTATAAGCCTCCGTTAAAATTGTCCAAATTATAACCTAACAATAGGAAAAAATATCAAAATTAATGATGAAAATTTACTATCTATGTTTCGCGGATAATAATTTAATCATTATTAAGTAAAATATAATTTATTATTCATAATTGCAATCATTAATTACATCCAAAGCTTCTGTTACAATTGAAAAGTTTTATTGAGCATTAAGTTGATCAATAAAATTATTATTTTAATTATTACTGATATCAATACCGTTATCATTACAATTTTTTGCATATAAATTATTATTAGTGTAAAAAGATAAGTATTTATTTTAGCGCTATAAGCACCAGGAAAATCGGGATAGTCGTGTATGTAACAAAATGTAAATATGACGTTTAAAATGATATAAAATAAAACAGGCTTATAACGAGTAGTCGAGAACAAAACTAAACGCGGTAGTGGGAAGACTAAAATTTCAAGAAAAATTTCTTCTGTGTCCCCTAAACCAGGCTTATGACGGATAGTCGATTGTATTTTCATATATTTGCCATTTTTACTTTAAAAAAAGTCCTGCCATTTGTCTATCCCTTTCTGAGATGCCGAATTTTTTTTTTTCATTAAATTATTTTCTGTTTGTTAATGTTCGTACGATACATAAAAAACTATATAAAACTATAGAGACATCTGCTAACTCGATAAAATTAAGACTATCAATGTCAACTTAACTCTAAATAATCAAGTGTGTTACGTACATATAAAAGACATAACTAATGCATTTAAATAAATTTTAACCATTGTCTTTAGCTTTTATATCCCCTTGTCTACTTTGATAATGCAAAAAACAGAGTGATCCTTAACATCTCCTTACATCCTACACACTGTACACTAAATGAAAACTTATGAGCTGAAGACTGAGGGTGTGCTATACACTTGTCTTTTTTTTTTATTTTCCTTCTTTTCCTCGAGAATCTACTCGGCGCTTTTATGTTTTTTTTTATTTCAATGAGAAAATCACGCGCAGGAGCGTCGAGGAAAAGGTGGTTGGTGGAGATTCTGAGTAGGTGGTGAGTTCCAACGTCCAACGATTGTACAGGATACACCTCTACTTTGAAAAAAAATGATGACAATAATAATAAGGTTACGAATAATAATAGTGAAAGTACAAAGTTAATAATATATATGTTGTTAATACCTACTAGTAACTTTTCCGCCATTCTTCTTCGTTGTTAAGTATACACTAAGAAGTTTCTTATTATTTACACCTCACAATTTTATATATCTTACAAATGTAAGTAGTGTTAATGTTTTTCAAAAAAATAAGAGGAAAAGGGGGGTAAAATAAATCTTCAGGGTAATGCCGGAGTTTCATTTTTGAAAAATTTTCAAAAATTACATTTGATATTTTTAATTAGTAGCGATTATAATCCTCATTAATCAGAGGCAAATGGTCATACCAATATCTTTTCAATGAAAATTTTTTTACTGACCATTGATGGAAAATCGTAAGAAAAATTTCAAACTTTTTCAAGTTAAGAATTTCATTCTTACTGGAAATTTTAATATTTTACGCCGTTATATATTTTTGAAAATTAAATTTTGAAAATTTCCTGGAAAAATATGTCAGTGAAAAATAAAAATTTTTTATTTTTTGTTTGTCAATAATAAAAAAAAAAAAATCCACATTATTGAATGACTATTAAAAAATTAGTAGTATTATTAAAATTCAAAATTTGGAGCATAGATTTTTTATCAGGTAATATTTTTAATGTCAATTAAATTCTTAATTAGTCAAAATAATTTTCATTGTTAGTAATTACAATAATTAAGACATGAATGAGTTTTTTTTGTGATTGGTTTTTAGTTTTCACAAAAAAAAATTATGAATCCGTTTTTCATAAATTAAAAAAAAATTTTCTGTGATTATTTGTCAAGGAAGGAGTCATCAAAAAATTTGAAAAAAAATATATAATGAAAATTTTTTATAAATAATTTCGGAGCGCATTTTATTACAAAGAAATTTCAAGTCCGTCAATGTTAATATTTTTTTCTAAGACTTTCTAACACTTAAAAAAAACATTTTGCGCATGAATAGTAAGCATTCAAGTATTATGATTTGAGTTTTTTAAAGATTTGACTTAAGAATGTTATTAATGTTATATTTATTTATATTTTATTTATTTAGGATTGAGTGTATATATATGATTATTATTGTAAAGCGCTGTGTATAGAACGCGGGTATAGATATTATGTGCTGTGTCAAGCTGGTGGATGAGTTTTGTTATTATTATTGAGTATAGAGAGCAAGCGGCAAAGTGCACACCTGGTCGCGGGTGATGCGCACGTACGCCCTAAATGCCATAAACAAGAATTTGTCAGGCCTCCTGCGTAGGTAAAACCGCTGGAAACTTTTATATTTAAGTTTTTGAGGATAGGCCGAATCTTCTTCTTGTGTTATATTGTATTAGCCTGCATTTAGTTTGGTCTTTTGAATAAAAAAAAAAAAAAATAGTTTTGGATGATTGATTTTAACAAATTTCACGCCCATTATGCATTGTGACTAGAGGAGATTCGTATTGACCGGAACAGAAGTGGTGACTCGTGTGTATATGCGTTATATTCAAGTCGAGAAGCTACTGGTTTTCATTCTCCTTTTTTTGTTTGCTCGATTTTTTTTTATATTTCTGCTTTTCCGATTGATTTTTATGCGTAGTGAGAAAGTAATAGGATTGGAATTTTTTTTATATGATAGAATTACTTATTTATTTTTTTTTTTTTTTTTTATAAAAAAAATTAATATCGTTATTTTTATACGTCATAAGTTTATAAAATTTGATATTTAATAAATTATTTAAAGTTATAAAAATAAATTAAATATTGATAATAAAAATAATTTTATATTTTATCAAGAGGTTTTAAAATAAATTTAATTTTTGTGACTTGAAACGCCATAATATATAAATTCAAGGTTCACGTTTCGGAACCAGGTCAAAATTTTTAAAAAATTTTTATTTAAAATTCATTCATTTTTGCGGTATTTATATACATTTATAAATATATATCAAGACTCCCATAGAAAAAAAATATATATCTGGGCAAATTTGCATATATACGTATATATGGTTCGATACCATGTCATTTTTTTAAATTGAGTTTTAAAATTTAATTTGACCATAAATTTTCATTATAAAAAAAAAGTTAATAAAATAAGAGAATTATTAAATAAAAAAAATAAAAATCCGTGTACATTAACTGTGATTTTAGTATGAAAGACATTAATCCCAGTCTTAAAGTCTTTCTCATTACGTCGCACAAATATATATATATATATCAACGTTATATACACGTACACGTGTCATTCGTATGTTAATGGGGCCTGAGAGATGGCAAGGATGTAGGGATTTATTATATCGAACACCCGCCGCGAATCTAATATAACCCAGTCGGGCAACGCGCAACAAACTCACACACGTCACACGTCAGTATAACTGCTGGCATACATACAAACTACACGGTTGTGAAAAAGCTCAAGGGCTCAGACTTATCCACGCTTGGGCTTTCGTTAGTATCCCGTCGGATTTCTCGCCCCCGACTTATATTATATGACAAGTATATTAAGGCGAGCATTTATATCAATTAGCCACGACGTTTAAGGGAAAAGACCTAACATTAAGGGGGGTCTCTACTCTTCTCAGACGTAGTCTTTAGTCTTTAGTCTATAGCTGCTGGGATATTATTCCGGTGTAAGCACCCTTATAATATTCAACTAGATTTTTTTCTCTTCTCGCCTCAGCTCGACTTGATCTTTTGACTTTCGCCCTCTAGGCAGCATCGTTTTTTTTCACTCAAATAATTTTAATCTACCACGTGTTGGTTTTTTTTATTTAAGATGCGACTTAAAAATCCTGAGCTACTTTTTATTGTGACGGCTGATTTTCTCTCTCTGGGCATTGTCAGAAACGATCTGTCTTCTTTATTATAGTTTTTACTACTGAGATACATAAATGGATGTGTACTTTATAGATATTTTATATTATATGAAAGAGAATATGCCGCAAACGGAAGCATGGGACACGCCTATTTAGCGCCTCTTTAGCGACCGACACCCGTCGCTGGTTAAATGGATTTCAACGACGGAATCTTTCGCAACGGTTTCCATTGATGACTGCGGTAAATTTTTTTTTATTGCTCCTCTATTTTTGTTATTAATTTTATTTTGTTTAGATATTTTTTCAAATTTATGTAGTTTCGAATTTTCTGTGAATTCAAAGCGCACTTTTGCTGATGAAAAGTTTAAGGATTATTTTTTTCTGCTTGACCGATCGTAAAATTTATTTACTTAGGGATTGAATCGAAATATTTTTTTTTTTTACTAGTAAGTAAAAATGAATAATAAAATTTATGAAAATTATAATTAGCAAAATTTTTTTTGAAAAATATGAATAATTAAATGGGAATTTCATTTAATTGAAAAATAAAAAAATTTGACCAAAAAGAAAATAATAAATAATTATTGTGCATATTTTGATTTGACGTTTAGTTCATATTTATTTATTTCATAAATTAATATGTTTTAAAAATAACTGGCTAAGTTTCGTTAATCTGAATTGCCATCAGACTAACATGAACTCAAATTTTCAATCATATCAGATACATGCTCCTGTGAGTATTCTAGGGTTTGAAAAATTTTTTTCCTCCCGTAATTTCGATTATTTAACATTTTGAAAATCTCAAAAATTATTTAAGATGACAATCAATAGTCAAAATGACATAAAAAATACTGATTGACCCATGGAGGAGATGGACATCGACATGGAACTGTAGAAGGTCAAGAGCTCGAAAAATTTTTTTTCTCTCGTAAATTCTATTATTTTAAATTTCGAAAGCCTCAAAAATAATGTAAGATAGTGGAAATTTAAAATTTAATATCGTAGATAGTATACTAAAATTTTCTCCGTAGTTAAATTTATGAGGAAAAAAAAAAAAAGTAATTTTTCTATCAATCGGAATTAACATTATAAAATAAAATAATTATTTTGAATGGAGCAGTTAACCGTGAAGCTAAAGTGACCACAACACAGTTAAAATACACTACTCACTGTAGATGGTGTCAAAAAATCCAAACACAATAATGTAAAGCCAGGGAGTCATATTATAGTTTAAGGAAATAAAAGTTTAGGTGACATAGCCACAATTACACGGGGTGTGAGTATTCATAAAGGAAAAAAACCCAAGTGCTCCCGATCTATATTATTGAATTTATTCCATTTAAAGTAGTAGTTTAGGGGATGAGGTGTGACCGGATTGACCGGATGTTTGGGTATTGTCCCGTGCGAAAATGCACAGGATCTTCACTCTCTCTCTCTCTTTTTCCCGTTTTCCTTTCTCTCCTCATCGATATAATATAATATAAAGTATAAGGGATCAAACATTATTGTCAAACGTTTAGCTGGTTGTTTGGGTGATGGCAATTCAAAGAGAAGCCTGTAGCGAGTAGTGAACTGATTCTGAAGGAAATGGGCCTTAAAAGCGGAAAATTTTTTTTATTGTTGAAACATCCCATACGGTTTTTGATGGGACGTATGTGAGTATGTATGAGTGTGTGTATGACTAGACGAAAAATGAGGGGGTGTATTAGAGATACGATAGGTTCCTACTGAGTATTTCACTAGTTTAGATTTATTTGTATATTTATATATGTATGTATGTAATACATATGCGTGTGTATTTTGGGTAGAGTTTTTGAAGACTCACAAATGCTGACGAGTTAAATGGGAATATATATTGCTCTTGTCTCCGCCCTTATATATTGCATGGAATTTATATATATTATATATGTATGGAGAGAGAGGGAGACCTTTTTTTGATGAAAAGTAATCTCTTTTCGACTTTATATTGTGCTAAATGGTTAAGTATCAATTTATTGTACTATTTAAGTCTTTTTAAAGGTATTTTATTTATTGATTATTGATCTTGAAGAAAAATTTTTTATTAATGGAATTTTCAAAATAATGATACAAAATTTTGAATGAAATAAAAAAAAAAATCTCAGGTTTACTAGATTATTTGAATATAATCGTGGATGCAGTTAAATTTAGAATTGAAGGTTTTTTTTGTTTATAATGATAAATGATTTTTTTTTAATATTAATGATAAAAAAATTTATAATCACTATTAGTAAAAGATTTGAATATTTACGTAAAAAAAAAAAAATTGTTGAAAAAGCGTTGACTGAAAATTCAAAAGAAAAATTAATGGATGGAACGATTAAATGGAACGTTAATTTACAGTATTAAGTCCATTTTTTTGTTCTCTGTATTTTCAGTTTAAAAAAGTTTGGTTTTAAAGTTTTTGAAAAGTTAACACTTTTCCAACCTTCTTCCAAAAATTTTTTTTACACAGGATTTTTTTTGTCCCTGATATTTTTTCCACTATATCAATGAATAAAAAAGTTATATATTGTTGATAAATTAATGAA
Organism: Microplitis demolitor; assembly: GCF_026212275.2. Lineage (NCBI taxonomy): Eukaryota > Metazoa > Arthropoda > Insecta > Hymenoptera > Braconidae > Microplitis > Microplitis demolitor. Next base: position 3,527,525 of record NC_068549.1, on the reverse strand, counting down.
GAATAAGAAAAGATCAATTAGTTATAACAGAGTTATAGACTCACGGAAGGCTATTACCTCGCTTCCGGTAACATAACCCAGCACTTAGAACCAATCCTGCTGACGTGGTTACTCCCATTATTATTGTACGTCATAATTTTTATCTATAAGACAATGATAATCAATAATTCGTTTACTTTTAATTCCTGGCATTTATCATAATTTGAAATAAAAATTTATCACTTCAAAAAGTATAGGTGTCAGAAAAGGGTGTCATTGATAAAAAAAACTCTATTATTAAAGATTAAAAATGCTGTGTAACAAAAAAATTTAAAGGATTTGTTAGAGGATGGACCCAGGTTATCGACCACAGGATAAAAAGCCACGCCTTTGTACCCAGGTGCCAAGAGGGGTTAACCTCGACAGCGTAGAGTGGGTCGATGATGCTAGCATCCACTATCCAGTTCCAGATTCTTTATTACTAAATCAACGTTAAACGAATAAACGACATTACAACAATATCATAATATGAAATTATAATTGCATACAAATATTTTGCTCCTATATACAAAAAACTATATCTCAATAATAATAATAATAATGTAATAAATTATACAATCAAAAAACACTTTAAACTGTCAGATAATAAACTATTCTGAGTATCATTTGCCACATGGTTCTATCGGAAACAGAAAAAATAGTTAATTTTAGTTCATATATTTATTACGAGTATCTAAAAATATATTTTGTATGACGTAACAAATTTACGACCTGCATTATTTTTTATTATTATTATTCTCATTTCCGGATAGAAAACAAAAATTTTCTCAAAATCTTTTCCTTCTAAATTCAAAATTCCTTAAAGCTTTCCTTATAAAAATATTCTGCTTATATGACAATTAGGAACTTAAAGCGGAATTTTTTTTTTTTATATTTTTTAACAAATTTTTTGGGTTTAAGTCATATTTTTGTAAAGTCAAAATTTATATTAATATGACTATAAAGAATTTTTAAAAATCGCTGCTCAAATTCCTGATTGTCTCGCAAGCGTCATATTCTTAAGTTGAAGATTTTCACAGGATTTTTTTTATCACAAATGACTTTAATTATTTATTATTAATAAATTTTTTTTTTTTTTGTAAAAAAAGTTTTTTATTTCGTAAACTTTTTTACTGACTTTTTAAAAGTGTCATATATTTATCTATACTTACTTTTTAAAATAAGGCATATAGATACACATATATACACTTATATATTATTGTATATACCTCTATTGGCTCTATTTTATATATATAAGAATGAAGAAAAGTAAAACCTACAGATTTAACAAGCTTAAGAATGGTACATTGCACAGGGTCTTATAAAATGGTGTCGCTCAATTTTTTTTTTTTTTTTTTTTTTTTTTTTCGTGGAAAACATATTTTCAACGGATGAAATTGAGTGAAAAATTAAATACTATACTTAGTACACCTTTTTTCTTATAACCAAGCGTTACCTACTGTTAAATCCTTGCGGATAATCTTATATATTTTTGTCACGTTACAATTGTCAATTTATTCAATAATAATATTATTACAACACGTGTAGTACTGGAATGTGACTATTTATTTATTCTATTTTTGTTTCTTTTCATGATAATTTATTATTTAAAAAAAATTTTTTTTTTTATTTAGTGAGTTAGTTATTGTGATGTTTTACGTTTTTATATCTATGTATGCTATCAATACGGGAATCAAGTTTGATGGCATCAACTAATGGACGTCGCGCGTGCAAGCCCCATTGTCACGGTTTCGTATTAAGAGGGTAAGGGTGGGAAAATTATTAAGTGCTACTGAGGTTATTCCTCAATCGTGATATTTATTGGGGGTATAGTGATTTTGGTTTAATATTATTACTATTATTATTTCATATACTTATAGACACCAGCATGGGAATTATTTAATATTCTATTGATAGCCCGACAATATCAAGAAATTATGATACTGGACTTAGCTGACAACTAAAAATTTTGGAATTTTTTTTTTCATCTTATAAATTAAAAAAAAAAAATCTAAAAATATGCACATGGAGAAAACTAAAAAAACCATAGGTGCAATTATTTAAAATATTTTTTTTTTTATAATTGAATGTTTTCAAGAAAATCAAAAAATCACTTGACGCCGGCTAAATTTAGTGTCAGAAATTTGAACGATTTATTATTTTTTTTTTTTTTAATATCAAAACAGAATTTGTAGTAAAAAAAACCCGGGCCAAAATGAGACACCATTTTTGAAATTAAAAAAATGGGTTTTTTATAGTCGTAACCCTTGAGGTTCATTCCCGTATATAAAGACGGGGGTTGACTGTTTTTTTCAAAATACGAACATTGCGTAAAAAAATAAAACCTAATTAATTTTTGATGGTTTTGTATAAAAAATTAAAGCAACAGTTTATTTCTACTGCAATTAAAAATAATAATAATAATAATTTAAAGATTCATGAATCTGCCAAAAACTGGCAAAATTTCAATAATAAATTTTAATTAAAAATTTTCAAATAACTTTCTATTAATTATTCACGCTGAAAAAAATGTTGCAATACCTCTCATCTTAGCGAAGTAACTATTTCCATCTTCACATTTGAAACACATTTTCATTTTTTTATGTTAACTTTTCCTATCAGAGATGGAAACTATTTTCATCCGAGATGATTATTGTCATCTCAGAAGGCAAAATTTAGAAATTTTTCCGAAATAAGAAATATTATAATACGAGAACAAATGGTTAAGATAAAAGCATAATATATACTAATCATATTTATTGCAAGATAGTAAAAAATGATAAATATCATTTTTTTTCAGCTTGTTGCCATAAAGTATTTTTCAGTAGATCAAAAAAAAATTTGTATGTCAAATGACTCAATTTATGATTTCCAATTAGTTTGAATTTCTATTTCTAACATAAAAAAAATATAATATGTAATTGAGCGCGAAATAAATTTCGAAATTCGAATAATTGGCATGTGAATGTACAGCTATATGTTTTTGATGACTTGAATTTAGCGGTTTATTTACATCGTCATACACAAAAAATATCAAAGCTTAAATGCATCGCATTTTCCGTTAGACTCCAACGTATGAAGACACACCGAAAAACTATTTTGAGATATTCGCTAATTATACGATACGTTACGTCTATTATTTTATTCAGTCTCTCTCAATACAAGACATCACATCCGCCGCATGATGTCTATTTTTACTTACACACATCTGCAATAAAAGCTTCAGCATTTATTATCCATACCCTATTATAAAATATTTAAAAACTAAACATTCAAATTTCCGATTCCGGTCAAAAATTCAATTAATCAAAATAAATAATGACTAAAAGTATTGTAAAAGAGTTAGAGTAGAGCAGAAATAAAGGAGGAAAAATATGAAAAACGAATTAGTTTTCCGTTTTAGTGCTTTATCGATTAAGCAATTTTAATACATCGCTGAGCCGCAACGTACCATAAAGCGAACGGAACAGGAAACGATCTATTTCTTACTGAGGAATATGGTCTCTACGCTAGTGGTTTTGCAGTTGAATTTTACTTTGATTAATAACCGAGTCATTTTATCATTTTTTTTGTCTCAAAATTATCTATGAATCCTTTCTTCAGATACATCTGTTAGTATATATATTTATGGTGTACAAAAAAATCCAATTTTTCTTTTTTTGGGATTCGCGCCAAAAATCTTTAGAGCGATTTAAGAGACTTTTCTATGGCCTTTTGGCAAATGATTTTATCAAAAGTATAATGTTCCATTAGCTGCAAGTGGTCTAAATATCGGTTACTTGGCAGTAAATTTGAAATTGCGAAATTTTCAAAATTCTCGTATGAAAAAAACCTTAAGCTTCGTATATTGATTGGTAACTTTTGGAATTTTTTTACGGTAACTAAGATATGAATATAGAGTATTTTTTTTATTTTTATGAAACAGGAAGACTATGTATATATATTTATGCGTTATTGATATAATAAAAAGCAAAGTTGTATGAATAAGAGAGCAATAAATAAATATAGTGTGCGTCATGGTTAAAAAAAAGGCAAAAGGATGATCGATATCAATTAGGATGCTCTTTCCGGTCGCGTGACACGCTATCACACCCCACGGTTTTGTATGCCACGTGCCCTAAACTCTTCAACGCTCAAAAACCTTAACTTCCGGTAGCTTCAATCGACGGTCTAGTGTGTATTGGTTATAATGCAAGGACTTTTAACTTTCACTATCTTTAATAAACATCACTCAGGTAAATAACGAGTGTAATTAGTTTTAATGTAGTGTGCATGGTTACTGAGTGTGTCAGGGTGTAAAGGGTGTGTTTTGAGTAATGGATGAAACTGAGAAAAGACAAACGCTGTACTTCGCACGACCCCTAGTGTCAAATTTTTGATGATAAAAAGTCCATGGGATTTTTTTAGAGACTTCACTTTTACTTTAGGGTTTTGTGGAGAACAGGAGAAAATTTACGATTTCCAAACCATGGGCTGGTTAAAAAATGCATAAATTTTGGATTTTGGACTAAAAGAATATTTTTCCCAATGTCCTAATTTATGAAATTTCTTGTAGATGTCTGACAAAATAAACCCTTAAGTCCTAGTATTAAATTTATGAAACGTATTAAAAATTTAATATATCCCTGATAACGTTGTCTTACTTCCCGTGGCTCTTAGTAGCGTTAAAGTGTTAAAGTTTACTTGGTTTTGATGAAAATTATTAAACAAGTTGTGTAGTTACGAAAATGAGCTTTTGTAAACTTTTTAAATGAAAGGGCTCTACTTCTTAACAAATAATAAAAAATAAAAGTTTTTCGGAGTACACACATTTTATATAATACTAGATGTAGATGGTCGACCAAGCAAACACCTCTTTATCCCCTTCGAACTTTAGTTACTAGAATTTCCACCCCATGCGGAAACCAGCCAATAAAACACCCCCGGACGTAACTGCATTGTCCAACTTTTTTTACTTTTATTTTTTTACGTTCATTTCTCCGTACTTTTCTGCAAACTACTTTATATATATACATGTATATATATATATATATATATATATATATATATATATATATATATATATATATATATTATTTTTGTTGTCCATTCACGGGTCCATCCTTTAGGACACTATACTATACACCCCCTCGATTACATTCGGAAATATTAGGGGACGTCCCGTTGTTCGACAGACTATCAATTTGTTTTACTTTTTTATATTGATTTAGGTAAATTTTAACTTGTGTATCAGACAGTGATTTTATTTATCCTACTTTTTTTAGCATTATTTATTTTCTACAAAAAAAATTTGAAACTTACAAAATGAAATTTTTATCAATTTATTAAATAAAAATCTCTAGTTCCTGTAGATAAATTATTTAAATTTCTATTTGATAGAAATTTCGTGATATGTTCGAATACAGTAGAATAGTAAAAAAAAAAGAATATAAAGTCCAAAATGATCATGATTAGAAAGGGTCATATATAAATCATACTGGTCAAAGCGAAACATTGAATGTTATCAGTTGTTTCCGGACCGTCGCACAGACATTTCACACGATTATATTTTACTGCATGTAACATGTTACACATGCTTCGGGTTTTTCGTGACCATGGAATCCTGGTGCATTACTCCAGTACTTTTTATGCTACTATACTACCCACATAAAACACAATATTCATCCCACATATTTTTATACCAAACATATCTTTATATTTATATATATATATATATATATATATATATATATGTCTCGCAAAAAATACATAGTCGACTACCCGTGATGAGCCTCTTCCCCTCAATCAGGAGTTACTGAGTCCAAACAGCTTCCCCACTTAATCACTCTAAAGAGTTTCGTACTAGAGAACCCGTTATAAGCCTCCGTTAAAATTGTCCAAATTATAAACTAACAATAGGAAAATATATCAAAATTAATGATGAAAATTTACTATCTATGTTTCGCGGATAATAATTTAATCATTATTAAGTAAAATATAATTTATTATTCATAATTGTAATCATTAATTACATCCAAAGCTTCTGTTACAATTTAAAAGTTTTATTGAGCATTAAGTTGATCAATAAAATTATTATTTTAATTGTTACTGACATCAATACCGTTATCATTACAATTTTTTGCATTTAAATTATTATTAGTGTAAAAAGATGAGTATTTATTTTAGCGCAATAAGCACCAGGAAAATCGGGATAGTCGCGTGTGTAACAAAATGTAAATATGACGTTTAAAATGATATAAAATAAAATAGGCTTATAACGAGTAGTCGAGAACAAAACTAAACGCGGTAGTGGGAAGACTGAAATTTCAAGAAAAATTTCCCCTACGTCCCCTAGACCAGGCTTATGACGGGTAGTCGACTGTACAGAGACATATAGATATATTGATACACATTTAATGCCTTAATATATTTTATCTTTTATACCACTCAATGATATTACCAAATCAGAGCATATGCTGGACGTTGTCCACTCCATTTACTTTGCTGTGTCATCTCTCAATAAGATATATAGATATACTTCATACATATATAAGATTACCCTCCGAATTGAGATATCGAAAGACAACCCTTCGAAAAAAATATAACATAACTTATAGCATATGAAAATAAAGAGAACGTTTCATTAATTATGAGCCTGGCATTTTTCTAAAAAATATATATTGCAAAAAAATATAATAATGATAATAATAATAAAAAAAAAAATGAGTAATGACAATTGCTTGACTTTTGACATGAGAAACGTAAAAGGGATTTTGTAGACAACGGGAAATCTAAACCGGTAACAAGATGGCCGCTCGGAAACGGAAACCGGAAACGTGTCACTCGAGCTACTGCTTGTTTCCGTCGTGTCGTGCAAAAAGGAAGCTTGGGCTTATTCTTTTGCTACAGAACATACAGTAAAAGAGACAGGAATGATACACATATATGTGCGCATTTTTTAAAATCTTGGTTAGGATATATATATTATATATATAAAGGGTTTAAAAAAATCAACACAATGTTTTATATGCACGCTTCTGCGGTTATATATTATATATATATTTTTTCTTCACTATTATTATACACAATGTACATATATACAATCTGATACAATAAATACTTAACGTAATAAAATTAATAACAATTGCAGTGAAAGATACGTGGATTTTTTTTTTTAATGTTTATACTATAAAGTTATGGAATTTTTTTTAGTGGTAAATCTCTTCACAAACAATTGTATTCTAACCTTAGTATTTATGTAAATTGATTTTTTATTCCATTTGGAATTTTATTTAAATTTTTTCGATCACTTTCTTACTCTTTTTTGTGATTTATTTGTACAAGGCTACATAAAAATGTAGTTTTTATATATTTCATTATTAGAAAAAAGATTGATATTTCAAAGTATCCTAGTAGATAGAAACAGTTTCCATTAATTTAATAAATTTTTTTATTTACTTTCCGTTGGAAATTATTTTGAGATATTTATGGAGGCAATAGAATCCCACGGTCGTGTTTTGCAAAAAAAAAATGGTCCAGGCCATTTTTGGAAGGATGACAAAATATAAGAAGTAAAATTCATTGAGAAATTTTTTGTGACAGTATCCAGATATTTTTTAATTCAAAACTATTTTCAAAAAACTGCATTTCACTACAAAAATTTGTGCGTTCAAAATTTGCTGGACCATTTGTCTGAGAGACTGTAGAATTAAAAAACTCTAAAACAATTAAAGTTCAAATTTTTCCTTGTAAGTTCATAAACATATATGATAAAAAAAATTATTGTCTTACGATTCCAAAATTCTTGCAAAAATATCCTCCGTAAAAATGTCACTGGTAAATATTTTTATAACAAATTATTTAATTATAATTTTGATTATTTTTTTTTTATAAATTTTTACAAATAAGAATATTTTCCCAAGAATTTTATAATGCAGTTATAAACAAATTTGAATTATTGCGTAAACTATTTCAAGTTTTCTTTTATGGTAAATCAAAAAAATATATAAAAAATCTTCTAGGTACGGAATGGAAGCTAAAATTCTAATAAAGAGATCATGAGGCAGAAAAAATCGTAAACGTATAAAATAATTAAAATATTTAACAATAAAATCGCACTACAAGTACTACTTTGTTAATTATTTTTTGCACCACCGGAAAGATAAAATATATTTCTCCATAATTTTTTTTAATACTCCATATAAATAAATAATAAACTAATATTATAAAATTTCACCACCAAAATGGTTTTTGCATGTACGGCGAAGCCATGGTAACTTGACCACTAGCCGAATACGTCGATTCGACTAATTTCGACTGACAAGGCTTTCCGTCTCTTACTAGTACCGGTACCGCAACTCTGCGGGGTGAACATCCACTTGCGCCCGCTTCCACGCGTTCATTTTGGGCACGTTTCGTTTTATACCTATGGTTTTGGAACCAAATTTTGACCTGCGTCGGAGTTAGCTGTATTATCGAGGCTAGATGTTCACGTTCCGGTGCGCTTAGATACCTCTGCTGACGAAACCGCCGTTCCAATTCATAAGTTTGTGCCTTGGAAAATAGTACCCTGCGTTTACGCTGTTTCTTGCCGCAATGGCCGCTATGATGATCATTTAGTTCATGGGTTCGCGATGACGAGGATTTATCGTCATTGTGATCATCCATCGGTTCTTCGACTTCTTCAAAATCTTGCTCTTCGTCTTTGGACGAGTCGTTTCCGTTGTCCGGCTGCGATGATGGAAATGACAAGTCGGATATTGTTGGACTAGTCGAGTCGGGCTGTTGCTGTTGTTGCTGCTGCTGTTGATGAACTGCAAAAAAATATTTAAAAATTAGCTTCAATAAAGAAAATCAAAATAAGAATTACAAAAAAGGCTGAAGATACAAACAGTCAAAAGAAAAAAAAAATAATAATAAGGTAGAAAATGGGACATTAAAGTCTGAACAAAGTACTCGTGAACATGCTATCGGTTATAAAGAAATATATAGAGAATATTATATATATATGTATATGTAATAAAAAGGGTAGGCTTAGGTTGTAGTCTCTAGTCTAGTCTACTTCTCTAGTACGGGGTGTAGCGCAGAGAGAGTGTATAAGTGTACAATATGCTATTGTGTGTTGAGGGTTAAGGAGAGGGTGCGAAAAACTATATAAACCCTATTCGATTCTCGTATTATGTATAAGTGTGTATGTACGTGTTATATGGATGTTTGTGTGGGTATTATCTAAGTGTGAGATTGTGTGGCACCCCACACGACGAGATCAACCATATCATTTTCATGGGAGATTAGCTCTTGATTTTCGCCCTCTGTCATTTCAATTAAGATGATACTACATGTCCTACTTTATACAGAATCTTTTTTATACTAATTTTATAAGGATTAAATTTACTGCAATTAGGAAAACAATTTATCTATGGGAAAATTTATTGTGATCATATTAGCAGGCACTCCCTAAATTTTAACCAGTGAAACTTACTGAAAAGTAATGTATGTACATTATTTCAAATTTAGAGAGCACTCTCTAAAAATGAAACAGTGAATTCACTGATTTATAGTGCAAATTGCGCTACTTTTTTGAATACTTTTCACTGCAAAATAGAGATTTTCATTAATTCAATTTTAGAAAGTAAGAATATAATTTTAGTACAAGAGCAAAATTTTTTCTATACGCCGATTGCTCAGGATTTTTTATTTTACCCTGCTAAGTCATTTTAGCCCGTAATTGTAATTATGGTATATTAATAATATCATTACAAAAAATTGACAATATTTATTGTTTGAAAGTGACCATTTTTCATCGTAATAGAAGTTACATAAATTTACGAAATCGGTATCTGATTTTCATTCACGCATTTTATCTGTTGATTTTTTTCCGTATAAAAGAAGTATTTGTTTTAAAAATTACTCGAAATTAAAGACTGAAAGACATAGATTTCAAGATTGTTAAGAAATTATTGAAATCAAAAATGCATTTGACGATTTAAGAAACGAAATTTTTGAAAAATCGGCTAAAATGTAGAAAACATGAGTCTATAATCCTTAAAATGTATTTTATAATGAACTAGATAAAAAGAAGCGTAAAATGAATAAAAAAATACCGAAAAAAATTGATAAAATTTGAAAAATATGAATTCAAAAAAATTCAGCATGATGAGATCTTAATGAAATGTGAAACTAGTATTGATTGCATTAGAGCTCATTGGATTGTAGTTTTTTCAGCTTGAGGTATTAACCGCGATTCAGCGGAATAATCGAATCATTGATGATGTATGCCACACACATACATAATGTATTTTAAAAAAATGTAGGAGAGGGCATATCCATCACTAAGAAAGCATGCTAAACCCTCTTCCATAACAGCCCGTCTATTAGGGCACTTTTTGGTTGCATATATATCCGAAAGTATATACAAGCGGTAGACTAACACGAGTATTCTGTGACCGCGACAATGTGAATTTTGGGCGTGACAATTTTGATTCATCGAGTTGTTACGGGAGGGGTCCATCATTTTCGTTCATTTGTGTTGGTCTTTTTTTTCTCTCTCTACAATATATATGTCTATAAATGTAGTTGCAACCGCTTGCATCTGTCCCCACGGTGACATCTGTCACCCCAAGTTGGCCAATCACATCGTGGGTACCCGAGGACCTTTTATACGACTATTAGATCCTGCTTAGCTGACGCGAACCAATTGTAGGGTGTTAAATAAATAAGGGTTGCGACAAAAACCAAAAGAGAAAATGCTACACACCAAAATCAAGGGATCCTTACTTATTGTCGCGTTTAATAGGTTATACCCCACTGATATATCTATCCCTAGGGCCTAGGGTCAAGTCGTACATCCAAGTATCCAAAAGTACACTTATAACAATGTAATTTTGATCTTGAGCTCAAGATCTTTAGCCGTATTGATATTAGGATTTTTTGAAATTTTTTCAATTTAATCAATTTCCATGCTTTCGGTTAAATATGTATTTGTACAAGATTTAGATTTTATCCAGCTTACCAGTCATTTCAGCTAATGTTTGGGGAACTGACACTGGCAAAATTGGTCCCGTCGGCCATCCTAATAGTCCAGGTGGTGGCAATGTCGTTGGGGGTGGCGGGGGTGGTAACGAATTTCGAGTCAAATTTCCATGCTGTACTGCGTGTTCTAAAAGTTGTTGATAAGTCAACGAGACATCACTACTTGGAAGAATTGTTGTCGCTAAAAACAATAAATTAGGCGTCTTAATTTTTTAGTAAACTCAAAAATTACCAGAAAAAAATGGATTTTCAACTGAACAGGATTCAAAATATGGATCTATTTTTAGTTTTCTAAGGAAAGCTTCTTTTCAAAGTATATACAAATTTGAATAATAACATAGAGGGTTTAACTTACTGTGACTATCATCTTGTGCCGTCGGTTTAGCTTCATTTAATTCCAATATATCACTTATATGAAAACCTGAACTGGTTCTCGATGCCACTGGTGTTTTGATACTCTCGAAAAATCTGTTGAGTAAATAGAATATAAAATTGACAACATTAATTAAAACTAAGCTATTAATAAATATTTTTTTAGTACAACAATGATGGGTTAGAAGTTTTAAAAAAGGCACTAAAATAAATAACAAAGAAAATTGATGATAACATATAATTTAAGTGTGTTAGAGTTGAAAAGCCATCATCATTACTATTTTATAAGGATTTTTGTGTTGTTAGAATTTTAAAAACCGATTAAAACCAGTTAAAGTATAGTTTTTGTTAAATTTCAAAAAGCCACCTTTTCGCCTTCTTTTAAATAATACACCTTTATACAGTAAGAGCTCCAAAAAATGGCCACCCGTTGTGAATTTGCACCTTTCTACGTGCGAACAGAGAATGAACCTGTGAAAATTTATTTGAAAGCTACTATTCTAAACTAAAGGAGCTAACTTTTCTCCAAATCGACTTTACCGGAACCAGCTAATCTGACGCTTTTGTTTAGACTTCATTGTGACTTGGGCGTACAAGAGCATAGCTCTATTATACTTTTCAAAATCACTTAAGCCGTGTGATCTATTATTGGAGCACGCATTTCAAAATATTTATAATACTAAAAAATAACTCTGCCCAAAAATAAAATACTGGGAATTTTCGTTAGGTCAATTTTCAATCAAGCATCGAATTCACTTGAGTAGGCCTGTTTTTTTTTTAATACTTTATTTAGTTATATTCTTTATTGTTAGTGTTAGTACACATGCAATTGATTAAAAAATATGTAATGATTAAATGAATTTTTACCTTGAATTTAAAGCTATTTGGTTGTACCAATGATTCAAAATATTGGCCGGATACGGCAATAAATGCCATGGTAATATTTTATTTTTATCACTCATTGTTTGTTTATTATCAATAGTCAATAAATAAATATATATTTGTATTAATTATTGATAAATTTCTATAAATTACACTATCGCATAATTTTATAAAAATATTAAATCAAAGTAATAGTTGCATTTAAAATAAAATTAGAGCACAATTTTCTTTTCTTCTTTTTTCACTGGTAGAAAATCACTGGTTTTTTGAAAAACACTTCACTCAATACACAAACACGTTATTAATTTTAAAATTAAAAAGTAAATGTATTTTTGTTTTCACTTGTAATAAGGGAGTGATATAATTTTGTTGCAATGTTTTTTAAATTATTTATAAGTCTCGAGTGTGTTGAAGATGTTTGTTATTTTTTTTTCGATATTTATAAGTGAGGACTCGCGTTACAATAATAATTTTTAGAGTATCCTCGACGAACACTTGACGGCTAGTGGTGTTTCTACTGTTGAAACGCACTTTGATCCTTGAGTGTCCTCGACAGAGTTTTCATGGGAAGGCGTGTCTTAGTTAGGGGCGGGTTTTTCCAACCCCTACCATATCGAAATGTTGAGCGGTAATTTACAGTAGTTACCACCCCGTGACAATGCTTAAAACGTTTTACTCGAGAGTATATTCTCGTGGTAAATTTACCGTTGGGAGGAGTTTAGATATCCAATATACTTGTAAGGGGCGCGGCACTGTAGGGGTTGTAATTTAGAGGGTTTTATAGATATATAAATTTATATGAATATAGTGGATAATATATAATACTTTTCAGTCTTATCCAATCCAGGTTTATCATCGATCAAATGTCTTTTACCAGTTGTCTACTTATTTTAACACTACACTTTAATAAGTCAGTGTTAATGTGCCTTCTAACATTAACATCACGGCTCATCATCAGTTTTTTTTATGGACAAATAATAATAATAATAATAATAATAATTATATTGCAGGTCAATCGATAATTTAATGACCAGAATCCAAGCATGAAACTAAAAATTATTCAAAATTTATTTTTTTTGACACTTGGTTCCAAAATAATTTTTGAAAAGAATAAATTTAAAAAAAAATTTAATAAGGAAGAAAAATGTATCGAAAATTTTTAGTGATATTTTAAAAATATATATTGGGATTAATGGATGTAATTTTGTAAAATATTTGGAGCAATAGTCATATTTTTTATATTTAACGAAATATTTGGGATTATCTTGCGCAAGTTTCAGATATTGACAATAACCGTTAGTCAATGAATGGAATAAATACACATATATATAAATTTCTCGAGGGATAAATATATGAATTTTATTTTACAATTCTGTTATAAAAAAAATTTTATCATTCACAATCGATCGGTAGTTTTATTGAATGATTTAAAAATAAATTGAATTATGATTTATGACGACTAACATATTTATTACTGAAGTAAATCTATAAAATATTTTATTCAAAATTTATAAAAAATATTACCAAAAATTTGTGTATATTAATAATTTTTGAATAAAAAAACTAAACGTTAAATAAGCAGCCATTTTTCAATGACACCGCCTATTTTCAGCATCTCATCAATATATATGTATACATATATATATATAAAGTGAAAAAGTTTCTCGAGGTAGTTTCCGGTTCTCTCGGTATTTCTATTGTCAACTGTCTATACTAGCTTCCTCTTTTCCCCTATACATATATATCTCGTTCTCTAAAAGTCAAAAAGTGCGGAAGGGGGCGTACAAGGGTCCCATTGTAACCCAGCGTACTTTAGTGTCGCCGTTTTTTCATCCTCGTACTCATCCATGGATAAAAACTTGACCTTTTAATTCATAAAAAAAAATCACTACCCCAAAAAACTCCAGCGTAATTAATTATGGTGAAAATAAAGAAGAAAAAATTAAAAAAAAATTAAAGTTGTCACTTTAAAGGACAATTTTTTTTTATATAAGAAAGAAAAAAAAATACGAGATGAATAACAGTAGTGACAAAATGTTATCGACACGCGAACCTTAAGAAATGGAGTAGCGAGCTCGCGCTTGAGAAATAAAAGAGACAAAAAACACGGAATCTAATCCAGTTAGAATCGAGTTTAAGGTCTCAACGACATTTTTGTTTTATTTTATTATTTTTATCTCCCACTACTACTACTGTTACGACTATTACTCTTGTTATATGGCAATAAAGTATATTTAAGTGAGTAACGATGATATAAGAGCGAGTAATGGTTAGATAGTTGGTATAATATAACGTAAAGAAGAGTAGAGAATGTATAAAAAGAAATTTTCAAGGGGTGAAAGCCTCCAAGGGTGGTACCAAGTATCATCCTACTCTATATACTACAGTACTATCCCTGTTGTATAAGGGAGAGAAAAGCAATCGAGTAACATTTGTCCAAGTCTCACGACTGTTTGGCGATAGCTGTGCCAACTTGTTTCGAACACGCAATCCAATTTGTCTACGTCTCATTGTTTCGAAACAAAAACTAAAAAATCCTTAACCTCAGCGACATCTACTTGTCGCGGGAGATTTAATTAATTTAAATACTACTTGCATTTACACTAGTCATTAATTTTTCTGGCTAATCAGTATCAGAGACAATTCATTTTTTATCAGTTTTGATTAAATTTCTCATTTAGGCCATTTCCAGACAGTGCCCCCCACTTTTTTAAAATTTTATCAATTTTATAATTTGAATTTTCAAATTTTGTAGACTAAAATTTATTCAAAAAATTTTGTTTAACTACTAATTGATAGCTGTAAGTAATTTTTCAAAAATTTTATTTTTCAGCGAAATTACTACTGCGATATCAATTTGTCAATTGAAGTTATTATTTTTATTTTTTTGAAAAGTTTCTATTTTTTTCTGACAGTTGAAAGTCAGTGCATATTTTTAAAAAGTAGGGGCACTGTCTGAAAATGCCCTTAAATTTTTAAACAATTTTATAAAAAAAAAAATTATTTTGGAGCATGACAAGATCCCCAAAAAAAAATTTTGTTTGCTGCTTTTAATAACTATACATTTTTTATTTAAAAAATCTACAAAAATTTCTCAATAATTTTAAGGAAAAAATAATTTTTCTAGAACAAGATGACAAAAAAAAAGGCACTGTAATTTTTAAGCTGCCGCATTTTACCTCTACTTCTATTGTTCCGATACATGAAGTACAAAAATTACAATAAATAATTTTTTGATAAAATTTTTCGCAAATACCATAATGTCCCTTCTCTTCTTACTCAATGGTGAAGAAAATAAAATTTATGAAGGAAATTATGTGACGAAGTACTTGAAAATTGAGTAAAATTTGTTCCCAAGAGGTTAAAAGTTCTAAAGATGCGGGATGACTGAAATGGCAAAGAGCTGAAAATGGACACAGTGGTCCCGAGTCTTGGTCGGGATAATAAAATAAGTAAAGACGAAAAATGTAGTGTCAATACAATGGAGAATAGACATTCACGTATTTATGAGCACAAAGTTATTCCAACTGTTTGGTTATTAGCATAACAATACGAGTACCTGTCGGCTTGACAACTTGGCCTTTTTGAATTAAAGAACTCTGACTGGTGGATGGGATTTTGCCCAAAGATTTTAAATTTTACTTATGTACGTAGCTAATGTACCAGCATCTCTCATCTCAGAGCAAGTGGTTGTTAAGTTTTCAGTTGGTGTTTTATTGTTGTCGTAGGAATTATAAAGCCGCTGCCGGCCGTAGTAGAATTGGGCAAAGTCGAGTGGAATGGAATAGAAGGAAATATTTTTCATGAATGACGATAGAAAAAGAAAAGAATATTTTTCCTTCTAACACCTGACACATTTAAAGCTTTAACTTTTATATATAACCTTTACACTTACGTTTACGCTTGCACTCACAACAGGTCCTTACTTTTATTACCGAAACGTGTCCCTGCAATAATTCCGAGAATTTTCCTTGAAAAATTTATAACACAGGTTCAAGTGGATTTCTTTTGTTGATTTACTTGTACTTCCGGATGTACGAATATACTTAAACATTTATTTTTATTTACCTGCCCCCACAATTTTTTATTTTTTTTTTTTACATCAAATAATTCGTTCAAAAATACCGTGATTTTAATTCAATTAAAATTGCAGTGAAATAAAATTATTACACGTGTATACTCAAGGTAAAAATATATTTTATCAATTCAATAAGATATGATATCATTTAACTGAGACGAAGCGTTAGCTGACCATCGAGAGAGAAAAATAATAAAAAAAAAAACGTTAGGTAATAAATGTCAAAGTCAACGGAAAAATTTAAACAATAACAAATTTTTTTTTATAAAAAAACGAACGGGAACAGAATTATTGAGTGAGTAAAAAATTTAAAATGAAAGAAGAAAAGGAGGAAGATGATGACGAAGAAGAAGAAAAAGTTGTTCGGATTCATTCATAATTCCGAACAATAGATGAAAATCCGGGTGGGCCCAGTTGCCGTCAATGAACGTAGTAAGTTTTGTAGTACTACGGGAATGTAGTTTTTAGAGTGACTATATAGTCAGTAAGTAGAAAAAAAAAAATAAGAAAGAAGTAAAAAGAGAAGGACACTACGGGATGTCTTAGACAGACCGTCGCCTTTTTTTTTATTTTCGGCTACCAAACTACCCCTCATATTTTGTAGGTATAACAAAAATATACGTCTATTTGAGGTGGCAAATATAACTACTACGTGACCTAAACTAGCTTCGGCATATTTGACTCTTTTATAAAATATATAACGCATTATACTACTAGTGTAGATATATGCTACTGTATAAATGTCAATGAGGTTCTTTCAATATTTTTTTTTGTTGTATTTTGTTAATAATAAAAAGCGTTTAAGATGATTCAAATAGTCTGAGATCCTCCTTGTTCACGAGACTACCGGAAATCACCGGAAATAAATTATATATGTATACAAAGTATTCGTTTTATCATTTTTTGAGTATTTCATTGCGGTGCGGTTTGCAAAATACAATGTATCTTATATATATTTTATATAAATTTAAGATAACTAATATGTAATACATAATAAGTTTTATTTGTATATATAAATATACTTAATGTATATCATATAAAAGAATTTGTGGGTTGGTAGTTAAATTTGCTAACAGTTATGATTATGGTTGAATAATACTTTAAATGGACAGGTGTAATGGAGATGATGAGAACATCGTAAATCGGTCAGTGTACAACATATGGCATTTATTGAGCGGTTTTTTAAATATTGTGTAAGAGTCCATGTATGTATGTGTGGTAAATAATGAGAAAGTACGGAGGGATTCCCTGCCCTTACTACTAAAGAAAGATGAAATATATATGTATATATGTTTGAAAGTAATGCTTCATTCATTTATATATTTTATTCATAAATTAAATAGTGTATAATGAAGAAAGATAATACTTAATAATTTTGTCCCACGGGTCAAATTAAAACTGTCTCTTTCATTATTCTATTCCATTTCTTTAGAACGTCGTGGGAATAAGACGTTTGTAGGTGGGTAAAAACTTGTGGGGATTTTTTTTTATTTTAATTATTTAACGACTAATTTGTGGTTTTAACTGAGAAAATTATTTTTTCTTTGGTGATGTCACTGTACAAAGGCAATAGTATATTAGGTGATAAGGGATGAAATAAAACTTCAGATGAGAATAAAATTGACAAAGGCTATCATCTGGTTTGAAATTGTGTTTTTTTTTTTTGGGCTTCAAACTATATTTTGTCTAATTGCCTTTCTTAAAACTTATAGTTCAAATTCCTGCATTTTAAGATTTTAAAAATTGGATTAATTTTGAAGCTAACAATAAAAAATCCAATAGATATATAGCTATATAATATATACTTTTTTTTAATGATTAGCTAACCCATAAAAATTTTTTGATTAGGTTCCATATTACTTAAAAACTTATTATAAAGGTACCATTTTGGCGATTGCAGGGCCAGTTTTGGACACTTCAAAAATTTGAATAAAATAATTTGTAAAAAATGTAAATCAAAATTTCGATTAATAAATTTTTGAATTCATTAACCAGATTTCAATGAAATTAATTTTAAAATTATATATTCATAACTTTGATGAAACAAATATTTACTGTAGATAATTGAAGTGTTTAATTTATTTTAAAAAAAATTTAATTAACTTGCCTATAATCATCTTCATTACAAACATAATCAGGTGGTATGAGATGCCAAGAAGAATCATAACAATCATCATATGATGCTGCCATTCCTAGACTAACTATTTATCACAACTTAAAACTTACGATTATTATTTGTTACTAATTATCTATGTTATAGTTTTTTTAAAGAACCGAATTTCATTGATAGAATGATTGTTATTTACTATATTAAATGTAGTACACAATTGTAGTACTCATCGCATTACTAACTGTCTTCTACACATACATTGAGTTATATATTCTATCAAAAATATATGTAGCTTCTAGATAGGAGCTCTGGCAACGTTATCTCACATTCGATAACACCCTATAGATTAGTTTCGACTACCGATCATTGATTTCTAAGTCTTTCATACTAATAATAATAAAAAAAAATATTATTGAAATTTGAGTGAAAATAAATTATTTTTAAGTTTTTGACAAAAAAAAAAATTGTAGATATTTATTAGGAGTTTTATCTTTTATAATTTACCAAAAAATTTTCGGTTATTAATTAAGGTTTAATTATTCAGAATAATTAGAAATGCAAATTAAATGATAAATTAGTGATTAATATGGAAACTCTCGACTTGAAGTACTTGAGCTTAAGTTGGAGTATATTTTTTCAATATCAATATATATATATATATATATATATATATATATATATATATATATATATATATATATATATATATATATGAATCTGTACTATTTTTTCTACTAGATGTCTACTGATAAAATCTTTACCTTGGAGCAGACGAAAGATAAAAAATAACCAGAAAATTAATTGAAAAAAGTACATACTTTTGATATTAGTAATGATAAATGATAGCAAAAATAGTTATTTTTATATATTATTACTATTGTTTTATAGTTGAATAATGTAAAAAAAATGTTGAGTAAAATGATGAGATGGATGATATCTAAAAAAATCAATATTAAAATTTTAAAAAATATTAATAATCATGATGGCCCAGTTTCTACGTATATATATTTTATGAAAATTTTTTTAGCGATATACCATCTCTATTTAAACTTTAAACGTGCAAATGATAACAAATTCATCGTCAGATCAATATAATATCATGCGTGACTCTGAATCTAATTGCTGATGAATTATCATTACGTATTATGAAACATATATAATATGCATATCTACATCACATGTATATATATAAAGATATATGTATCTTTACAACGCGTTGTGGTAACATTGACATGTGGTTTTAATCAATATGATTATCTCAGATTTATCAAATAAAATAAAGCTAAAAAATAAAAATTGAAATCATCAATGTGTTATTATTTATCTTTCACTTTAATGTATACATATATAGTATAGATTGAATTATGGTAAATAGTTGAAATTTTTGTGATTTAGTTAAAAATTGAAATCCTAAAAATTTCAGGCCTGAATCTCAATTTAATTTTGAGAAAAAAACGAATTTCTATTCGTCAGTTAGAATTTTATGGTTTAGATTACAAAAATGTATATATTTATTGATATAGAAAAGCGGAGAAATATGGTAATGCTCCCAAAAAATTAAAAAAAGTTTTATTTTCATATTTTCTGACAAGAATTAATAATTCTACGGTTTCATGTAAATGTAAGAAAGAATTATCAGTCATATTTTAATTGAGGGTGAAAAAATCAATCTATAATTCAATTTAAATCCTAATACAAGGCTTGAAATTTTGATTTTCCAAAATTATAATTAGTCACAAAAAAATCATTTTTGAATTATCATTTATTATAATAAGAGGAACAAAAATTTTATTTTACTCCGAATATGAGAAAAAGGACAGGTGACACCCCTGGTGGAAATTTTTCTGGATTTCCTCTGAAAAACTCAGTTCTAAAATTCTAAAGACTTTTTCAGAGTTATTCAGATAAAGTTTCGAAAAATTTCCACCAGGGACTTATCCTTAAAGTTGATTCTTCAATTTTCAAAATAATTTCAAAATTACAATTTTTTTTGAATCTTACTTCCGTTTGAACTCTAGATACTTATTAATGAAAAATTTTTAAATATTTAATTGAATTCAATAATATGCAATGAATAATTTGATATATATATATATATATTTCTTAGAAATTATAGAGAACGTTCTTGTCGACATTCGATAAAATAATTTTACATTTTATTAGTAAATGATAAATTTTCAAAAATAATTTTCCGACCATCAACTGAATATTTTTTATCAATCGTCAGTGTGCGCCACGTATAAGTATATATTTTTGAAAAAGTAGAGTGGTAGGGGAAGTAAAGAAAATATACACAGAATAAGAATATAGTCGACAAAGAAATAATAACCTATATCAAATATATAAGGTGTGTGTATAGTATACAATAGAATTGACTGACGTGCATAAAAAATAAATACACTCTACTAAAAAATTTAACTATTCCATAATACAGAACCGAAAAAAAACATAGCTAGAATAATACTGTCAATTACCGAGTAGGTAATTTAATAATAAAGTTAAATAGTGAATTTTCTAAGTATTTTATCAAAATAATGGCGTCAGTGGAAAATGACGATACATCAAGTGCCAAAATAACCGAAGATATTGACAAATTAACATTAACTAAAGATGACAATCAGTCTGAGGAGAAAATTAAAAATATTGGTGACGATGACAAAAGTCACAATAGTGAGGATAGTAAAGGAGCTAAACTAGATAACGAACAACAAAAAGATGATGAATTCAAACCTCATTTAACTGGATTTGAAATTCGTGAGCTTTATAAAATTGCTTTGAATTTTTATAAAGGTAATTTATGTATATTGTTATTTATTCCGGTGTATAACTCATTGATATTTATTATCAGTTGCATGTTGGATAAATTTTTTATTTATTTTTTAAAGCCTTCATATATATGCCATAAATTTATACCCGTGATATTCAAAAGGAATAAAAATAACTAGAGATTATTCAAAGAATTGTTTAAATTGTTAAGATATTGAATTATTAAATATATAAATATGATACATATTTTTCTTTAATTTTAATGAGCGTAAATGTAGCAGATATCAGACAAGTTATAAATTTAAAATAAATAAAGTAATTAATTAAAAAAATAAAATTTAAAAAAACGCGCGTTTTATATTTTATTTGTTTATTCAAAAATTTTAAAAATTACCGTCACCTATATTCATACTCATGAATTGTAGTGTTCTTAATTATAAAAAAATTTTTTTTTATTTTTCATTTTTAAGGATAATGATGACCCTGAAGTTAACAGACCAATTAACAATTTTTGAATTTGTTTTCCAACAAATCTATTGCAAAAAAAAGATAACTAAAAATATGCACTTGTAGGAAATTTTAAAAATTATAAGTGCAATTTTTTTGAATATTTTTTTTTTTAAATGTTATCATTTTTAAATAAATCCAAAAATTATTAGACGTTGGCTAATTTCAGTATCATTGATATTGATGTAATTTTGTAAATATTTATTTATATATGTATATATATATGAGTGATGTAAAAAGAGGATTAGTTTTTGAATTATCAATCTGCAATTGTTATATTTATAAGCCTGTTTCATTTCTAATTGACTTGTCAATCTAAATAATTCAGTAAACAAAAAAATCGAATCACATTGAAAGAAAGTTCTTTAAATATTCAACTAAAGCATCCGTTTCAACCTTTGATAAATTTTGCCATGGCCCAAATCTCCAACTAATCTATAGTTTCCTTCATAAAAAAGTATAAGAGTAAAACCCCCAAAAATTACATAAACAATTTAAATAATAAATTTATCAAGAACAAAAGTCTTCTTGAGCTGTTTTGATAAATTTTAATTTATTACTTTAAAATAAAAAAAAATTTTCAACTTCTTATTACAAAACTAATTATTTATATGTTGATTATTTTTAATCATAATAAAGATTTACAAACAATCACTTGTTTCACAGCCATTAACTTTTTCAAATTAAAACGTGAAATTCGTTTAGAAAGTTTAATAAAATCAATGTTCGATAAATTTGAAAGCAAACTAAATAATGGTACTGATGATATTCCATTAAATTACTTTGATGGTCTTAATTTAATTATATTCTCCAAACAAAAGTTAACTTTTATCATCACATACATCATCAACCTTATATACCATAATATATACTCTTTATTAAATCGAATTGTGTCATTTATTAATGTCATGGCGGCAGAGAGTAGAGACAGTCAATATCCTAGCAAACTTTCATACATTATTAAAAGCTCTATAGAAAACTTATATGATTCAATAAAAAAAACCAGCATAAACAACCAACATATATATACATATATACATACATACATATATGTCTATAACAATCGATTCATTTTATGTTTCTATTTCAATGTTACTTCCTAACATACCCACATATTTTAATAAATAATTTAATAAGAGAATTGTTTGTAATCCAACTCTAGTAGAATTAACGCGGAGAAAAAATTAACGGAATTAATTTAATAAATTATAAGAATTATTCCCATAATATATGTCATATAATTTATCTAAAATTCGAATCGTTTTTTTTTTTTATTTTTGAAAATACCCTAATAGCACACAGACAGCTAAGATATCTTTTAAAAGGATAAGACGCGTTTTCATTTGTTTCTCTATTCGCACTCAACTGGATAAACGGGACTATCTTTGTTGCACTTGTACAGTAAATGGGAACACTGTCCAAATTTTTCTCGTTAACAAATGGAAGTTATCAAAAAATTGAAGTACACTTCGCTAGTTCATAGAGTAAAGCATCGGGTCTGTGTCTTTATTTTGCGTTTAGACTTTTTATTTCAGAGAAAAGCTTGGACAAAATTATCTGATAACCGTTCATAAGACAAATTTTGTTTTTGTCTCAAAATCATCTTTTTTGGTATGAATAAGACATGCGGATGTTTGTCCTGACATAGAAAATTTGTGTTTTTTTTTCCTGTCTTAAAAAAGATGTCAATTAAAAAATTGTTTAGATGACTTATTTTACCACCGTTTGTAATGTCATTTTTGTCGTCACGTGTCAAGTTTTTTAAGTAGATATTTTGGTGCCTTGATAGGTCCAAAAACAGCCTGAAAACTGATATCTTATAGATGTCACAAAAGGAAGTGTGCTATTTGCGTATAATAAATTTTTAATAGTAAATGTATGAAAATATAAAACCGAATTTTGAAAAAAATGACCAAAAAGTGTCGTAATTTAAAATTTTTTTCACAAAACTTCGAATATTGTCATTTATATATTTACGGTATTGATAAATAATATTTTTTTATAGAAAAAGAAGGCAAAGCTGTTCATCTATCATACGAAGACAAATTAAAATTAGTTGCGTTTACACAACAAGCGACCCACGGAAAATGTACACCCGAAAATTCCCCCGAACTCGGGGTTCTCGATGTCATAGGAAAAGATCGTCGCTTAGCATGGCAGAATCTTGGCGACATAACAAAAGACCAAGCGATGGAAGGTTTCGTTGTTCTACTCGACAAATTGTGTCCTTTATTTCGCACCGTAGTTGAAGCCCAAAAACGCAATATCGAGGAACAAAAACGGTTGAAAAAAGCTGAGGCTGAAAAGAAACTGGACGATGAGTTACGGGAGCGAGAGGCTGCTGAAGAAAAAAAACGCGAAGAAGCTGAGCAGGTACAGCGCGAATATCAGCGTCGTCAGATACAAGATGCATTAAATCAGCAAACTTACTACCAATTTAAGGCATACGCCGAGCAGCAGTATCCGGGTAATCCGGAGGAACAGGGAGTGCTTATTCGTCAATTGCAGGAGCAACATTACCATCGTTACATGCAGCAATTACATCAAAACCGTTTGATGATTGATGAGTCTGCGGAGTCAGATAAAAAAGAACGGGAACGAGAACGAGAACAAGAAAGAGAACGAGAAAGAGAGAGAGAAAGGGAACATCATGTGGATGGTAATGAATTTAAACCGGATTTAAAAATAACAATTAACGACGATAAAACGGAAATAATAATTGATGATAACATCAAAAGTATAGATAAGAAAAAAATAGACGATGATGATATTGATGATGATGATAATGAGGATGATGAGGACAATGACGCAAGGCGTGAAAAAAATAAAAATGATGACGAAGATTCAGATGATCAGCCAGATTGGCCTCCTATTGAGCCGCCTAAAATGTGGACACGTCCTGGTGTCGAGGAATTCAAAAAATTGATAAGACGTGAAACTGGCGATGCTGTTATTAAAATTGGACATGGGGAAACTGTCACTGTTCGTGTGCCAACGCATGAAGATGGATCCTGCTTATTTTGGGAATTCGCTACTGATGGATACGATATAGGCTTTGGAGTTTACTTTGAATGGAGCAAGCCGGACACTAACCAAGTTTCCGTGCATATTAGCGAGTCTGAGGATGATGACGATGATGAAATTTACGATTCGGGTGAAGATTTGGAGTGTGGGCCAGGCAATGAAGAAAACAGGACTGAATTAAAGAGTGCCCCAGCTCCTATTAGTGTTATTATACCGGTAAATATTTTATTGATATTAGTATCAGTATATGTAGAACAAATTTTCTAATTTAGAAATGATTTGAAAAGAAAAAATCATTAATCGTTGGAAAAAATAATTAAATAAAGAATTCTTAGTCCATAGTAAGGTAAGAGACCCAGTACCCGATCAGGGAACTAGTACCTGATCACTCGTGTATTTGTATATCTATAGGTACTAAATTTTACTAAATATAGATATACAAATACATGGAATAATCAGGTACTAGTTCGCTGATCGGGTGTTAGGTCTTTTAACTTAATTTGAATTTTTAAGCTTTATTATCAAATAAATTCAGTAGGGTTTTAAATTTGCATCCATGTATGCAGTTATCAGTTTAAATTTCCATTCAGATCCGAAATTGAAACAAAGAAACTTTCTACGCTATCTGTATTTGCACAGAAAATTTAAAATATCTATCAGTTCTGACAAAAAAGCGAAGTTGACTTTTGAATATTAATAAAATTTTGTATTTTCAATTTTGCTGTTTTGGGCTAGTTTTGGACAATTTGATTTTTAATTGCATACAAAAGATACTTTTGTAACACTGATACATTGGAAATTTTATTTTATACTTCTTCATTAATTAAAATAAAATATTAAATGTCCAAAAATAGGACAGTCGCGACAAATGGTCCTTCTACTCTATTCTTTTAATTTCAATAGTTTAATATTTTTTTTAATAACAACAACAACAATAATAATAATAATAATAATAATAATAATAATAATAATAATAATAATAATAATAATAATAATAATAATAATAATAATAATAATAAATATCATGTAAATCAATTCATCTACTTTTTTTTCTGTTACAGATATACAGAAGAGATTCACAAGATGAAATTTATGCTGGAAGTCATACATATCCAGGTCAGGGTGTTTATCTTCTTAAATTTGACAATTCTTATTCATTGTGGCGTAGCAAAACTCTTTATTATCGTGTTTACTACACAAGACCTGGTTTTACGAATGATTCATCTTAATTTATATTATAATTATTAATAACACAACAATACCGCAATACCACAAACACGACTTTATTAACGAACATTTTTTAAAACTATTTCTGCTGAAATTACTAAGTTCATTTTTTTTTTTTTTTTTTTTTTTTTATGTCAAAGAGTGTTTTTTTTTTATCCTTTTTCAAGGATATGCTATAATGAAATAAAAACAGGCACTATTTAATTTAATGATGTACTAGTCTGATTACGAGTAATATTCACATTAAAAGTAACAAATAAATATTTAATTATACATCAATTTGTTACTTTTTTTATAATTTATTTTTATTTAATTATTATTATTAATATTATTGTTATTTATTAATAGAATTAAAACAACACAAAATAGCACAAAATATTTTCCACCTGAAATAGAAAATGTCACATAATATAAAAAAATAATAATTGTCATGAAGTTTGTGAATTTTTTTTACTACGGTTAATAAAATTTAAAATGAATAATTACAAAATAAATGTAAATTATTTAGTCATATAATTTAAAAAATGAAATAAATTTTAGTTGATATTTTTTACTTTTGTTTATGATAAATTGTCGGTCATGACAATTATTGCCAAAAAAAAATTAAATAAAAAATTTACGATTTATGATTTAATTAATAAATTTAATGATAACTAAAATTTATTTATTATTAATTAATGTTAACGTTGCGTTAAATTTATTAATTAATCGAAAAAATCTAAAATATGAAAACCTTAAAGTAGTCACGTAAATTATTTTAGTATTGACACGCAAAATATAAATTGTTAAAAAATGTATTTAATTTTTTGATTAATAATCAAAATTAATTATAATCTTCATAAATAATGGATTTTAATTTCATGAATTTTTATTTACATAACAAGATTAAATTTATAAAAAACAATAAAGTTAAAGACCTGGTACCCGATCAGGGAACAAGATCACTCATATATTTGTATATATATATTTAGTAAAATTTAGTAAATATACACAGAAAAAAATGATTTTTTGGTGCAAAAAAATTTGTATTCGCTTCAAGAAATTTTTTATGTGTCCTGAGAAATTTTTCGAATCTTGAATTGATAAAGGAAATTTTCGTAGCGAGAGAAAAAATTGTTGCGACAAGAAATCTTCTTTTTCTGAGTAAAAATACAAATATATGAGTAATCGGGTACTAATTTCTTGATCAGGTACTGGATCTTTTACCTGAAGGTTTTTTCTACAAATTTGATTTTAAATTTTGAACCTAAAAAGTTGAAAAATTAAAAATATGAAAACGTTCTCACTGCGACTACTTGAAGGTAAAAAAAAATGTGTTTATGAAATGAATGTGTGCCTGAAACACCACAACCACCGATTATTTCATTCTTATACACAGCATTAATGAAATAAATAAATAATATCAGTAAAACAAACGACTAATGACCAAACGATCGGCATAAAAAATGTATTTGTATGGTTTTAAATTTATTGTAACGCAGTCCATATATTTAACACCACATAATATATGTATATTTACATACATAGATATATGTATATTTACATACATAGATATATGTATATTTAATTATTAAGTGCGTACAATATGCAATGGATTTGTTTTCAATAATAATCACAATAACATCAATATTAATTGTGTTGTACAATTTTTTATCTTTTAAATTTAATTAATTATTTAATTTTTTTTATTAGAATACATTTTTATTTTAGTTAATATAATTATTATAATACTTTTACAAAGCATTGAAGTTTAATTTAGTTAATTTTTTTTTTAAATTCGCGTACAATATTTACGATCTAAAATCATTTATTTTAATTTTTTGTTTCATCAATTTTAATTATAATAATACAAGAGCACTTTATCCAGACGGCATTAAATTATGCGTTGCTTAATTAAGTATATTAATTTTTTTTTACTTTTATACTTAAAAACATTTTTTTTTTCAGCTTCTAGAATTAATTTATTTTTATTTTCATTTCGTTATTTAAATCCTCACAGTTTTTTCGATTGTCTGCGTCAACTATTCATTCCTAAATTTCTTCTTTTTTTTTCAATATATAGCTTTTATATTTATATTTGTTTTTAAAATTTTAAATTGATTAAAAATAATTATCTCACAAATTTTTCTTTCCTCTAAACAATTCAACAATTTTTCTTTTATTCTTTTTCTTCTAGGAGTTAATTCTTAATACTGTGGAAATCACTGATTATATTTTCTTTATTCAAATTAAAAGTTGATTATCTAATTTCAATTGCTTATAGCTAACAATACATCTTCAAAAACTGTATTGTTAAAATATTTTTTTTAAATTTTAATTACGACCACCAAAAAAAAAATATGTAATGCTTACTAAATTTTATCAACTAATGTGGCAGTTTAGAAAGACTTCATTGTTAATGTATAAAGCGCAAAATATTTTTTGGTCTTTTTTTTTTTAATTCAATTATTTGTTTATTTTTTTTTTCATTATTAATAAAAATTTTAATTATTTATTTTTTTTTTAATTGCACAAATATTTTTTTTGTAATTTTTCATTATTAAATATATATAATTAAATAAATTCAGCGATTATATCACATATTCGAGCTTAATAATTACTTTTTTCTTTTTTCCATAAAATACAATAGTATTATTTAATAACTTTTTTTTTATAACGCAATCACTTTAGCCGAAAGCTTCACAATTGACAATACAAATAGATTTACTAATTAGTTTGTCATTTTTTACGAGCATATTATTTATATTTAAACAAATCAATATCTAATTAAATTTTTTCTACTGAATTTTCATAAATTTTTCTATCAATTAACTGGCAATGTAGTTTGAAAAAAAAAAAAACAAATAATGGAAAAATTATGAGATTGAATTATTTGAAATATTTTATAAAATTCATATTAATTTTGTCGCTAAAATTTAGTTTATAAATATAAATTATTCACTCACGAGAAAAAATAGTTAAAACAAATGTACACACGAGCATATTTTTTAATCAAATTATTACAACGTTATATATATTTTTTTCACGATTGTGCATTTTATTACGTCACAATAAATGACTAAACTTTCAAACTTTGTTTCTTATATTATTCTTTATCTATTATATTTTTACTAATATATATATTTTGTTAAATATATTGAGCTATATATAGAGTATCATATAAAATCAGCCATTTTGTTTTTCTTTTGGATTTTATGAGAGCTGTCCTGATTTTTTTTAAATGATTTCTTCAACTTTGACCTCAATAGTACATTGTGCAACATGTGAAACAATTGTGACATATTCACCGATCGTGACATTGCAATATGAGCTTAAGATTCATATTACAGTCACGTAAAGATAAGTTTTAAGTTACCGGAAGCCCAAAGCTTGTCGCGTATGTCAAAATTAATTTCTTTTAAAAATTTATTTTCTATCTAGTGATTTTTTACTTTCCGCCATCGTAAGCTTTCCTTCCTTTTAATTTTTAATTATATTTTACATAATTCGACAAACCAAAGATGTGCGGAAAAACGGACTGATTTTATATAAAATACTCAATAAATTAATGCGCAAAACGTAATTTTATTTTTTATTTTAAATTATATTGGATTGCATTTAGCTAATTTTTCAAAAATTTTATCGCTTATTATAAAGAAGTTTCTAAACTGAAATTAATCCGTTTGCTACCAAAATCGGTACGTTCATCGGTAAAACTTCTTCGTATAAATTTATCTCTAATGGAAGTTTTTGGCCGTCTTTCAGTTAAAGATCGGGTTAAACGAGTGCCATTATTAACAAAAATATTAGTATTATTGGTTGTCGTAAGACTAGTACTTTGTTGGAATGGAGAACTCGTGTCGTCGGAAGACGTAAAAAATTGTAAATATTCTGGCTCTATACTCAATGTTCTATGGTGCTTCGAACGTTGTTTATTTTTTCGTTTATTATTACTATTACTATTAATATTACTAGTATTATTAGTATTGTGAGGAGTTGTTGAAGGTAATTCAGATTCACTTAAAACTGTCAATGATCGTCCTAATCGTGTTAAAACTGGAAGATCTGAAATATTATTATCAGGTAATTCGTCTTGGCTTTTTCCATCATCATCAACAATAAATGGATCATTTGAACGGCATACTTCGTGTATTGGACTTGCAAAAATAAGTGTTCTATAAAATATAAATAAAAATGTATAAATATATATATATATATATATATATATATATATATATATATATATATATATATATATATATATATATATTAGATA
Organism: Microplitis demolitor; assembly: GCF_026212275.2. Lineage (NCBI taxonomy): Eukaryota > Metazoa > Arthropoda > Insecta > Hymenoptera > Braconidae > Microplitis > Microplitis demolitor. Next base: position 3,497,276 of record NC_068549.1, on the reverse strand, counting down.
TAGGGAAGGGGCGAAAGGGGGTACTCCATACATTTTATAAAAAAGTATTTTTTTTTTAATGTTTTTGAAATATTCCAAAATCACTTTTGTAAACTTTTCAAAAATCAAAAGTGTCAGCCAAAAAATTGACTTTTATTCTATGGAAAAAACTATTAGAAAATTTTTTTTTTTACTTTTTTTAGGGGTTACCCCATTTTGCCCGCAAAAAATGGAATTTTTTTTTCTAACGGCAGCTAAAAGTTTTCTGTCACTGAATATAAAAAAAAAAAATTTAAGTATTTGAGTTTTCAAAAATCTAATATTTCCTTAAGTACCCACTTTGCCCCCCCCCCCCTCTTTCCCTACTAAAAATTGATAAACCATAAAATGGAGGAGAGCTAAAATAAAACAGTAAAAAAATTTATTAAATTTGCTACGGAGTTTAAATTAAAATTATCTTCGAAATTAAAAAAAAAATATATCTGAGCACATGGATACAAAATCACCTCGCATTATTTTTGAATGATAAATAATTGACTTGAATGACTCTTGTAACAATAAAAGTTTTATAAAAAGTTGGTAATTAATTAAATTATAAAATCGAACGGTTAAATAATTTTAAAGTGAAAAAGTTTTATTATTATAAAAGTATATTTTTCCAATAAACTTTGTTGAGTATTTGTTTGCAGGAAATTCTATCTCCGCTTTGTAAATGCAGAAGTAATGATTACAAAAGTTTCTATTATCGGTTGACTCAATGGACTAAGAAACATTGCAGTCTTCAAGTTTGCTCCAGTACTACGAAGAATTATCGTAAATTTTATTATAGTGCAAACCCGATACTCTGAAGAAACAAAAATCGTAACCAACAAAAATATATTTTTCTCTAAAAATAATAATCAATTAATAAATTAAAATACCCTGAGATTAAATAAATTAATTATAAAGAAATTATACTCTATCGCAATCAAAAATACTTCCAATTATTAATTATTAATTATAATTCTTACCTATACGGATTATCGCGTTTACCCTCGCTCATTTCAACCCACCTCCTTTTCTCTGGAGATTCTTGCAAAAAAATAACAGTTTCACTATCATCGACTCTCGAATCCTCATGACTATCATTCAAATATTTCAATTCTTCAGTAGTAACTAGTGTGTATCGTCTCTTATTCTGCTTCTTCTTTTTTAAAATAGACTTGAGACAAAAATAAGTTTTGGATGCAGGAATCTTATCATTAATTCTCCCCTCCTCCATTCTACTATCATTAATATCGAGTTTACTATTTCTCAACACACTCGATCTTCTACAGTTTTTCGGAATAGCTCCACGCATCGTATTAATTCTTACTCTTTCATCAATATCTCTTAAGCTAATAGTCTCTTCGCTCTCGAGTATACTCTCTAAACTATGTCCATTAGCTCTAAGCACTTGTAAACTATTATTTTTCATAAAATCACTCGAATAACTATTCAAATTTGGCGCGGAAACATCACGTGGTATTTTATTTATATTACTTTTTATCCCTGAATTATTTATAATTAAGTGATTGTTCGAAGCACTGCAATTATTACAGGCACGTATGTCAGGACTTGACTGTCCCCTTAGACTACTATTAACATTATTATTATTGTTATTATTATTATTACTGTTGCTAGTATTGTAATAAATATTACTATCATTATTATCATATATTTGTAATTGATGACAATGACAATTGCATTCAAAGCTTGATGGATTTTCAACGATAGCATATAAACTTGAATTTGTTGTACTTCTACCGACAGTACAGGCTACTTTATTAACATCTGATTGGGTTATTGCGTTGGATGTTGATGGACATGAAGAAGCTACAGCAGCGCGTTCATATAAAAGTGCCTCCGAGTAACTTGGTACCAACATTTCATTGTCTGAATCACTGGTAACTCCGTTTTCGGTGAATGTTGATGATGATGAAGCTGCTGGCTCCATTAATAATGCTTCGGAATAACTTGGTGCCAGCATATAAGAACCAGGTGCACTTAATTGACTTGGGGATGCGTGAATTTGTGTACTGGATGGTGTATCATAATTAACGCCGAATAATTTAGTCACTTGGTAATTTGCGTACTGCGTTTTACATTCGATTATTATTCTCAGCGGCCAGCTGAGTAAAAGAGCACTTAGACACCAATATACGTAGGTGTTTGTAAACCATGGTCTGCCTAATACTGCGACCAGAGTCGTTGATGTATTGAAATTGTAACCGAGATCTAATCCTTCACGCATTTCCATGTAATCATCACGTAATTCCTTGAATAAATATATATTTACTTTTAATTAGCAAGTAATTAAGGATTATCATGAATTTTTGTAATTAATTTAATTAAAATGTTAGGGGAAAAATTATGTATTGAAATTTATTTACCATTTTGGGGAGAGCGTTGAGTAAAAGGGAAATTTATGATCTTATGGGAAGAAAATTAATTGATTGGAATGATTATAAAAATTTATTTGTGGGAATATAATTTAGGTGAATTAAAATTGAATGTAAATTACTCGTGGCAAATAAATATTAATTGACTAAAGAAATTTTTCATGTACCTGAAGATCGGAACGTTTTTCGCGCAACGGAAATGGAAAAAATTTATGTAAACTGATTTAAAGGGTAAGTGGGGGTGGCCTGCAATTTTCAACTGACGTGCAAAAAATTCCAAAAATCTCGATTTTTAAAAAAATTATTCGGCATAAAAAAAAAAAAATTTTCTATAAAATCAAAAATCTTGGAAAAAAGGAAAAATTGTCTATTTTTAATTTTCAAAAAAATTAAAAAAATAATAAATTATAATTTCAAATTAAAAAAAAAAATTTATACTCCATTTTACCCAATTCCCTGACGTTAATAATAAAAATTCACAATAATTATCAAAAAAATATATAAATATATATATAAAATAGTTACTTGTTCAGCAAAAAATCTTGATCTCGCTTCTTCAAATTCAGTAGCAGATCTCATGTTTGAAAATGCAAACCCTTTACTTAAATTAATTTTAGTTATTGGAATTTTCGGATCCATCACAAGATCCTTGCTTATGTCCTTAACACCACAATAGTCATAAAAATAAAAGGAAGTCGCTGCATGTGTGTTTACTCGTTCATAATACACCTTTAATTCAAATTTTATAAATTTTAAAAATACAAAAATAAAAATTTACAAAATTAAAATTAAAAAAAAAATTACTTGTGTAGTCGTATAGTTATCACCATTTCGATAACGTACAATTTGTCGTTTTCTTCTGACATAATGATAGGAAACAGCTTTCCACCAAATAGTCGGTTGAGCAAGACGTAATTGAGACAGTTTTGATAAAACGCTATCCTGACTTTCGCCATGTAATAAATCAATTCGTATTGGCGAATGATAACATTCCACTAAATAAACTAAATAAAGCATTCCCATGAATGCAACCTAAACAATAATTATTTTAATCAATAAATAAAAATATTCAAACTAGTAATTTGATATTAAAAGTAACAGCAGCCAAAAATAATTTATCATATTAATCAAAAATATTTTAATTACTTACACCATAAATTATTTAGTATCTGATTCTATTTCTAAACACCGCTTACTTTTGAGTTTGCTAACTAATATTAATTACCTTTTACTCAGTTACTACATTAATTAGCTTCTAAAATTAATTACCTAATTACTTATCTTGTAATTGCACTGTCTTTGTATCGATATCACAACATACTGAGATAATTGTGGCCAATTAATATAATAATTCAATTTTAAAGGCCAACAAAATTTCTCTACAACTTTATATAATTATTAGATAATCAGATAATTAATTTTAGTAAGTAACTAGTATGTAATTAAAATTAGTAATGAAATCAGCAAGTATGCAGACGAGGCTTTATCAAATTTTACTTTAAAAAAACTTAATTATTTTTCAAAAATTTACTTTTCTCCAGAGTTTAAGTTTAAAATTTTAATTTTTTTGCATCTTGACTCCAAATGAGTAAAAAAAAAAATCTCACAAAAATTTATTTTCACAGGCTTCAAAAAATAAATTCAACTGCATTATAAATTTTTTTTTCCAATAACTAAAAATATTTTTTTTTTTATAAAAGTTTTAATCACTAGTAATTAATATTTTTTGTTTAATTTTAAGTACTTCAATATCTAAAAAATTAATTTATAAATTTATTTTTGAACTTACAGGAATGTAAATATAACCATCATCACAAGGTGACACGTGCCTTGTACTTTTGAGCGGGTATTTTGAAAAATTAATTACAATCTAAAAGTAATTATGAATATTACAAAAAAAATAAGTGTATTAATTTTTATTTAATTGCTCAATAAATTAATCAGCTAAATATATATATGTATATATATATATATATATATAATTAAACAATATATTTTAATCAGACACACCTTTGTAATATTAGCGCATCTACACCACGTGACAGCAGCAAGGCAACCATAAATTAATACTGACAATACTAAGCACTTGCAATTAGCTTCTTTTTGCAATGCACCGCACAAAGTTTGTGATGTTGGTCGTTGCTGGAATACCCAATTTTAAATAAATTTTTTAAAAAAATAAAAAAAAAGTACCTCTATTAATAATCTAACAGAAGTTTTAATAAAAAAAATAAAAATAATACCACTTACTTCTTCATTATCTCGATTCATTTTTTAAAATTTTTTCAACCATATAAAAATTTATTAAAACTTTTTTAATTATTTATATTACGTAATTATTAATAATTACACTAAATCACAATGCGCATCACTATTCACTTATAAATAATTAAAAATTTCAAAAATAAAATTTTTTTTCGTTACCGTTAATTAATTTTGAATATTAAATTTTTCAAAATAAAAAATCGACAATTACTTAATTGCTGGTTAATTAAATTTGTAGCAATAAAATGAATAACTTTAAGCGGGAATTATTTAAAAAAATAGTTTAAGAATAAATTTAAATTTGAAAAGTAAGGAATATATTTGCGCGATTTAATTGGAGACTAGAGACGAGTGTATACAATAGTAAAAATAACGTACTAACTCGAGGGTGGATCCGTCATCCACCCCGAGACGTTTAGAGGAAACTGCCAACTGGTGTCGCCTATACGGCGCCCCTGAAGCTACGAACCATTTCAAATAATTTCACTCTGTATACTTTATACGCTATAATATAAGGGTGTAAGGGTATAGAGTCTACATGTAGATGAGATTTTGCACCCTTACACATCTTGATCCTTCGTCCACACTCTACACTTTGCACCCTACTACTTCCTACTCTACACAAACATCTAACTACTCATGAGTCTTCTGCCCTGTTGTATAATATACGCTTGCATCCCTTATTATTATTATTATTATTATTATTATTATTATTATTATTATTATTATTTTATCTCTCTTTCTCTCGGTATTTCTACAGAAAATAGACGCAAACTTTTGTGTATACTAGTCAATCGAATAACATCGACAGGGGTTGATTGTTGTTGTTGAGAGAAAGAGATGAAAGGATTAGAAAAGAGAGAGAGGGGATGGAAAAGTGTATTCAAGTGAATTGTGAGTACAAACTTTAGAGAAGGGTGTCAAAGGATGAGTTTGTTTGTTGACACGCCGGTATGGCTTGTCAAAGAACACAAGAATATGGATGTCTAGACTCTAGACATAATCAATCGATATTAAACAATAAACTATCACCATATATATTTGTTTTACTTTTTTGAGGTTTATGAGATAAACAACATTTATTTGTTTATTTATTTTATTATTCTACATGGTCATTTTTTATTTGAATTTTTTTGTTCTATGGATGTTTTACGTTTAATGTTTTATTGTTTGCAGGAGATAAGGATTTATTATCTTATTGGGAATAAATAATGCTATTTTTTATAAGATTAATTTGAGGGTTCATATTTTTAGACTTGTTAGAAACTTTTTGATAGAATTAATTAATTTTAATAAGATGTAAATTTAAGATAAAATTATCATTTTATGTGATCGATTGATTTAAAAATAGTTTTTTTTAATATTTAATTGTGTACTTTAAATATTATTTTTAGTTATATTCAAGATGAAAAATTTTTTGAATTTAATTAAAAAAAAAAATATATATATATATATATATATATATATATATATATATATAAATGCGAAATAGGGGTACTTAAGAATTTTTATTTTCAAAATAATTTAAAATTGAAATTTGTCGATTTTACCTGAAACTTATTTTCAAAAAAGTCTTTTTCTAAGAATTTTAAAAAAAATTTTCAAAATAATCTTTGACTCAAATTTTACAATAAATAAAATTTATAAAATTCGATTAAAAATATAAAAAACCCAATATTTCTAATATCCCCCCATTTTATCAAAGAATAAGAAAAAAGCGTCCCCATTTTACCCCATTACGTCGCTTATTTATGTTCACTTTAAATTTGATAAAAATAATAAATCCTTCTATAAATAAAATTTAATGAAATCAAAGTATAAAAAGACATTAAAGATCAAACGTCTTCATACAAAATTTATAAATCTTAGGATAAATATATTTGTCCATATATTTATATTTTATTTGAGACATAAATATTTATGGGATCAGAATAAAAAAATCTATTTAGTAAATAGAGTATTCAAGATGATAAATTATTAAGCATTATAAAAAATGTGTGTAAATAATAGTATAGAAGAAAGACGTCCTTCGGCGCCGTCATGACGCTCTCTATCGATTGCAATCCGAGAAGGAAAGATGTGACGCTCGTGTGCTCTGACGTTTATATTTTTCAATATCCTATGAACTGGACGCAATTATGTTAACAATATTTAATAATAATAATAATATTATTGAAAAATAAATTATCTAACACGAGCTATTCCAATATCTATCGACTAATCGAGCAGATTTTTTTCTTGTGTAATAACTAGGTAAATTTAAAACAAAGATTGTTTTAGAAAGCTTGGTTTATTTTTTTGGCAAGTACTTCTTCGTCTGATTATTGGTGTACTACTACTACTACTCCTACAACGACTATGCTATTACTTAATATGTATACTCGTATTTTTACTTTTACTACTTGAATTGTTGTTCTATGTATTATAATATCGAATAGTATACAGAGAAACTAAAACTATGCGACAGAGACATTGAGATTCATGTTTCATGTGTGTTAGAAAATTGGACAGAAGCCAAAGCCGCATACAAATCTATAACTAAGTATCGTTTTCATTTCAAAATCAATTTTTATTTTTTTATCTTTGATGTGACTTGATAAGCAACTAATTATTTAGTGATGACGTATGCTCTAATTATTCTATAAAGAAATAAATAATAAAAGAAAAAAATAATTGCGGATAAAATGGTCAGGTGTAATTGACCTATTTCTTATTTAAAATTATTGAGCGAAAAAAATTTCTTAAGTAAATGTCAAAAGGGATAAGAGGGTTATAAGTAATTGAATGGTGTGATGAAGGTATTTAATAATAAACAATTGACTATTGAATTTTTTATGTGATTTGTATGGCTTAAGACTGAGAACACATAATTTACTGAGATTTTTTTAAATTAATTATAAGAGGAGTGAATACTTAGCATTGGCTTGAATACTTCTATATCGATATATCGATGATTAACTTTAGACAAGGTCGTTTTTTAAGTGCGTAATTATAAGGCTAATTAAGCTACTGCATAAAAATCCCTTTTTTTATTTATAAAATTTGCAAGCTGAATAAACAATTTATTTTATTTTATAAATTTATTTAAGTATAATAGAGTGTTTATTTACTGGGATTGATAATTTCCTGGTTGCCATCGGTTATTGAACACTAATTTACCCGAAATTCCCGCTATTGTTTCAACGTAATTGCAATAGATTGTTCAGGCAATTCCTCGACCTCTGACTCTCAGTGGTTGGTAATTACATAAAATAATGATTCAGGGGAGAGTGGGGTAAAATGCCCCTTAAGAAAAAAAGGCATATGTAATATGAATGTAAGCCCATTTTGCCCCTCCTCCCCAATTTCGATTTATACAATAAATAAACAACATTTAACATCTAACTGAAATATTTATACTAAAATTTAATTTCAAAAATTACAAAATTTTATTGCTATGTACAGAAATATAGTCTGTTTAACTACTGGGACAGTATCCTTCAATTATAGGGCAAGTGTTTTTATCGCTTCATCACTGGGATGTTATTATAGGTAGGAATTTAATTAAATTTTGAATAATAAAATTTATAAAAGCATTTGTGCTTCTTTAAAAAATAAATTACTAAATTTGAACATAAAAAAATTTTTTTTCTTAAATATTTCGTTTTTATGTTTGAAAAAAATCATTAAATAAATTTTTAATCTCCATCAAATGAACTTAAAAATTCTAATTCGATGAAAACTGAAATTATTAATTATAATTATCCGTAATTGCAATTTAATTGCAAAATATCTTTACAAAATATGCTCGCCAAAAAATTGTGTACGTATACTTTTTTTCATATTTTTATCACGAGACTGTTCCTTTATTTAGTTGTCAATTTAATATATTTTAAATAATAAAATACTAACTTTATAAAATTATTTAATAAAAAAAGTTACTAAATAACTTATCTAGTAATTAATCATCTCCAATACATCAAATAAATTTAAATAGAAATACTTATACTGCCGATCATTTACTAGGGAAAATGATTTTCTGATTAAATCAAGAATACCATTATCAATAAATTCCTTGAATTTATTTAAATCATATAAATAATTCGTTAATAACCGCGGGATATTTAAGTAAACAATTTTTTTCGGATTGAGACTTATCCAGTCATCCGTAGAATATAACTCATTGTTAAACACGTCAGTCAATTTATTAATCACTTCGTGACAAATCAACTTATTGTCCATAAAACTATCGTCTGCTAAAAATTCATAACTTGATAACAAACGCGTCAGAGAAATTGCAAAATTAAAATAGTGACTCTGATATTTAGCTCTATTGTCATTGAAATGTATCAAAATTTTGTCATCAATATGATAAATGATGTCAGTGGCAATATCTAAATCAGCTTTATGTTTATTAATCCTGTAAATTTGTAATTTTTTTACCCCACAGTCGCAATAATAGCGAAAATGTTCATCGTCATTTTTATTCCAGTTCTCAAAATGTTTATACAAAAAACTTTCAATGTCATTTGAAAATTCATCAATTTCTTTATTGTCACAGTCAGGAAATATTCGACTATTATCTTTTAATATTTTTTCAATTCTGTCAATAATAACAATTCTAGGTATTTTTTTCTTATTATGATTATTATCATCATTATTATTTTTGTAACTCAAATTTTTGATCGGCATTGAAACTTCATTCAAATTTATTTCATCATCATTTATCATATTTATATCACCAAATGAATATGTAAATACATGATTGATTGTCAATGCAACAACAATAATTATAATAATAATCATCAATAATGGAAATAATATAATCATATTTTTTTTCTAATTATTATCTACAACTAAATTATTAAATTCAAATAATTAATTAAATTTGTTTACTATAATAAGTATCAAAAAAAAATAAATCGTAAATTTTCGTATGAGAAATAAATTCTAGAAAATTCAGTACCAATTAGTGATGCGAATCCGACCGTTCAGGTCATTTTTGACCGTCACGTCATGGTCACAAGACCGTCAGTAATAAATTAAAATTTTCAAACCACCATTTTCTTAAAAAAAAAAAAAAAAAAAAAAAAACCGCAAGAATACGAAGGAGAAAAGAAATTTTTCAATCATTTAAAAAAAGTTTGCACCCAATCATTTAGCTGGTTGTAATTGACTAAATTCTTGACGAAATGACGGACTCTGACCGAAAAATTTGTGACAGTCATTTTGAATTCAAAAGGAGGCTTCAGAATCGTTGGTCACACGACCGTCAGCGGACTGTCTTGTGACCATAATTCAAAATGACGGTCATTTAGCATCACTAAAAATTATCATACAAATATTTGGATATATATAATCTATATTACCGATTAATGATAATTAAACATATGAAGATAGTCATTTGTAGTTATAATAATTAGTAATAGATAGGGACAATTGTTAATTTTGGCAAAACAATATAAAAAAAAAAAAATAAATAATAATAATAATAATGATATTGAGTAGTGATTCAATAGAAAGGTTAGTTTAACGTGAGGCGTTCAATTATTTTTATTGGCCAGTTAAAAAATTTATTTGATAATAATAAACAAAATGATAAAATATAATAATTAATAGCAATTTATATAAAAATTGCTGCGTATAAATAGTTGACTTTTAAAACAATGTCATTGAGAAATAATATATATATAAATGGATTTTAATTATTTTTAAATTTTTTATCAGTCTAAAAATCTATTCCACGTCTATTTTAACACGTCACAATAGTTGCAATTTTTTAAAAAATTAAATAGCAATGACAAGTTAATATTTGTGATAATGCTAATTGTTAATTAATGTTTTTTTTTATTGCATTTTATATACTCAAGTATGTAACAGATAAGTAAGTTATGTTTTATTATTTTATTACTATAATAACTAAATAATAAATATATGATAAAAAATTTATAGAGTGATAAGTTGCTATTGTTATTTTAATCAGTAGATAAATTTTTAATTAAAGTAATTAATTTTTTTTATTTATTACCATAATTGTAATTAATAATAAATAAAATAGAAAATTTATTCTTTTTTTATTTTGTTTATTGTTTTAAAAAAATGTTAGCGGCTTATTAAATATAATTTTTAATTATTAATAAAATTATCAAAAGTTGTGAATTAATTTTTTTAAATTTAATTGCTTTGGTATTTATGAGTTTTTTTTTTAAATGACGTAAGAAAGTTCATTGACTGAAGGCAATTATTTTTGTGAGGAATTTAAAAAAATAAAATTTTATTTTATGTAATAACCGGAAGTTAATTATAATGGTCGTTATGGGAATGTCTGAGGAAATACGTACAATTAATGAAGTCAACAAAAAAAATGACAGCTTTTATTTTGACAGCTAAAAATAATATTTCGAAATGCTAGTTTGCATTTTTAAATTATGATTAAATTTTTATTTTAAATTATTTAAATGAATTATTCAGTTGGGTAACTGGGCTATTAGAGTAACATCCGTTTTTTTAAGAAATGTTTTAAAATTCCGTAAGAATTTTATTTTTTGTATGAACATATTCAACAGATAGTACAAAATTATAATCTAAAGCCGCGTTATATTCAATTATAAAAAAAAAATCCTAAATATACTTTTGAGAGGCCGAACCTTGACCGCCAATAGTTTGAGTCATATATTTAATGTATGATTAAATTTTTATATAAATCAGTGAAGTTATTTATATATCAAAGAATTTGAAAAAATATTTAGCTGAAGATTGAAGTCTTAATTAAATATTAATTAAGTTGGCGGGGAATTTTTTAAAATAAACTCGTAATTTTTTTTTTTTAATTTTCCCGCTTTTTTTTTTAATTTTATTTAATTCAGAAATAATGGCAGACAAAAAAAATTAAGACCAACAAATTTAAAAAATAAGACAAATAATTTTCAGTCTATATATATATATGTATATATATATATATATATATATATATATAGACACGAAAAAAGAGCAGTGGAAATATTACAGTTTTCAGTGCAAAAATAAGGCCCGCGTATAAAAAAAAGTTTCGAATTATAATTTGCACTTTAATAATCGAGATTACTTTTTGTAATACAGTAATTACAATTATAGATACTAAATTTTATAGTTTGTTATGTATTTTTAGTTGAATGAAACCTGAAATTTGCTGTTTGCTATTAAAGACTGAGAAACGTCTTATAGGAAACTGTAATAATTACTACGTTTCAGAAAGAATGTAATTTTTCTACTATTACAGAAACTGTAATTTTTCTACTATTTTTTTCCGTGTATATATATATACGTATATATGTTTCTATTTATATATGGATTATAAATAAATAATTATTGATATTATTTTATTGAAATTTATTTTCAGGACACCCAGTGCCAAATATTAATAATGATTATTTGTCAATAATAAAATTGTTATGGCATTTTGGAACGGAAGACCTAATTGGTTAGGCAAATTAGGCCTTATATTATTAGCAATATGGCTAATAATATTAATAATATCTGTATCACATGTATTACGGAATAATTCATCACGAGAAAATGATGATATCGTTTCAAAGGATAAAGAAAATTTTGACAAATTATCCTCAATGGTTGAGGAATTTGAAATTTTAAAAAAACAAAATGAAGCATTTGCCAATATTATTATGAGTAATAATTTTAAAAGTGATAATATTAATGATAACTTAAAAAATATAAATAATGTAAATATAAATAGTGATAGTAGTCCTTTTTTGGAGTACGAAGAACTGAGACGTAGAATTAAAAATGATGTACAAGAAATGTGGTATTATGCTGATGCTGAGTTTAAAAAAGTTAAAAAATATACCCAAGATTTTCCGCTTGATAAACGCGAAAAAGATATTGATGACGCGATTAAAAATATATGGGAGCATAAAAAAGCTCTGATTAATGAACTGGAAAATTTAAAACAAGTTGACGGTCATCAACAGTGGAGAGAAAAAGAATCACGAGATTTGTCGAATTTAGTACAAAAACGTTTTTGGCATTTACAGAATCCGAGTGACTGTAATAGCGCTAAAAAATTAACATGTAATTTAAATAAAGGATGCGGATTTGGTTGTCAGGTAAATTATTATGGTTAATTTTATTTTTTAATCATTAAAAAACGATTTATAGAAATTGATAAATTCATATTTTCTTTCTTTAATATTCCTACTACAGTTTTGGAAATTTATAATGGGTATTGTCATAAACGTATCAAAATTTTATTAATTAATTAAAAAAAAGTTCAAAGTTCAAGTAATTTTGCCGAGATATAGAATTTAAAAATAAATACTTATAGCTATTATCAATTAGGAGTTAAAAAAAATTTGTTGAATAAATTTTAACGTGTAAAATTTGAAAATTCAAATTACAAAACTGACATCAAGATTTTACTGAAATTTATTTAACTCTCAATTGACATCAATTGTAAGTAATTTTTTTTTCAAATCTATACCTCAGCGAAATTCCTACAACATTGTCCTTATTTCAAAAAAAGTTTTATTTTTCTTTTAACCAATTGATAAAATTTTGATACGTTTATGACATTTGAAAATCATTGAAAATTTTTAAAAAGTGGAGGCAATGTCTGAGAATGACCTTAATTTTTTTCTTTTTGGAAAAAAAAGTATAATAAATAGTAATAATTTTTCTCGATAAAATTAATTTTCAATCAAAAACAAATCTTTTACAGATTCATCACTTGACCTACTGTTTCCTGGTAGCCTACGGTACGGAACGAACATTAATCCTAAAATCAAAAGGCTGGCGTTATCAAAAAGACGGTTGGGAATCAGTATTCAAACCCTTGAGCGAAACATGTCTATCACCAAGCGGATTGTCGCACGCGAACTGGCCCGGCGATCCTTCAAAGCAAGTGGTATCTCTACCGATCGTCGACAATGTCTATCCCAAGCCAAACTACCAGCCTCCGAGTGTGCCCATGGATCTAGCCCCGCGGATCCAGCGTCTCCACGGCCACCCTTTGGTCTGGTGGGTCGGACAAGTATTAAAATTCCTAATGCGTCCTAAAGACAGTATGCAGAAAATAATCGACAACACGAAAGAAAAAATTGGATTTGCGAAACCAATCGTCGGAGTTCACGTCCGCCGTACCGATAAAGTCGGTACTGAAGCAGCCTATCACGACATAGATGAATATATGGTTAAAGTTGATCAGTATTACGATCAATTGGAAGTTGAACCTGCAGTGAGACGAGTATTTATTGCGAGCGATGATCCAAAAGTGATAACAACAGCACGTAAACGTTACACCCGTTATGAAGTTATCGGAGATCCAGCAATTGCTGAAACAGCGTCCGTATCAAAACGTTATTCCGACACTTCACTTCATGGTATTATCGTCGATATTTATTTATTGTCCCTATCGGATCATTTGGTGTGTACATTCAGCTCACAAGTTTGCCGTGTTGCTTATGAAATAATGCAAACATATCACGTTGACGCCCATGATAAATTTACGTCCCTGGATGACGTTTATTACTACGGTGGGCAAAATCCAAATCCGCATGTTGTTATTCTTGAACATATACCCCGTCGTTCCGAGGAAATTGAATTAAAAGTTGGTGATAAAGTTGAAGTACATGGTAACCACTGGGACGGTTATTCTAAAGGTAGAAATATACGCACGGGTATCACAGGATTATTTCCGAGTTTTAAAGTTCAAAATCATGTTGCTACTGCTGAATTTCCCAAGTATTCTGATGTTTCTCTATAAAATGTTTTAGTTGCCCGTGTTAAAAAAAAAATTGTTCATATTGAATCTAGATCTGAATTTTATGACGAAACTCAGATCATGACAAAGATAGGACTTTCATAATGAATTTACACCAAATTTTCGTCTAGTAAATCCGTATCAATTCTAAAATTAATTTATTGTCTTTACTGAATTTTTACTGAATTAGACTTTTTGTCAAATTTATCAATTCAGAAATTACTAATAAATTTATTCTATCAAGTACTTGATTTACGTAAATCAGTTTCGATTTTAAAATTAATTTAGTTAAATAATTTCGGATTACTCGGATGAAAATTTGAATGTCATAATTTTGTCGTGATTAGTTATTGATACAAAATTCATGATGAAAGTCATATTTGTGTCGCAATCTGAGTTTCCTGATGAAATTAAGATCTAAATTCATTTCAATTTTTTTTACACCGGTGGATTTTTTTAATGATATAGAATTTTTTACGGATTTCATTTTGCAGTAGTATTTAGTTATCTATAATAATTTCTGCTTTTATATGAGTGTGTAGGTACTGCAAGAGTTTTTGAACAATTAATTTTATAATTTATAGACGTCAATTTTAGTTATTATGAATATTTATGTATATTTGTTATAATAATAATCACAAATTAAGTCTATGACTAAACGAGATTCTCTCTATTATCGCGGTTAAATTTTATTCATTTAAAATTAAGTCGCTATTAATTAATCAAAAATTCTTTAAATGAAATCGATTAATTCGCAGTTTATTAATTCTTTACCAAACCCGTAATTTTTTAAGTCGCAATCGTACGCCGGCTAATCAACAGAATTTTGAATTTTAGTATTTGTTTAAACTCATGACTAAGTTAATTTAGATAATTTTTCTCTTAATTATTAATTTATTTAATTAGGTAATTATGCTTTATATAAAATGCTTTAATTTTAAACTGCAATAATATTCTTTAAAAATATATAAATGCGATAAAAAATATTAAGTACAATTATTATTATTATATTTAGATACAATTTTTTTTTTTTTGTATATTTGAAATAGATTGAATTTTTTTTTTAACTTTAGTCTATTGAGATTGAAATGTCACAAAAACTAATGGATTTAAAGTGATTACATCGAAAGTGTTACAGCGACTATTAAAATAATTTATTTATTGTAAATTATTAAAAAAAAAAAAAAACAAATATATTGTTATTAAGATTTGATAATCATAATTAATAATATTAATTATTATGACCGAAGTTTAATTAAAAGTACGGAATAATCCCGGCCAAATAATTTGACTGAATATATAAATAAATTTCTTTTTTTTTAATCAAAATATAATTAAGACTTAGAAAAAATAGATTCCAATTTTGTTTAATTATTTCATGTCAACTTTTTTCTGAGTGATTTAATTGTAAAAAAGCACTGATTTGAAAAATAGAAGTGATTTTTTAATAAAATATAAATAAACAGACAAAGCCAATTCACGAAATAAAATTTAGTCTTGATATAAATTAGATGAAAAATAAAATTATATGACAAAAGTATTTTGATTGAAATAAATTTAAACAAAAAGGAGTGAAAAATAATAATAATAAAATATATTAGCTTGATGTAAATTCTATATAAATGTAAAAAAAAAATTTCGTAAATCTTTACTGATTAAATGTTAAGGAGGATATATTATTAATTAAAAATAAATATATTGTAATATATTTTATACTGTGAATTGAATACTTTATGAAAATAAATAAAATTTGCTGATGTTATTTAAAATAATTGTTTAGTTATTTTAAGAAATGAATTTTTAGTCATCCTAAATTTTTTATTAATAAAATTTTACTGTTATTTTAAATATTTAATTTTCATGTCAAATTAGAGGAGCTGGCTACGAGTATTTTACTATAACTTTGCTTATTTTCATTCTATTGTTTTTTAATGGGCTACTTTATTGACAATCATAAGTATGAAAATGAATTCTAATTATTATAGAATTAAATATGAGTGTGTGTAGCAGACAGACAAATTTAAAATTATTAATAAATAAAGTAAATAATTAATAAAATAAAATTTAAAAAAAAATGCGCATTAAAAAAATTTTGAATTTAACCAGTGCATTTTTTATAAATATTATTTTTTTAATTATTTACTGTATTTATTTATAATTTTAAATCTATCTGATGTCTACGTTCACACTCAAAATTAAGTAACAACTTCAATAAACGAAGTAGTTTAAGGGTACATCTATATGTCATGAAAATTTCCTACCTAATTAAGATTTGACAATTTTCTATGGTGCCGAAAATGTATGACTCTGATAGTGAGTATTAATTTTGAATTCATATTCTATGAATGATACTGAGTTACCCAGAGTCTAATAATTTTTGGTTTTTTTATAAAACGATAAAATATAAAAAAAAAAAAAATTATTTAAAAAAATTGCATCTACGGTTTTTTTAATTTTCTACATGTGCATTTTTTTAGTTTTTATTTTTCTGATATTGGTTTGTTAAAAAAAAATTCATAAATTGTTAATTGTCTATTAACTCCAGGATTTCTATGATACGTAAAATATCAATTTCATAAAAAGTATTAAGAACTTTCTTTTTAAACCGTGACAAGTAACAGATCTATGGATATGTACCCGTATAAAATTTCAAAATTTGGGGTGTTCAAGTCAATGTGACTGCTGATGCATGAAAAAAAGTAGGTCACTTAAAATGTTCAATAAGTGACATTGATTCAGTTTCAAAAAAATAATAAACTTATGATCAAATATTTAATTATTTAAATTATAAAATATGATACTGAAAGCATGCAATACAATAACTGACTCACCACGCTGAGAAATGTCCAGAGCTTGCACTAGCATTTGCTTGGTATTTTCTGAAACAATAAAAAATGATTTATTTATTCGACTGGCTGCATAAAAAAATTTATTTTCATCAGAATATTTATTATTGGGTGCAATGCATACCTCAGCGGACGATTTACTGAACAGATCTGGCTCCGGATCATCAGGAATCAGCTCTTGCACATCCAACTCTATCATCACTAAATTTACCACTCACTCCACTACACTTTACACTTAAACACAATGATCACTTATCAGTTATCACTAATTAATAACACAAGACTCTAATAAAAAAATTTAAAAATCACCAAAATACTTATAGCAGACTTTAGACAATTTATAAATTTTAAATAAAAAAATAAAATAATGAATTTAAAAAAGAACGCATACTAATTTTCCATTTATTTAAATACGGATTTTAAAATTTTTATTTTATTTCTTTATTAAAAAATTTAAAAAATTGCTAATTGTTGGCTACATTTACACTCAGTCACTTATCACTGATTATTAAAACAAAACTTTAATAAAAAAAATAAAAATCACCGAAATATTTGTCATTAAAACCAGTAAAAAAATTACTCGACATTTTATATTATTCAACTACAATCAAACTCGCACTTACACTTACACTAAACAATAAAAAAAAAAAAAAAAAAAATGGACTCACATAACCATCACTTCTCTGACTTATATTGACACGAAATATTCAAATAAATATTTAATTTACAAAAAAATAATTAATTTATTCATTAACTACTCAATTAAAATATTTAAATTAATTAATTTATAAAAAAAGAACCGAGAAGATTAGAGGAGAAGCTTTACCTGCGATGCAATGGCGCCAAGTTACGACAATGGCTTCTGTCTCTCTTGTTCTCGGTGAGTGGTAGATTTTCAACGCAGCGACTAAATTTGAATTTCGTCCACTCAGAGTGCGCGTCATAACTACCGTTTATTTTGATTAGTTGACTTGCGCGCAGACTCTGTAACGGAATTTTTGATTCCACGAATTCAAATAAAATCGTGCCGTGAGAATTGAAAATACATCAAGAGGAAAAGAGACAACGGATACTGTGTGTTAGCTCGCGCCGTGAAGCATTCTTGCTCTTTGTACTCAGTTATTTTTCAAGAATTAGTTTACAATTTTTATGTGAATTATTAATTCTTGTATTTATTAAAGAGTATATATTTATTTTAATAAATCGTGTCAATATAAGTCAGTGAAGTGCTGGATATGTAAATGTAATTTTTTTTTTTTTTTTTTATTATTTACTGTAAATACAAGTGCGAGTTTTAGTGTTGGCTGAGAAAAAAAAAATAAAATGTCGAGATGATTCTGAAGTCAGAAGACAATTAACAATTTTCGAATCTATTTTTCAACAAATAATTTACAAAAAAATAAAAAATAAAAATATGGACATGGAAAAAATTTTAGAAACTAGAAGTGCAATTTTTTTAAATATTTTTTTTTTTACAATTTATCACTTAAAAAAAATTCATAAATTATTAGACGTCAGCTAACTTCAGTATCATAATGTCGAGTTTTTTTTTTCCTGATTTTAATGATGAGTATTCTGGTGATTTTTTAATTTTTTATTAGAGTCTTGTGTCAATAATTAGTGATAAGTGATCAATGTGCTTAAGAGTAAAGTCTAAAGTGACGTGAAGTGAGTGGTAATTTTTATGGTGATGGAGTTGGATGTGCAAGAGCTAAATCCTGATATTCCGAAGCCAGATCTGTTCAGTAAATCGTCCGCTGAGGTATGGATAGCATCCAATAATAAACATTCTGATGAAAATAAATTTTTTTATGCAGCCAGTAAAATAAATAAATGATTTTTTATTTTGTTTCAGAAAATACAAAGCAAGGGCTGGAAATTTCTCAGCGTGGTGAGTCAACAAATGCATGCTTGTATTATTATACTTTACATTGCTATTTTTCGTTTCTTGGTTGTAAATTATGTGACACAAGTTCACGTTGACTTGAATAGGGTTTAGATAAGACATTAAATTTTTTTTTCCTGGAAAGTATGTTAGAAATTTGAAGTCGGTGACAGCCACGTTACGTTGATGCTGTGTAATTTGTCGTAAAACCGATTACTCAAAGCGCGAATTTTAAACATTTGTCGAATGACAGAATTTCGCGTCCACAATGAGCGTTAACTGTCAAACGTTAGCATAGAAAATCGCCTTGATATGTTTTTATTATCAAGTACTGTTTTGTAAATGACAATTTATAGCCTGTCTATTATGTCATATGGCATTTACGTTTTATTTTTATAATTAGAAATTCAAATAACGAAATAATGTGCAATTGTCACAAAAAATTTTTTACTGTCAAGTAAACAAAGCGAACTGTCAGATTATGTATCAATTTATCAATTACGTGAAAACAAAGACAAATTTTTCGGGACAAACTAAACGTTATTGTGGCAGTCAAAGGTAACTATTTATTATTTATAACCTTTATTGTTTATTTCTTTTTATACTTAAACTGCTTTTATTAAATTTTTTAGTTTACTTGAAAAAATTTTACTTCAATTGTCTAATATGTTTATTAAAATTTTTCTCAGATGTATTTTACTTTTTCTAGTTAAATTATCTATTAATATTTTTGAATTAAAGAAAGTCCACTCATTATGATACCCTGGGAATAACAAAAGATGCAACAAAAAAAGACATCCGCTCCGCATTTATTAAGTTATCAAAAAAAGTGAGTTCTCTCAATAAATAATCGGTGGATTTTATAAATGTTACATTGTTTAAATGTACTTGCGTTTTTATCAATAACAGACAATTTTCATATATTAATCTTTGGATCTTATGAACTGAATTAAGACTAGAAATCTCTGAAAAAATATTTAAATTAACCCTTAATGGTCACAGGATGTGCAAAAGTCCCTAGACAATTTTGAAATTTAAATAACTCAGTAATTATTCAGTTTTCGAAAAATTAATAGAATAGCATTTTTCAAGAGAATTTAAAGCCCTACAAAAAAGACCTCTTACAATTTTTCGAAAAACTCAATATTTACAGAGATATTTGCAAAAAACCAACTAGATCTTTCTTGATCATTTATGTACTTTAAGATCGGAACAGTTTTGCGCTACGAAAATATGAAAGATTTCTGAAATACTTAGCATATGATATTGGTAAGTCAGCCAAAAATCTCAGACCAACCCTAACGGACAGAACTACCTTTTAAGCAGTCAAATTACATTAAATTTTTCCATTTTCGTTGCGTGAAAAACGTTACGATTTTCAGGTAGAGGATAGTTTTTAAAATTCTTATGAAAAATTTGAATTCTCTTTATTACAATAAAAATGTTTATTGAAAAATTAAACTCTTTCATTGGTTCTATGTCAAAATATAGTTAGTTTCTGATAATTTTCTACAAAATTTAGTTAAAAATACTAAAAATTACATCTAGTTTTATGTAAAAAGTCACTTTTTACGTTTTCTTTATGGCAAAACTACTTTTTCACATTTCAAAATTAAAATTTATGATAAAAATCCAAATTAGCCTTCAAAAAAATATTTAGATATCTGAATAAAATTTATCGAAAAAATATTGATTAGTTAGATTTCTACTGCTGATCAAAGACGCTGTTGTCTTATCGATCTCTTGTGACCATTATGATTCGTCCCGAAAACCAGACCATTGAGGGTTAATAAATTTATTACTCCAATTAATAGATAAATTAATCAATAAATTATAATATTATTATTTCCAAAATTAAAGATCCATCCAGATAAAAGTAACGAAACATCAACAAAAAGTCACAACGATTTTATAAAAATAAGCGAAGCGTACAATGTGTTGATTAAAGATTATTCTCGTCAGCAATATGACTTACATTTGAAATATTATTCCCATGACTCATCACCAAACTCTTACAATTACTATTACAACCCAAATTCAAATTCACGAACTTATGACGGCTATAACACCTATCGCTCGTATGTATCTAATCGTAATAACAATAATAATAATAATAATAATGATGAAAAATTAGTAAAAAAGAATTATCAACTGATTTTTACTTTCAAAAAATAGAAATGCTTACTATCGCGATTTTTCATTTTACCAAGACATTAATAATATAAGATCAAGACGAAGAAATGCAACTTATGATGAAACCACAATTAAAAATAATAAATTTCAAGCTGTTATTTTTTGCATTTTATTGTCAATTATTGGTTCAATTTTACAATTCTTGGCATTAACAAGATCTCCAGTATTTAATCGTGAAAATCTGATTAAACAGTCGGAAAAGTATTATGAAGACTATTATAATGTTCGTCGACAAGCAATCTTGACGAAAGATGCTAAGCAGATGTTTGAAAAACTCCAAGAAGAAGATATCGATGAATTAAATGGCAATAAATATACAAATAATAGTTACTAATTATAATATTAATGCAGTATATAAATTAAAAAATGTGTAAATTGTATGTAAATAAATACAAATACTTTAATATTTATTATTGTATAATTTAAAATGATAAATATTTTACAAAGTGTTATTTCTTCTTAATTTTAAATTGTATAAAAAATTTTCGGCTATTTTTTTCTATTAATTTAAATTATAGATATCAATTTAATGATTTTTATCACGTTACTGCTTTACTGTAATTGAGATACCTTCAATTACAACTTTTTGATGTACGTACTAATGCAAGTGTGTGGTTGAGCAGGTGTAAAAATAGGTTTCCCATTACTATCAACGTAATCTTGGTACTTAAGTTCATATATTGGCTCGAAACCTAGACGCTTGCATAGTTTTCCAGTAAAATGAGAACTTGCATCGGTACGAATGTAATCGTAATTCAATTCCTTGGCCATTTCCCTGTAATATAATAATTATTTCATAATTTTATATTAACTTTCATATTTAACAATAATATGTGGTAAGAAATTGAAAAAAAGTGTAAGGTAAGAGATCCAGTACCCGATCACTCATGAATTTTTATATATATATCTACTAAATATAGACATACAAATTCGTGGAGTGATTGAGTACTAGTTCCCTGATCAGGTACTACGGCTTTTACCTTATTTTAATTTTTACCACGATAATTAATAATCAATTTTTTTTTATTTCGCTTAATCATAAATTAGTAAGCCACTAAATTGTCTAAAATTTTTTTTCCTGGTTTTGTAGTATTATAAAAATTTGAAATTAATTAGAGTCTCAAATTCAAAGATTTTATCAAAATTTTGGATTAGAGTTTTGTAGGAAATTTTGTAGTTTAAAAAATATTTTATGATAAATATTAATAAAATTTAAGTTCCAAAAGTCACATCCAAATATTTAACAAAAAAAAAAAAAATAATAATAATAAATAAACCATTGAATTTTTTTAACGAATTTTCAGTCGTAACTTTTTAGATAAAATTTTTTATACAGCAGTTTCGTAATCGAAAAACTAAATTTCAATAAAAAAAATATTAGTTGTCCTCTCAAAAAGTGAAAACTATCAAAAGAAAATAAACTTACATTGTTTTTTTACAAAGCGTAGCAGCAATACCTTTGCCTCGCCAATTACTATCAACAGATATAATTTTAACATCTATCATTTTTTTATCCGGATACCGACTAAGGACATCAGCTTTTCTGTCAACATAATGCAACAGTCTGAGTATTTTTTTAAATTTTTCATTTTCACAATTTTTTATGAAATCTGGTTCGTCCGTGTCTTCCGGTGCGACTGTAGTACCTGTAATTTATTATCAATTAAGGACACATGATATATTGCTCAATCAACAATTTATATCATGTATATAATAATATAATTATTATATACATTTATACATACATTATTTTTTTGATCTAATCAATGTGTCGCTTTAACTACAATTAGTACAGAATTAATAAAGATCTTTATTTTTTCATGTAAATAACATGACATTCATTAATCTTAGTCTCGTGTCAACGTTAAATTAAATCGTCATTATAAAAAAATAAAAGCAATTAATATAAATATAATAAAATATATAAATACTAAATAATAATAATAATAAAAAAAAAATATAGAGAAACACTTGTATCTCAAGTAATCATACGTAAATTATATTTATATAGATTCATGTACGTAGGTGTACATATATATAAATATACAAAGAATAAAAAGCATTATAAATCTTTTATTATTATTATTATTATTATTTAACTGCAATCAGAGTGAATGGATCTGAGGCTAACGGGACTCATTGTACTTTTAATACAATAAAAAAAAAATCGTTAGATATAGAAAAAAAAAAATCTTATCTTAGCATTGACAATAATTATAAAAATGAATAAAAAAAAGTCGTTAAGATAATTAACTGCTTCGTGATCAATCGAGTTGAATATTTAACTTTGTGTGCATTGAATGTAATTTACTCACTTGTTCTTAAATAATTACATAAATATATGTAATTATATAATTTTTTATTTAAATACTTTTTATAATAACATTTTTAAAAGCATAATTACGCTATAAATTAATTTTATTATTGATTTAAATAGTAATTGAAATGAACAGGTTTTTGGATTCGCAATAACTAATGATATGTTTTACGTTAAATTACATTTTAATTCATTTATTTATGGATTTAAAAAAATATAAATAACTATTTTCTTTATATAATAAATTAATATTTATTTATTCAAATTTATTATTTATTTAAATAAATAAATCGATATTATATTATATTTAAATGAAGATAATAAAAAAGCTTTTATCATTTTTATTATTTCTGACTTAATTTTATGGGAGTTTCATTTCTTATTACGTTAATTAATTGATTTGATTAATTACTTAATTCATTGCAATTAATCCTAATGATTTAATGGACTTTTACCATTTTTAAGGCTGGTATTTCTTCTTAATTGAGATAAAAAGTTTCACTTCATATATAATTAAATGAAAATTTTTTCATGCTGACTAATGTCCATTAGATTTGATTTATCACTTATTATTAATTGAAATGTCAACAAATTATTTATAAAGCATTGATACATTACATGAATTAAATATACATATATATAATTTTTTTCTATTTTAAATTTAACAGAAAACTTTAATTATTATGCAGTCAGTACATAATTATTTTTTATACTTTAAATGTCATTAGTTTTTTTCACGCTTCTATATATTTATTTATAGATTTTTTTTTTTTTGACTAATTCAAAAATCAAGTGAGTTTTTTTTATTTTCAT
Source organism: Microplitis demolitor (assembly GCF_026212275.2). Taxonomy (NCBI): domain Eukaryota; kingdom Metazoa; phylum Arthropoda; class Insecta; order Hymenoptera; family Braconidae; genus Microplitis; species Microplitis demolitor. The sequence goes on along the minus strand of NC_068549.1, from coordinate 3,472,825 downwards.
AAGAAATCAAATTCTATTTAAATCTATGAATTTTATTACTCAGTATTTTTGGCGCGAAAAAAAAATTCAAAAGTTTGCGTGCAATTTTCTAAAGAAAGGAAATTTAATATTGATGTATGTATATTTGATGATGATATATTATTTGATGTTACTAAAAATTTTTAAAAATAACTCAAAGATTTGTAAAAAAAAAAACCCCCGGTTTTATATTAAGAAAAAAAAATATATTTTTGGTAATTTTAGTTGAATTATTTTTATTTTAATTCAGTTTCAAATTTTATTCAAAATTGACAACAAAAAAGTTAAAATCAATGAAAAATATTACGATGTCATATAAAATATATTTTTTTTATTTGCTGAAAATAATTTTTAAAAAAACTACAATAAATATTTACCATTAAGTTGCACTCCCACAATATTCCCATTAGATGAAACAGCCATCAAACTCAAACTTTCATCAATTGATGACATACTGTATTTTTCTAGCGGTATGCAAGTACTATTTTCGCCTTCGGGAATAAGTTTAATATTGTAATTCAATGGTTCGTCGCGAAAAAAAAAACGACGAAGAAATGCAAGTACTTGCGCTTTGCTTTCTTCTCCAATAATTTGAATATGATAATCCATCGGTATCTCATCCATTACATCTGCCAACTTAAAATTGCATCGCACATAAAATAAACCAACAATAACAAAAAAAAATCGTATCTACTATACGCGAAATAAACGAAACAATTTAATTGGATTTACTTGAATCGAACTACGTGTCTATTGATGGATGAAATCAAAATTAGATTTAGAACCCAATAGATGTCTATTTGTACTATAGTATGTATGCTAATAATTTAACGTACGTATATTAATTAGTATTGTATTGTGTTTATCTACAGACAAATGTTTACACAGTTGAGTTAAAAGCTTAAATTAAGTACATACTATTATATATAGATGTATAGATAAATTGATGGTTATAAAACGTATTGATAAACATCTTTGTATCTTTCACTCAATAACTTGACGTTATATTGAATGTATTGGGTTCGCGGGCCTACATTGTTTCGCTAGGCTAATAAATTATTCTCAAGTTAAATTGTAGAGTATAAACTAGTATAATGTAGTGTTCTGTTTGCTGCAACAATAATGATGATGCTGAAGAGACAATAACAAAACCAAGTACGAATAAGTTATAGACTCAAGGCCCCAACGAACACGCACGCAAGTTGTTATATTATTAAACATCTTGACAATAAATATCGTATTTCTTCTCAATAATTGTCATCACATTTCTTTGATGCCTTATTGCTGTTTTTTTTTTTTTTTTTTTTTTTTTTTTTTTTTTTTTAATGTTTCGAAATTTTGAATTTTACTCGTGATCTGAGTATGATTTTCTTTGAGGTCTGATGATTATTTTTTAATCAATTGATATTCATCTCAGTGTAATACGGTAGTGAATATGCTAATTGTTCATTAATAATTCGATTTAAAGTAATGATTATTTTTTTATTGAAATTATAAAATTTTATTTTATTTATAATCGATTGGAATAAATCAACTTTATGAGAAGTAGAATTTATAGAAGAAGTAAGAAAACGGGAAATTGATTAAGATTTTTTTTTGTTTTAAATGTACACGGAAAAAAATAAACTTTAAAAAGTGATGTTTGAAATTATGACCCGGAACTCGGGTGTCAGTATGGGAAATTTTAACATTCCAAATAATAAAGTTTATAATACGTGTCGTGAATTTTCTAATTACTTACGATTTTTAAAGCTTAAATAGTAATTTTTCTTGCATAGAAATTAAATTTTATTATTAATTCTATAATTATTTACGTTTTAATTTATAAATTTAAGAATTACTATTTAGAATGATAGCGTTTACTGATCACTTTATTATTATATCTTGTCACTTCTAAATTTATATAGTTCATTTTTGTCCGTGTATGAAAAATTTGTTTTTTACTGCCTCTGAGCAAAGAACGTTTGAAAACAAAACCTTTTTATCTACGAGCGATTTTAATTTAAAATTATCAAATTTACTACATTGTAATTATAAAATAGTGCTAATTATTGCATTTTCTGGAAAAAAATTAATATCTTACGATCAGTAGTAATGTAATTTAATAATCATCCCAATAAAAATTGGAAAAAATAATAATAATAAAATTATTATTGAAATTTAGTACATTTATTTTGTAATGAATCTTTTAATAAACAATTTCGTTAAGGAAATGCGGGTTTTTCCCATTAAACAATTTCATTAATTAATCTAATTAGTGGACGAAAAAAACATACCAACTTTAATTATCTATTCATCTTAACTCATTAGAATAATAAAAAAAAAATTATCTGCTCTAATTTTTTAATTATGAAAAGAAAATTATACAATGTTTTTATTAAAAATTCAAATTTTTATTTTTCATTAAAAAATTATAAAAAAATAAAAATGTTTACCGAGTAGCGTGTCATTTTTTTCTGTATCGAATCATCTTTACTGTTAGTAAAACCAACAGTTATATGAGATTTAGCCAATTTATCCGTAATAATCTGCTCCATTTTCACTCAATTGGTTTTCTGAATTTTTTAAAATATTTAGCGCCGTCACCAATAATTTTTCTCAAAAAAAAAAAAAAAAAAAAAAAAAAATTTTTTTCCAATTAAAAAAAATTGTAAACAGTACAATCTATCTTTCTGTACTATATCTATCGATTATAGTATATAATAGAAATACTGTTCAAAATAATAAAATATCTATCGAGTTGAACTGATAAAACAAACGACCCGTATGCTAAATTTGAAACAACGGCTTCGTTTGTTATATTTGTTGTACTGAGTGGTTGTCCAGTTAGACACTCACTTTTATAATACAACTCCTTCCTCAGAATTTTAAAATGTAATGTAGTCAAAGAAACACAACATTAGATACATTTTTACCCCAACTGAGTTCAGGGACATTAAATATATATACAATGAAACATATACTTTTATCTAAAATAATTTTTTTTATCTGACACTAATCAACTTTGGATCTAGTTTTTTTTTATATTCATCTTACTTTGTTCTACCATTGAAAAAATAATAATAATAATAATGATTAATTTTTTCTAGTATAAAAATTATACAAGACCGGATGTCGTCCCTTTATTATGAAACGACTATGTATAAGACGTATAATATAAATCGATGATCAAATATTCAAGGACTACATTTGTATATATATTTACTGAATAATCTAATAATTACTCTCTAACATTTATGATCGCAAAATTACTATTTAAATAAAACATTACAGTTACATTATAACAATAGCACTCGTCATTACAAATAAATTATTTTTATTACATAAATTAATTTTAAAAATAAACATAATTTTTTTTTCATTAATATTACTATGATATTTATTCATTTTGAATATTTTCAAGGATTTATTTTTAATCTCGATTAATCTAAACCTTGAATTCTAACGAAAAATATTTTTTAAATAATTAGAAAGGTTGAATATCATTTTTAATGTGTTAGTGTACTATAAATACTTTTTAAATATACCATTATTATCATTATTATTTTTTTTTGTTTTCGATAATTATTGGTCATGATAATTTATTATAAAGGCGACAAATATGCAGATTGCATTATTCCGTTAATATTATATTTAATAGATGGTATTGTAATAGGCGGTATATATTTATGTATAATATGTAAAACCTAAACGATAAACGTTAATTATAATTATTCAAATAATATCAATGGTTTTTTTCGTTGCTGCAAGATTTATGAATAAATATCAGTCACTAACGATTATTACATTTTTATAAAATTAAAAAAAAATTTTTTTATTTATTCAGTTTTATTCATTTATAATTTATAGAGGGTTAAATTTTTTGAATTCATATTAATTTAAAAAAAAAGAAAAATTTTGAGTATTAAATTAAATATTTAATTACAGCATAAAAATTATCTATAGATAAAAAAAAATAATTTATTATTTTATTATTAATATTAAACACACCCCCTTTTTCTTGTCAGTTGACTACCTTGGAGTTGTGAATCATTCAAGCACAACGTCTTTGGAAGTGATAAATATTTTTTCAATTTTAACTTCTTTTATATATACAAATGTGTTTTTTTAGGTCATTTTAGCTTAAATGAAATGAAGTTTTATTGCCGCCTGGAGCGACTTGTCTCGAAAAAAATGATCATTAGGAAAAAAAAGTAGAAATGATTAAAAAAAAAATGAAAATGATCTCTATCCAAGTTTATACATATAATTAAATGAAAATGTTATTCCTTATTTACCTTTTTTTCTCGAGAAACAGCCAATGATCGTGTGCTGGAGGTGTGTTTCCACCGAAGGTCGAGGATATGGCTTATTCTATAAAAATCAAGGACTATAAATTTCAAATAAAAAGCGCTAAAAATGCTGCACACTTTATTTCCATTTATGGAGAAAAACAATTACTCTATTTTAACTTCTTACTCAATTTTGTGTCATCCAATTAAAAATTCAGCATCTGGAAATTAACTTTAAATGATGAAAAAACGTTTCGTAAATTTTTTTACCCGAGAAAAAATGGATTTCGATAAACAGATAAATAGATTGATTACATATCTTGTTTACATGTGATATAAGTTTGTTAATTTTTCCTTTATAGTGAGGCTCAAATATAAAAATTTATAGATATATGTTTCAGTGATAAGACTATCGTTATAGTTTTAGTATGCGATGGCAGTCGCCCCACAGTTAACTGATGCAGCCGGACGCACTAGCTAACGTATGTGATAGCGAATTTAAATTGCTGAGTACATTATTATTAAACTCATGGATTACGAACCCTTTTGATAAATAAATTAAGATCGATTAAATTCAATATACATGAATTATTATTTTTTATATTTTCAAATAATCAATAATATTTTAAAAATACACAGAAACTCATTTTTTAAAATTTATCTACATGTGATAATAAATAATTTATTAATTATTAAATTATACTCATGCTTTGAATTAAAATAACTGTTGAATTACTGAGTTTTTCAACAGAATTTAATAGTTTAAACGATATTTCAATTTTGAATTTAGTTTTTAATTTTAATATTTTGATTTTAAAAATTAGTTCATGTACAGTCAGCTTGAAGCGATGTTGAGAAGAAAAAAAAATGAATTATTAATTACTATAATTATAAAAATATTTATTCAAATCAATACCCTATAGAATAAATGCAAAAAAAAAACGTTTTGATATCAACTATATAATTTTAATATTATTATTACTATTATTGAGATAAATTTTTTTTCTTCAATTTACATTAATCGATTATTCAATGTATCAACTAATAAATCAACAGTATAAAAAATAAATGAGTAAAAAGATGGATAATATTATTATTTATCATAAATATATAATTATATAAGATAGTCAAATATTATGCAATAAAAAATTATCGTGGTATTACAAAGATAAACGAGGGACCGAGTCGATTACTATTAACGGGGTAATAGGCAGTGATATTGATTATGCTGTTCTTATATCGTAGGGTCGTATGATGATTTATATAAAAATTTATAACTGGATAATTTGCAGTTATAAATTTTTTATCCGAACCTAAAAGTTATAATATGGATATACACAAGAATAGTCGCACTCATTTTTGGCTATAAAAATTTGAAATCTTTCAATTATTACTATTATTTTTTTTTTTTTTTTTTAATTTAATTTCGCGGCAAAGACATAAAAAAAATATTTTTTTTTTTTTTTAAATATTTTTATAGCCGCAAAAAAATGAAGTTGAAGCTAGCGGCCGTAAGTAGCGGCCACGCAAAAAATTTCTGGCCGCTACTTATTACGGCCGCTAGCCTCAGTTTCATCCGCAAAAAAAATTTCATAACAACAATTTGGACAAAAAATTAAATAAATTTTCATCTTTCATTACTTTTATACATTTTTTTTTTTTTTATTATTAATCTGTGAAGTGAAATATTTTTATAAAGAAATTTTTATTTCTCAATTTATTTTTTACATCCAAAAATTAATAAGACCATACTTCTGCATAATTAGCATCATCTCAAATATATATATGTATATAACTTTCATTATTATTATTAATAATAGAACTCCAATTCGAATTTATTACATTATCCCATCAATTACCGGCTTTATTGGAGTGTAACTGTTTAAAAAAAAAATAAAATGAACCCAATAGTGATCGTGATAAATAACTACACCAGGTAAATTTATATGCTGTTAAGTATTACTCATGTATTTTATCATTTTTTTTCTGTATACTTTGTATAACTTTTTATTTAAATTCTAAGTTTATCTTTATATAATCGATTGGAAAAAGTGATTGTATATATTGGGCCCTAACGTTGATATATATGTATGACTTAAACACATTTTTATATTATACGTAGGTTTTATTTTATCGAGAACAATCGGTTTGCAAACCTTGTAACAATTTAATCATGATATTGTTTTAAATATATATTTATACGAATAATATATATAAATAAACTTATATATACTTGACTTAATTATTGTATTCATAATTTATTGTATTTGTAGATATAATTGATAGCGTAATTTATGAATAATAATATTGAATAATAATTCATTAGTTATTAGTTAATTCGACATTGAAAATGATAAAACTATATATTAATTTATTTTTTATCATAAGGAACCTGTAGTTACATAAACCTTTTTTTTTATAAACCGTTTACTGTAAAAAACTTCCGGAGTGAATGTGAATTAAATCCGGAGTAAATGTGAAGCCGATGACTGTTTATTTATTTAATACCTTCGGATTTTATGTCAAACTCTGGAACTTTGTAATCACTTCGAATTAACTCCTGATTTTTTACAGTGTAATTTAAAATTTTTCATTAAAGACTGTAAAAAATTTGCGGAGTGAACGCGTGTTAAATCTGAAGTGAATGCGGACCGGATGAATTTATTTGTTTATTTATTTAAATCCTTCGGATCGAAATTTACTCCGAATAAGAGTAAATACAGATTGAAATAAAATCGGCCTCACTTGAAAATTACCCTGCTGTAAGACAAACTCTCTATTTACTCCATATGCCCAGTGATTTTTTTTAAACTCCAAAACTCCGAGTGACGGAGTGAATCTGAATTTAAATAAAATCCGTAATCGCTCTGAATTCACTCCCGATTTTTTACAGTGAAATAAACAAGATAAAATCATCAAAAAATTTAATAACCAATGAAAATTATCCCATTTAATTTTATTATATAACTATTCATGTTTATACTAAAAGTATTATGAGTTCACGAAAGTTTACTAGGCCTCTGATCCAATTCACTATATTTTAAAATTTTTATTGTTTAATTCCGGATTCTTGTATTCGTGTACATATATATCTATACAAATAAAAGGACAAATGAACACTTGACTTACATTATTCAAATGTCAGCAAGTAACCTTTATACATTTGTACTATACTGGAGCAAACAATGCATTTCTCCGAGTGAAATAAAAACTAATAGATAACAAACACTCTAGATATCAATCAAATAGATACTGTAATGAATAATAATAGTAATAATACAATTTTTAAAATTTGAATTCAGTCAACTCGAAATCAAATAAAAAACAAGTAAATAAAAAAATTAAAAAAAGTACTTCAACTTCATAAAGTGAACTAAATAAACTACATTTGCATTTATTTTACTATCTGACTCCATTCATTCTATATTCATAATAATTAGAACCTATTTTTAACTCAAGTGCGTATTAACATATTTTTTTTCTTATTCAAATTTTCCGACTTGCGCACTTTAAACCCATAAATTTAATTTATAGATGAATAAAACTAAAAAATCCCAAATGTCTTTATCATCAGTCGCTAACTAATCATCCGTCGACAAGTACATTATTATTATTATTCATTGGAGATTATATTGAGCTCTACTTTCAAAATCAGTATCGTATTAATTTATAAAAATACCCGGGCTTCAAATCAATTAATTAAATTTTGAATATTCATTTTATTGAATTCTAGTCATATTTGATGACAGATGATAGTTAATAATAAATATAATAATGAAATATTTATAAAAATATGATTTTCTTAATTGTTATATATAAAATATATGAAAAATGTCATTTATGGATTTGCAAGTTTATATATTTGAGATCTGGCTCCAAAAGGTCTGAAGTTCCCCACCAATATTGAACATATATATATCCATATATATATATATATATATATATATATATATATATATATATATATATATATATATATATATATATATATATATATAGACAAGTTTGGGTGTAATCGAGTATCCCCCTTCTGAGTCATTCTATGAGTTTAGTTGAATCCCCACTTTTTACAACCAGAACCAGTCGTTGTGAGAATTTCACCGTGAATACTTGTCCCTAATAAAAAAATTTTATTTAAAAATATATAAAATTTAATTAAAAAAAAAAAAAATTAAAAAGTGAGTTATATAAAAAATATTACCAATTAAAAAAACTAATAATGTTTGAATAAAAAATTTTTTTTCAAAATCTATAAATAAAATTGGAGTACGCGCTTTGTCTTTCGTGTGAATCGGGGGTGTGATTCTATAAAAAAAAAAAAAAATAATAATAATAAAACTAAATAAAGAAAACAAGGAAACGAGCCTCGAAAATAAGTCAATAATGAGGGACATGGCGGGTAAAATATCAGAGCTTAAATTTGAAGCACCTCTTGCACGTTTTGAAGAAGAAGATACGGCGACATTAAAAAATATGAATTTACTAACAGGTGCATTTAATATTAATATCGATTTTTTTGGAGCTCATAAATTTTCCAATGAATTTAATTGATTAACTTTATTTTTAATTGAATTTTTAAGTAGAGCAGTTGCTTGACGCTAGTTTGGATATTAATTACGGTGAAAATTGCAACGCAAATGAGCCGACACATGAAACAACAACAACAACAACGACAGATATATTGCAAGAAGGTACATTCAGTCCGTTCAGTGGGAGTCTTGAGGATCTTGTAAATACATTTGATGAGAAAATAACATCTTGCTTTCGAGATTATGCTACTGATGTTGAAACTCTTGCTCCAGTCCAAGTAAGGACACAAGAAGAGATAATGAACGAATGCCAGTAAGTTTATTATCAGCATCTGCATTTATATATCATCAAATTTTCATTTTAACTTTTTTTTTAACGTTTTAATAAAGCCAGGCATTAAATGAATGGAGGGTCGTAAAAAAAATGTATAGGCTGTTTTAAATCATTGAACCGAAACGTGTTTTAAAGCAGGTATTTTTCGCACTCGGCCCTCCGGTCCTTCTATACATACATATATACCTGCATACATATATATACATACATATATATAGACTCCCGTCATCCATACGAGGATGGTTAAAGTAAAGCTTCGTCGAGCACGAAATTACACCTGCAACTGCAAACCATTAAAAAAAAAAAAGAAAATAAAGTCTCTCTCTACTAAAATATTTTACTTTTTTTTTTTACTCATTAATTATAAATTATTTTTCTCATGAAAAATTTTAAATTAAATGAAGGATATAAATATTTTTAAATTTATACAGATTAAATTTTTGAAACATGATACAAAGAAGTACGTAATCATTTAATTCGAGATGACTTGGGGTCATGATAAAAATGAATCATTTAAAGAATTAAATAGAACAAAAATAAGTTATACTTTATTTAAATTTTTAAATTATTACAACTATCGATAAGATAAAATAATTTTTTTTATTGCATAAGTTGTAATAAAATTAATGGTATTATTTTCAATTGCATAATTTAAACATATGCTCATGTATTTGTTGTGTATTTATATGTACTTATATGTATATATATATATATATATATATATATATAAAAGGTATAGCGTAAGAATACTAAAGTCCCCGCGTATTCGTTGCTGTATACGTCAATATTAACGCGCGTGCGCGTATCAAAGCTTTCAATTTAATAGATTAATATTTTATTATTTATTATTTTTTTTTTTCCTGGATTAAGAGCAATAAATATTATTATTATTTTTACTTATCAATTTTTTAATTAATTTTGCATAATGATTCATTTTAATTATTCATGTACGTAAAAAAAAAAAGTTAATTTTAATTGTTTTTACTGAACATTGCAAATAATTTTGAGAATTAATGAAAGAATATAGAGATGAATAAATATATAAATTAATAAATCATATAATTAATAATGTAGGGCATGGAAATGTAATTATAGTAATTACAGTAATCTTAAAAGTAAGAAGAATAAATAAAATGAAAGTACATTTAGTAGAGGGAATGATAATTTTATTGATGCGTTTCCGTACGATAATTTGCGCTTGGCTCCTCTTCTCTGTTATTAACTGTCGTATTATTATTATTTTTTTTAGTATTATTATTATTGCATGGTAGCCGTTAGTGAGACACGCGTCACGGTTTCCTGCTTATTTTGTAGTTGAGATGAATGATCACGTGACTGTAGTTTTAATGCGAGAAATGCGCGAGATTGACCTCAATTCATTAAACAAAACCATCTCATATTTAAACTCTGCAGCATCTTACTCTTATTAGATATTTTAATTTACTCATTTCACTTATTATCAAATACATTTTTTAAATTTCGTTTTATTTATTACCTTAATTTTATTTAATTCTTAAAAAAAAATAATAATCAAGTCAGCCGACTTCTATAATTTTGTGATTTTTTTTCAAAGCGATAAATTGTAAAAAAAAAAATTGCATCTGAAGTTTTTTAAATTTTCTACACGTGCATATTTTTAGATTTTTTTTTTTTATAATTTATCATTTCGAATAAAAACCCAAAAATTATAAGACCGGCTAACTTCAGAATCGGAAAAATTAAACTTTTTAAATAATAAATCGCACTGTAAATGCTGAAAATTTATACCTTGATTTACTATTTAACATAAGCGTGTTATTCTCTGTTAAATATATCTGAGTTAATTTTTTATATATTTACATGAGAGTAAAACGTGGAGGTTTTTTTTTAGTAAAAAAGAAAACACAAATTTATAGTTTAGTATTTTTTTATTTTATTTAAATTATTTCAATTGGTAAAAAAAAAAAACGAATTTATTATTTAAAATAAATAATTATGATAAATGATAATATTTTTTTTTAAATTTAAGGATGTGGTGGACAATTACTGGTACATTTGGAAGTATTTTACCAATTGATTGGAGTAAATCATATGCTAGAAAAATGCATATGCCGTCACTTAATCTTAATGAGCCATCAGTTGAATCAATGGAAAAGTAATTATTTTATTTCATTTATTTTATTTTATAATATATATATTGAAGCCGATCGATGACATAACAACCAATCGTAACAACTTCATAAAAAATGATTAAAAAAATTTGACATCTCTATTTTTTTTAAAAAAAGTCAATCGATAAAATTTCGAGGGTCGTTATGTCATCGATATAATTTTTAAAAAATTTTATTGATTTACTTTTTTATTTAAATAATCAGTGAGTCTGAATTTTTATTTTGAAAAATTTCTTATTACTCATTAATTTTTGTTGCATAATTAAAATATTTTCAGCAACTTTAATAACTTTTAGTGTCCCTGTTATGCAAACTATATATCCTTGAACTTTAAATGCGTTTTTTTAAAACGACATTTTTTCAACTGGTGTGAAAATTAAACGGATAAAATTTAAATATCTGCCGCTGGCTTTCATGAATATTAGATTTACAATTTAAATTAAAAATCTTTAATATCAAGAACCTAAAAAATTTTTATTTTCATCTTATTTTTCATATTTTATATTTTTTAAATTTAAACGCTCAATTTCCCGCCTGAGTCACTCATTAAATTCTTTAAAAAACATTTAACTATAATTAAGTCACTCATGATGCCACCAGTGCACCGACATTTTCATAATTAAAATTTTTAATTCCGTCACCGCTAATTTATAATTGCAATTTTATAAAAACTCATATTTATATATTCTAACACCTTTAGCTTAAAAAATAAAAGTATCAGAAATTTTTTAAATAAATTTTTTTAAAAATGATTCAAAAAATATTTAAAAATCATTTTTTTTTTTTTTTTGTTTTTTTTTTTCAAATAAAAATAAAAATTTTAATTTTATTTTAAAATATTTCACCCGCAATATTTATAGTTTGATAATTAAAATTACCAATAAAAATATATATATTTTTAGACCTGAATTAGAAGATTTAAGTAGCGAGGATGAAGCCGTTGCGACTGATTTAGATATGCATGCATTAATATTATCAAGTAGTACAGACGCAACACATAGTCCTGAAGAGCCATTAAAAACCGCTGAAGAAGTGTTACGTGAAATTGATGATATCATGCAGGTAATTTACAACAATTACTTTTTATTACAATACAATTATATTGTAAGTGCTGCCAATTAAGTTCTTAGTAATTGTTATTGTTAATATATAATAAAAATAAATAAATAGGAAAGCCCATCAATGGAAAGGTCACCCGATACTGACGGATCGATGTTAGATACTGATGAAGTATTGGAACGTAGTCGCGAAGTACTCGGTTCGCCGCTTTATGAAAAAAGTTTGTATATTGATCGTAAAAAAAAAACAATAATTGAATTAGTAATCAAATCAATAATGAATAATTTAAATTAATTTTATAGAACTGAAACAATTGTCATCGAATGAATTAATTGGATTGTTGGGTGAAATGGAAGCACTTGTCGGTGCATTGAGCGAAACATTAATTGCCGAATTGGCATTGCGCGATGAATTAGAATTCGAAAAAGAATTGAAGAATCAATTCATATCATTACTACTCGCTGTACAAAATCGACGTAGACAACACCATGTTACTAAAAAACGGGGCAATGGTACCAGTCCCTTACCACAGCATAGATCATTACAGGAATCTAAGTATCTTACTACTGTCATACCATATCATACAGACAATGGGCCCCCAAATAATCAAGCGCTTCAGGTTTTAATTAAAAGTAATTATTTTATTAATTAATCATAACTATTAATAACCATAAAAATACTAGACGAATAAAGTAATTGGTCATTTACTTCAGCAGATATTTTATGAGCTAGGGTTCATAAAAAATTTTATTAACATCATCATCGAACTAGTATCTTGTGCGGCAAGACACGGAAGAAAACGATTTCAGACGAGGTTAAAGTTGATTGCCCGAACTGAAGGCAAGGGCTGCCATCAAATGGAGTCTAAAATCGTTTATCTTTCACCACACTATATTTTTTGTAATTACCTGCACTTTAATTTGAAGTTTAATTGTCTCGAGACAGTCGAATCAAGAGAATCGTGAAGGCCATTGGCATATTTATAAATTAAGGACATTCTCAGACAGTGTCTCATATTTTTTTTAAATTTTCAATAACTCAATTGTAATCACCGTATTAAAATTTTGATAATTAATTAAATAAAATTGAAGCATTAATTGAAAAAAGAAAAACTCTGCTACAATTTGCCGAGATATAGAACTTTTAAAAAATTACTCACAATTATTATTAATTAAGAGTTGAACGAGGTTTGGTAAATAAATTTTTAGCGTAAAAAATTTGAAAATTCTAATTATAAAATTGACAAGAAGATTTTACTTAAATTTATACCCCGAATTTCGTTTAACTCCTAATTGATGTCAACTGTAAATAATTTTTTTTTAATTCTTGATGAAATTGTACCTGCATTGCCCTTTTTTCAATTAATGCTTCAAATTTTTTTTTAATTAACTATCAACATTTTAATATGATCATTACAATTAAGTCATTGAAAATTTTTAATAGAGGGGGCACTATTTCAGTATGGTCTTAATCTGTCAATTTAGTTTGATTAATCATAATTATAATGACATAATTATTTTGAGATCTACTCTCATAACATTAATCAGTGAAAAGCACACAGATTGAATCACTGATAAGACTATTTTTCACTGACTAATTTCACAAGAGTACATTTAATCAACGATTGCAATTCTGACAGCTAAAATGAAATCGAAAAATTTATATTTTAAACTTCTATGTAAAAATTCATATATTATTTTTTCAGCAATTAAATAATTATTTATTTTTCTAGTACTGAAAGCCATTAATGAAGACAGTCCAACAGTCCCTACACTATTAACTGATTACATTTTGAAAGGTAATTATTTCTCAAATTCCGATTATTCAAAAATACTTATTATTTACCTAAATCACTTAATTAATCATTCATTATTACAGTTTTGTGTCCAACTTAATGGGGCCATTGGCTGGTTTAATTAAAAAAAAATGATTGAAGAAACTACGATAATAAATAATTATTAAAAAATGGATTAAATATAAAACTTCTTGCCATTTTGTGCTTGCAACCATTGTTGTACTGCATTTACAATTTATCAAACCAACCTATATATTTATATATATATTTGCTTTGTTCCGCTATGTATTATCATTATAAATTATTTATTTTTAAGATACATAATCGTGTTCTCACACAGTTTTTCTTCCACCGTTTATTTAGAGTCAAAATTATTACTATTGCGTTAGTATTATTTTTATTAATATAGAAAATATTTTTTTAAATTTAAAAAAAAGAAAAAAAACTTTGTGAGAATATAAGCTCAAAAATATTCTCTAAGTTTGCCACACGATGCTCTTTTCTAGTCTTTCGTTTACGCTTTAAAAAAATGTATTATACTGCTTTTTTTTTAATTATTTAAAAAAAAAATTAGTAATTTTTATATTTCAAACGTTAAAATTATTTGTATGCATGATAATAATCATTATTATTAAAAAAATAATCGAATAATAAATGTGACAAAAATAATGCAATACGCACTTATATTTAAAAAAAAATGATTACATATAAGTATTATTTATATATTCAGTTTTTGTTTATATATATAATCAAACTATTATTTTTAAAAAATATATACATATTTTTTTTTATATACGTCAATTGAATTCGAATTAAATGTAAATATTTATTCAATTACGTTATGTCATAATTATAAATAAGAAAAAACCATTTTTTTTTTCATACGCTTTGTGGTAAAGATACGTGTGATCAATATAAAAAATAACACAGCTGATATTATACAGTAGTTAAGTTTATATTAGCTTTAGTATCTCGGCAAGGGTCGGGCAAAATGGAGACGCTGAATATTTTACTTTTTCCGATTATTAAAAAAAAAAAGAGAAAAATTTCTGATTTTCATGAAAAAGAAAATTTTTATTTCAATGCAACATCGGGAACTTCCAAGCAATGAACTTTACACGATTTTAAAAGATATGTTATTTGAGAAAAAAATTTTTGCGTTCCCTGTTGTTCAGAACGTAACTCATTTTATCCGGCCCTCAAAATATATATCAGTGTGTTAAAAAAGAATAATTATGATGATAAACAATAAATATTGTTTATGTGCGCTGTAATATTATAAAAAATATATGAAACCTGACATTCAAAATTTTTCTAAGTTTCATTTTTTTGAAAATTTATTTCATTATAATTTATAGGTGTAAGCCCTAAAATATAATATAAAGAATATCAATTTGGTGGTTTTGTAATATTTTCAAAATTTTTTGAGACTGATATTAAATTGCAATAATTAAAAATTTTATTATCATATGTCATTACCATTACTAATGATATTTTTTATTTAATTTGAATATTTAGTGAATTTTGATCATACTAAAAAATTATTTATTGGCGCTTACAACATTTCGGAATGTCAAGTCTCATTTATCAACACGCTCTGCCATTTTGAATAAATAAAGGTCATTAAAATAAAATTTTGTATATTTTTTATTTATTTCCATCATTTTTCGAATTCGTCATCATACCGCATTCCTGCCAAAAAGACAATTGTCTATTACGTATAGTTTTGAAAAATATAAAAATTACATATATATATATATATATATATATATATATATATATATATATATATATATATACATATGTATATGCCGAAAAAATCATATTTTGACATTTTAGGCCATTAAAAAGTAGAATTTGCCGATTTCTATCAGAGATTTTGAAATGTCTAACTTTCGTAATTCTACCAAAATTTGAATTTCAAAGTTTTAAATTTTAATGAATTGAGTCAAATACCCGAGTACTTAAAAAATATAAAATAAAACTTCCAGTAACATAAAAAATTTTTTGAGCGGCAAAAGCTAATAAAATTCAAATATTCAAACACATTTTTATTTTGAAATCTATTGGTGCACTGGGGTGCTTGCAATATACCCGGGAAAATTTAAATTCATAATTCACTTTTTTCTACTAATTAAATTTAATTATAAATTTAAATTTTCCCAGGTATATTGCAAGCGACCCAGTGCGCCGAGCGGAGAATCCGAACAGACCATATAATGGACTCACCCCGCAAATTCAAATTGCCTCGAACAAAACAATCGATAACATAAATTCCATGATTACCAACTACAAAACCTAAATTCCTAAACTATCGATCGAAAACCCAAAAGTCGACGTCACGACACATATATCGAATAAAAATAAAAACCTCGTCTGTCAATACAACTCCACACTGACATTTCACAAAAGTTTATGTCAACCTCACCAATAAAATCAAAAATTAATAAAATTAGTAGCTAAATACTTTTAAACAACTCATTACCAACCTACCCCCCTCGCGAGTGTAAATAAAAATAATAATAATTAGTAACTATTAAAATAAATTTAAAACAAAAACAATATAATTTTTTATTTTATTTAATTTTACCGGTTGTCTAGACATTCAGCTGCCGAGACGTTTTATTTAATACACAGTACAGTCGTTAAAACTACTACATTCTCTTTATATAAATATACCTATATATATATATATTTTATTTATCACTCCGTATTAAAAAAAACCGATTAACGAAGCAATGGGTCTATTGTGAATTTTATATAATAATAATTCAAATATATATTCTAAATTTTAAGTTATTTATTTGAAGTTAATTAATAACTTATTGGAATAATTAATAAAAATAAATATAAAATGTCTGGTTTCGATGAAAATCCTTTCGGTGAACCTACTATTAATGATCCTTTTGCTGTAAGTATTCTAATTATTCATTCATTTAATTTAATACTCTATTTAAATAATTAGTCATAATTATAATTTATTTTTTTAATTTATTTGAACCATTTATTTTTTTATGACAATTAGTATTTTAAATTAAAAAAAAAGTTTATATATATATATATATATCAATCGATGATTCACTTCCACGTAAAATTTAATCATATGGTATTGAACGATAACATAATATGTGTAATCATTTTTTTGGCCTTTTTCATTCATATATATGTATATATTTATATATATGTGTATAGAAATTTATTGTTTTGTAATTACTATTGGCAAGTATTTTTATTTACTTTTTATTCATTGCCAAAAATTTTTTTAAAATTATTTATTAAGTAGAAAAAATATGATACTGAAGTTAGCCGACGTCAAATAATTTTTGAATTTTTTTTTAAAACAATAAATCATAAAAAAATCAATATTTTAAAAAATTGCACTTATAATTTTTTTAATTTTCTAAATGTGCATATTTTCATTTTTTAGTTTTTCGTAATAGATTTTTTGAAAAAAAAAATCCGAAAATAATAAATAAAAAAAAGAGTTACTGAGTACTGAGTACTTAGTGGTCAGTATTGACGTCTTAAATTAAACGTCAAGTAAGCAGCTCAGTATGAAATGCGATAATATTTAATTGCTACTTATTGTTATTCTATTTTTATTACTAGAGAATGTCCTCAAAAGCTTTAGTAAAAAAATAAATCAAATATTTTTAATAAGTCTTAGTTATAAAATTTAACCAAAGGTAATTTTGTCTTTTCAGAGTATAGTTCGTAAAAAAGATAAAATTATTTAGTAATGACTAATATAATTGAAGCAAAATTTATTTATTTTATTTTTATAATTAAAGGATCCGGCTGTAAGAAGAGCAGCAAACACTGCGCCAACATCGCGTGGTATCGAGGACTATAATCCCTTTGCAGACCCAGTTACTGGACAAAATAATAATAATCAAACACAGCAAGTACGTGGTGCCTCAAACCCCCCGATTTATGGCGGTGTCGGTGCGACGCAGCAACCCGCAACTTTGCAACCGAGTCAGGAAATCCCACCACCAAATTACACACGTACTCCACAGCAAACTGTGACACCAACACTTGGAACTTTATCACCTAGTGCTGAAGTGAGTTTATGTACTCATATATTTACGTCTTATTAGCAATAATATTTCCATTTTTTTTATCATCATAACTTTTATTTAATTCTTTTCATTGATAAAATTTTATCTTTGTCTATTGAACTCCTATAAATTGTTTACCATTTAACAAACTTATTTTTTATCTCCATATGTATTTTTATAAAATTATACACAATTTATTTTTTTAAATTAAGTAATTAAATAATTAAATTTAACCCACACTTAAAGCTTGAATAATTTATCAGGGATCAGTTATTTAATTATTTATAAAATAGTAACTTTTTTTTTTATTACAGCAGAGAGCTGAAGAAGAATGGAAAGCTAGAAGAGAAGAAGAACTAAGAAATCCAGCTTATTATCGTAAGATTATTTTTATTTAATTATATTTACAATTACTGAAATTTTATTTATTATTTAATGTAGGACGAAATAATTGGCCACCATTGCCTGATAAATGTTGTTTTCAACCATGTTTTTATCAAGATATTGATGTTGATATTCATACAGACTTTCAGAGAGTTGTTAGACAATTATATTATCTTTGGATGTGTATGTACTAATTATTATTATCATTATTAGGGGCGTGCGAACTGGGTTTAAGTCGAATAAATTCAAACTTTTCGAATTATTCGTCAACTTTCAAATTATTTGGATTTTTGAATTATTTGTAACTTTTAAAATTAGTCGATTCAAATCGAGAAAATTTGATCAGCTTTCAAATAATAAATTTTTATTTTATTAGCTTAGTTTTTAAAATAATTCAAAATAATTATTTTGTAGATTCTGTGCTCTATTTACCTCCGTCAAAAATTTTAATTAATAAAAAAAATATTAAAATTTTAAGTCGTTCATGAGATAATTCCCAAATGAACGTTCTAATTAGCAAATTGTCTAACTGATTATTTTTCGTAGGTGATTCTGTGCAATTTTTAGATACTAATGGTCAGAGAAAATATCATTTGAGTAACCTTGTCAAAAATACTATACATATATTCGATATGGAATTGATTTTTAGATGAAAAAAAATTTTTAACTTCTTTTTTTTTCGCATAAATGGAGGATTTTCTGAAATGGAGTTAGACAATTTGCTAATTAGAACGTCGAAATAATCCGAATTTTTCGCACGCCCCTAATCAATATTATTTTATTTTTTTACTGAAACTAGTACTTAGATACTTATTTATTTTTATTACAGTTCATGGACTTGTATTAATATTAAATGTAATTGGTGGTTTCGCATTAATGCTTTGTTACAAAGAATTCCAAACATTTTGTCTTGGTATACTTTACCTAATACTATTTACACCATTCTCATTTGTCTGTTGGTTCAGACCAGCCTACAAAGCATTCAAGAGTGATAGTTCCATTAATTTTATGGCATTTTTTTTCGTATTTTTCTTTCAACTTGTTGTTACTAGTGTACAAGGTATTGGAATCCCTGGAGCCGGCACTTGGTAATTTTACTATTAATTAAATTTATTACATATTTACAAGACAATAATTATTGTTATTATGTTTTTAGTGGTTTAATAAAAGCGATATCATCATTTGATGGTACTGGTAAAGGTACATTTGTTGGTATACTTATATTAATGATTGCTGTCGCTTATGGTATTGCGGCTGCTGGTGATCTTTTAATGTTAACGAAGGTAATAAAAAAATATATTATTAAGACAATAAATACCCAGATAGCCAGGTTTGCTCAGTACGTCCAATCTGCTGCCAAGTTTGCATCAACAGGCTGTTAAACTTTTGAATACATGAGGACTTTTACTGCAGCTCTGCATAAATTAACTGCCGCAATCTGAAGTTTCACACAGAAACTTGCCATCAAAAGTTACTATTAAATTGACCGCAAGTTGACGCCATTTAATTTGCACATAAAACTTTTGTAATCATTTTGATGTCAGGTTGCGGCAGTAAATTGACGTCAATTTGTTATCATTGTGGCTATCAGGGTAATTTATAGATTAATTGTAATAAAAATTCAGAGTAGTTGATTATTAATGAAAAAAAAAAATCTTAGAGATGACAACTTGTAAAAAAATATATTGTATTATAATTTTATTTGGAGTATCTTGAGTAACATGAAGGAATCTTTAAGATGTCATAAAAATGTCTTTTAAAGAGACAAGACAATTTTTTTTTGTTTTATTTTTATACAATCCCTTGGGGATTTTTTGATAGAGTATTTAAATATTTATTTACTTTTTTTTGCACTCTCGAATGCGAAGCGGAAGTGCTCTATTGTCGCACAATATGAAAATCATAATTTACTCAGCTCATTTTTATTTTCATTAAATAAATTACAGATACATCGTATTTATCGTTCGTCTGGTGCAAGCATGTCTAAAGCACAGCAAGAATTCACAACAACATTCTTAAGAAACGAGCATGTACAAACAGCCGCTGGTAATGTTGCTGCAAGTGCTGTCCGTGCACAGATGCAAGCTAATACAACACAGCCGCGTTATTGAGATAAATAAAAATATTAATTTAATTTGAACTAAACATTGCAAACTTTAATTAATATATATACAAATTTAAACTTTAACATCCTGCCTTTTACAAGCAAAAACATTTAAATACTTTAAATAGTTATCTTTTTGAATGTTTAAATAAAAATATATATTCTTTTTAATTGTTTATTATTATTTTTTAAGAGAACAATAGTGTACTTGAGCGTATTCAAATAATAATAATAATAATCAGACTTAGGATTATTAAATTTAATTATTAATCTTATAAAAATAATGTCATCTATTAAAAATTCATTTATTTATTGCTATAAATAAAATGGTTAAAGTACATATTTAATAAGACAATTGTTGATAATCATATCTATCATTTATTGACCAAGTGATTTATTTATATTTTTTTATTTTTATTTATTATTTTTATTAAAAGTAATGGGAAAATTTTTTTTTACCTTAATTACTTTAATAAATTTTATAAAGTTAACATTAAATTGAATAACCAACTGCCAAGCGGTTTTTTAAAACTTGAATTTAAATAAAAAAAAATATCATGATTAATTAATTTATAAAAAAAAATTACTTTTTGCCGTTCATAAAATACGTCATGCAAAATTTTACTTTTTTAAACCCTCCCTCTCCTCTTCATCAAATGATAGACTCATCCCCCATTGTGATGAAAATATATGAGTAGAAATATTTATATATATTTACAAATATGAAATGAATGACTCTATCGTAATAAAAAAATTTGGAAAAAAAATCGAGAAAAAGGTTTGATGATGCAAACGTCACGTTTCTTTAGACCCCTGATCCCCCTGTCAAAGTAAGCGACACCCCTTCCTACCCCATAATTGCGAAAGTATCTTATGAACGGCCTTGTTTAAAATAAAAAATTAAGTTTGATTAAATCTTGTCAATAATAAATGATCAAAACAATAATAATTATTGATATGAAAAAAAAAATCAATACTATTTTAATAAGATTAATCGATTAATTAATAAAAGGTGTAAAAAATTATTGAATAATAAATATTAAATATAAAGAGTTTAAAATAAGTATCGAATAAGTTGTCATGAACAATAATTTTAATTACTTTGTTTTTTCTTCAATAAAATATTTATTTTTAATCAATAAAATTAATTTTCATTATTTAATTTAATTTATTTTATTTTATCTTATAAAAAATGGACATCTATGAAATAAGTAACGAATTTACAATAATACAGTAGTAGCTTACAAGTAATCACATTTACAGTCCACTTTTTGGTGGAGTCAAGTAATCAGAGTCTAATAACTTTAATACTGCGTCAGCTGAAAAAAAAAAACAGAAGTTTCTCCTGTCAGACCTAGAACAAAAAAAAATATATGATTTGTTGCTTACCCTCTTCTTCAAATGCCGCTTGAGGATCTTCAGGAAACGGACAGCCAGCATCCATTTTCATTGGCACCACGCCAACAAGTTGTGCTGCAACAATCGCGTCCTGAACATCAACAACTTTTTTGTACATTAATCTAGCATGGCCTTCTGCTAATCTATCATTAATGAAAAAAATTAATTAATTAATATCCAAACTTATCAATAATTAACATCCAATAATAACAGTAATCAAAATACCTGATAAGACTGTCTAAAAGTCTAACAGTAGTTCTGTCTTCAAGTCTATCAGTAGTATTAGATCGTAAATATAAAAATACAGAGCTCAATATTTTATCCGCTTCCTTAGAAATTACTGGATCGAATGAATGTACATAAGCAAAATATTCTCTCAAACTTTCATTTTTCCATAAATTATCAGACTTTAATAAAACCATCGGGTTTTTTAAATTTCTACACAAAAAAAATCCCATAAATAATTTTTAAACAAACTATCAATAAAACAAACAAATACTGAAAATGGTATAATGAAACCTTTCAGTCTGTTCTTTTTCATCTTCACAACTGATATCAATAATATGTCTGGTAGTCAACTCATCCCATTCTTTATTATGATTGTCTTGAAGATGAAGAATAATATCGAAACGTGAGAGCAGCGGCCCGCCAATTCGTGTTTTTACCTCTTCATCTTGGACTATTTTACCACCAATGGGATTAGTGGCTGCGACTAATGAACATCTGGTGTTAAGAGTACTGACAAGACCACCTTTTGCTATTGATATTGTCTGCTGTTCCATTGCCTCGTGCATTGACGCCCGGTCATTTGAACTCATTGTCGAAAATTCATCAACACAACAGACACCTTTGTCTGCCAGTACCAGCGCGCCAGCTTCTAAATGCCATCCGTCAGAGTCCTAAATATTTAATTAATAATTTTTATTTTTTTCCAATAATTAATTAAATAAATAAAATAAATACAAACTTTAACAGCCGCAGCAGTTAATCCAGCAGCAGTAGTTCCTATTCCCGTTGTTGTTACAGATCTAGTTGCTAATTTACCTGCTGTACGCAATATCTGAGATTTACCAGTACCAGGATCACCGATCATTAATAAATGAGGCTCACCTCGTACTCTGACACCTTTAAATTTATTTTATTTAATTAATATTATCTATATTATTGAGAGAATAAGGAAAATTTTTTTCCAGCCATATATGATAGAATTAATTAATGATATTATTAAATTTGGTATCGTTAAAAAGGTCTTGACTTGAATTTGCGCTTTTTTAATGATGATAAAAACAAAAAAAATATTTAAGAGTAAATTAGTAAGACTTTAATAGGCAATTAAATTAAAATCATATAAAATAAGTTTGGTAGAAATACTTAGGCAGTCACTTAGTGACCGTAGATCGCTCGTCATTTAGGGCCACTTTTTCAAATCGGGTTTATTTTTATCCGAGTTTTAATTATTGATAGTATATTAACATAATATATATTAATAATACATAGATATACCAGCAATTAATAATAATTTAAACCCTGATTATCATGAAACCCTTTTATAATTATGAAAATATTATCTAAGCAATTGGAGTTAACTAGAAGTGCTCACTGTACTTTGTAGTAATTACCTGTTTGATTTAATCTAGGGACACCACCGGCTAAAACAATTGCTAATGCAAGCTTAACAGTAAACATTCCGTAAAGCTATTGTTAAAAACAAAAAATAATAAAAATTTATTATTTAAAAATTATGAAATAAAATTTTTAAACAACTTACTTGAGGACAAATAGACGCCAATATTTTATTCCGACCAACCAGAGGATCGTTTTCATAAATTTTCCAATAATTATCGAATATTTCTCTGACCTCAGACTGTTTGTAATCTGAATCAATCACTTTACGAAGCACACTGACGTTATTTGCGATCATGATAGTTGTGTGTTGCGCTCTTTTGCCTTCTTCGAGAGGCGACCATCTTCTTGTAATAACACCGCTAATAAAATAAATAAAATAATTATTAACTAGTACTAAATTACTGTTTATTGTTTTTGATAATTACATGCCTTATTTCAACGTCATCACCAGGCTTACACTTGTTTATTAAATCATCAAGCAACAGAACTTGCATACCAACGGAATACGAACTACCAGTTTCGGTTTTAGATTTTTCTTGTATTTTAACTTCTTGGTAATCGTAAACGTCTTCTGGGTCAGGACTGTTCACAAGTGTCAAACTTTTGCTGTCACATGATTCGCACTCAGTACTATTATTATTATTGTATGACATTGTTTCCCAATTTAACTGTAAAATAAAACACATTAAGAGGTAATCAATTGCAGGACAATTAATGGACTACACAATACTTAATTGATAATTAAATTTTTTTTTAAATTAATAATTACACAAAAAAAAAGGATTTTTTTACACAAAAAATTTTTATTTGTTCCAAGAAATTTCTGCATTATAAATTAAAAAAAAATTTGTCCTTGAAGCATTGACTGATTTCTTGATATTTAGAATTGAAAACTGGTCATGTGATTGATAAATTTATAGTATTTATAAATATAGTTAAATTATTTATGATTATAAGCTCGTAATTAAATATTACGATTCATAATAAAAAAAAAACAAGTAATTCCAAGCTTTCGTTCATATGATTTTCATTCAAACACTGGCTAAAAAAATAAATTTATCAAAGAACAAGAGTGAGCTGTCAAACTTCCAAGTCGACTTTAAAATTAACTTACTTTTATTGTAGTGATGTTCGCACACTTTTTGCATAAAAACCGCTTAACTTTCGTCAGCATAGTGGGCTGCGATATTCTGACAGTTATGCCGGTGATCGAAACAAGTTGTCCCTCAGTGTCATCATTTATTTTCCATGGCGCTCCAGTTATTCTTATATGCACTTTACTTTTGACCCTTTGTATTTTGTTGTCATCATCAGCATTGTCATTGTCAATAATTAATTTCTGGACATCAACAGCTGACTGGTCACACAGCGGCAGGTATTTTGTTGGCTGGCGAGTTATTTTTTCCACCAGCTCTAACTCATCCACATACAACGTAGCCAAACTATTTTTTAAAAATATTAATTATAAATAATTAAAATAATTACAGAGTTAATATTTGATATAATGATATATTGATATATTTTTACTTACTTAACATAAATAGAATAGTGTGCAGATACATCAGGTGAATTAATTATTTCTTTCAAATCATTATGATGATGTTTTATGAGATAATCTTTTAACATTTTATTTTTATTTAATTAATTAGTATTTCATACATTAATTTATAGTGTCACGTTGCAATGTTTACTTTTTCCATCAGCTGTTGCACTCAATACTAAATTTATGTATATATATATATATATATATATATATTTCTATGGTGTATGTATAATAAGTTTAGTCGATAAATCGATTGTAAGAAAAAAAAAATTGTAAATATGCATATGTAGAAAATTAAAAAATTTTAAGATTTAATTTTTTGAAATACTTTTTTTCTTTATAATTGATTTTAATGATAATTTTTAATAAAATAACTAAATTTTGATTTTTAAATTTCCCGCCAAGTTGCCACCACTGAGCGTCGCTGTATTCGGCGATCAAATTTGTGCTAAAGTGGGAGGAGGGGCGAGAGAATCGCAAAATCGATTGCTGAGTATCAACTGACGGTTCGATAGCGGCAGTCAGTATCATCGACAACTACAGTAGTAGCGGTTCAGGTCCTTCTTTGTTCTTTTACGTTCAAACTGAAACACCGTATTGCAGTGGCGTCGTGTAATTGTCCAAAAAATATTTTGCTCATCATTATTTAATTAAATTGTGCAGTGTTTGTAAAATTTCAATTGTGCAAAGTGTCTGGTGTTATTAAGTGTTCAGTGCTAGTGTAAAGTGTTGCTGATGGCTGATGCTAACAACTTCCAAGTTCCTGAGCAAAATCATCTGGCATCGTCTGGTGGGAAATAGCAGTTAAGTGATGTTTGTTTAGCTGAAATACACTTGGAGCAATTTAAATTAAATCTCCAAGTGTATCAGGAGACCCTTCTGCATATTATTTCTCCACCAAGGTTTGTTTAAACACTTGCGTGTTTTTTTTTTTAATATTTATATATTTCCATCATATTCTGCTGCCATTTTATTTTAACTTACGATTTAAAATTTTTCTCCAATCTTTAATAATTGTTTTTTTTTAGTATTTAAATTTATTGCGAGAGTAACAACAAAAATTAACAAATTATTAATGAAAAATCAAAAATTTAGAGCATATTGTTTAGTGAAAATAATATAATTATTAACACTAATAAATTTTAATAAAATTATTAAATTTCAATTTTTAAACTTCGCGCCAAGTTGA
Source organism: Microplitis demolitor (assembly GCF_026212275.2). Classification (NCBI taxonomy): domain Eukaryota; kingdom Metazoa; phylum Arthropoda; class Insecta; order Hymenoptera; family Braconidae; genus Microplitis; species Microplitis demolitor. The sequence continues at coordinate 3,446,364 of NC_068549.1, read as the reverse complement.
CGCTACTGCGCGTCGCCGTTGCGTGTCGCTGTTGCGCGTTGCTGTTGCGCGTTGCTGTTGCGCGTCGTTGTTGCGCGTCGCAGTTGTGCGTCGCTGTACTCAATGTTCACATTTTTACTAAAGTGGGAAGAGGGAGAACGGATCGCAAAATCGATTGCGTTGTATCAACTGACGATTCGATAGCGACAGTCAGTATCTTCGACAATGGCAGTAGTAGTCCAGATCCTTCTTTGTTCTTTATACGTTTGAATTGAAACACAGTATCGCAGTGGCGTCGTGTAAAATTGTGCAGTGATTATAAAATGTATCTTCTATTAATTTAAGTTGTGCAAAATATCTGTAATGTAGTTAAGTGTTCAGTGCTAGTGTAGAGTGTTAAGTGTTCAGTTTGAGTGTTCGAATTATAAGTTGTGTTATATCTGCATGACATGAGTGTGAATGTAGTAGACATCAGACTGATTTAAAATTTTCAGGTGTCAGCTACTTTTAGCGTCATAAATAAATGATAATTCATTATTGAGAAAAAGTGATCAAATATATTAGTATTATTTTGAGTTTTTTTTTTTTTTGTTATTGTCAATAATAAGTGAATTTTTATTGTGAGTGTAATAATAAAGTGATTGTGAGGTTAATAAAAATAATGGAGATCAGATAAATTAAATACTTGATTTAAAAATAAAATTAGTGTTCGATGAGGTAAATATTATTTTTGTAATAATGAAATAAATTTTGTCGTATGTATGACTAATAATTCAAACTATTTTTTGTTGGAGAGTGTCAAGGGTCAAGTGACATCCGATGTAATGCTGCTAAATGTGAGTCATTGTTTTTTATTTAATTTTATTTTTTTATCATAGTATTTATTGGAATAACTATTTCATCGTTCTTATTGCGAGTCGTATTTATTAAGTTAGAAATGTTTAGTAAGATGGATTTAGTTCGGTGTTATTTGATTCGAAAATTTTTTTGTGGCGGCCATTTTAGAAGACAACGCTGTTAGGAGTTTCTGTTGTGATCTCTTGATTTTTTGCTTATCATCAAGGGGTAAAATTTCATTAGTACTCTCGCTGTTTTTATCAATAGGTCGCATATTATCATGATTTTGATATATTGACCCTGATAGCAAGATATTATGGTCAGCAAGTTGGTGTCAATTGATTGTGATCAAGTTGATGACAATTTTCAGCTTTTGTAACTGTTGACTACAAGCTGTTACCAAATTTCTCATAAAGTTGGCAGCAATCTCCTACTGCAAACTGTTGCTAACTTTCTGAGAAAATTGAAGACAGTTTGTTGTCAACTAATGGAATGCCAACTCCTGTCACCAACTTTCTCATAAAGTTGGCGACCAATTGTTGTCAACTTATTGAAATATCAATTTTTGGTGGCCAATTTGGTGACAAGTTGCAACAGAAAGTTGGCATCAATTAGTTGCGATCAAACTGATGACAAGTTGACGATAACTTTGAGCTTTTGTAATTGTTCACTACAAGTTGTTACCCAATTTCCCTGAAGGCAACTTTCTGTCAACTAATGGATTGTCAATTTCTGCCACCAACTTTCTTAGAAATCTGGCAACTAGTTGTCGTCAAGTTATGGTAATATCAGTTAGGGCCTTGGAAATTACGTGAAGTAGTAGAAGAAATTAGGGAAATAAATTTTTGTTTGTAAATTTGGGATGTCAAATGTTGCTATAAATATTCAGCTAAAATATGGAGTGAATAGATTTTTGAAAACACCAAAGGGAACTTTAAATTATTCCTCAAATTGAAAAAAAATACCAATTCGATGATATTTCAGCCATTTATTTCTGAAGCCAGTTCTTTTTATAAAAACTTTTATTCTTGTTTATTATTAATTTTTTCTCTCAATACATATTTTGTATTGCATATAGTAAACAAATATTGAAAAATTTATTTATTGAATTTAAATCAATATCATATAAAGTTCAATACAAAGAGCCCGTTTTTAAATTGAATGCAAATAATTTATTTTTCAATTTTCAAATTCTTAAATTTTTTATTTATCAAACAATCAAAAAAAAAATTTATAGAATAATGTATGAACGATTTTAAATAACATATATAAAGTATTTGAAATTTTAATTATACTGCAGTTATAAATTTTTTTTTTTTATTAATTAATTTTCCATAAATTATAAGCCACTAATTAATGATGCATTTAATTGACAGCAAATGTTTTTAATATTAATTTTCAAATATATTCAAAAAATAAAAAAACAATTTTTTTCAACAAATATTATTTATAAATTAATACAATTTACTATCACGGCAGTACAGTTAATATTAAAATATACATATATATATATATATATATATATATATATATATATATATATATATACATTCACAAAAGATAAAAGAAAAATTAAACGAATACAAATTTTGTAGAATTTAAATAACTTGTCAACTGCAGATGCGCGAGCGTTAGAGGACTCATGTGGCGACATATATACACCCATGTTATCATAGGATATACTGTAAAAAATTCATATATGTATATTAATAAACACATACATGTATCGGTAAATATGATAGAACGTAAAGATTCGTTGAAAAAATTTTCTCTCTATGGCAAATTCAAATAGTTGTTATCGGGAATATATATATATGTAGTAACAGGTGTCACTGATGACAGTTATTAATTTTTTTTTTACCATATCAATCTATTACTTTTTCGCTCATTCCTATTTACTGTAAAAAAAAAGTCATAATTAATCTTTCTCTTTACTTATTAAATACCCAGTCGTATTTATCGATAAAATTAATTAAAATTTTTCGATGAAAATTAATTAAAATATTTTTTTATAAATGCCGAGTGATGTTTTTTTTTTTTTTTTTTTTTTCTACGGTTTCGTACAAAGTTCTACGTTGTACAGAAGCCCAACGAGCATTCACGTATGTTATAAAATCGATATCCGTGGCTCGAACGTTTATTAAAGGTGAATATAGAAATATAAGGGTACAAGGACAAGGAATTTTTGAAATTCTTTAGTGGCTCACTAAGAAATCTCCCAATTGCTTATATGCAAGGCTTAGCTCTGAACTACAATATATAGATATACATATTTAATATAAATTGTACGGTCGTGGTCCATCGAGTCCAAACAAGAATTTCACGTCGTTATACTAAGACTTAATAATATACAAGGCTTCGATAAATCACTTAATATGTAATTTAATCTAGCCTAAAGCCTTAATAAAGTATAAATTAATTTTTTCTTCGCTGACTTGATAAATAATTTTTATTAATTATTTTTTTGGACAACTTTTTATATAGAAACGGTCAGTCAACAAATCTGATTAAATTAGTAAGCTTATTAATTTATTTGGATAAATAGATGCGCGAAATATATATGATATGCGAATGTCGTTAGTTGTGTCGCTAAGTAATTTAGCGTTAAGATGATGATGATAGCTATGTTTGAAAGGGGATTATAAACGAATGGAATGGGACATCCTATCATTATCCAATGATCTGTGTCTTTGGTAACGGGCTTTTATACATCACATTGATATTTTGCCTCTGCTCTTATTATTTACATTTTTTATTTTTCAATATTCAATAGTCATCATTCAAATATATGTTAATGATCGAGTCTTTCAATTAAAAATTTATTAAGTAATTTTAATCATTTTTTTTTATGTGAAAAAGTTAAAGATTTATTTTTTTTTTCGAGTGGAAAAAATTTTTACTTTAATTTTAGCATCCTAATTTCAAAGTACAGTTGAAAATAAAATTTTTTAAATATGGATTGAATCATATTTACTAAACTCCACTGGAACTAAAAATACTGATAAATCGATTTTAAAAAATTTTTTTCTCACTGTGTTTTAAAATTTTGCAGCCGATTTAATATAAAAAAAAATGCAGGTTTCCGGGTAAGATTAACTTTTATCTGATGAACAATAATTAGGAAATATGTTGACAATTATTTGTACAAAAATTATTAGTTACAAAAAAGTTTGTTATGAAATTTTGAGTAAAACAGATGAAAATTCTGAGCATACACAATAGATTTAAATTTGATTAAAACTTTCAAAAATTTACGATATCATTCTCTACGAAAATTCAGATGAAATTATTTACTACTATATTATTTTATTTTTAATTCGGATATCGGGTATCGTATTCACTTTTATTCACAGTATTTTTTTTTTTTACGTGCAGAAAAAAATATTTTAATTCGCGAGAGAAAGTGAAATTATTCAGTGTCATAAAATATTTATGCTTAAATTCCATCGAAACAAAAATATTTATAAAAAAAAATTTTTCATTATAAAATACCTCAAGTATTCGTCACTTTTCCGATTTCTTGTCTAATAAAAAATTCAAATTCTTGAAATTTCATAATTGTTGACATAAAAAAACTTCGCTTAATAAACTCGTTCTCAAAAGAATTTTTATTTTCTCAAAAATTTCATGGATGTCATTTTGAATGCCATTAAATGTCAATATTTTCTCAGGGGATTAACTCTACTCTTTTTCCCCGAATTAATTTAATGTCACAACCATACAATTATCTAATTTGTCAATAATTATTATTAAATATTACATTTCAACTACCTGTTATCGACAGATTTTTTAATAGACATCTCATCAGTTATAATTTATAATATTATAATCAACCAACGTTTTATCGATGCATTAAAAAAATTATAATACTAAATAATCGAGTCTATTTAGAATTGCTAATGAAATAATTTCAAACTTTAAAATACACATTTAAATAAATTTAAATTAATGGTAAACTAAAAACACAATAATAATAAATAGTGCTAGCTAATTATTATTTAAAGAATAAATAAAAAAAAAAAATTTTTCATCCGTTGTCCCAGGAATTTAATAATTAAAAAAATGTACAAAGGGTCAGTGTCATATGTGCTAAATCTGAATGCAAAATAATTAAAGTTCTCGATAAAAAGATAAAAAAAAAACGTCATGAGGGCTGTCTCTAGCCAAGTCACGTGTTTTCTCAACAAACGGATATACAAGAGAGAATTAAAAGGAAAAATAAATGATAAAAATATAATTTATGTGTTTGTAACTCCTCCTTTTTTTATTTCTGTCTTGTCATCTTATACTTATTTTTTTATTTATTCATTTTTTAACTCCCTATTATTATTATTACAATTATAAATTCTAATAAATTACAATATAAATACCAGTAATTAATTAAAATAAAATTACTCAACATATTTGATCTTATAATTTTAAATTATAATTTCATTTTACCATAATTTCATCATTTTTTATATATAATTTCATTTTACTGAGAAAAATATATTTTTTTTAAAAAATTGAGGTAAGACTTTGATTGACAGTTATTACGGTTAAGTTATATACCAACAGAGAATTTACTATAAAAACTCAGTGTGCCTATAACTATAAAAGTAAACTCCGAAAATACTCTTATGTCATTATTACGACAACCTTATAGGGATCTTTTGAGAACCATAAAGCGTGTGCTCCACCTACTTGTCATTTTTTTTTACTTTTATTTTCTAGTTTGTCGACTCAGTAATCAACTTCTTTAACTTAACGTTTCAAAATTTTTTTCATTTTTTTAGTTTTCATTTTTTTTTTTTTTTTTATTCAAAGAAGAGTTTATTGCACTTACAGGCACTATAGGTAAAAAAAAAAAAAAAAAAAAACTAATGTCATTATTATCTATTTTATAATTCAATTTTAGTTATAGTTCCATGAAGATAAGTTAAAAAATTTTTCCCAGAAATAATCTTGCGATAAAAAATATGATATTAAATATAACACACACCGTGTCTGTTAGTTTTAAAATGATTAAGCCGATAGGGATTACCGCACGCGGTCACTCAGGCGTGTTCAAGTATAGTTTAACATAAACGAAGCAGATGTTATAGGTATTTGTCTATAAATTAGGAAAAAGTAAGGCTCAGCGGGCATGTAGATTTTTACTTAGTTTAGCCTCTTTTTGGTGTAGCGGTATTCAAAATTACCTCTATTTTTTTAAATGAAAATTTTTTACCACTTAAAAAATGAAAAAAACTGTTTACATAGGGTAGAAGTAGCATTCGTGGCCACTGCTCAATTTTTGGACATTTAATACTTTATATTAATTAAGAAGTATAATATAAAATTTCCATTTGAATAGTGTGATAAAAATATTTTTATACACATTTTAAAAATTAATTGTAATTGCGTCTTTTACAAATGACTACCAAAATTTTTCACGGATGCAAATCTAGCCCTATAGTGGCCAAAAACGGTACCTTGAATGTTTTGGTTCAGAAATAGTTTTCGAAAAAAAAAAAAATCCTCTGAGAATTCTGAGAAGTTCTCTATCGGACATGTTTTGCTCGGAGACGATCAGAAATTGAACAATAAAGATTTCAACACTAAAAAAAATTGACTTTTGTAAAATCAATATTTTCTTCAGTCATTTCGAGCTTAAATCAGATTTCTTCATGAAAAAAATTATTTCGATTGAAGCCTTCCAATTTTTGCCCTCAAAATATACGAGAGTAAAAATTTTCAATAGCATAATTTCTTGAAAAAAGAAAATGCAATATTTCTAAAAGTTAATGTTTATCTCTCTGAAGATTTAAAAAGTCTTCTACTTACAGTACAGTATGCAACGAGTGATTATTTCAAAAATTTCTTCGGTGTTCATTTTATTTTTAGTATAAACGAATAAAGTTCCGAAAATTCTTCTTTAAAAGTTTTGTCTTATAATTCTGCAGGAAAATTTCTTGTTACATTCATAAAAAAAAGTTTATTATCATTGAAAAATAACAAAATTTAATTATCTGACACTTCGCATTTTTTTCTATTTTGATATTTAATCTGGACCAAGATGTTGTTTTTTCCGTATATTAACTTTGAAAATACTTATTTTAACTGATATAAATGAGAGCTACGATACATAATTTTAATTATTCTTCAAAGTTTCTATTTCTATAAGATAATTTTACTGGAATTTAATAATTAAAAGTTGCTAATTAATATCACAAAATTCTTATCTTGCATATCATTAAATAACAAATGAAAATATTTACAAAAAAATCTCTTCCTTGAGAAATAAAATTGCCAGCAATTACAAAAAGACGATTGTTAATTTTTTTTTCAATGATACAAAAAAAAAAACAGTTTGAAATTTCATTAAAACCGTGTTTTCTCATCATGGAAACTGATATCTGAGGTTTCTTACAACGTGGGCATGAGGCGGGGGTGTAGTTTATGCTCAAGTTCTTCGTCAAATTAATCCAGGTCTGGTTTGAAAGCGGGCAACCGGATGTAACGCGAGACGTCGTTGTATATTGCGGATATTGTGTTACTGTATTTCATTACCAACAGCAACAACATCCACCGGATGTATTTCGCCTCCTGGGTGATGAACATCCTGAATAAAGGATACCGATCTATCTATCTGTGCTTCTGAAGACCCAGTGTTCTTGAGCTCAGAAATTTATTATAACGTTCAACGCCACCAGCGCTCTGATACCTCCTTCTATAATACACAATAACGTTAAGTTACGTCAAAGCATAAAGTGCTTTACGTCGATCCATCCGCAACCTCTATTTTCATTCATAATGCATATAGATTCAAAGATCAAGTTTTACTCGTCACTATTGTATAACAATATCCATGTGCTGTCGATCCATAGATATCCCTTTGGTGAGAAGGATTCAATACAAGTGTTAACATCATACTATGACCCCGCTTTAACTCTTCACTCTCTCTCGCTCTCGCTTGTTCTCCGGCTCTCTTATCACTAGATTGTGGGTCTTTGTAACGATCTGAGAATCTCATCTGACGAGTTTGTTAGTTCTTTAGTAAATCCTGTTAAACCCAAAATAATTGGTATACACTTTGATTAACTTCACTTTGTTACAAGGTATCAATTACTTGTTAAGCTTCATCTATCAATTTAAACTTTATCATTATTATTTTAAAGTGATTATTATTTAATGCATTTAAACTTTTATTTAAGGCTTTAAAGTATTATTTTAATTGATTAATAATTTACGGAACGGTTCTATTAAAGGCTTAAATATTGAGTAATTTATTGGTAAACGGATTTGAATTTTAAAAAATTAATATCTCGATAGATTTCTCGTTGGATAATAAAAAGTAAATTTAAATTTCCACGATAGTTTCTTTTAAATAAATTTCTAGATATAGAGCAAAATTTTAATTTTTTGAATTTATGGAAATCAGATTTTAATTAATCATTAGTGTTCTATTAAAAGAAATTAATTAGTCTGGTTTAAATCTATGTGCTACAATTGTTTGTTGTCTTGGCGGTCGTATTTGACCCCCACCCTTCTTACTATTAATTATTAAGACAATAAAATGATGAAAGAAGGCGCCGACAAGACGAGATTCCATTTCGATAATTTGCCAAAATAATTTCTGTCATACTTACATATGTACACATATATTTATAAATATATAAATACATATATGTAACTAAAGTATGTATATATGATGGTTCAGCCACAAGACAGAGTAGAACTAATAATATAAAGAGAGCACGTTAATATGTGTATGTGCAGACAGAAATAGAGAGAATAAGCGGAAGAGAGTAGAATAGAAGCTAAATGTATATATATATACTACTATACATCTAAGCAAGACTTTTCGCGGACCATTTTAGTGACAAGGCGACCTGTAAATTGGAGAAGCCCTCGAACAAGTCCCCAGTTCCCAGATTGTGCTAAACTATCTCTCTTTGTCTGTTCACATTATTTCAAACCCCACGACAATGGCTCAATTAATCTTACTAAATCTTGAAATATCTATCTTTTAAATCCTTTAAATTTATTTTCTCTGCTTGTTATCTAATTAAACATTTATTTTTTAATTTATTCTTCAATTAATTAAATATTTTTTATATTAAATATAATTAATATTACTCATTTCATCTTCGACAATTAATTTATTCAATTACACTACAGGCTCGTTATAAGCAATAGTCCGGGTTTACAGAAAAAAAAATTCTTGAAAAAATCCGAGACTTAAGCTTCGTCTTCGTCTTAGTTTTCTGCGAGGTCAACATATAATATGTGTTACGTATAGGAATAGTTGCAAATCGTTCGTTATAAGTAACTACTAAATTACGTTAAAGATACTAATGATCACTCGGGTCGAAAAATTTGATCTGATTTTAGTCTACCTAGATCATATTTGGTCTAATTGGTTTGTTTTTTAATTTTTATAAAAATTTTAACCTGTTTTTGATATAAAGATGATCAAAAAGACACTAATAAAAATAATAGGCAGCAAAAATCTGATTTTGATCTAGCGGCGACTAAAACCAGACCAAAAATTGAAAACAAGTCTGAAAATAGTCTAAATAAGAAATAGTACGGGCAAAACTTTATTAAATTTTTTGGTTAATTGAATTCAAACAAAAAGTAAAATCAATTAGAAATCTTAAAATTTTTATTTGATTTGAAATAAATTAAATTTTACGACAAGGGCAGTGAAATATTCTGTATAAATCGAAGATGATGATTTGCAAATGTTATTTAATTCAATTACTACGTATTTTCAAAATTTCTTTTGAACAAAAAGTCAGTGATGTTTATAACGCGCATCAAAACATGAAATTTGAGTGTCTAGAAGAATAAGGGAGCTTCAAAGTCATTATGGAAGCACGATATGGGAAGTAGTTTATAACAGGATTGCTTATAATGAGCTTGGGCTGTATATGAACTATTTTATTAATTAAACAAACAAACCAATGGAATTTATCAAAGCTCATATATATGTGCTATAGTATTATTATATTTTATCATATTATGTAGATATAATTAATTAGAATTAATTCCGGGTAAATTCAATGTCAATGAAATAAAAATACTCTGCGGAATTTTTTAATTAAATATTGAATATATATTTAGTAGTGATTTGATTTTAAATAATATTGATACCAAATTCGATAGTTATCTATACAAATTATTCGTTTAATTAGTACTTTATTGTTATTTTACTTTTGATTGACGTATTTGTTGTAACATATGATTTTATAATATATTAAGTTCTTTTGTTATAATGAATAACCGTGGTGGGCATAGTTATAATTAATTGTTAAAAATATGTGCGTATATATACGGGGTTAGTGTAACATATGAATATGTTATTTGTATAATTATTATTTTCAACAAATAATGAGCATATGTAAATTATAACACTGCGAAGTAACAACACATTTCACCAATTATACTTCCCCAATTATTTTGTGAGCAAAAGCAGCTTAATTTTAGGAACACGTTTAACCGAACTGATGTTGTATGGTATTAACTATATTGTGTATAGTCTATAGTATAGTGTGCATAGTGCTGCACGTCAGCCAGATTGAACATCTCACCGCTGTGCGTGATTTCAAAAGCCACAAAATTATCGGTCTGATATTACATATATGCGCATATTGCATAATTTACTAGCTATGAAAAATTATTTTTTATATCTTTAGAATATACTCAAATTATCTAAACGTTATCGCTACTAAAATAATAGAAAGTAATTTCTAATATTAGGGCAGTTCTGCAGTAGGTCATGGGTTCGATCCCTCGTCACACTTTTCTTTAAGCCTACATTTTTTTTTTTTTATTTTCTCGTGAAAAAATTATTAGTATTCATTAAGGTTAATGAATAATGTTAATTATAAATTATATAAAAAATTAATTTATTCGATTATTTTTTTTTAAAGACAAATATTCAAATGATATTTATTTTCGTGATTTGAATTTGATTCACATCAGATAATTTGTAACTATTGGTCTATAAAAAAATTGGATTTATTTTTTTTGCATTTGCTTTTGAATTTTTTTTTTTTTTTTATTGTATTATAAGTAGTTTCTCGAATATAAATGCATATAATAATTTTTTTAACTCGATTTCTATTCATCTAGAAAATAAAAACATTTTTGATCGTGAATTTCGATAGTCATGAATATCTTATCAGCATAATATCTCGCTCTCGTGCTTTTTCTGTCCTCATACCCAAGTAATATATATATATGTATAAGTAAATGTACATAAAGATGGGGGTTTAGCTCAAAACGATTCGTCCAATATACAAGCGTTTCACATCATTCTTTTCGCTTCCTTCACTTCCTCTTTTCATTTCTTCTTTACATACATCTTTCAACCAACTAAACGTACTTTATATATGTACTTCTTTTATACAGTTGTATGATACAGTTTATTTTACTATTTCAATGTCTATACTACCGTGTGATCTCCAAGGGGTGTCTACTCTACCTTGTAGTTGAAGGAGAAGATTCGTCGCGTAATGCTTCACACGAATTTATATATGTATCCACTATATTTACAGAAATATATATATTTATATATTATGTGTACGTGTATATACTTATATTTTATATATTTTCTTGTGAATTTACTCCGAGAAAATGCATTGCATTCCCACAAATTTCATCGTTCTCTCGCGTTAGATTCTTCTATACATAAATAATAAAGTGACAAATAATTTTTATTTTTTTTTAAAATTGTTCAAATATCTATTTTATCATGATACTTTTCATAAATCTTTCACAATAATTAAAAAATATATTTTTTAAAGATTCCGGATAAAAAATTTTTTTGGTCTATTCAAAATAAACTGATCATTTTTTTTTTATTTAACTCGAATAAAAAATAAAATTATTAAATATGCGGTGTTAAAAATTCCCTTTAAATTTTAAAGAGGAAACAAAATTTCAAATTTTCTAAATTAGAAAAATCTTGTATCGAATTACTGTAAATTGAAGTGTTTCATTGCCATTTAAATACATGTAGTCACTTTTTGAACACTTGCAAACGTTTGGAAAGTGACTTCAATATATTTAAATGGCAATAAAGAACTTAAGTGTTTCAAATTAAAACACTTCTGTTCTTTTGTTCATTCTAAAAGATCGCAACTTTTTAATTAAAAAAAAACTATGTAATTAATTAATTATCAAACTCAAAATCCAAGCATCCTATCTCTTTGTACTACATGTCCTTTACAAGAACTCAAATTATATTTAACCACTTCAATAGTGACATTCTTCACAATTATACTAATTCACTTCCAACCGTCAAACATAAAATTAATAGAAACTTTCATTTTATTATTCAATTTCTAATCAACTTTCATTGTCCAAAATTCCATAAATTATTTTCTCCCTAATTTTATTTCTCTATACATATTACGTACAAAAATCAGGTGTCCCTTTGAAGTCTCGGGGAGCGTTGAAAGTGTGAAAATAATAATAAAAGACTAAAAAAAAAAAAAAAAGTAGCGTAATAGAGCTAATGTAAGAAAAGGAAAGAGAGAGTGGGTAGGAAAGCTTTTGAGTGAATGTATCGTGCGGGTACGAAAAGAGCAAAAATTATGATACGCATGTGGATACAAATCTCAGCAACGTATGTGCACAGTTGGCTTTTATGTATCCTACACATTTATACATATGTAACCATTTATATTTAATAATACACGCACACATATATATAAGACGTGATGCCTTTGACCGAGACATTAAACATACGCACACGAACTTAAACTACTTGAACTGCATCATACCTCTTAGCCCTCACTCCCTTACTCTTTATCCCTTGATCCCATTTAAAACTTTACAACATACACGATGTAATATGTAATGTAAGGGAGGGGTAAGGGGCAAGAAGCACATGCTCCCACACTCCTATATTAAACTACTCGTGGTTTGAGTTTATTGTCGGTACGGACCTTGTGTGTTGGTCTCCTCATGTAGTAATTCTTTCTCTCTCCTTTCCACTCTATTCTTCTTACTCTTACTCTGACGGTTTATTACATTTCTCTTTAACAGCATGCGTTAGTTGAGGTTGAGGTTCAGTCTCGTCAGTACGACCATACTATCACGTCTTTTTTTTTAATCCAATAAAGCTTAAAAAAAAATTTTTATCGGAAAAGGAAAATTTCATTGAAAAATTTTCATATGGTTGTTTTTTTAAAATTAATTGCGTACTGTTTAATAGACATCCGTAAATTTTATTGCTTTAATTAACGGAGTTTGTAGTGCTGATAGAAAAATAAAAATGAATGATTGAATTATAAAATAATGGAAAAAAATTCTTTTAATTAGTGGGTGCGTATTTATTGTTGTGGAATAAAAAAGTTTTTTAAAATAGTACAATGATATAGGATGAAAAATGAATAAGTGATAATAAATAAAAAATAAAAAATAATAAAAATATATAAAGAAAAAATGTAACAATCATCCTTTGAGCAAATGCATTTGCACCGCATTGCGAAACAGCCGATGGGCAAAACTGAAATTTGCATACCCGAATTACTCGTCTAGATATATAGTTTCAAATATATTTAATTTTTTTTATTTTTTATCACAACTTTTTTTTAACTTTGCTATTTATTTATTCTTCATTTTTATTATTATTATTATTATTTTTTTTTTTTTTTTTTCATCATACGTATCTTTTTACTCTCTCGTGTGCTTTGTGATCGACAGATATGTAATAGTTATCCATATATACTAAAATAAAAATAATGTGCGTTAAAAATGCAATGGGAACGTCAATCTCATGCTCAACTTCAAAGTCAAATTTTTTTAAAATTTAAAAAAAAAATTTCTTATACATTATTAATGTCTAAAAATTGTCATACATATTTACCTCTATTTATTATTATTATTAACTAAAAAAAAAAAGTATCAAAAATGGAGTTGACATTTAAATTTTTCGCGATAACTTGAATAAATTTTTTTTTCTGAAACATGAATGTTGACAATTCGAATAAATAAATGTAGAAAAAAGCATCGAGGGAGTATATATAATCCTCTGGTGTATTTAAGTTGACGCAAGAACCATACACCCCTAAAATAATAATGATCTGAATATAGAGATAAACACGCGTGTATACATTATCTGGACCGTTTGTTTGCCACGCGCTGCACTAGGGTAGTATTTGAAGCATATAGAGGTATTTAAACTAAACATACATACATATATATCTACAAAACTACAGATATATGTAGGTGGCTATAGTATTACAAGAGAACACATTTTGGAGGTTTGTTTTGTAAGCGGTACTTCCGAATAAACTATCTATATCTATAGCAATTGTGCTGCACTCTATTTCTAACTCGATTTCTCTCGTTCTCTCTATTTAAATATATATACTAAACGTACACTTGGTACTTTTAAGTACGTAGTACACATGAAAATTTCGTTCTAGTTCCGTGAGTACCTCGTTTACACGTAAAATTTATATAATCACACTATACAACCTAAATTTGTATGTAATCTTTAGTGTGAAATCTCATATATATTTACTGTAGTTTTCACACTATTAACATACATATATTACGGTTAATTTTTTTGTGTTCACAATTTAGTGTACTTAAAAAAAAATAGTAAATACAAGTATTCGTAATTTGAATTTTAAAATGCCGCCTTAAATTTTTCAACATTTGCATTTAAAAATATAGAAGTTTTTTTTTTTGTATTTATTGTTATTTTTTCGAAGTCCATATTTATATATTTTTAGCTTTCTAGATAGTGTCATTTTTTAGAGTATGAAGTTTTTATTTTTTTTAAAATATTTTAATTATTTATTTATGATGTCAATTTAAAATTTTCAATTAATAACTTTTTTTAGAAGACTTTATCCTTTATAAAGCTGATAGAAAATTTTTCCAGATTGCGAACAATAACAGTAAATATAAATGAATTTTTTTTCGAGCTTAAATGACAAAAATAAAAAAATTTTAAATGTCAACGGTTTTGAAATCTATCAATCTTTTAAAATTAGAATCAAGGGCTGGGTAAAAAATTTTTTTTCGTATCTGATGACCGTGAAAATAAAATTTTCCGTAACATTTTCTGACATTTTATGTCATTGAAAAATTAAAAATCATAAATTTTGATGAATACTTTTTTTTTTAGTTTAAAAAAAAAAAAATAATGAATTAATTTTTTTTAGTTTTACAAAATTAGACCAAAACGATTTTTCTGTTTAAGCTGAAAAAAAATTAACTTAATCTTATGTTAAAAAATGTTCCCTTTCATCTTAAAAAAAATGAAAAAAAAAAAAAAAGAAAAAATTCTAATTAACTTTAGTAATTACGTAGATGGATAACGTAACAGAAGGACCAGGATATTCCGTAGTACTAAAGCTTTCATCGTGAATATGAATAATCTGAAGTATATGCGGGGCTATATAATATAACTAGTGTAGTGCAAAGAACAAAGTAAAGAGAGATATATGTAGTTTGAGTTGTCTTCTATTACTGTGATATGTATTTAGAGTAGCATGGAAACCATAATGAATACAATCCCACTTTTGTTTCGTAATTATTTGTTCAAAGTTTTTTTTTAAGAATTACCTCTTGAAGACTATTCAAGCTGAACATAAATTTATTTTTATCAATTAGTTCATAAAAAAAAAAATTTATCGGCACTTTTATTGTTTCATAACTTTCTAAGTATTAATTTGAAGTTCGTTTAATTCCTATTCAATATTAGAAGATAGTTATTTTAAAATAAAAATAATTAAATTTAATTATCAGCATTTATGTAGTTAACGATTGCGTCTTTACGACTCTCGAGTATTGTGAGCAGATTTCAATTAAAATGATTCAAACGCTAAACAACTTGAATAGTTCATTTTCATCTAATTTAAAATATCTGATTATCGACATGAAAATAAAATCTAATTATTAATTAAATAATTTGTACGTCATTATTTTGATTTAAAAAAAAAAAAAATAATTAATAAAACAGGGCAATTAACAAGATTTTAAACTCTTGATTCTCCACCAAAACGCATGTTAAATTTTTTTTAAACATTTACAATTTTTTTACAAACTTTTACACCGGGAACATTTATTATACGGATAGTTGAAGAGAGCAAGTAGCGAGTATGAAGGGTGAAAAAAGAGTTTTAGGGACGCGGAGGGGTAAAAAGAATAAAAAGATAAGTAAAGAGAAAGAAAGATAAAGAGAGTAATAGAGAATGGGGGTTTTGCACACGCTCACAGCCTTTCCCAGTTCATTTGTCAGCAACTGCTGCTACTATATTCTACTCCATATACTTTTAGACCCAAAAGAAATTTTTCAGTTTATCCGCGTGTCAAAAAATAAAAAATCACATATTGCCATATATATAACCTATATAAAAACTCAAATATTGTCACTATAAAATTATCATGGCTCGTGTTTTTGCATAATTAATTATCTCATACTTATTTATCAATTCAAATTTCATTAATTCATTGTCACAATAGTAATTAATACGTATGATTAGACAAAATTAATTAGCTTAATTAAATAATTAGTTTAATTGAATAATTGATTTATTGATTAATTATTAGGATTTTACAACAGATTATTTTTTTTTTTAAATGACAATTACTCAGAAATATTTTTTGTGTTAAAATGTAATTTTTGAATTAGTATCAAGTGAAATTACATTGATAATGACAATAATAATGACAAAGTGATGACCTGATGACACATATATGATTACCGTAATGTAATGTAATGTAAAGTGTAAATAAGGAAGGAAGTGTTTATTATAAAATCAGTGACTAGTGGGCTTATTCTAATCCGGGTGTGACACCCGAGGTTTCACGTGCAGAGAACGAAAACTATGCGGTACGATGAGAGGGCCAAGAATCGGTGGCCTACCGAGTGCGAGATACTTGGATCGATTCCAACAGAGGCTCCAAATGTCGATCACACTTTTTTTTATTTCTTTTCTTATAAGAACTTCAATATCAGGTTTGTTTTCTTTCATTTAACTCTTTTTTTTTAAATTCAATTTAGTACGAATGTGTAATTAGTTGGGAAAAATTTATTTTTGACTTATTGAATTGGGGCAGTGGAAATTATGACTGGTTAAGGATTTGAGGATTAAGTGAAGAGTCTGTATTGGTAAGAGGATGTTAATTTGAGAATACACGTGTACGGAATATTCGTGAAACTGAATAATTAAATTCATACATTTGGACTGCTTCTCTCATGTTCTACATCCTATTCTCTTGTCTATTTTAGTCGTATACTCTATATAGATATAGGTTTAGATATATGTATATAAATATAATTGTACGCCAGAAAGTGGACGAATGACATATTATGTGAGGATACAAAACAGAATAGGATTTTCAGAAACAAAATTAAAATCTTTACATCATTACGTGATTTTTTATTTAATTAGAAATAATTAATAATTCATTTGATTTTAAGTTTTATTCTTTAATTATCGGATGATAAATAATTATTAAAATTTTTTTTTATGGCCTTACTGATTTGTTATTGACTATTTTTTTTAAATTTTTATGTCCAACGTTTCGCACATGACAAGGTCATATAAATTAATTTATTTTAAATTCGGTTGTACAGAGATGAATGAATTGAAAATAAAATAATTTTTAAATTTAAATCTAAAACGTGATTCGTAGGCTGCCTTGCGCTTCAAATGCGAAAAAAGGTACTCGGCAAATTCGTAATAATTATGTCCTGTATAAATTTATGAAACGTCAGTCATGTTTTATTAAATTCGTCCAGAAAAATTTGATAATTAGGCGACTACCCAAGCTTTTACATTTAAAAGTAAATAATTTACGACTTGTTTGCTAAAAAATCGATGTTTTTGAATTTTTTTAAAGATTCTAGTTCTTACAAAAATATTACTGGAGGTTTTTCAATTTTTAATTTTGATTAATTCGCCAAAAGTTAATATCGGAAATTATAATAACGTTTGCAGAATAATTTAATACCGAAATTATTCGGATAATTATGAAAATGTTGTTAATCCAAAAGACATAAATTTTTTTTTTCCGGATTGAGATTGACTCATTTTATTAAAATTTCAATTAAAAGAAAATAATGAGATTCATTTTAAAGTAAATTATTTGAAACGCATCAGTAATTGGAAAATGAAATAGTTCCATCCTTGACTTGAATATAAATATAAGCGAAGAGGAAATTATGATCCAGATATATCCGCTGATGAATTAAATTGACAATCATCAGTAATCCACTACACACATATATATCTAGCCGTATATATATAGTAAATATAAGTGTAGATTTTTATAGACAACAGTAATTTACTAATAAAACTGTTTTGTATGACATAATTTGATATATATTTCTATATATGCACGGAAATCTACAGATTAAAGCTTTTTTCGTGACAATATGAAGAAAGGGAAAAAGGGATCTCGTGGCAACTCAGTTCTCTCGGTGCCGGCAGTTATTCATGCTTAGGACAATTTAGCTTAATTAATTAACCGGCGTTGTGACGGGGCGTTAATTTATGTTCATAGAATGATTCACTAGCACTACTCCTCACTGTGCCATTTTACAACCCTCTTTGCCTCTTTCTTCTACCCTTCTTATTCCTCTTTTTTCTTTCACCCACTTCTTTTGCTTTCAGAAAATTTTTGGCCATTTTTCACATGTCTTTCTGTGTAAATCATTCCTTATTTTTTAAACTTTTCCTTCTGAAAATGAAAAATTTTTATAAAACTAAAGCCAAAACTTTTAAAACTCACCCTTACGGTCAGTTAATTTCAATACTTTTTTTAACTCCTCCCCATAGAAAATATAATAATATTTTGATAAGACACAAAATAGAAGCAGTTTTTAACTTCCCGCTTAAAAAATCGATAATTTTCGAAAATTTCGGGAAGCCCATAACTTTACTCTTGTTGGAAATAACCCATCACAACATAAACGTTTATTGTTCATTATGATGTCCTCCAGTAGGAAAAGCCATAAAAAGTCCTGGGAATAATTCAGTTTTTGAGTTGAGACCCATATAAGCATTGGTGGGGATGGGTGGAGATAATTTTCTATGAAGAGTAGCCTGTAACTTTGCTCCTGTTGGGAATAACCTATCACAACATTAACGTTTTTTGTTCATTATGATGTCCTCTAGTAGGAAAAGCCATAAAAAGTCCTAGGAATAATTTATTTTTCGAGTTGAGACCTATATTAGGATAAATTAGGAAGAATAAAGATAAATGGGGCTCGATGTGCTCGAAAATATAGTCATATTAATATTTTCGATTTTCTTGAGCTCGAAAACAACGGGAAGTTTTTGGGCTGGCCCGCAGGGTCAACCGACGCCCATATTTTTTTTCTCAGTTCACTTTATTTGGAATTTTATCAACAATTTGATTCAAATAAATAAAACATAAAATAATTGAAAGTTAGAAAATTAAAAGTTTTTCAGTATTTACTTCAATTGAATTATTGATTATCAGTAAAATCCTTAAGTAATTACCTATTGTAAAATTTATTAACGTAAATAATTGTAAGGAAAAATAAGATAAAACAATTTTGTTAAATCTGAGATTACTTAAAAGTTTAACAAACTTCATTAAATTCCAAAAGCATCGTCAGCATACAGAGAAACATAGTAACCATACACTTTATATAAGGGGTTTTGTATATTATATTGAGGGTATGAGTGGGTATATAGAGGTGAAGAAGAAGTAGAAGAAGAAGAAGAAGGTTGGGGCGGAGGAATGGGTTTTAAGCTTTGCCTCTTGAAGGAAAAGTTTTATTCGCTTTTGTGCGCGCACTGAAACTAAGCATAACGAAACTAGTTTGGAGTGTTGGGTAACTAGTGCACGTACAAGTATAGTTGTATGTACTATACCCGTAATGACTCCACGAAAATCGCTTGATCCTTTTTCTCACCCTCTACTCCTTTTTAGTTCAACTCTTTAATTATGCCCGGTTTTTTCCTGCAAAAAAAAAAATGATTTTTTCATTTCTTTTCTTATAAGTATTAATGAAATGAATATTAATTTTTTTCTCAACGCTACCCTATGAATTCCTTTAATTCTTTGATTTAAGTCGCGTCAATTTAGAAGCGGCCAACTAAAGAATGTATATGTATTTATATCTATATATATATATATATATATATATTTTGTTTTTAATATAAGAGAGGATGAAATTGTGCGCCAGGTTGATTGCAGCTAAACGATTGTTATACATATATGTATATATAAGAGGATAGCGACAAATGGAATAAAAAAGTCTTTCGGAAGATCCGGAAAAATTTAATATGAAGGTGACGGAGTTACTGAAAGAGTATAAAGTATTCGGTTAGGTAATTTTAATATCCTAAATGTTGGGCTCAATAGAGTTTGTTCAAGTGGAACTCGATTCAAGTAGACCGAATTTTTTTTTGCTTTAATTTCACTATTTTTTTCTGGTCGTTAGGATTCGAAACTTTTGTTTGATAAACTTTAATTTTTTACCGCACTGTATGATAATAATGGATTGTTATTTTTTTTTTTTTTTTGTGAAAAAGTATAAATTTTAATTTAAAAATGCCGCGAAAAACTTTTTTATTCTTTAGCCAAATAATTATAAAGAATTAGTTATTCATTTTTAATTAAAACAAAGTAAACTCATTAACATGCCATGTATTTTCAAAATTTAATTATAATTTTTTATTATTAACCACGTTATCGAATTCAAAATTATTTAGTTTACCTGCTTAATCACTTTGTTAATGAATAATTAAGCACTTTCCAAAATATTAATTTAAAAAAAAAAAATTATGGATTTAGTACAGTCAATTACCCGTCATAAGCCTCTTCCCCTCAATCAGGAGTTACTGAGTCCAAACAGCTTCCCCCACTTAAACACTAAAGAGTTTTGTACTAGAGAACCCGTTATAAGACTCCGTTAAAATTGTCTAAATTATAAACTAACAATAGGAACAAAATATCAAAATTAATGATAAAATTTACTATCTATGTTTCGCGGATAATAATTTAATCATTATTAAGTAAAATATAATTTATTATTCATAATTGTAATCATTAATTACATTCAAAGCTTCTGTTACAATTGAAAAGTTTTATTGAGCATTAAGTTGATCAATGAAATTATTATTTTTATTATTACTGATGTCAATACCATTATCATTATAATTTTTTGCATTCAAATTATTATTAGTGTAAAAAGATAAGTATTTATTTTAGCGCTATAAGCACCAGGAAAATCGGGATAGTCGCGTATATAACAAAATGTAAAAATGACGTTTAAAATTATATAAAATAAAACAGGCTTATAACGGGTAGTCGAGAACAAAATCAAACGCACGTTAGAGAAGACTAAAATTACAAGAAAAATTTTCCCTATGACCCCTAGACCAGGCTTGTTACGGGTAGACTGTATAAAAATAGTAATCAAAATTTCAACTTTATATTTTTTTTTATTTTTATAATCAAAAAATTTTGAAATGTTAACAATATATTTCTGAGTTTATTGAAATTTTTTACTCTAAATTAATAATTAGAATTGTTTTTTGCATCATTAATTTTATTATTAAGTGAATCCTATATTTCAAGCAATTACTTTTACGTTGCTCGTTAAATTTAATAATAATTGGATAAATATTATTTATGTAACACAATTTAATGTAATACACTTTTAATTATTTTAATGGGATACTTAAATGTGCGAGTAATTTCATAAGCTCAGTGTGAAAATAAAAAAATCAGCTATTAATAAATTTATTGTGATTGTTAAATATAAAATATGAAAGTCGGTAATGATCGAGATGATTGAAATAATTGATAAAAAAAAAAAAATTCATCTCAATTCTCATATCGAGGATGTTGAAATGAGTTGAAGTCGGTCGAAGTTGAAATGAACAAGGCGTCAGAGAGGGGGCTAGAGAGACAGTGGGTGGGCAGGGATGAAAATAGTTAAAGGAAGAGGGTGGGTACTACCGGTTGATGCCACGCGTACGTAGATTATGCAGAGCCCACCGTAGCTGCACACTACATATACTACACACTACATTCGTACCGGTGATTTAGGGTCTCCGTGTTATTCCGGGCGCCGTGAACAAACGAATGTTTTCCTGTTCGTGCTCCATCGTTGGGATTCCCGATGTAATCTCTATACTTTTCTCGTTCTATTTCACTCACCCACTCACTCATTCACTTACTCATTATTCCCTTCGTTTCGTATATCTATCTAACTGTTTTTTTCTTTCATTCATCCTACTCATTTTCATCTGTTTTTATTTTCCCCATACTTTTCCTTCCCTTCCCTTCTTTTCCGTTCTTTACTTTTTTATTTTACAAAGCTTTAGTTTCTGTTAGTCGGTAAAAAAAAATCACGGTCGGACTAGAGTTTATTCTGTGCAATTTTATCGGATCAATGTTAAAGTTTACCGTTGATACTTTTTTTGTTTTTTTATTTTCCAGTTTATTTTAATCACGTTTATGTACAAACTTCGTTTGACGATTTTCAGATTTATTTCATTCAGTACCAACTTTTTGTTTATGTTTCGTAAACAGAAAATTTTTTAATAAATATAAATCTATTCGTACTTTTTTTTTTTTTTTAATATCGCTTATACATTTTTGTATAGACATTTTTTAAATATAGACTGATAATATTAAATGATTGCATGAGAAAATTGAATAGCGGTATTGAAATTTAGAATTTAAAAATTTTTTATTTTTTGACATCTTTCATTTTTTTATTTAATTAACAAATAAACTTCGACTCAATGGGGAGGAAAGGAAGTTAAGAACGCTGAGGGAATGTATTTTTATTTTCTGAATATTCTGAATTATTTACATTTCAGTGACATTTGAAAAAAAAAAGAAGAAATTTTATATAGACATTGAAAAAAATGATCTCCATTTTTGAGAATTTCGATATTAAATATATAAAAAGTGATTAGTTTGCGACACTCTATTTTATTGATGAAGTAAAAAAATAAAAAGTACTCAATTTCTTATATCGATAATTATTTCCGCTTAAATTTCCTAATGACGTTAATTACTACCATTACTTTTTTTTTCTGTTTCTTTGAAGTGAAAGCAAAAATTCAAGTGTTCAGAGGAATGTCGACAATTTTATAAAAATAAAAGTCTAAAGTACAAGTGATTCTTTTAAAAGCTTCAAATGCTTGAAATTCTTTGAATTATTTCAGTATCACACGCTTTTATTTATAATTGTTTCTATTATTTATTTTCACATACCACTAACGAATTAATCTTTCTCAAATATTTGAGGGTATGTACTTTTAAAAAATACCTTAAATAATTTCATCAATTTTCTTTTTTTACATTTTCGATTGGGTTAAAATTTTTAATCAGTTTCAAAATTCCAAAGTAATCTATCGTTCAATTAAATTCAATAATTTTTTTTTTTAACAATAAATTATAAAAAAAAAATATTTGAAAAAATTGCACCTGTAGTTTTTTAAATTTTCTACATGTGCATATTTTTATTTTTTTTTTTTTCGGGATTGATTTGTTGAAAAAATAAGTCCGAAAATAATTAATTGTCTGCTAACTTCAGGATAATTTATAATTTTATACACGAATTTTTAGTTTATTTTTTTCTGTGTATGAAAGTGTTTCAAATATTTGGTCTTAAACATTTCTTTAACAAACATCAATAAAACGAAAAAGCGTCATAAAGTAATAAAAAAATTCTATAAATAACAATAAAGGTTAAAAAGTAAATTTGTTTTAATCAAATATGTTATACTTAGAAAAATGTTTACTTGGTAATTTTTTTTTGTACTTAACTTAACGTCTTTTTTTTCTACAACCCACTAAGAAAACAGTGAAATTGCCCTTAAACATCTTAAATTTTCATCTATCTTCTTTATCACGATACTGGGACTCTTTTAGCTCGAGGCAATGTGTCAATTTAAAAGCGTGGGTTTTACGCTCAAATCATATATGAGGGTGGTTGAAAGAAAGTGTAGAGAAGAAAAGGAAAAATAAGAGGTACGAGGAGAAGAAGGAATAGAAGGAAAAGAGAATTGTTGTGTAGTTGTAGTGAGAAAAATAAAATGATCGTTTGTAGAAAACTGTCGTTTATATGACATACAAAAGTTTCACCGCACTTTCATTATTTTGTCTTCTATCTTTCTTTATCTATATTTATATGTTTATGTATACATATTTTTATACATGTATATATCGTTGATACTTTTCGGGAAATTTACAAAAGTGAGTGTAGTTTGCTACGGCTCACTGTACATTTATCGTCTTCCGGGTCTGCTATCTTATTTTATATTTCATCGGCTCTTTTTTTTTACTACCGCGTGATATTTGTAACTATAGAAAAAAATGGATATTTTTCAAGCGGAAATTTAATTAAATAGATTTTTATTTTGTCGAGTAAATAAATAATCAAAGACCATGAGTTTAATCAATAAGAGACGGTCCGGTTTCCACGTTCATTAAATTTATGAATAGAATTTCAGTAGATTACGTAAATTTCAATCAATAATGAAATTCGAACTTCGATAACTAAAAAATCTGTCATAAAATTTTAATCAAACTCAGTGAAAAATTTTAAAATTCTATTTGAGGCTCGTATATATTTTTTTTCGACTCCATATCTAGAAATTTTGCTGAGCAAACATGAAAAAAACAAAAGTCGCTTTGAATTGGCATACTCTAGACCAAGTTAAGTCAGAAACGAATTTTCTACAAGTAAAATAATTGCTATTGAAGTGTCAGAATGTAGTTTATTTGATACTTATTTATAAAATGTGCGTTGACAAATTAAACTTAGTACAGCAGCAGAAATCCGCGGGTAAACTTGTCCAAAGTATTGTATAATACACAACTGAGTCATAGTTCAACCGCACTTTATGACCATAGCGGTTGAAATATACGATTCTCGGTCTCTCAACCATGAGCCCGGCTGTAAAGTTTCGCCATCCTACTCATTGTTTTGAAGAGGAAACACCGCCACGTGTAGCTACCGGACTAAAGTGCTGTCGGGGGTATGTGGGTGCCCAAAAGTGCATCAGGGGCAAGGATAATGTACACTCGACCACGGAATTATTATAAATCCTACAATAAATTTAAGATCTGCTATTACCAGTAGTTTATACTTTGTCGTAACGGAAACATTTTAATGTTTACTTATCAATAATTATTTTTTTTTGCGCACAAGTTTCAAAATTTGAGTCTTAAATTAATTTTTTCCGTGCAAAAGTCACTAGCAATAAATTTGAAAGTATGAAAATATAATGAAAAATTGTTTTACGTAATTTACAGTCGGCTAAATATAAATTATAGCGGAATATAATTCTGTAAGCTATGAATTTTTAATTACATCAAAGAGATTTTTCAGCTTGAATAAAAATTAAATTATTTTAAATACGAAATTTAGCGTAAAAATACTTTATTTTTTTTTAAATTTCATATATGAAATGTTTAAGTGTCACAGTTTGACGAAGTGGTAGCATTAATCATGGATAACGATAAATTAAACGTAATTAGTGCACATGTGCGTGTAAGTACGTGTGTGCACGTGTGTTATCAAGCGTATAGTGCAGACTTTGAGGTGAGTGTAACTGCAACCCAGAATGACATTGAATCGCGTTACACTGAAATGGCTTTGTACATGCATTATCTCTAGTAAACTGTAGAGTATACAGTTGTTAAGAGAGAGAGAGAGAGAGAGTGGAAGTGGAAATGAGAGAGTCATGACGTAGCATGTTTAACCATTTGCAAAGACGAGTGACAGGGAATCGTATTTGTCCATGACATTGTTTATGCGATACAATTAGCTTACTACAAAAGTTAATGCACTGTTAAGAAAGCTTGTATATTAAATTTGATTTATAACCTTCCGTTGTATATATATCGCGTTACTAATTCCATAAGGAAGAAGAAATTAGATTTTTATACGCCCTTTTGGCTTTTAGATACGTTCTAAAGTGAAAAGGCTGTATAATTTTATTTTATTGCCAATCGTTTTGTAAACTTATTTTTAAGTTGGAAATTTGAAAACCAAAAAGCCGTATAGTTTAAATTAAGTGTTCTTTTGGCTTTTAAAGTTTTTTATTTAATTTTCAGCTATTGAAGTCTACAATATGATTAGCAATTAAGAAAACAATTATACGCCCTTTTGATTTTAAACTTAGTGACTAAATCTAAAACGGCGTATAAACTGAGTAAATATGAATAAGTGAAATAGGTGAATATTCACTTATTTTAAGTGCTAACTGAACCACTTATTTTAAAAAGTGGTTCAATTGGCACTTAGAATTAGTGAATATTCACTTATTTTACTTATTCATGTTTAGAGAGAAAATATGTCCTTTTGGAATCAGTAACATATATTTAAATACTTTGATATTACAATGAAAATTGAATTCATTTAAGTGATCAATTAGATAAATTTTTCATAAATAGAATTTTAAATATTTTTGAATTTCAAATTGATGTTTTTACTTTAAAAGGGAAAAAGTGTTTTTATTATTAAAAATTATATTTAATTTCAAACTATAATAACCTCGTAGCGATGAAAATAAAAAAAAGCAAGTATTTGTAGAACTTATTAGCGAGTAAATTTGTTACAATATCTTATAATTAAATCGCAATTGCACAGGGTAATTATAACTAATAATTTCAGTACTTCATTGAATTTAAACTTTTCATATTTTAAAGGGATTGAAAATTAATTCATTGATTAAAATTTTTTTTACATTCACAATTAGTAAGTTAATTTTTCTTGAAGCGCAAGTGCTTTTATAAATATTATTATTCAAAAATTAATTAAATTCCAAACTGTAATAACGTATTAGTGATAAAACGATAATAACATTTGCCCTGTAATTAAAGGCTACTGTCCCAGTGCTTAAACAGACTATATTTCTGTACATAGCAATAAAATTTTATAATTTTAAAATTAAATTTTTGTATCAATATATCAGTTAGATGTTAAATATGATTTATTTACCGTACAAATCTGAATAAATTATTATTTTATATAATTACCAATCACTGAGGGTCAGAGGTCAAGAAGACACTAAACAAAGTGCAATTACGTTAAGACACTAGCGGGAATTTTGAATAAATTAGAGTTCAATAACTGATGGTACCTAGAAAATTATCGGTCCCAGTAAATAAAATCTTTATTTGTTATATTCAAATAGATTCATTAAATAAAATAAACTGTTTATTCAACTTGCATATTTTATAAATAATAAAAAAAGAGTTTATTTTTACGCAAGAGCTTTATTACTCTTATGAACACGTGCTCAAAAAATGACCATGACGAAAAAATGAAGCCTAGTAAATTATAATCTAGACTAAATTTATTACATTATTCCACAGAAAAAAAAAAGTTATCGAGTCAAGAAAATATTTTGGAAGACAAACGTTTTCGGGAACCAAGTCAAGATTTTCTTTAGCCAAGATAATTTTGATAAAAAAAAAAAATTCGTCTTGGTCGGAGAATTTCTACTTTATCTGAGAAAATTCAAGTTTCCAAAAAAATTTTTTTGAATCAAAAATATTTACCTTCAGAGAGATTTTTTTTTTTTGTGTAAAGTATTCATTTTAACCAGCCTTAAATGAATTTATTTATGTTCCAGTGCCACTAGGAAAATCAGAAAGACTTCAAATGCAGTTACAAGAACCCGACGGATCACAAGAAATCGAAGATTTACCAATATTCGAACAGACAGTCACCAATGTAACAGCTTTAGCCGGACAAACTGTTTACTTGCCGTGCAAAGTCAGGAATTTGGGTGACAAAGTTGTAAGTAATTAATTTTTTCATATACTTTATAAATAATTCATTGGATCGTAGTTTGAAAACTAATCAAGCCCAAGATATTATTTCGAAATATTTACCCTTCATCTTTGATATTAAAATTCATATGCTTAAATTTATTTATTCACGCCAATTAACGCATACTTTTATTGGCTATATGCTTGACTAAACATTTAAAGAGCCACCACTTGGCACTATTGAAAATCATTCATCCTCGATACCGGAATCCTATCCGTGCGTGTCCATTGTTTCATTTATTTTATTTCTCGTTCAGTTTTATTTTATTTCTCCCATTTTTATCGGTCATCTCTTTTATTTTTTCTATTTATTTTACCCTAATTTTTTTTTTCCACCCACAGAACTTTCACAGAATTTTATCTTTTTTATACGTATTTTTTTAACAATGCGTACACAGTGACTCGATTAGCGTTGCGGGACGTTAAACAAAGCTTGCCAATTCTGCCAATCAACTTGTCGTGGAGTTTTCTGTACCATTCTCAAATACACAAAACTTGTGTACACGTTGATTAAAAGTCGATCAAAGAATTTTACTATTTTTCGTTAATGGATTATTTTTTATTTTATAATTCCGTTATTATCAACTCTATTTATTTAAAAATTTTTTTTCATTAAAAAATAATATTTGGAGACACGAAAAAAATTTTTAAAATTGAATCTCTATTAAAGTCCCATTTAAAAAATATTAATATCTTGTTCATTAAATTAAGAGGAATAAATTCTCAATTATATTTTATACGCATGAATATTTTTAAAAAATTTTTAATAAATGAAAAAAGATCTATTCAACAAATTGATTGATTGAATTTCTACTCACTGGAATTTTTCAAAAGCTTTCAATTATTTTTAACAGACAGTAAATTATTAAATTAAAAAATTGATCAGCGAGTCTTCAGTATATTTTTGAACGAAAAATAAAAAAAAAATGAAATAAATAATATATTATACTTATATATAAATATAAAATAAAAAATGATTAAATAATTTAAAGCTGTGACGTGTCTTGAAGTGACCTCGTTTTTCAACTTGTCCTATAAAAATTGACTCGTAACTCGTTCACTAAAGGCATGACGTCAAATTTGCGAGTGATGGTACGCGAGAAGACGTTTGCTTGATCGTTTGTACCCTTTAACATGATAGATCACTTTCGTAAGACCTTCCAGCCGGTCACACCGAGCTAAGATCGATGTTCAAAAAATAAAATCATGATGCACGTCTTCTTTCATTCTTTACCTCCCACCCGCTCCCACCGACTACTTTTTTCCAACCCTGATACTTCCAACACCTCGTCGGTCACTTTCTTATTTCCATCCATCTTTATTTCGCTTTTCGTTTCTTTGCATCAATGTTATTTTTCATTCGTAATAATTTTTAATTTTTCATACCCTTAAATAATTGTCTCTTCTACACTTCATTACAGCTTTATGCTCATTGAGCTGTAGATTTATTATAGTTGTTAACAAAGTGATAAGTCGACTACATACTTGCATATCTCTGAGTCAGTTGACGAGTGATTTTAATTGTTACACTTCAACTACTCGTATATTTTGTTATTTATACTCGAAAAATATTGTTGAGGTCAAGAGATTTTTTTCATTTTCTTAATTAGACTTTTGATGCACTTCAATATTCAATGAAATGGCTCAATAATTTATTATATTGAATTTAAATTAATTCAGTGTTGAAGAATTTTAATAATCATAATTAAGATCGTTGTGAAAATATTAATTAATAAAAGAATTACTTTGATTGGGTATTGAACCTGTAATTTTCCATTGCAATTGATATTAATTATTTCAATTTGGAGTACGGAACAAATCGCTTAATTTAATTACTTTAATCTGGTCTCGAACCTAAGACTAAATTTCATTCACCAAAAAAAAAAAAAAAAAAAAAAAAAAAAAACTAATTTTTGAGTAAATGAATTTGATTGAACTGGACAATTTATAAATAATTTACACAGAAAAGTTGTTTCCTTTTTTTCTGCTTGCCCTTAAGTGCATTGATGAAAAAATAAACTCGCAGCCGGGTATATAAGAAAATAAAAAAAGCTATCGATGAAATTTTCACTCTTTAAATTATTTTATTTTCGATTAAAGGACCACGGAAAATCTTAGCTTTTCCAATTCCATGATATCACGTCACGTTTCAACGATGAAAAACCAAGCACGTTCTAAAGGCGATCGGTTGGAGTAAAATCTTTTACTTGGGCTTCTTCTATTTTTATTTTTTTTTAATGCTTTTTCCTCCCGCTTACTCAATTTTACTCTTTCTATCTTTCATAAAGAAATGAAAAGGCAAGAAAGAGATAACATTATACTGGTCGACCATTCAGAAGAGAACTCTTTCAGCTACTTCTTTTATTGGTCTAGTATAAACGGTTCAAAGAGACTCGATGGAATGCTTTGGATTTATTTTACCAGAAGGGTCACTGGTAATATCCGATGCGGATGTTTCGCGAATAGGGAATTGGAAAAGTTAATTTTACAGATAGAAAATTATAGTAAAATAATATTTTTCGAAAAATCCTTATTTAAAAATTTTCAAAAAATCATATTTTTTTAATAACAACAAAAAATAATCTCATAGATAATAGATTAATTTTGAAAGCTGTAATTAGAAAAAAAAACTTTTTTAAAAATTAGATCGACGTTCAGAAAAGCGAAAGTAAACACTGCAGTTACTTCATGTAATTTACACTATTTGCCTTGATTTAAATAGTTATTTGTTCAAATGCATGTTGTAATTACTGCAGGTAAAATTAGTTAGAATATCCGCTTTTGATCTCGTATAGAAGCGCTCACAGAATATCCACCTATGATAAAACAGCATTCAATAATGTCTATTTCTGTTACATAAATTATTTCATCTAAGATTTATATGTAGTTTACCTAAGAGGTAATTATAACTGCTATTTAACATCATTTTATAAGTTTGCTCAGTCAATGCTTTTGGGATTTTCAAGCAAAACATATTCGGTAACTACGGCGTAACGTTAAAATTTTTTAGGTTAGCAAAGATATTTTTCAAATAGAAAACAATAATAATTCACAAATCATGTCATATAAAATTTAATAAATCAAATATTAATTATTTGAATCAATTAAAAATTTTAAAGCAGCGATTTTGACCTTCTTTTCATTGAGTATATAAATATATATATTGACCAAATTTCTCAAATTATGATCCTTATGATATGAAAAATATGAGAAGCCAAAATATTCGTAACGTGATTGGCTCAGAGTTGAAACTAAATTGTTTTCAACAATATATATGTATTTTAATAAATATATATGAAAAGCGGGATTTTGATATGATGGCGGCATATATATGAAAGCGCGTTTGCGCGCAAAATATGAATCCTAGTAATCAATTATTTTTAATGAATATTTTAAAGACGGGGTAGTAAAAAATTTTTTCTATACGCAGTTAAATTTATGGAGTCATAAAAAATAAAAATAATTTTTTTATTACTTAGCTTTAATTAAAAGTCTTTCTCTAAAAAGGAAAGGATGCAAAAAATCTTGTGTTTATTGAAATAATAAATAATTGAATATTAATTTTATGACTGCAAGGATAAACATTTTAAAATTACTTGTTTGCTTAAATTTATTTTATTTATTTAACTTAGCTTTTCATCTTTCAATTTTCTTAACTAAATAGCTTTTTTTTTTATCGATCTCATTACATACTTCCGGTTAGCTAAAAGAAATTGATCCGATGCTGAATCGGAAAATTCTAAGGGTTTTCTTGTTGAGCTCGTTATGAACTTTCTGCTTCAATTAAACTTGGTAATTGATTTTTTTCTTCATTTAATTTAATTTCATTTCTTCCATCTTTATTTTTATCAAGATATAAAATTCTAAATTTTTATCTGACAATAGTGAATCTGTGAATTGAATCAAACGAATAAAACTTTCGTGAGCGTAAGAAAGAGAAAAAAAATGGTCGAAGATAATAGTAAATGGAGAATAGAAAAGAAAATCCAGATTCGTATCATAAAAGTCCAAAATCGTATCTTTCGAGGTTATACACTGAGAATACGGTTCACGTAATGCACTTTCAAAATCTCTTTTCCTTTTTAGTTTCAGTCTATATATTTTTTTTTTTTTTCCGTATACAACAGAGAGCAAATAGTAACATGTCCATATAAGAATCCATTAGAATACGGGTGAATATACGTATCGTATATCTTGTAAATTTCTGTCTTTGATAAAGAAAATTGTTTACCAAGGAAAAGTCGTATGCGAATGATTGAAGAAGTTTTTAATAATGACAGATACAAAATTTTTGAATTTTATATTTTATGTTCCTGAAGATCGAAACGTTATTCACGCAACGAAAAAGAAAATTGGAAAGTAAAAAATCTACTGGATGACTAGGTTTCTGAAATATTTCGCATGTAGATGCTGGTGTGTCAGCCAAAAATCTTAGACTACCCCAAACTTCCGGAACTACCCCTGAAGCAGTCGAATCACATTAATTTTTTTCATTTTCATTACTCGAAAAACGTTTTGACCTTCGAGTACGTTATATTTTAATCTGAATTATTTGGATCTAATGTGTCATAATTGCGGCAAAGGCATCACATGATCCAATAAAATATATTTTGATACGAAATTTATTATATTATGAGTTTAATCTTTTAATATGACAATTACAACATTTTAATATTTTGAAATGTTTTATAGAAAACAACTTGTCGATCCCGATCAAAATTATGACGTTGGACATATGTTAGCTTATTTTTAATTATTTTTGATTTTTTGAATTTCTGCAGTCCAAGGCAACAAATAACATTTTTTGATTTTGAAGCGCTCGAAATCAGTAAAAAGTTTTGGAGGTGACCCGCAGGGCTAATCGTTTTGTTTTCTATTGTTTTCCAAGCTTCTATTTAACTTTGTTATTTTTGATATTCACAAAAATAAACAGACGTAATTGTCGTAGTAGCCAATGGGAATTTTATTTTATATATATTATTTAAATTTTGTTTAATAAATAAATAGAATAATTGAAAATAAGAGTAAAAGTAATTTTTATGCAACGCAATGAGAGAATATACAACGCGCCGAATAGTTTTTATTTTTTCACAATCGGTTTTTTATCGTTAATTTTTTTTTTTTTTTCCGTTACTCCTCTCACTCTTCCACCTCGGTGTATATATTTACGTCTATGTATGTGTCTGCATGTGTATGTGTATATGTGTATATATATGTATATTTCCAAGCCCGGATATAAAACGTGAAAACGTTAGAGTAGCGGAAAACGGTGTCCGCAGAAAGAGAACCAGTCGTACGTTTTAAAGGTAGATACCATTTTAATTACAACCACCGCGTCCATAAGTCAATCCAACTGGACAAACGAAAATGGACGATATTTTTTTACTTTTTTTTATATTCATACCTACATTCGATCCTCATACATTTTTAATTAATTATTTATTTATTACTTTTCGTTTTAATTATAAAGAGATAAAAGCTTTTTTTTATAAATTTATGCATTTCACAAAAAAAAGTTAAATATTTTCAGAATAAAATTTACATGTTTCGTGTAAAATGGGGCAAAATTGGTCTATTTAAATGGCAATAAATAATTAAGGTTCAAAAAATGAATTAGAAAATTTTTTTACATAAAAATTTTAATTTTCTCGGGATTAAAAAAAAAAAGTTTTATTTCTATACTAAATTTTATATCAATTGAATAAGTATTTTAAAAAGATATTTCATTTTTATTGAATATGAGAAACGAACATCTGAGCGATTTTACAAGTGTTCCATTACGGAGCACTATAAATAATCGTAGATAAGTACAACAACGATTTTGAAACTTGGCTTCAACTTGTGAGCTATAAGAATTACTTATTAGTTCTAAGCTTTATATATTTTTTAAAACAAACTAAGAGAAGATTTTTCTTTTCACAATTAAAAAAAAATAGTAAATTATTGCAAGACTCGAAATTTGATCGTAATCATGACAATGAAAACCACCGTATATTTTTTTTAAAACCCCTAAAAAAAGAAAATATGATATTCAATGTATAAATATACAGACGAATGAAAATATGAGTTACAAACGACGCGACGCTGGTATTATTTCGTTATTTATGATCCCGCATTTGAAAGCGTATAGTATAAAAAAGTAAAATAAAATATTATAAAAAGAAGCAACGAGCTTTCATTTCTCTTTCATTGCGTGACATTTTTCCGATTTCACGGGATTAAGTTACCAACTCTTGGCCGACACTGAATTAAAACGCTAATAACGAACTGGGTGTGATATTTATTGGACGGCTTTTCGAGGATGAAAGAGAAAAGTGAGGGGTTATCTGAGAGCTTTAGTATCACCTAGTGTTTTTCTACAATGCACTAGTTCTTATACCCTTTTATGAGAGAAATTCAACCTTTTTTCATTTTATAGTCATTTAACCCCCTACCAAATAACTTTTCCTATGAATGCTTTTCTCACATTATTTTATTTGTTTTTACTTTTTTAACTATTTTTACTATTATAAAGCTTACATTCAGGCTATATGTCGCGCGAAAATGTTATTCCACTGACTATGACATTTTTATGATAGTAATTTCATAGATAACCCGATAAGCCATCGATTTCTTTAAATTTTAATATTACTTTTTTTTTTCTTCACGTTGTAAATCTTGTAACAATATTTTTAACATTTTATTTTCACTATAATTCTCTTTACATTTTCCAATGTCATATGCGCTTTACATTGTCATACGTCATACTATATAAAACTATTTAAATTCACCAGATACTTTGCATAAATTATAACCTTCTATAAATGTTGATGCAGAATATGAAAGTAAAATTACTATTGAAAAAACTTAGTGTTGAAACAGAATCGATATTTTAAATTTATAGTACATCTCGTACAGTCTACTTTCGCTTTAAAATTTTTCATTGATTTATTCTCATTAAATGATTCATAAAATTTTTATTTTAATATTTTGTGCCTATTTATTAGCATAAATAATATTTGAATTATTAATGTCGTAAAAATCGTAATTTAAATTTAAATCGACTTATTAAATAATTCATTTAGAAGTCATACTATAAATTAATCTGTATAATGACTAAGTTGACTTTTAAAAGTATTTAAGTAGACTAAAACTTGGATTAAAATAGTTTAATTTGAAAGTATATTTTAGTAGAGTTGTGATTGTACTACTTTACGTATTATACTTTTCCTTAGCTCCTTGTGCGGGTTCTTAACTCCTTTCTATCCTGTCTTCTGTCTTTTTTATTTTTGCAGACAAACTCGTTCGATCTAGTTCAATTAATTATTTTCTCTGTCTTTCCAGATCTTTTTATTATTTTTCACGGTGCAGTTTCCGCTAAGCCCCAGATATTTCACAGACCTCGCGTATATCTATGTTCTTGTAGATAAGGTCTATAGAAACTTTGATCAAAAATTTAGAGTATTTGACTTTTTTTTTAACCCATGAGATTTAAGGTGACGGAAATTCTTTGCTTTTTTTGTTTCATTTCTCCTTCGGAAAATTATTTGAAAATTTTCTTTTTATAAAATTTTGATAAAATTCAAATTTTTAGGCTTCAGTGTAAAACGCTCATATAGAAACAAAAAAAAATATCGTTTTCAAGCTTGTAGACAGGTTTCAGCTTGACGAATTTTTTTTTAAGAGGTGTCTGAATTTTTTTCTTTGTCACTCTCAAGTCGACGAATGTTACTATCCTTACACTTGCGCAGTAAACAGAAACGTCGACGTTTTTCTCTTAAATAAATGAGCATTTCTAAAAAATGGAAACGTAATGTGAGCCTTGTTCTTAAGCTCGTGTTTAGAGGTTTTGTTTAACTTGACAAAAAATACTATTGATTAATTATTTTCCAAAAATGAAATTAGGATCAATTCAGTCATTAATTTTTTGACAATTATCTTTACAAATTTTTTTTTACTTTTTTTCGATATTTCTATTTAAAGACAAATTTTTATCTTCAATTTCCACTTTTTTGAAGTCATTAGCTTCAACTCATCTTTATTTTATAAAATGATAAAATAGAGAGGAGTAATGCCATAAAATTGACAATAATTTGATAATAAAAAAATCGTACAAAGTTCAATAACTTCTTTATTTCACAGCTTACAGATAAAAATTCCATTTTATATTCAATCGACAGAAGTTTAAATTTTTTCTGAAACGTAACAGAAAAAAAAAATTGTGATTTCAAGTCTCTCTTTTTTGACCCTTAACTTCGTAAAATATTGCGGTATTAAAAAAATGAAAATTACTTCATAATACAGACTTGTTGCTAAAAAGAAATATTTTCAATTTCCTGCCAAAATTTAAATCTAAGAATTTCTTCGGGTATAGAAACATAAAATTTAATACTTCAAGTTAAAAATAAAATTATTACATGTTAAGAAATAAAATTCTCAAGTTTATTTTTCTCAATAGTCTCACGAACATGTAATAAAATAATCTATTACCAAAGAAATAGTAATCGATAAAAAAAATGACAAATTTATCATTTAGCGTGCACAGCTGCACCGACTCATTCTCATAAAGCAGCGTAATATAGCGAAAACAGGTTGGCACTAAATGAGCCAGTGACCTAGAGCTACTCATAAAATCATTCAATCGTTATCCATTCTTCTCTATAAACGTACATATGAAGAAAACATAAAAAAATAAACTGAAGAAAGATAAATAGACAGAAGTAAAGTAACGAAAGAAACTAAATGCTGTAAAAAAAAGTATCTTTTAGAATTTTAATTTTTTTTTTAATCTTATTTTAAACTTTTATTCGGCATTGAGCCAGCAAAAGCTTAGTCTTTGCCTGTGAAACTCGCCTGCCTGATTTTCCGGAAAAAAGGAAACGAAATAAAATAAAATAAAAAATATGGGAGTTGAAGGGAAAAAATACATAAACAAAAGTGGGTTAAATTTTTTTTTACTTTATTACTGTATATATAGTTTTATACTTATTTTTATTTTTATTCTTAAATACTGTTATCAATAAAAATGACGATGGGTTAAGACCGCGCAGAAAGAATATTGCATAGAGACGAATATAAATAAATTTGTAAAAGGAAATGATGAATATAATGTGCAAGTTAAGTCGAGATATTGTTTTCAGTAAGCGACATGGCGTGGTAGTTGTAAAGACACTTTTAAACTTTGATAATATTTAATTCATCGTTTGTTACATTTGTTACGGTACGAACTATATTAAGCCATTGAATATACGCTCATACCAGCAAGCAAACGAGTCTTGGAACTATCAACAGTCTCCAGAAGTCTCTGGATGCGAAAAGGATGTCTGGAGACTGTTTGGTCCCAGTAGACTGAGTCCAAGTACTTTTCTCTTCCTGTTTCATTTTATATACATATATATATATATATATATATATATATATATATATATATATATATATTGCTCTTTATTGTCAGTTTATCCTTAACTTAGATTCGTTTAAATGTTCAAAGCATCCTGTCAATTTTATGCATGACAGTTTTTATTTAATGGGATTATATTTTTATGAAATAAATTTAATTTAAAGACGTGAATGCAATTTTTTATGAATAGCTTTATTATTTATTTGAATTATATAATCAGAGAGCTGAGAACTTATTTTAATTATGATTTTTGTTACCAAAAAAATTAAATTATAAATAAAAATAAATGTCAGATTTTTTTTTCTACATAAGTCACTATGTCGATTATTGATAAATAGTAAATGAGACTTTATATTTGAATAATTTTTTTCAATTCTAACGTACTTCCATCACTCATTATTCAGATTTCTCCACTCGAGTCGAAATATTGAACGTAATTTGAACGTTTTGGACATTAATAATTTAAATTGACCGTTTTTAGCTTATTCAAAACGTAATTATAACCTATTGAGACTTACCATAAGAAAATGTGAGTGTACCTAAAAATTTTTTCATCAATTTCATACTCCTGGATTATAATTACGTTATTCGCCAAAATTTTTTAGTACACCTCTGGCTCTTAAGGTAGATAA
Organism: Microplitis demolitor; assembly: GCF_026212275.2. NCBI lineage: Eukaryota > Metazoa > Arthropoda > Insecta > Hymenoptera > Braconidae > Microplitis > Microplitis demolitor. The sequence goes on along the minus strand of NC_068549.1, from coordinate 3,408,759 downwards.
TGGAAGCAATAAGGGCGTAGCAAAAAAATTATGGTTACATTTTGAGTAATATAAAAACGTTGAACCTTCACGCAGAGAATTTTCGAGTAAAAATTAATCAAAATTTGGTACTTTAACGCCATCTAGCTAGTAAGTAAATTTTGACCAAGTTGTTAGTAGAAAATGCACTTCATTTACATGCTGTCGAGTAGTATATTTTACAATGTATGAAAAAATGAATTTATTTTCCACATGTCCTCTCACTATCATATTTTTTTGGGTAATTTTTACTAAAAATTTTACTGCGTGTTCATTTTGAATGTTCAATTTACGTTGAAAACATTCAATTTACGTCTAATATTTCGACTTGGCCTAATCCAAGTTTTCTATTCTAACATTAAAAAAAAAATTTAATTTAAAATACCACTGACGTCATAGAAAACAAAATAACATAACTACTGACAACTTGCAATCAAGAAAAACCATCAGTAAAAGATACGGATTGTTAATTTAAAAAAGAAACCGAAAATATCAAAAGTATCTCCACTTGAGTTTCTAATTTCGATTGGGAATTCATCCATATAAAAGGTAACAATAATCCAAGCTAGATTGACGACTAGTACTCGGTTCACTTTACTCATGTCCGATAAAATCAAACAAAAATAAAACTACCTTCGTTCATCGATAGAAACCGCATTCCCTTAATTAAGAGGTTTCTCCGTTCGGATGACAGACACGGGCGATCGAGCAGGCAATTCGAGCGAACCGAATTTCGACTCGTCGCACTCGAGCAAACTCGTCGATTGCGTTTATTCCCACTAAATTATGTGTATATATAGATATCTACTTCTGGCTTTTTTTCTCTTTCATCCCTTATTTCACCAACCGTCTCAATACTCGCTGCTGTACCTCATCCTAGATGAGCTTTTCGCTCTTTCTCCGTTTAATACTATCAACTATCAACTGTCCTTTATGCCCGTACTATAGACACACGAGAGATCCTGCGAGTTTTGTGCACTCGATAGACCACCTGAAAAGCTGAGAGATAGAAAATGACAGCAACTAAAGCTTCAGATTGTTCAATAGCTTTTTGAAAGTCGATAAGAGAAAGGATATCAATCCTTTGATATCTATCGTCACTACATATATACATGACTTGGTTTATAATCAACGTTTCATATTCTCTGTTCTTTTGTTAACGACAATTTATATTTTTTATTCAAAATAATTATATTTCTGTCCTCTTATTAATTTATTTTTTTTAAATTTTCTCTAGTTACTGTAGAATAAATATAAAAATATAAAATATAAGATTGGAAAATTTTTATTTGTATATAATTTTCTATTTCCTCGTTTATATGAGAATTTTACGAGCAAAAGCTCACTCGTTTTGAGTTTTATATCTATTTTATTTTTTTACAATGTGCTTGACAATTCTGTTGAGAACACAAACTCGTTTGAGCACGAAAGAAACAAATCTCACTTTTAACTTGGGGCACTTTATTTGCGAGGTAAAATCGCCGAAAGTTATCTCGTTACACTTTGGAAAGTCGATATTTATGGTATGTAACCATTGCTACTGGCATTTTACTTTCCCTCTCCCTCTTCTTCCTCTTCCTCTTTCTTCCCAGTCCAACTCTACAAGCTTTTGCTTTACGTCTTGGTTTTTCGGTTACATATTACATTACATTTACATGACATTTTTTTATTTTATGAAAATTTGAGCACTGTTTGAAACGAAAATGTGGACGAAGCGTGGAAAATTTTTTTTTTTTATTTGTTAAAGATTATGAGCTTTTCAGAGCGAAAAACGTGATCCTTTAATTTTTTCAAAAATTCGATCGAGTGAAACAAAAAAACGGCTGGTTGGAATAATTTGGCTCTTTGTAGGGTTTTTGTGGGCATATTAAACTGAAAAATGCACACTCAGCATTATTGATTTCCACCATATTTTCGATCCAGCGTTTGGTTTTCCAAAAAACAACCAAAAGCCCTTATTTTTGTTGCATTTTCAAATTCATGTGACGATAGAAAAAATTTTTTTTTTTCGAAAAAACAATGGGTAATCATTCGAGGGATTTCATTAAAGTTTTTGAAACCCACCATTAACTTTCTGTGCGATCATTGGTTGCTGAGATATCCATAATCAAAGACAAGAGGATCCTTTTCCATTTGAAGACCGATATCTCGGTGACAAGTGGAGGTATCAAGGTCTATACAAAATGAAATTAAAGCAAAATAATCAAGAAATCTGATCCTCAGAATGAATACGCAAAAAAAAATTTTCCCACGCCCGTGGACCAAAAAAAAAAGTAAAAAAAATTAGAAAATTTTTTTGTCGCTGGTTTTTTTAAGATTACTCAAAAACCGCAGAAGCTGAAAATCTAAAAAGTTATAATCCAAAAAGAAGAAACTTGGAGCTACAATTTCCTTTTATTTTCTTTCTGGTACGAGCATTTCTCTCGAAGTTACGGCCTGTTAAAAATGACCCAAAAATTTGGAATTTTTTATTGAACCTTTAATTTTTTCCAGTAGTGTATTATCTTCTACTTTGACATGAAAATTACAGACTTAATACAGACTCGATGCAGATTCGGTGCTCGATGTTGGGAAGAATAATCATTTTCTTTCATTTTTACGTGTTAGCGTAATTTTTGAAGCCTTGTCTGAAGCTCCCAGAGAAAATACAGACTCAATACAGACTCGACACAGACTCGGTGCTCGATGTTGGGAAAAATAATCATTTTCTTTCATTTTTACGTGCTAGCGTAATTTTAGTACACTTACTTCATTGGCTCATACTTGTGTGTTCTCAACTTATATTTAGTAGCTTCACTTATTTATCTCCTTGCGTTGAAATGAAATTCAAAATTTTTTTAAATATTTATTCAAATATTTAAATTATAGTGAAGAAAGAAAAACATTTCTTCTGTACTTCTGAGATCAAAGGTCTTATTCTAAAAGATGTTTTAAATTTTAAATATATTCTTAGTCATTTTTTTCATGTTCGCACAATAAGAAATATTAAGCATTGACCTCAAAAAATATTTTACTAATAATTTTAAATAAATCAATAAAAAGATACGCAGTCTAAATAACGAGTAACAGTAAAGGATTTTTTTTTTCAAACCTACGGTATATTATTTTGGTTTCAGATTTTTTATTAAATATTTTTAAGGGGTAATATGAGAGCGCATACATTTTTTTATAATTCACGTCTCTTCAACGGCTCTATTTAATTGAATTCGGCCTCCAAATCTTCTGAATTGAAGGAGATTATAAATGTCAGTATCATTTTAGGATTTAAACTTTTTATCTTCCCGCTAAGAAAATTGCAAATTTTCTAAAATTCGGGAGTTGGTTTTATCCCGACGTATGTAAATATTCTGTAACTTTCGAACGGATGAACCGATTTCGATCTTCGGGGTGTCATTCGACACGGCTTATTATTTACTATAGACCCTCAAAATTTGAGCTTAATGGGTAGGGTACGTTCGGAGATATTTCAAAAATGTTTTTTTTGAATAACTTTAAATTCGCTCATTGAATTGATTTCAAAATCAAATCAGCTCTAAAACTTTGTAAGCTGCGTCGAATGCCACCTCAACCATCGAAATCGGTTCATTCGTTCAAGAGAAACCGTTAACGAAAGAATTAAAAAAAAAAAAATTTTTTTCGTATTTTGGAAATTTTTCAAAAACGACTCGATAAATCAATTTCAAAATCTGATTAATTGTAGAACTCAATAAAACGCATCGATTTTCACTTTAAACGTCTCAATCGGTTTATTCGTTCGAGATATCGTTGTAGAAAAAATGGTAAAAAACGTTATTTTTCGAAAACAAAGGCATACAAAAATATTTTCGAGCTCGAAGAGCTTGAAAATGTATTTACAACAAACTTTCGAGCTCAAGGAGCTCGAAATAGGTGGGAAGTTTTGGGGCTAGCCCACAGGGTCAACCTACAGACCGATTATTCTAAATTTCTCTGAGGGTAAATTAATAAATTTAAAGAAAAAAAAAATTTGAGAAAACGCATTTTCTCGGTGGATAAATAGAACCTCAGTTGTACCTCTATACAAAAACGGAAATAAGCATAACATAAATGTTAAAATGAGGTTCTAGAACACGTTTATTTGCAGTCTAAATTTGAAGTTGTAATCGCGGCTCAATTTTTCGACGGTACGAAATTTCGCTTATGAAAATAATTAAATTTTTTTTTAAAAAAATATCTTTCATGAAAACTTGAAAGCCTGATCCCTTAACCATTTTACTATAAAGCCAGGATAAAACCGACTATTGAACTCTGCAAGTGGTTGCTAGGTATAAAACGTCCATATACATTGGTGTACATATCGTTGTCCTTTCTCAATTCTTTCCGCGAACTCTCGTATCCGTTCTGGACTTGTTCCCTCAGGCAGTTTATTAGATCGGGTATCGTGAGAATGTACATGACCGGAAGCTCGTCGTGTGCTTGTATACAGCGGGAATCGAAATAAAGCGCTGGTACTCGGTATTGGTAAAAGTAAAATAAAAGTTAAATAAAAATAATATAAATAAGAGAAAGAAAAATAAATATGTTTCAATGTAAACGTCCAAGTGAGAAAGCCAGCTCGGAGTTATGTGCACGGATTTTAAGATGAGGATAAAAATCAGACTCAACAAAATATACATCTAACTCAATTTCTAACCACATTCGTTATATAAAAAACATGGGAATAATTTATTTTTTCTTATTGCTCTGATAATCGCATGATAACTAAATTCGGAATAAGAGCCCATAAATTATTTTGAAAATTTAGTTTTTTTATTTATCGAACTAAAAATAGCTCATGAAAAAAAAAAAATGTATAAGTACATGTAGTTGCATGTGAATGAAATTGGCTCGGAAGAAAACTTGGAAATGACAAGGAAATACCAAAAGAAAAGGAAATGGGAATGAAGTGGCTGGAAAGTGGACTCATCAGTATGCAAAATGTTAAAGTCAGGGGGTACACGCGTGGGCTCTTGTGTTCTCCATTTGTTCCATCTCTTTTTACTACCACTACCCATTGACTCTTAACATAATTTCTCTCCTTTTCCTTATAAATTTTCTATCCTTCGCTTATAGACCTCTCTCCTTTTCTCTACACCCACATGGACCTACTCCTTTTCTGCAGACTCTTATTCTCTACTCGACGCTTTGTGACTCTTTATTCGCGTACAAGAAGTGCTGCAGATGCGCTGGAATACATGTTTCCTCTTTCTTCTTATTCTTTTTCTTCTTCTTCCTCTTCCTCTTCCTCTTCCTCTTCCTCTACTGTACTAGAGTAATGCAGTATATATAATTATCTCTTCGTCGTATAATATACTATCTTCTTTGCTGCTTAGCATGCTTCAAGTCATCTCTAATTTCACGAGTCTTCCGGTTTTGTTTTAATCTACTCAATCACCGCAACATCTTTGATGTTTTATCTTTCTGTGTACTCTAAATTCTATACAGGGAAGCTAAATTTATTTATACCATTTAAATGCAGATATAATAATATCTTTTGCATTGTATACGAGTTCTGATACAAACCTTTATAAATCTTAATTAATTTTTCTCAAATTCATGAGCTTCTTTATGAGTTTTTTTTTTATTGTATCGAATCGAAAAACAATAATGGAGCGAAAAAAAAAATTGGCTAATTTACGGTTTGAGAATTAACGGATTTTTTAAAATCAATATTTTTTCTAGACTCATGCGCTCATATTTATTATGAAACATAAATATTAATGATCTGAGTAAAACAATTAAATTTAGTCATTAAAATTCTTAGTTAATTATTTTAACTATCGAAAAATTTTTGACGTACTCGTAAGCGACTTTATCGATTCAAATTAATTAATGGTCAAAATTATCCTATTATAGATTATTAATTAAAAGGAAAACTCGTGTAATGAAAATGAATATTTTATTAATAGTACATTAACTTATAGATTTTCTATAATTAACCGCAACCTTTAAATATTTTTAAAAATCTCTCTATATTATTTTAGTTTTCTGGAAAAATACTTTTGAAATTGTTAGATAAATTTTTTAAATAATTATTATTTTAATTGCCGATTAGAAAATATAATTAATATGAATTTTTTAAATTTACGGATGACAAGTTGAGAACAAAGAAATTATAATAAATTTATGAATTAATCAAGAACTATATTTTTTTTAAATTGGGAATCAAACCCGAGTCAGTTCGGTTACGTACTAAGTGCTCTTAGTCATCGTTCGATAGATGATAGAAATAACTTCATATTTATAAAGATCAGTACTTATGCTTCTGTAACTATAATAGACTCAGCGTACTATTGAGGCATCGTAATAAATAACTGTATGGAAAAATACATAAACTTTATGTCTAAGATCGCGGGTCAAAACGTTTGGCCGAAAATGTGCCGATGAAGGCCCAAAAAGGTTAAATTTTGCCAAAACCTTACAATTTCAATCAAAAAGGCCTAAATTTGACCGAAATAATGGCAAAGCTGTAGAACTTTATTGAAAAAAGTTAAAAATTGGCTGATTTAGTTTTTGGCCAACTTTTGGTCTAAGATCCTTTTCGGACTTCACTACATGGGCCTGGAATATTAATTATTGTTTAGAGAATGACGTAAGCAAGACAAAGTGGCCTTGGATGTCATCTGTAAATTTTATAAAAATATTTTTTACTAATTACATTCTATTAAATTGATAGTTTATATATTTGTTTACGGTTCTTGAAAAAAAAATTTAAACCAGTTATTAATTTTTTTGATTGACTATTGATTTCATAATTTTATTTTGCTATGAAAATAAAAATTCTTTCTAAGAGCTATACTGAGAGAACATTTTTTTGGGGGCCAAATACGATTCGCTTTATGCAAATAAAGCCCATATTTGAATGGACCCTATCAATATTATTTTTGACATAAATAAATGCATTTAGTTGAAACAAAGAGATGGTTTATTTGAAGCGTTTTTTTTGAATGAAATAAAAATTTTTTTATCGTTAAAAAATGTTTATTTGGGAGGTGGCGACTGTAGCGCTGCAGGCCGCAGTGTAATTTGGTTCACGCAAGATTTGTTAACTATGAACAAATATATATTTGAATGAAAAGTATGAGTTTGTTCAGTCAAATTGACGAAATGTAAATAGTATTTGATTCAATTAAATATTTATTTCAACCAAATAAAGTTTATTAACATTAAATAAATACTTCTCATTAATTTTAAATAAATTTACTTATTTTAAATAACATAAACTGTTTTCTCAGTGTATAAAATTTTTTTTTTTTTTTATTGGAAAAAAGTTATATTCCTTCGTATTTTATCATAATCAAGAGTAAGAATATTCACAAAAATTAAACAAATGCCAAAAATAAATAAATTATTCAGTTAATTATATTTCCTAGCAAGTTTTTCAAATTAAACATAAAAAAACTCGTTCAACCAAAAAAAGGGTGTGTAAAAAAAGTTTTTTATCCTAAGTAGTAACAGAAGAATCACATGGAATGAATTATCTAATTTAGGCAAAAAAAAAATATTATCATCAACACAGACATTCTTTAAACTCTTTATACAATTTACAATGTTTTCTTTTCCTTTCACCTATACGCCACACCATCAAGTCTTTTTCCATCTGCAGCTTTGGGTTTTTTTAAAAATTCTATTTATTTTTTTTTTTTTCACGACCTCAAAGCTACAGTTCTATTTTGGTGCATTCACTGTACTGGCGTCGGACCAAATACCATAGCGCAATACAACTTTATGCGTATATATTTATACATATATACATATATAAAAATAAATGTTTGTGTATGTGCACCAACTGTATCCCCAGAAGCTCTAAGTAAAGCATAATAAGAGTAGCAAAAAAAAAAAATAAAGAAATAAAGAAAAGGCTGATGTTAGCGTCCTAACGTTTTATACTGTTTGGCAAAACGTCCTTGTATGCCCTTGTACATTGGCTTATGTACCCACAATCTCTGTACAGTGGTATTAGTATAGCAAAAGCAGCTTCACTCTTTTCAACACGACTAGACGCCTTTACTTTTGGTTTCGCGTTATTTTTTTCCATCATCTCTCTCTCTCTCTCTCTCTCTCTTATTCTGCCTTTTTATTATTTTTATTTTTTATGATGAGTATAGAGAGGCCAAAGCAACACATAACACACTGCACATTTTTTCTCTACATCGTCCATAGCACTTGCAGTTGCAGAAGCACCAGCTTTTGCTTCCTACCGTCAAGAGCTTTCATATTATTGTTGTATAAATCATGAACAAACTCGGGACGTATAAAACTCACTCTTTTCCATTCCATGTCCCAACCACCACGTTACATATATATGTAACAGAATTTTAAATTGTGTGTTATATGGTTTATTTTATATTATAGTCTACACAACCTTTGATGTAATGAATAATATACTTTCCCAATTTAATTAATTGTATAAATGATCACATTTTTTTCCACAAATATTTTGTATTCATTTATGAGTATAGTTGTATCGCATATCATAGAATGGATTCCAGTAAAATATTTATCTAAAAAATGAGAAATGCTTCCGTTTAATGTCAACAAAATTTGTTTATATTTAATGAGCGATTTGTTAGGCTTTGTTCAATAACGTCGTTTATTTGTGCAATAAATCAGTATAGTAAAACACAGTCTGAAAATCAAACAAATGGGTTTGTTTGTAGGTTTTTATGCATCGTTCAATATAATGTTCGTCATAAATAAACCCATTGGATAACGACCGACCAATCACGTTATAGGTGTAATAGTATAATATAAATTTTTGGAAAAATAGTTTTTTTGGGTAATGATTAAGTATGGAAACCATTTCTTGGTTTAAAATTGCCACTTTTTTTGCAAAAGCTGTGAAGTAGGAATTCATGAAGAAAAATAATTTTCAGGTGCGCAACAGTGGAATTTTTCGGTCAGTAAAGATTATTTTACCATACGGTAAAAATTACTTTGCGCAACTTGAATTATGTTACAAAATTTGAAAATTTTTGACATCGTACCTTATTATGATGTAAAAAATTTGCAGAGTGAATGCAGATTTTCTGGAGTGAATTTTGCCTGTTCCCCAGCGATTGCTCTTAATTTTAAATACTGGCCTCTTAGTACTTCCGATTATTGCTTTTTTATTAAAATTATTTTATGAATTTTATATACCTGACTTATGGCATTGAGTAAATGTCAGTTGCTTACTTATCGATTATTGAATACTGTTTTTTTGCCAATATAAAAGTAATGAAGTACTTTTAATAAAAAAGAAAAACGTGGTTTAAATGACTGTCTCGTAATAAATATAGGAAATGAGTACTGTGGTCGATAACCGGATATCTAATATCCGAATATCCGAACGTTCGTCTCTACAACAGTAGTCGAATACTGAAAAATACGAGGATCGGATAAGCCGTGGACCAGTTTGCCAGCCACGTTTGTTGCATTTTCCTCTACTTTCATTCTATTTTTTTCCTTTTCCCGTCTCTTTTTTTATTCTTTTACCCCTATGTCTATAGAACTAGTCTATCTTTGTTGTTAAAGTTAAATACAGCTATTGCTATAGATTATAACTAAACTGGCTGTCGAATATTATCTGCCATTACTTTTTCCAACAACGGCCTATATCGTGTACCATTTCCATTTTTTCCAATCTCTAAATTGAATTCGTACGTCTCCTTTTTATTCATCTGTATCATCAGCAAATAAATAAAATATACATACACTCCTTTTTTGTTTTCTTTGAAGGAAAAAATATTCATACGGTTTTTTTATCATTTTTTTTTCAGGTTTCGTGGATACGAAGTAGAGATCTACATATTTTAACATCGAGCGACATAACATTTAGCTCAGATCCAAGATTTAGTCCAGTACATACACCTGGTAGCGATGCTTGGACATTAAAGTTAGAAGATACTAAAAAAACTGACACAGGAAATTATGAATGTCAAGTTAATACGGAGCCTAAAATAATGTACACTATCTTACTTATAGTGCGAGGTAATTTATATTTTTATCAATTTAATTTATTTAATATAGAGTATTTAGTAGTTAATAAATTTGTCTTTATCTCTATTTCATGTTTTTTTTATTAATACGCAAAATATTAATGATTCAAAGTTTGGAGAATTTTTGAAATCGTGAATAATGTCCTAATCATTGTTTTCGGTAAGCATATGTCACTATTCAATTGAAAAAAAAAAAAAAAAAAATAGAAATATTGAATTTTCCTTTTATGAAAAATTATGTTATTGAAAGTTTTCAATCTAATGCATTGTAAATGCAAAAATTTGAAGATTTTAATCAAAATCATTTTCTTCATATATGAAATCAGAGTTTAGCGCGTAATGTGCTGATCTAATTTTTTTTAAAGGGTGTAAATAAATTTAGATTTTTTTCCTGTCAAGAAAATTATTCAACTTCGATATTAAATTTATAATCTAATAATTTTTAAAAATGATTGTTTTTACAAAAGTGTTTTTTTTATGTGTTTTTAAAATAGACGTATTAAATTAAAAATTTTATTTTAAATAAAAGGTTACAAAGTCCCAATAAGCATCAAGTGTCATATAAAATCAAATTTAAATAAATTTATTTTTGAATCAACCGCCAAAACGCCGTGTCGTTACCTTAGTCCTAAAATGGCGTAACCGGCATTCAAAAGTTTTACGAAGTCCGAAAACGAGAAATACAATACCTATAACAGAATAAAAGAGATTTTAATGCTTTACAAAAATATTTACAATTAAATTAATAAAAAATTTATCGTTAAAGTAATTCGACTTATTCTCTATTTATTTGAACAATTTATCCAGCTGGTGCATTTTGTAATCACAATTAAATTAAAATAAATTAACTTATAAAGTTGATATCGAAAGAAAGTAAAGAGATGTGTCTTTAAAAAATAATCTCAATCATATTAGTAATAATAATAATAATTATAATAATAATGCTAATGATCTGCCATACACAATCTTTCTAAACGTTTCTCATGTTAACCCTGTCAATTTAACCGCCCTCAATCCTGACAAAAATGATCGATTGACGTAATTCTTCATCTTCATCCTCACTGAGAAGTCTCTTTACTGGGTTTCAGATTCCGAGCTGTCAGAAGGAAATGATTCCCCGCATTCACAACAGACTCAATCCAGTAAGTTAAAATATATCTATCAAAATGAACTAAAGTAAGACTTGTAATAAGGAAAAACAAAGCGGAAGAAAATTTCTTTACTTTTTTGTAATAAAAATGTGTGCCGAGGACAGAAACTAAAGGAGTAATAAAAAATATGGGGCATATAATCGTTGGAAACAAAGCCGTTTATTTGACCACTTGAATCGCTATACCATCGATCACATTGTGGTGAAAGAGAGACAAAAATAAAAATAGGAAAATAAATAAAAGTGTAGAGGAAGAAAACTACGTTCGTCTGTCCTTGACACGTAGTATACCTCGTTCATTTTCCATAGCCAACACTTTTCTGCCGCTAAACTTATAAAGTTTCGTCTTCTTTAACTTTAACTCTCCCTTGCGTCATCTCCTACATCTTTTTCATCTTCATTTTATACTTGTTTTTTTTTTTTTTACTCTTTTCTCTTTCTTCAATAATTTTCTTTGAATTAAACCCGATGTTTTTATTCCATTCGTACTCTATTTTTCACTGAACTTCGGTATCTTTTTTTTTTTTTTCTGGAGACTAAAGTTATCGTCGACATTTCTCGTTACTGTAGAATTTATTTTTTTATTTATGTCCTTGCTGTACATTTATAGTACATGTATTACTAGATAAATATGTCCAAGTAATTGAACGCGATCCAATGATCAGTAGATGAAATTAAATTAAAAAAAAAAATCGCACAGTATCAATACGATTGCTTTTAGAATTGTCAATAAGTACTCGACAATTTGCAATGCTATGGTGTCATAGTAAAACCGGTCCATGTTGGCCAATTGACGGAAATTTAACACAGAAAAAATTAATATGACCATAGTAAAATTTATAATGGTTACAGTAATTGTTTTTACGTAATCCTTGTTGATTTTACTATGGTCGTATTAATTTTTCTCTGTGTTTATTTCAATTTCCGTCAGATGACAAACGTGGTCCGGCTCTATGACACTATGGCAATAAAATCGAAAAGGATTGAATACTCAAATATTTGCCTGATTACATATGTACCAATACATTGATGATTTTAGACATGGTCATTTTTTGAGCATGTGTTCATAAGAGTAATAAAGCTCTTGCGTAAAAATAAACTTTTTTTTTATTATTTATAAAATATGCAAGTTGAATAAACAATTTATTTTATTTAATGCATCTATTTGAATATAACAAATAAAGATTTTATTTACTGGGACCGATAATTTTCTAGTTGCCATCAGTTATTGAACTCTAATTTATTCAAAATTCCCGCTAGTGTCTTAACGTAATTGCACTTTGTTTAGTGACTTCTTGACCTCTGACCCTCAGTGATTGGTAATTATATAAAATAATAATTTATTCAAATTTGTACGGTAAATAAATCATATTTAACATCTAACTGATATATTGATACAAAAATTTAATTTAAAAATTATAAAATTTTATTGCTATGTACAGAAATATAGTCTGTTTAAGCACTGGGACAGTAGCTTTTAATTACAGGGCAAATGTTAATATCGCTTTATCACTGGGACGTTATTACAATTTGGAATTTAATTAATTTTTGAATAATAATATTTATAAAAGCACTTGCGCTTTAAGAAAAATTAAATTACTAATTGTGAATGTAAAAAAAAAATAAAATATTCGATATTCATATTTTGAAGAATCATTGAAAAAATTTCCAATCCCTATGAAATATGAAATGTTTCAATTTAATATAAATCCGAAATTGTTAATTACTATTATAATACGCGACTGCAATTTAACTATAAAATATTTGCGTTAATGAGCCCTAATAGATTTTTAATAAAATTTCATCGTTTGAACCGCTATATTAAAGAGCGTTTAATCAAAATGCTTTATCATTATTATTTTATTTCAATAAAATTTATTTTCTCGTCTGTATTTTTTCATTGAACAATACATTGCATATTAAATGAAGTGAACAAATTAAGAATGAGACACTGAAATGTTCATTAGAGAGTCACTAATTATCTAGATGAACTTTTATTATCATTTTTTTTACGCTGTCTTTCGGTTTCCCTCAGCGGTCGAACGAATTCCATTAAATCGTAATTATGGTCGGGTGGATTGCGGTTAATTATTGCCGGCAAATCCGGTATAATTTAAACCGAGAATGTAATACCATTGCGATCGATATCGCCTAATATTTATTTAGTGTAAAATAATAATAATAACTATTATATTAATTGTAATAACGATAATTATATTGAAAAAATGTACGCAAATAATGAAATTTAATATTTGAATTTTTTTATTTAATTCAACATGAAAAATAAATTTACTTTATTAATTACTATGCATGGAGGAGTGAAATAAATAAAATAAAATATAATTCTAATGTACGTCGCGTATTCTTTTAAAAATAGTAAAAGACTACGCGTATTAAAGATAATCCTATTGGAGTTAAATTAATCCAACGGGACAGTATATTTGCCGCGGCCCAAAGAGAATATTATTACGTTTTTCAGTTGTCTTTATCACTATGCATTATTACTTACATCTTTCGTTTTTACTACAATGTACTATACTAGTACCACTATTCCTCTGAACTTTTGTTTTTGTTTCATTTTTTTCCTACTCATTCTTTCATTATCTATGTCTCCTAGTTCACCACGAGTTATCGTACTTTATATCGTCGTCTGGACTTAAGTTCTTGACATTTGTTTTACAATGAAATAAACTTTAAAAATAAAATAAAAAAGAGAACATTTATAAATTTTATATGGAACTGATTATGAATATTCTATTGAGAAAAAAAGTAGTTGGAATAGTTTTTATAATGCATAGGATTCACTTTCATGTTTGCCAATAAACTATACATGTGAAATTTTTGACTGAAAATCAGAAAAATCTTTTTTTTTTGGTTTAATAATTTTATGTACGAATAATAATACGTTTGTGAAATTGAATTATTTTTGAATCAGCAAACAGTAGGAAATTAACTTTTTTCTTGTTTCAAATTTTCATATAAAAAAAAAATTATTCCTGAGCAATTTATTATGCATTTAATAATTTTCAGCAAAAAATACATTAGAAAAAGCAAAATAAAAGAATATTTATGAAAGATCTAATGAAAAAAAATTTTTATAAAAATGGCAAAAATGGACCCCCCTCAGAATTCAAAATAATCTAAAAAAGCAAAATTTCGTTGGTTGCAAATAAATAACTACAGTTTTATGTAAGGAATAACGATCGAGTACTGTGTAGATAGAGAGAGTAAGTGGGGGTAGCTAGACGAAGACAGTTAGAATAAGAGAGGTGCGCTTGCCAAGTGTCCGTAAGGTGTCGCCGTGCCAAATATTTTGTCCCTTTTAAGTCACTTATGTTAAAATTGTTAAATACGATTCTAAAACATCCATAGGTATCGCTTCTCGGCCTTTTGGCTAAGATCAAATGTGTAGTATCTGTTCTTATCAGCTTAATATCTGATAGATTCTCATCGAGAATCCAGAATATTAATCTGATTTTTGAAACTTGGCGAAAACCTGGAGCTTGCTCTAGTTTTGCCGCAAGTTGCCCTGACATTGCAGAACAGTCAGGTGCAGCTGAACAATTATATTCAAACCTAATTTATACTCTAGATACATAGAAACTAAAGTGTTCATAGAAACTAAGTATATTATGATTTTTCTCATCATCATCAGGTACATTCTATGCTAAAATGTGGTATCAAAATTTGAACTTACACGTAAATTTATTTAGTTTTCGGATTCATTAGTACTTTTATACAATGAGTTTACAAAAATTTACTTTAGTGTTTATTTTTTTTAGTTTCTCAAAATCTCATGTTGCGATCTTTTTGTCGGTGAATTTGTCCACAATGTTAAGAAATTGGAAATTTTAATGATGCAAAACCGTAAATTTTGTAGGAACTAACGCAAACGCATGTATTCGTCCTAAAGAAAACGAATAAGTTGGGTAGCTGTATTTTATTTCTAATTTTTAATTGCATCTGACAACTTCTAGTGGTAACAAACAGACGCACAGATCAACGGACGCGACTGTAAACAAACTTTTCAGCACATTTTTCTTCATATATATGAAAGTGAATCAATTTAAAAATATATTTATCATTCATTAGAATTTCTAGTTGTTAAAATGCCCAATTTTAATGCATTCATTAGACTACTTCGGATTTTTTAACAGTAGAGCAATCTCCTCTTTCGCGCTTGAGGCCTGCAAAAAAAGGCAGGAACATTGTCCCCGGCAACACTTATTTTTATTGACAACTTACTTAAAAAAAAGAAATCCGTATATTTCTCAGATGTTTTAAAATGCAATAATCTGTTTATTTAAATATTTACCATTTAGGCTACGAGAGTACAGCTCCAGTTGCAACAATAATGGGCCCGAGAGAACAACGGGTGCCATCAGGTTCGACGATCACCCTGCGGTGTATAATAACGTCTCCATATCAGCCACGGCCCATCAGAGGCGCACAATGGCTGCGAGACAACAAACTCCTGACATTCCAGGTAATCCAACTCTCCGATGATAAACAATCTTGTATATATACACGCTGATATATACGATGGGAGTCAGCGTTGACGTAGCGTACACAGCTTCGCAGACAACCTCTTTTTATATTTTATACTCTATTTTTTCATTTTTTTACTCCAGTCTCATCATCCTCTACTTTACTTTAATCTATCTCTTGTTTTTTGTTTTATTTTTTTTCTGCTCAATAAATCAAGACGCCAACGATATTACTTTTTTTTCATATTTTCAAACTCTCCCTTTATTTTTATCAACGTCTTTTTTATTTCACAGCCGGGAAGAGGTGGTTTAGTCATTGAAACAGAGAGAGTTGCTGGTCGAACAAGCTCCGAAGTTACTCTTGCGTCAGTAACGATGGAAGACATGGGTAAATACACTTGTCGACCGACTGAGGGTAGAGCCGATACCATATTGTTAATTGTTGAACAGGGTAAATTTATTTTATTAATTTTATTTTATTTTTTCTGTCTTTTTCTACTCTGATTAAACTCGATTCCTTTTCTTCAATAATTAAATCAATCATTTACTATTATTATTTTTTTTTTTTTATGAAACTGATTACTTTCAAACAAATAAATAAACCGCAAAATTTTATTTGATCTTAAAAGTAAATTTTTCATATGTCCAAAATAAAAAAAAAAAAAATGAAGGTATTAAGAAGAATGATCGTAGATCACGTTCTAGCTATTTGTCTAGCTGATCTTCTCGAGTGGGATCGTCGGGTTACGTATATGTATGTATAAAGGGTTTAGAAGTGAAAGACCGAAGCTCAGAAATCGTCGGGGTATAGGCAGGGAGCCATAAAAAAAAAAAAAAAAATAGATAATATTATTGAAGTTACAAAAAAATATATGTATGCATTTAGGAAAGGGAAGGGGAGGGGGGTACTTAAAAATATCAAGTTATCGAGGACTCAAATACGCTAAATCTTTTTTTCTAATGACATTCAAAGTAAATAAAAAAAAATTTCAGTTGTCGTTAAAAAAAAAAAATTATAGTTTTACAGGCAAAATGGGGTACCTCCTAAAAAAGTTGAAAAAAATAATTTCTAAATGTTACATAAATTTGATTAAATTAATTTTTTTTGTAAGTAATGTACGTAAAGAAAAAAAAATTTTGTAATAGTTTTCATCATAAAACAAAAATCAATAAAATTTTTCGACTGACACTCGGTTTTTGAAAAAGTTTAACAAAAAAGTTCAAAATAATGCTCAATTATGGTAAAAGTAGCATTTGTGGCAACTGCTCCATTTTTCGACATTCAATACTTTATTTCAATTAATGAAAAAGTGTAAAATAAAATTTTTATTTTAATAGTAGGGTAAAAGTATCTTTGATAAAATTTTGAAATTTAATTGCGGCTTTTACAAATTATTATATTTAAATTTTTCAAATGTTCAAAATTTGCCCTAAGACGGCCAAAAACGATACCACTACTCTATGTTCACAAAAGTTATTTTGGAAAAATATTTTTTTTTTATTTTGGGGCCGCCCCGTTTTGCCTTCCGTCTTCTATAGATAGAAAAATTTAAAGAAGGATATGAAGTGTATAACTACGAAAGCATACTTGTACGCTACATTCAGGATGGTCTCTGTTATCATGAATTTTTCTTCGAAAGTTATTGCGCAGTTGCTCTGTGAAGCGACGTTCCATTTTTACATAATTCAACTCCCATCTACTCCTTATATATATTTATATATGTACAAAACCATCTCTGTTTATACCGCCATCGCTATCTCTGTCTCAGTATCTATCTGTCTTATGGAATCCGTATAAAATTTTTTCCACCACTAACACATACGCAGTACACGTAAATACGAGTACTCACTTTAGTAACAATAAATCAAAACTTTTGGTGACTATGCTCGTTTCACAGTTTCGCAGATTACAAATTTACGTTTGTTTTACAAATATATTACACTATTTTA
The DNA here is from genome assembly GCF_026212275.2 of Microplitis demolitor. Classification (NCBI taxonomy): domain Eukaryota; kingdom Metazoa; phylum Arthropoda; class Insecta; order Hymenoptera; family Braconidae; genus Microplitis; species Microplitis demolitor. Next base: position 3,391,177 of record NC_068549.1, on the reverse strand, counting down.
ATCTGCTTTTCAAATACTAAACTATAATAAATAAATAAGATTTATTTATAGAGGAGGTCCCGACAAAATGAGTACGCAAAATAAAAAAGTACTTTTTATCCTGAGTATACTAAATTGTTTAGTTTTCACTTAAAATTTTTACTTTTAGTTGTCATTCGAAAAACATTTGTAACTAAAAAAATATATTAAAGTGTTTTTATATTTGAACGTCAGTATATTTATTCCTTTTATTTTGACATGTTCCACATCCCTCAGTAAATTAAAATCCGATAGATTATAAATCTTAGAAGATTCATTTCAAACTTTCAGAGTTATCTGTTCTTACAGTTTGAAGAAAAAGTTTACAAAATTAACTGTTTTCGAAAAATGATAAAATAAAAAATAATTATTTTTGAAACTATGGGCAATAAATCCTGACCAATATCATGAAATGATCCTTAGCTTCCTTGGTAACATAACAAATCAACTCTTCATTGCTAGATTTAAACTAAAACCTTTCCTTCAAAATAAAATTTATAGTAATCCAGGCATGGGTTTTAAAAGCATTAATGTATATTGCAAACAAAAATTTACTGTCCCCGTTAAAATGCCGTACAATAAAAGTTTTTTAATACTTTTTACTATTGTCTGAACTTTTTTCAAAAAATAATTTGATTTTGCAGAGATATAAAATTCACATTCTAAGACTCCCGTAAAATTAATTTTCCAATCACTTCGATCTATGCAAGCTTACTTCGAACAACACAAAAAAAAAACTGTAAAACAGATGACCTTGTAGACCAACCCCAAAACCTCCCACTGTTCGAAAACGATATTATTTTAAAATCTTTGAGCTCTTTGAGGTCAAAAATGGTTATTTTGTTGTTAAATCAAAAAATCATGCATTTAGCCAAAAAAAAATTGTTTTTGGTCGTAAGATTTTTTTGAAACAAATTAACCGATTTGAACGCGGTTGGCGGGAATCAAAAGAGCTCATCAAGACTTAAAACTGCATATATTTTGAGGCAAATTGGTCAAGTAGTTTACAAGTTATTCGCAAAATCAAAATAAGATTTTTTTTTTTAGGTTTATCAGCTTTAAGTCTTGATGATCCCTTTCAATTGCCATCAAGCGTGTTTACCCTAAAATGCTCAGAATAGATTTCTAAGACTTCAAAACGTTGCTCTCTACTCTCTAAACATGAATAAGTGAATATTCACTAATTTCGAGTACCAGTCGAACCACTTTTTGGAATTAGTGGTTCGAATTGCACTTTGAACTTGTGAATATTCATTTATTTTCACTACTTCATGTGTAGAGAGTGAGATCTGATGAAAATTCAATTTTTGAAAATCGAATCCAAATTAATAACTTCCTTTTTTTTTGAAAATTTTCAATTTTTATAGCGGGAAGTAAAAAAAAAGTTATTAAACTGTCAAAATCAAAATTTAGACTCCGAAATAATTTTCAAAATTTAATAAAAAAAAAAAACGATAAATAAAAATCTACATGAGCTTAAGTAGATTCAAGCTCTACATTCCCAAAGGAAAAAAAAATTTTGTCTTGACTGCGAAATTAAAAAAAAAAAAAAAATTACAAAAATATAAATGTAATAAAAATACTTTATGGTCACACTGCAAGCTCTAAAAGTTTTTATTTTATTTTTACCCAAAACTTTTTTATAAATTGAATAAAAACTCTTATCCCATCGAACTCGACATTATTCCAATTTGAATAATCGAATAAAAAACAAAATTTAACAATTTTATGAAAAAAATTTTGGCTTCACCCATCTCACTCCTACACATCTATCTTTTTATTTATTTTTTTTTATTTACCTCCGGATTTGCTCTGCCGCTGAAGCTAATTCTTATGCAATCGTAAATAACGTCATGCATATATCACAAGTTATACAGCGTACATATCTACTTTCTCTCATTTTTTTATTTTTACCTCCCTGTCTTCTTATATCTCCAGACATTATTTTATATTTAAGTCCTCAGCTTCTCTCCTGTCATCTTAACATTATTTTTTATAGATCCCTTTTCTTAATGTAAGATCTAAAGATAATTCGATAATTAAATTTAATTAATGTACCTCATGATAATAAAAAAAACAACAAAAGTTTATTCGGCTTTTTTGAATATCATTTTTTAAAAAATTAATTTTCGAGATAACAAGTTAACAATAATTACAAAGATAAAATTTATTGTTAAATAAAATATCAAAATATTATTTAAAAGACTTTTATCGGTGTTATCTCCATTATATAATATAATTTCACGGGCATACTTAAAAGCCCACTTTCATCCTCCATATATTCTTTACCCCAATTTTTTCATTCCCTTTAACCTTTAGCCTAAATTCCATTCTCTCTTATACTCCTCCATCTATTATGTTATGCCTTTCTCACTTTACAACATATCCTTTCTTACTCTACCAATTTGTTTTGGGCATCAGGCCATTATATACTAGAGGAGTATAGTAGTCTACAGTAGTACCGAGTGGCGAAAACGCGTTGGCAACAACGACCGAAAAGTTTTCTTCACTGCAGAGACACGATATTTATTCCACAGACTAGACACATTCTTGATTGTCGCATATATATTCCAGTTAAAAGAGTTTTAAATTGTTGATAATAAAATGATCTTGCATGCAATAAATATTAAATAATAACAACAATTGACAAAATAAATGTTATTGTACAATTGAGTCTTGAAACTACTTTTTTTATTGCAACTGGAGTACGAATAAATTAGAATTTTATTTAATAATAATAACAATCATTATTATTATCAGTATTAAGACTTTTTTTTCTGAATTCAGCAATCGATATACTGTAGTAAAATTTACTACGAAGGGGAGTTGATTTTTTACATTAAAACTCAGAATCGATGGAAATTCGGATTTATTTAAAAAAAAACGGGGTAATTCCAGACGATGTAGATATTTTAATTTTCGGTTTTAAATTTAAACACCGAAAGAGGTGTTAAATTAATAATAATAATAAGGTGTAAATTTTCTTTAATGGTGTTAAAAAAATTTAACGGTGTTATAATTTTTTTTTTGGTGTTGAAAATATTTTACTTTGTCACTATTTTAACTTATTCGATCACTATAATTAACACAGTATTTTTATTAATTAATTACATTATTGGTGATTAAATTGGCGGTCGTAATATTGTGTAATTTTTAAATAAATTACGTATAACATAATAAACTATTTAAATACGTACATAGTAAAATTTTAATTTCCTCCAGATAATATTTATTAAATTTTTATATATTTTTATATGTAATACATTTTTTTTTTAAATTTCTGTACGTGGAACTTTGTTTTACACTGATTTAACACCGGCGAATCACACCTTCTACACCACGTGGTGTTAAATGGAGTCTATTTTTAACACTGCCATTATTACAGTGTATGCCAAGATATTTTTTCTAAGAACTCCGAAACTCCGAGTGACAGAGCGAATTCGAATTTAAATAAAATTCGTAATCACTCTGAATTTACTCCTGATTTTTTACTCTAGACAAAAAAATATTTTTTTGAGGCAACAATAAAAATGAAAAGTTGATTTAATAACATTTTTTTTATTTTTTATTGAAATAAATATATATAAAGAGATGTATGTGTATTTATAAAAGTAAAAAGGTTTGCAATTCTTCGTTTCCACTACCTATTTATTTTCCTCAATTTCGCCCATTGTCCCGCAGGGCTTGCAGATACTTTCGATCAGCAACCAACAAATTCTATCGTACCTAGCACATACAATTGTAAGGTATACACAATGCTCAACTGAGCAACTTTAACCTCCTTTCAAACTATACTTATTCTTATCCTTATTCTTATATATATGAATATATATATATATATATATATATATATATATATATATATATATATATCTATATCTATACAATATACAAACACACCATCAACCTTTTTAACTTTATCTTCAGCAGTTTAGTTGTACGTCTATCCCACTTGACTCCTTTTTTTCCTTATTATTATTATTTTTTTTGTTCCTTCGTTAGCCGTTTCTTTTATCATTTTATTGGGTTAAGTAAATATATACATATATAGTAGCTTCTTTAAAATTTTGAATTACGGGTGTACAAGTAGGTCAGATCTATGAATAATTTTATCGTTGGAACATTAAGACCATAGTAAATACCAAACGTGAAATCAGATAAAAATATATAGTATATATAGTAAAATCTTATTGAAAGAAAAATTACTCAACATATTTATTTCATATATATAATGATAATTTTTTTATTGAAAAGAAGTTGAAATTATTTTAAAATTGTATTTGTAGCAAACCTGTTGGTTTTAGAAAGAAATTTTTCGAACAAAATTTGTCGAAAATTTTATTTCCTACAAAAAGTATCTCTATACTTATTGACGTATCTCTGATATTTTTAAAATTATAGGGAAAATAAATGATTAATATCTTTAAGAATAATACGCGAAAATTTATTTTCTTACTTTTTGTTTCAATTACGTCAAAATAATTAGAAGTACAAAAAAATGTTCAAGATCTTTTTTGTAGAGAATTTAATTGGCTACCAAATTGTATATATACATTTTTGTCATATCTGTGATATTTTAGTTGCAATTTAAATTTTTTTACAATAAACTGAGATTTCGTAATAAAAAAAAAAATCTATTTTTAAAAAAAATTAAATTGACGTCAGTGAAACAGGTGAGGGTCTGCCAGTTACTTATAAAATAACAATTTTTTTTTTTTTTAAATTAAAACAGCTACAGCTCATATTTTTCATAAATTAATAATGCCATTTTTTTCTGTTCCAGGTGAACGTACTGAAGCAATGCAACGCGATGCAAGCTATATACCAACATCATCATCATCATCACTGTCATTATTCATGAGTAAAATTAGTTGTCACATAGTTTTATCAATAATCATCTCTACTCTCAGATGATTTATTCTTACGACAATAAATCACCCTGACAAAAAATAGACAAAAATTTTTTTTTAAGTATTATACAGTATTTATTTACATAGCGATAATTATATGTATTTTTTTATATTATTAAATAATAATAATTACCTCAAGACAGTAGTCTCTAGTTTATTTGTATATGTGTTGTAATTTAAAAAATAATAAACGAGGACTTGAAAAAAAAAAAAAAAAATAAATAAAAATAATGTTGTGACGTTAATTTTTTTTTACTACCTTTTATTAAGTCATTTATGCAGTGAATAATTGTGATTTAGAGAAAAAAAAAATAATAAAAATAAATTATGATTTTAGTTGAGGGATTTATTTAACAAACTGAAGTGGGTTATTAATCATGAGTCATGACTATGAGAGTGAAGGTGATGAAGAACTGGAATGGTGAATAAGGAAACTGAAGTAAAAAATAAAAAGTTTTAATTTAATGTAACTTTTATCTCAATTTAAAATTACTTAAATATTTTTCATTATTTTACATTTAACTTTTACTCATCAAAGAAAATTTTATGGGTTTATAGTAATGCTAATTACGCAGGAGTACTTAAAACCATCAAAGAATTAAATTACTATTTACTCATAAAATATTACTTATAGAGGGAAAGTAGCAAATATTTTTTTATAATTTAAAATGTTATCACATTTTTAATTTCCACTTGTTACGGAAAAAATAAATTATTTAATTATAAAACTTGTTGATTAATATTTTCACTGGGATCAATAATAATCTTATTGAATTATAAAGCGAAAAGATTTTTGATTGATTGGGTAAAAAATTAACTCAACGTTTTAACTGCATATGAAAATAATTGGAGAGAAAATTGATTAAAAATATAATTCGATAACTCCCAGCTTGATAGATTGTGTATTCTTTCACCTTGTATTTAATTTTAAAAATTAGATTTGAATTGTTGTAAGTCGTGTTAGTGGCTTACACATATTGCGTTTTATATGTATTTGTTCTACGAAATTTTTTTATCAATTTAGATGCTTAAATTATATTCATTACTCTAACGCATCTTTACCGATATATATCGAAAAAATAAAAAAATTAGAGCGATCATAAAGCACCCTCAGCGCTTTCGCGCTTGAGGTGTGCAATACTTGAAATATGACTTCTAATATTTTAACCCCGCTGAAATTTTCACTAAATCTTAGAATCTATATAAAAAGACTAGGAAAACATCACTATCCACAATTATTTGCCGGATCATCCCCATAACAACCCTTAACTCATCCTTAACTATGTATCTCGTCAAAAAAACACTTGAAATATGACTTCTAAAGCTTTAACCTCGCTGAAATTTTCACAAAATCTTTGAATCTATATAAAAAGACTAGGAAAACTTCACTAAGCATAATTATTTGCCGGATCACCCTCATAACAACCCTTAGCTCATCCTTAACTATGTATGTTTTCAAAATAATACTTGAAATAGGACTTTTAATGCTTTGACACCGCTGAAATTTTCAGAAAATCTTTGAATCTATATAAAAAGACTAGGAAAACTTCACTAAGCATAATTATTTGCCGGATCACCCTCATAACAACCCTTAGCTCATCCTTAACTATGTATGTTTTCAAAATAATACTTGAAATAGGACTTCTAATTCTTTAACCTCGCTGAAATTTTCAGAAAATCTTTGAATCTGTATAAAAAAGGTAGTGAAAAATCATCATCAAATTCCATTCACTGAATCACCCCCATAACAACCCTTAACTCATCATTTCCTATGCATGACGTCAAAAAAAGCACTTGAAATATGACTTCTAATGCTTTGACCGCTAAAATTTTCAGAAAATCTTTGGATCTGTTTAATGGGTAGTAAAAAATCATCATTGAAACTCATTTGCCGAATCACCCCCGTTAAAGTTTTACACTTTTACCTTGACACTTTTCGACTTATAAATATTATTGTTATTATTATTTATGATAAATTTTTAATAATAGCAACTGACATCGGAAGAATTTAAGTGACAGTCAATATACGGAATAAACGTCACAAATAGTATAAAAAATTTTTTATTCATCAGTGAATGACAGAAGTGAAAAGTGAGTTGTGAAGTTGTCAATGTGTCATGTAGAATATTTTTTCATTGTCATATATCAATTTATAATAAAAATTGCAACTACAAATTTCTAGTCATTTTAACATCTAAATTTTTTTTTTTATATAAAAAAATATGTTAGCTCACTATTTTATATTGGTTGTTATATGAATCATTTATTTGTTAGAAATAAAAATAGTTACTCACAATAATTAAATAGAGTAAAGAGCGTGGGGTCACAGATTACATTGCATCGAGCAAAAACAAATGGAAACTTTTCGACAATAACTTTGAATAAAAACAAGTTTCTTTGGTTTATGCAGTAAAAAGGTCGAGTAAAATGTTACTTTATGCAAAAAGTTAATTTAAATGACGTTTTCTCGGTAATTCAACTTTTGAATGCGATCTTAGGAGTACAATATAAATTAATACAGCAAAATTAAATAACTGCGACTTTTTAGGATAAAATTATTCACTTAAAAAAATAATATTTTAACAAAATTTAAACAATTTTTTTTTATACATGATAGAAAAAAAATACGTAACAAGAATAACAATAAGTGTCAAGGCAATAATTCAAATAACATCATTATAAATTAATTCTAAAAAGTATTCTCAGTAATCTATCAAACGAAATGTACATCCCCAATTTTTCTTATCAATTTTCAAACCATTAGTCATTTTAAAAATTCCATAACATCGGGAAACTCAGAAATAAAATGGTTAGCGTAAATGTTAATGGATGCATTTCACGCGCAGTCTCACAACCACCGCACAGACCAATGGCTCACGGCCCTGTACTTCTGCAAGAGACATTGGAATATACATATAATATTATTCATAAGACGTAGAGAAGGTATAATAGTGTGGTCTAGGTTTACTCTGCAAGGTACTACCTAGTTTTGCATGTGTCCAGGTACACTTATAGTTTTTTGTGGTATTCTTATATTATATCTGCTTATATTTTTCTAGAAAAATCTTTCGAGATGTTATAAATCTCAGTATATATATATATATATATATATATATATATATATATATATATATATGCATGTATTTTTTTTTTATACTCACCCTACTCCATTTAATATGGATCTTGTGAAATATTCATAGCTTACGTCCACGCATGCACATGTAAAAGCTTCATGAGGGATGAAACGATAAAATAATAAATAAAAAATCTATAAATAAATAAAAGATTAACCGTATATATATATATATATATATATTTTTTTTCTTTTTTCACTTAAGTGCACTTACACTGTAAAAAATCGGGAGTGAATACGGATTTTTTTAAAATCCGCATTCACTCCGGTCTGGAGTTTTAACACTTAAATAAATTAATATTTAATAGAAACATCTGTTAATTATAAACATAATTATTTAAATAAATAATTCATTCAGATATTAATAATTAAACTTAAAATATTATGTTTTTAATTTATAAAAAGTTTTAGTAACTCATTAAATTAAAATCTCATATATATAATACACAGTGAAAAATTAAATTATTGAATAGCTATATGACATAGTTTTTATGGGAATATTTTATATTTCGGTACAATATGAAATGTTATCTCGTGGTATGGTTGATGTAAATCACATGAAAATTTGTGATTCAGTAGAATTATATTTGTTCAAGTTTTATTATCAGCTGCTTATAATTTTTAAAAATAAATTCGCGTGAATGTATGAAAAGGGAGCTTGTAATTATTTCCGTACTCAATATAAATTTCGAAATATCATAGACCTAAGCTCACTAAGTATCAGTAATTTTTTTTATAATTAATATTTTCCGAACCTCCCTTTCGGAGTAAAATTCACTCCAAGGGAATTAAATAAATAAAAAATCCATTCCGCGTTCACTATAAATAATAATAATAATAATAAATAATGATTATGGAAAGTGATTAACAATACGGTTGTAAATGATCTATTGACTGTAAAAACAATATTATAATAATAAAGCTAAACGTACAATAGCAAAAACATTAATGACGACAAGTTGAAGTAACTAAAATTAATATTAAATATCGGTAAATTAAAGGCAAAATTGTGGCTCATTAATCAACAAGGATCGCAATTTGTATAACAGTGAACAGTGAAATTATGCCCATACTTGAACCTACATGCTGTAAAAGTACTTCAGAGTACGGGATGGAGTTTATTGTGATATGAAGGGAGGGTTGAAAAGGGAATGAAAATGAGGGTTGGCATGTCACTGTGCCAGAGAATAGGTACTATGAAATAGCAAAACTGTATCAGAACACCACCGAAACTCCCTTGTGGCACATATTTGTCGTTATACCGGACAATAAATTTATTAACCAGCCCACCGAATCGAAGGTTACGCTATCCGCATTTTGGTACATATCAGTTGGTTATAAATGACAGAAAATGTCAAGTTTGCTTAAATTTATTAAAACATTATATACATTGTATATATTAATAATTATTCAACACACATTTTTAATGAATAATTATCATTAGTATATTTTATAATTTTAAGCAAACTAAAAAAATTTTTGCCTACAAAATTTTACTTAAAATTTTTTTATAAAAAATTATGTCAGTTGTTAATTATTTCAAATTAATTAATAACTTTTAATTACTAGTATAGTTCGAAACTCACGTAATATTGTCACTTGAGTTAATGGACCAATTTATTACATTCCTTCTATAATTAACCCTTAAGTGACACACGTTTGTGAAATAATCAATCTGTCATAGTCTGACATTTTGATCCCAGTGTATAAAATTACCAATACAAGAGTTTTCGAAATTTTTCTTTGAATAAATTCTGCAAAGAAGCCTCAACTTTGATCATTTCATTTTTTTGATTCTTATAGAAAAAAAAAAAATTTTTTTAAATACGCGCCATTTTTTAAATTTACAAAATTAAAAAAATCAGGGTTTCACACCAAAGATAGACTACTTTCAGATAAATTTGGTCCGTAAGTTTTTAAAAAAATATTTTTATTTGAGCGGGAAAGTTTAAAAAAAATCCTTTCGGGTCAAATGTCATCCAGTATAATTTAACAGTTAAACAAATATTAAAAAAAATTTTAACAAAATGTGTAACCCATTTTACCCAAGCTTCGATATTTTAAAACAAAAAATATTACGCCATAATAATTGATATAAATAATAATAAATACTTATTCATTAACTTTATTTACTTTTGTGAATACAAACTTAAAATAAATTTTTTACCATAGTCCAGATTTAAATTCCAGAATTCTGTTGCCATTTTTTACTCCATAGACATCCGTACAAATGTTTATTTACTAGTAATTCGCATCGTGTATTGTAAAAACTGACTATTAAACTTTTTCAAATATCCAGCATTTATTTAGATAAAAAAAAAAAAAAAAAAAAAAAAATCGTTAAGCGTTCAATTAATCTGACATCCGAGTTATTTTTCAAGCTTGTCCTATATACCTGAAATAAACAACGTCCAGTACGATTGAAAACAAAAATAACATAGAGTTAAATAAACAAATAATGAGTTTTAAACTGATGAGAAAAAAAATAAAATTCAAGGAATAAATATAAACATTTATTAAAACAAATAAATAAATTCATTAGACACAAGCCAATGGGGAAATAAATAACTTGAGATGAATAAACACATTAGTTTATTTATTTGAGTGTTTTTTTTTAACTATGAATAATGTCAGTTGCCATCTTGGCTGTTAGCGAAATTCAATTTCCCATAACAAATAGCCGGGCGAGCGTAAGCTCAAATAGCTCAGAGCTATCGAAAAACAATTAAACCAGTAAAATATCGACAAACACGATTCGATGGACAGCTGATATTTTATCTGGCAATAAAGGTCGGGAAAAAGTTTCGAGTGAGTGTGAATTTGAATCACGAGTGGAAGAATTTAAAATAGTTATAATAACAATAATACTGATAATGAAAAAATATAAATAATATTCGGGCTTTTTATAAAACTCATGGATATTCATTACTCTATTACCAGTCGATCAATTATTTTGTTTATGTATATTGATATTTTTGTATAGGAAAAAAAAAATAAAAACAATTTTCATCTACTGCTCGCACATATTTTTTATGCAAATAAATTCGATGTGATTTCGAATTTATTTGTTACTTTTAAAATGATTTTTCAATTTAAATTTTAAAAGGTCCATTCGTTAATTTGATATATTGTATCAGCGAATGTAAAATAACTCACGTTAAACAAATTATACATCCGTTATAATTCATTTTATTAATCAACGACCCGATGATTTTATTTGATTTTTTAATTTTTTAGTTAATTGGAAAAATCAATCATTTATGACGCGGAAAACAAATCAATTGTTATTTTATGCTTGGAAAATAATTTCAAAATAAATTAGCCGCCGAGGAGAATAATTGAAATTTATTAATAATTTATTCATTTAAAAAAAGGGAAAAAAATTTTCACGCGACATTCGGAAAATTTTCAAATTATAATTAGATAGATTCTTGACAGTTATAATTCTACGGAAGAAAAACTTCAAGATTTTACGCAAAATGTAAACTATTTTATGAAAATTTTGATTCTAAGTAAGTTTTCCAAAAATGGTTTTTATTATGAAGCATGAATCGAAGGAAAATTGTCTGGAGTTAAAATGAAACCTCCGCGTAAAGAAAAATTTGTTTTGAAAATGTTCTGGAAAAGTTCATAGCCGGTATCTTCAAAATTTGAGACTATTCTGAAATTTGATTTGATCATTTCTGGAACTTTTGAAAACATTAAGGAGTAAAAAAATTTCAACTAAGTACTTTTCAGGAAGATTTTCCTGAATTTTTAAAACAAAAATAATTTGACTTGAAATTTTTCCTGGTTATGAAGAACATTAAAAAAAAAAAAATTAAAACTTTTTGACTGTTTATAAGACTTTTCAAGAACAAGGTCTGGAAATTGAAATTTTTTTACTCTTGAATTTTTTCCAAGTTCCAAAAATGATCAATTCAATGTCCAGAATTGTCTCAAATTTAGAAATTAACTGTCATGAACTTTTTAGGAACAATAATTTTTTACATGCGATGATGTCATTTAATGATCTTGGAATTGACAAACAATCAACAATTCTCGGATTTTTTTTTTTTTTTTTCAAAAAATCAATTACAAAAAAAAATGCATGTATGGAAAATTAAAAAAACTACAGGTGCAATTTTTTCAAATATTTTTTTTTTTTTTTTCAATTTATCGTTTTGAAAAACAATTTAAATATTCGATGCCGGCTAATTTCAGTATCATGCCATTTAAGAGTAAAATCTGAACGAAGTTCATTAGTAAAGTCCAATTCTATTCTATTTAAAATTAATAAGCAATCGATAGCTTCCAGATGCGATATGTAACTGTTTGATTATCATGATACTAGAATCTGAATTTTCTGTGATTTCCTGTCTAAAATGAAATCTCCATCAGCAAAAAAAATTTTTTACAGCAAAACCGGAGTTCCCTTTTTAGACTTCTCTATTATTAAAATTTAAATTATCAATTATTTAATTAATTAAATAACTAATGAACACCATATCCAGGTCCATGTAATAAAATAAATATGCATGACTAAAATAATTAGATAAAATACAAAGGAAACTATAACTCGAATTCGTCTAAAAATAATAAAATAAACAAGACAAGTGAAATAACAAGAGCTACATCTACGTATACTCATCATCTCAAGCGACGAGGTGAAGCTCCATAATTACATACCATGGTGAGCAATTAAATTAATTCTTTCGCACTGTGTACTCACCTCACTGTTCAGCTACTGTGCATTTTCTTTTGCTTGATGCTTTCATCCACTATCTCACTACTTCCACCCTACCCTCCTTTAACCGCAACTTCTTTTACTTCCTCCAGTTCTACTTGCTCTTTTTCATCTTCTACCGTGAAACGGGTTTCATTTAATTTTACCTTGAGAATTCGTCAAGCAAAAAATTTATGAGGTTATCATAGTCTGCAAAGAATAACTTTAAGATATAAAAATAAATTAGATTTTTTAAAAAATTAAATAAATCTAGAGGAGAAGTCAAAAAATAAATTCATATCACACCTTATAAATTTTGATTTTTTTTTTCTTTTTTTAATTATTATTACATTTATTTAAACAATAGTGTGTGTCACGTCAAGAGATATTTTTTTTACATTACAATTTTCATTCACCAGTCACACAATTTATTTATTTTTTAAATCGTTCGCACGTTTGTCTTTTAACATGATACATAATCAGTATGAACGTTTTATTAATTAATTTATTATTTTTTATTATTTACAATGCGCTCTAGTATTTTATTTTAATTATTTATTAGATTTTTTTTTTTACTATAAAATTTTCTGATGCGATAAATTTACCGCGTAGTCGTTAAAATTATTCACGAATTTATTGGAGATTTCTGTCTCGTTGTGCATTTATTCCCAACGATAAATATTATTATTATTATTTTCTCTCTTCAGCAGCGTAAAGTCCCCATTAATTTTATTTTTTATTTTTTATATCCATTTATTTATTCTCTCTGTGATCGATCGATACCAGCGCCATACCAACGACATCTCGTTATTTTATTATTATTTTTTTTAAAACCACAATAAGTGAAGAAAAATGGTTTTTATTGTGCAATTAATATAATTTTAATAATATATAAAATTCATATATTTTTTTTACAATAAATAACATTTTTCTTCGTACATATCTTTTTTCTTATCATTTATTAATTACAATTTTTAATTAATCAAATTAAAAAAAAAATCAACTTGTAATTTGATAATTCCATTGTCCTCTTCGTATACATGATTAATATAATATATGATGAAAAAAAGGATAATATATAATTTATAAATAAAACATTGTCAAGTAGTTATTTTTTTATTAATTATTAATTAATTACTTATCGCATTAAAGTAAAAGTGGGAAAGTTGTAATTTTTTAAAATTATAAATTCTTATGTGACGATTAATCTTTCAAAAAAATCATAAACTTATACCTGAATTTTTTCTGAGCGGGAAAATTAAATTTACAATAATGTCAAACGTTTATATAAATTATTTAATATAATGTCTATTTATTTTTTCAAATTTAAATTGTCCACTGTCACCATGTGAGTTTAAATATTAAGGAGAGACGGTAACCAATTTTCGATTAAATTTAATTCAGATTAACAATGGAAACTTAACCTATAAACGGTGACCTTGGTCTGACAGATCGTTAATCAAATTTAAAACCAATAATTTTTTTAATGTTTATGTTAAAATATTAATCGATGTGAAGTTTCAAAATAAATAAAGTTCATAATATCATTAAATTATGTCTTTTTCATGAAGATATAGTTCTATTCATGTAAATACAAGTCCCTTTTTCAAAAATAGAAAAAAAATCTGTACTTCTAACAGCGGCCATTACTTGTAGCATGCAAATTTTTAGGGTTACTGTTGAAAGGTTAATACGGAGTCTATCAGATTTCCAGAATCTTAACAGAAGACTCAAAATTTCGTATTTCCAAAAATTCAACTTCAGAAACAACCAATTTAAATTTATCATTTACTTAACAAAGATCCGTTAATTTCTCTGAGTGTGAAAAAGGTCAGGTGGTGTTTAACCTTAAAGACATTTACTGTAACTCGATGGTCCAGCGTTCGAACTCAGGGTTAGGTGCCGGGCTAAAACAGCCATAGGGAGCAAATATAATATGAATATTTAGATAAATATGAGAATTCATGTTACAACCGATATTTTTTTCAAATTTATATCTGATGTTCAAAAAACAGATATTGGACTGTGCACCTCCCACTTTTACTCCAGTAACTAATAAAGTAATTAAATGTATGAATGACAAAGCATTAGAAATGTGATGAACAAGTCAACAGTCTTTGAATGTCAGCTCGTTGAGGTGCGTGTTTTATTAATATATAAAAAATCTATACACTCTAAAATTAATATATCTAATTAATTTTATTTTTCATATTTTTTCTTCAATAGCAATATCAATGTGTTTTATTTTTTACGCAATTTCATATCCATTTTCATTCGATAAATCGATAATTATGTTCACATTTATCCTCCGTTAATTGTCTAATTTAAGTTTTCATCTCTCATAAGCCTACGAGTATTATATTTTATTTATTTTTTTTATTGTTGATTAATTGAATAAACAAATTCATCGGTATTTAAAAAAAATTATTTATACGAAATGAAAAATTAAATTCATGGAATGAAAATTTAATAATTTAATTAATCAATTAATTTAATGTCTGAATTAATAAAAGTAATTAAAACTTGCTTTAAATTATTTAAACTTGTGGCATAATTTCCCGCTCGAAAGACTTTGGTATACACCGAGTGTCTTTTATTAAATATATTAATATATTAATATATTTATACATATTATATATATTTTTTAAATATCTATACACAATATACTCTAAATTTTTCAATAAACATTTTTTAAAATTTAATTTTTTCTTAATTATCAATTAAAATTTTTTCACTTAATGCCACTCAGTAATTTCATAAATTTATTTTAGTTATATTTTATTTGATTGTTCGTTTTTTCATTACTCGATATTAATTTGATTTCGTTTATAAAAAAAAAAATCAAAATATTTTTTTTCAAAATATTATAAATTTCCACGAAGTTAATTTATTGTTTATTGTTTCACTGCTACTTTATTTATATACTCTCGCCTATAAATATTTTATATTAATAATAGTAATCAATTTTTATATTCTTTACACATAAATTTTCACAATTTTTTTTATTTTAAAAATTTAAGGAAATATTCTCATTAAACCGGTGTAAAAAATCCAAAATCTGTTCGATAATTTTAATTTACAATTTTAATTATGGTTAGATCTTTAAAAAAATAAAAGAAGTTTTTAGAAGTCTGGTAAAATTAAAGTTATTCCGACATTGTGTGAGGAAGTGAAAGGACTTTCCTGTTTCCGACTAAATCGGATCTCACATCCCACCGGAGAGATATTTAAAAAAAAATAAGACATTATTTGTAAATTTCTTGAGGAGGATTTACATATCGGCTTGATTTCATTACCGTTATTTTTCAAAAACGACCATAAATTCACCATTCAAATTTAATTACCCTCAAAATAAAATAAAATAATTTTTTTTCACCACTTAATGAGGATACCTCCCTATTAATTAATTTTCACGGCCATTAATTTTTTAGCTCAACAAAATTTGAATTTATCTATTAAAAAATTTCAATCAACTCTAATTAAATTTTCGCATGCATCAAAACGAAAACAATAAAATATATATCTCAATTATTTCAAGCTCTATTTTTTTAATTTTCACAATAAATAATTTTATACAATCCAGAATGATAAATAAAAAAAATAAGTAATTTATAATTATAATTATTATTATTATTTTAAAACTTAAATACATACAATAATTATTAATATGTATTTTACACATTATTGGTAAACTTCATAAATTATTATTATTATTATTAATAATTATTATGTCTACTGATAACTTACCAAATTTACAATTAAACTTACGCATTAAAGATCGTCCACAGACCCAATAAATCCACTTGACTTTATAAAACAAATTTAAAATTTAATTTACTAATTTTTAAATATATATCACGATATTAATGACATTTATTTATATTTAACTGTTGCCTTGAGGACAAATAATTAAGTTAAACCAACAAATTCCCATATACAAACACCGTTCTTGAGAATACAATGTACACACGTACACATGTTCCACTGACAACAATAAATAAACTAAATACCCGAGGGCTATTGTTAATGCTGTATAAATCCACTTCTTTCGTACTCGGGTGTTATTTTCATTTTAATATTTATAGTTTACTTTAACGGATTATCGCGGGGGTTTAAATATTATTATTATTATTATTATTATTATTATTATTATTATTATTATTATTATTATTATTATTATTATTATTATTATTATTATTATTATTATTTTATTTATTTATGTATAGTTAGGCCTATAAATGTCCAGAATATTAGCTCATCTCAGTAGATTCGCCGTGAGAAGTGTGAGCAAGGCCAATAATATTGTTGGTGTTAGTCGACAACTACCCCCATGTTGCATTGCTGCTGGATGTTCACCTGCAATCAAATTTTAGTTTTTTTTTCTTGTAATTTATTGTAACATTATTAATTTTATTTATGAGAGAAATTGGAATAGCATAAGATACGAAAAAAAAATTTATTTACTGGATAGGGGAGGGGACTGATTTTCAAAATAAATAGAAAAAATTTTGAGCTGCTGTTAAAAAAAAAATGATTAGATCAAATTTTGTCATAAGTAATTTACATAAAAAAATGACGTTGCAAATAATTTTGAATAGTTTTTATTCTAAAACTAAAATCATTAATAGGGACAAGATTTTGGCCTTAACTTCGAAATGAATGGTTCAAATGTTTAATATTACGGCGAAAATATTGGTCTTATAAAAAAAGTTTTCAAACAAAAGTTGTAGGAAATTCATTTTTATAAAAAAAATGTCTCTTATGATTTTTTTATACGACCAATATTTTCACCGTAATTCCAAAATTTAGATTCATAATGAATTATTCAAATTTTTATTAATTATGAAAATCTTAATTTTGAAATTACGGTGAAAATATTGGTTGTATAAAAAAATCATTGGAGACATTTTTTCTAGAAAATAAAATTTCCTACAACTTTTATTTGAAAATTTTTTTTATACGACCAATATTTCCACTGTAATTTCAAAATTTGACACCATTAATTATTAATTGTTATGTTTAAATAAAAGCAAAAAATTCTGGTCCTAGTCATTAACATTTTGCGACGGACACTCACGATTTTTGAAAAAGTTTAGCAAAAAAAAATTCAAATTAATGATCAATTATATTTGCAAAAGTGATTTTGGATTATTTAAAAAATATTTTAAAAAACAAACTTTTTTATAAAATTTAGAATAAAAATTTTTAATTGAAAAATTTTTGATGAAAAAAAAATGATGGATGTTTTGGGATGATCATATTACCCTACTATTAATATAAATGCAATAAATGATAAAAGAGTCATTTCAATTTAGAGAAAGACTCAAAAACCACAAAATTTTAAGATGAAGCCTTGCTGCATTTTTTGCAGAAAATGGAAAGTTAGCGTTTCAATATAAACAAAAATTTTTACTTTTTATAGTTTGATTTTACTCTAATCGCCCTGTCAGCGAACAGTCAAGTTGCGAGTAAATGAATCTAAATGAGTTGAGCTGAGTCACGTACTCAATTTTATTTTTTATAACTATGGCCTTTATATATACATATATATTGCAAGAGAATAAAAAAAAGCTTTACCAGCCAACAAAATTATCGCTATA
Organism: Microplitis demolitor; assembly: GCF_026212275.2. Classification (NCBI taxonomy): domain Eukaryota; kingdom Metazoa; phylum Arthropoda; class Insecta; order Hymenoptera; family Braconidae; genus Microplitis; species Microplitis demolitor. Next base: position 3,372,811 of record NC_068549.1, on the reverse strand, counting down.
ATTTTTAAAAGCTTATGAACTTCAGTTAAAGTTAACTCATAATTTATGGCGAGAATTTAATAGAATGCACTTTTTTTTTTTTTTTTTATTAAAAAACCTCCAAACTTAAGTATAGAAAAACAAAAAATTTAATGTTTCTGCGCCCGAAAGATACCGCGTTTTTTAATTTTAATTTCCAATCAGTGAATGCTAGATTCTAGAAATTTTACTTACATAATAATTCAGTGTCCAAATTTTTTTTTAAACAACAATAATTTATTTTTCAATCCCAAAAATAAAATAATTTTATTTCAAACTTAACAGATTAAATTCTTAATAAAAAAAGTGTGAAATACATGAACGATTTTATTGAAAAGTATAAGAAAAAAAAAATAAAGTAAAGGAATGACATGGAAAACTCGTTATCATGATTAATTCACATTTTATTTATAAGTTTATGTACATATATATTTAAAATCAATAAATCACAATAATTTAATCCGCAAGACTCGATAAGACGATTTTAATTAAAAGTTTATAGCTGGACTTTAATGAAAAAAACAAAAAAACAAAAACAAGATAAAATTGAAGTTAATCTTAAGTTAATTATACTTATATTTTATGAAATCAATCAGTAAAAAAAAAGTAAGCTAAAAGTTTAAGTAATTCCCCTTTAAAAGTTCAAAAAGTAATAATTAATGGAATAAAAGTGCCAATTAATTCTTTTTGTTACCAGCAGTGAATATTTTAAAAAAGTTGTAGATATTAAATAACAGAGAAAATATAAGTAAAATAAAATTTATCAGAGTTATAAAATTGTAAAATGATGTGGCTGTTGATCAAGTAACGTGACACCTCGTTAAGAACTTTGACAATCTCGAGATTGACGCGCACCTGGAGCTCGTTAACTAGACTCTACACTAGATTTTATACAATATATAGATATATAGATATATTCATTGATATAAAGCATAGAAAATTGAATATATATATGTATATGTATATATGTTGAAGCTTTGGTGTTAGTGCTCGCGTTCTACGACCAGAAGCATCAGGAGAAAGCTTTTGATCTATTGCTAAAAGGAAAATGTCATGGATAATTTAGTATCTCGTTAGTTAACCGATCGTGCGAGTCTGCTAATGTAATTTTCGATTTATTAAAAATTACAATGTTAGTTTCAATTCTCTTTAATGGTGCATTTTTCATTTTACATATCTTCAATGCATGATTGAAATGTCTTGTTTTTATGAAAATTTATCTGTCAATTATTTCAATTTATGACATCCAACAAGAATTTTTTTTTTTTTTTCTAACTTTTAATCAATTTTTGCAACTGATGTATATAAATATATGAACTTTTTATTTAATGTATGTGAAAGTCTAGTTAAAATTAAAAATTATTCAATTTATTCAGTTTCAGAGTTTTATGCTCAAGGATTGTATGGTAACTTTGTGAATTTGTAGTTTTAATTTTTAATATTTTTTTTTTTTGGACTAAAGTTTATTTAATGGATTAAATAAATAATTTATGGTGAATATTGAATTTATAATGAGCTTAAGTAGTGGCTGCTAATTTCATGGAAAAATTAATTTTTTTTAAATAAATGAGAAGACTGGAAAATATTTTATATAGATATTGATTATTGACTTTGAATAATTATTATATAATGTGGTAACTTAAAACTCACGACATCATTATATATATCATAATAATTTATTCATTAAAATATTTGGAAAAATGTGATCAGTACGACAGCCCTGGTTGAAATTTTTCGGACTTCTGTCTTAAAAACTCAATTCTTAAGTTCTAAAGACTTTTTCAGAGTTCCAAAGACTTTTTAAGACAGAAGTCCGAAAAATTTCCACCAGGGAGAGTATACTGTATTTCGCGATACTCGTTTAGCATTTAGAGGTTAGGGCAAGACTAGAATTGCGAAAGTACCTTATACGGATCGCTTCTTTCACGATACATGAGTGTGAATGGAGCATAAATCAGTAAAATTTAAAATTATAAATAAATAGAGTAAACAATTAAAAAAATAATATATATAAAAAAATGCACTTATTAATTTTTTAATTTTTTAAATGCGCATTTTTTTTAAATTTTATTTTATCAATTATTTACTATATTTATTAATAATTATAAATTTGTCTGATGTCTGTTACTAAAGTTAGCCGACGTCTAATAATTTTTGAATTATTTTATAAACGATAAATTATAAAAAAAAAATATTTTGAAAAAATTGCACCTATGGCTTTTTCAATTCTCTACATGTGCATATTTTTAGTTTTTCTCCTATTTGTAATTAAATTTGAAAAAAAAAAATCCAAAAATTGTTAATTGTCTGCTTACTTCAGGATCATTACATTTACACTCATTCACGATACGCATATTCCTACACGAAAAAAAAGAACTGTCGCTGCAACGGGAATAGGTCCTGTAGCATGAGTTTGTCGCTGCAACAGAAAATTTCTGTAGCAGATACAGAAAGAATCTTTGGCTGCAAAAGGATTGGTCTTGTCAATATTACAGGGATTCCTGCTGCAGCAACAGTCATTGTTCTTCCGTGTATCCATTAGATCGATCCAATCACGATACTGTTTTATCCGTATAATGTCTTACCTTTCCCATGACTTAAAGTATCAATCGATTCCTAATTAAATTGAAAAGCTTTTTTCCATTAAGGAGCCATGATTCGTAAAAGTATTCAGATCATTGATCACATTGAAAAGTCTAGTATAAAATTTATACTAGCGAGTAAACACGATTGAGTGAGCATTTTCATCTGTTACCTCGGTAAAATGTAGCAATGCTCCAACAATTGAAATAAATTTGCGTAGCTCGACCCTTTGGAATAATAGTAGTAAATACCACTGAATAACGTTTAATATAATGCAACAATAGTTTCAGATTTCACCAGATGTAATTTCACTATATATATATATATGTATATTTGTGTTTGTGTGCATTTAGTAATGCGATGTATAGAAGAAAGTGTGAAAATAGTCGTGCAGAAGGGAATGGATGAAAATTAACGTAACATAGTGTACTATATGACTGCATAATAAATTAATGTTGATTGTATAAGTTGAAGAGAGCATGAGAGTGTTTACCAATAAGAGAGAGTAAGAGTGTCACCACATTGCCGGTCATCGGCGTTATTTGAAACATGGCTGATTACACAAGAGAATTTACCACAAATTTCAATTATTTAGTGATAAACCTATCCTATCTATCCCAGTGTATCCTAGTACGTGTGTTTGACTAGTGGGAAGTCGCGGTCAACCGGCTATCCGGTCACGGCACATACGATCTGCCTGTATTAACACTATCGCCTCTCTCTATTTTACATTATCGTACTTTATTTTATTTCGTTGTATTATATATTGTATATTTTATATTTATTCATTCATATATCAATGATCCATAAATTAATTGCATTCGGGCAATCCTCTTTTATGTATTCAGAGCAATCAGTGCATTAATAAAAATTATTTTTTGATAATTAGTTATGGTAATTTAGTACACTTTGATAATGCGGTAACGGAGCTTAAAATTTATGATAAATAATTTTTTTAAAAATATTTTTAGATGCTCAGAAATTTTTTAAAAAATATCTAAATATTTTATTGAACAAAAATTTTGGGGTAAAATGATCATTGAAAGAAATAAAAAAATTTTTTTCTTCAAAAATTAAATGAACTTTGTTAATTATTATGATGATAAAAAAATGATGACATTGATCTTGAAAAAAGTTGCGATATTATAAAATAAATAATTTATAAAATGTAAGAATGACAAAAGCACTCTTCGTAAATCAGGTTATGTTTTAAACCAAAGAATAAATTAGGAGAGCAAAAACTAAATAAGTCGGATGAGTGAGAGGTTGAGCGAAGTAATAGGACAGCGGCTGTCCATACTACAAGACACCAATGTCCGCTACTAAGAGTGACAGGTGGGTAAGGGTCGTATAAAGAAGCCACTTACCATTCAGAACGTGGACCATTACGCTTGCAGGGTTTGCGTTGCTGGGGATGCAGGTGTAATTTCCGCTGTCGGTTGATCTTGCTTGCGTCACTAACAGTTTACTCGTCGTACCGCTCTCCGTTTTCTCCGTTTCCAGGGAGACACCGCCCCTATGGTGAACGCTAGATTATCAAACATACCTTCGTATCTACCTTCATTTTTACTCACAATTTTTCATTTTCATTCTTACTTTACTTATGTCATAATAAAAACTTTCGTAATCTTTTCATTAACCACTACATATTTAACTGTTCAGAAGATTTCATTTTATTAAAATAAAATATAATAATCATTTTTTTCAGGTATAAGTAAAAATTTAAATGTCTATTGTAATATATGAATTAGTTACTCAAAAACACGACTGACTCACTAAAATATTTTAAATTTTCTTTGCTTTTAATGGCGATAGAAATTTAATTTCCAACTCTGTTTATGTCTAGTAAACCGGAAATGAGATATTACTTTTGAAGGAAAAAATTTTCGTTGTCAAAAAATGTTCACTTACTACCTAGAGGAAATTTTGTCATCTAAAGCAAAATGGCCATCCCAAAATTTTTGGCAAAAAAAAAAATTTAGTAGTAAAACATTTTACACTGGGTGGTCGATTTACCCCATCTATTAAAAGTGAACATTTTTTTTATCAAAGACTAATTAGTGATTTTCCATAGACTTTTTTTTTTACTTAATACAAAAAAAATTCAAAGTAATAAAGTTTGAGTTCACCGATGTAATTATTAAGTAAATAAAAATAAAAATTATACCTTGGACTGTCAAAATCAACTACTGCGCTACCATGATGCCACGTGACACTACTTGGGGGTGTACTTTGGACGTTAACTTTGCATGTAAGACTGATAGTGCTGCCTTTTTTTACATAGACGTCTTCAGCGCCCAGAATTGTCGCTTGCGCCGCTGGAACAATAATTTTAAAATTTTTCTATTTATTTTTTTTTCAGCCAATAAAAAATATCTTCAATGCAACTTGTGCTATATATTTATATATTCAAACGGAGGTAAAATTATAAACTCACTGACAATCTCAAAAAATAAAAAAAAGTATATATAAATAAGAATACCTAAGTAACATATGTGTACCGAAATCTCATCCGTTAAATTTATGATGCGAAGTCGATCATGACGTGACTTACGATTACTTTAGAGCTTATTGATGAAAAAAGATTGGTTTTTTTTCGAAAAATTTTCTCTTGCTTTATTTAAAATGAATCTGTTGCCGGAAGTTATCTATCTTTCAGATGACCACAGAGAACGATTTATCAGACGTTCTCTGCTCTGATTCACGTCGTTGAATCGTATCGCTCATTCAGCGACTTTGCCATCCTCGTTATTCATGCTTCAGATATTCAACGACTTTTAGAATAAGTGGAAATAAACTCTTCTAGATTATCTCGATATTTTTATATTTAATGTCATATTATCAGAATAATTCCTATCATTGATGCACAATAAACAGGAAAAAAAAATATTTCACTTAACAAATAATTATTTTTTTTTCTTATTAATTAATTTTTCATGATACCAGCATCGAAATTTAATTTCAGAATGCAGACAATCATGAAAAATTTAGTGTGTACTCAGGATGAGACACGACTTCAGACTGCGGTGATGTCAACCAACTTCACCCTGGTCTGAAATCGTTTTGTTTCATTCCTTGTCACATAATATACTATTTACAACCATAAATATTGAATTTATCAGCATTAATAATTTAATTATGTAGTATAGCATTTATAAAAAAATTGTTTTATAATCTATAGTTTTTTTTCTTTAAAAAATTATCTAACCTGATTCAAATTTCCGTCGTACCGCGTTTGACTTGACATCGGGGACTGGATCAGTCTCTTAATGAAGTAGGAGATGGATAAACAGAAACAAAAAAATTATATTTTAGAATTGACCATAAAAAATTATTTAATTTAGTATTTTTTATTCTTAAAAAAAAAAAGCAGACTCGATTGCAATGAAAAATTTATTTGTTGTGTTTTATTTTTGTCTAATTATAAAAAAAAAAAAGTTAATAATTATATAAACAAGGACGATATAAAAAATAATGGTATTGTATGATTAATTTTGAACATCGAATTGTTTAGTATTTGTAATGCAAATTACTTGGCAAGTACAAGGTACAAGGGCTTGCGCTAGATTTCACTGGCAAATATTGATAGTTTGTAGCTCTCACTCTCTCACTTGAGAGTAGAACCAGTTAGATAACTCAGTTTACTGTTAAAGAGAAAATCGAGTGAGTTTGGGATCTATTAAAGGGATGGCGCAGAGAGTTCAGGAGCACAGTAGAGTCAACCACACAGAAGGCGGCTCACAGAGGGAACAATTGTGGGCACGAGAATGTAGGTGAGAGGATAAGATATAGATACTGAGACGGGAGAAAGTGAAGTTGAGGATTCGCAACTGAATTAATCAGTGTGCTAGTCAAGGTGTAACATCCTCAGTCTACTACTGATGCAACAACCGACCCTCAATTGTACCAGATTGTCGTGACAAGACGGTCATTAAGTCAATCATCGGCTCTCTATTCCACTAAATTTATAATTATCTACTCAGCTATTTTCAATGCTAGATTTATTATCATTTTTTTTTTTTTTTTAATTATATTCTATTGAGATTTATCATCATAAAGGTGCAAAAAGAATAGCGTATCAATTACTGACATACCTCTGAACATAAAAAAATAATAATAGTTGTTAATCTCCGAAAGCAACATTAGCATGCTTGTGTAAAATAGGATATTACACACCAAGAGAGGAAAGTTGGAGATTCAAACCCGAGTAATTGTCTATCCGAGACGAAGAAGGGGGTGGAAAACACGCGGGTTGGGATGTCCTGTCTTCCTTCGTGGTGTGTATTCGATTTTTCATCAGATCTATGCATCAAAGTTCAAATTTTTGTCTATTTATGAGAAAAATGGCGCATGAGCTAATTTTCTAATTTTCTCATAAAAGAAAACTACGAATTTCTTCCCTCTAAACAGGGCAGGAATTTGAATTTTCAGTGCAGGTATGGTGAAAAATATATATGTGGTTTGTATGTTACATATCGATACTGCCATTTTAATATGCCCTATCCCACATTTGGGAAATTTTTCAGGAGACGATAAAAACGTTTTACGGTCGGCAAAGAAAAATTATTTGTATTATGTTTACATTGGTATAACCTACAAATTTATTTTCATGTTTTCATACAATACATGCATTTGTAGTGAATAAATAATTTTGAATTATATGCTGTAAGAAGAGTCAAAAATTATGCATCATTACCTTCTTACTCATGTCGTCAATTGGTTCCTTATAATTAACTTAAAATTAAAAATGTTAAGCGTGACTAAATCTATACGAATGTGGGATACGACATATTAGAATGCGCGAAAGTCTGCGCGTGGGATACGACATACTAAAATATTTATTTAAAAATACTAAATAAACAATTTGACCTCTAAAATTTTTACATAAGCTGCACATTGTTACAATGATTCCATTTTTTAAAAAAAGTGAAAATGTCAAATTTTGTGGGATAGGGCATATTAAAATAGCAGTATCGATATATAACAAATATGTCCGATAAGTGTTGAGTATATGTTCACATGTATGTCAATATGATTATATGTTAGCGCAAAAAAAACCAAATATGTCACATATATGTTACATAGATATATATTTGTGTACGGTTATAATTATCGGATTTAAAAAATGAATAAAAATATAATGGAGTGTCAATAATTGATATACTATTAACACCTCAGTGATTTCACGTAATATAAAAAAAAATAATAATTAATTAGTTCGTTAATTAAAAATATATAAAAGTGTGATTGAAAAAAATTAACATTTTTTTTATACGCAGTCAGAATAAGTGGGCATTAGAAACAAAGTTAATTAGTATGAAAATCAATTAAGTATAGCCGCTTGAATATTTTCAGCTTTATATATTATTTCACTTCGAATTCCATAAAATATTTAAAGTTTAATAATCCACTCAAACAAAAATTCATTAAAACTATTGCAAAAATGATTTAATATGAAAATTGTCGGCTATTTCAATTATAAAATATACCTTTATCTTTTTAGACTACTGTTAATTATTTTCTAAACTCATAAACTGATAAAAAGATAATTAAAGGTAAATAATTATTACAAGGTCCATAATTAGGTCATTTACCTTATTATCGTATTTAATACTAAAATTAAAATTAAAAAAAAATTTTTTTAATTAAGTATCCATAATTAAGCTCATTGAATTTGTAGCTAGTTTTAGAATTTAATAAAGTATTCTAATGAATTAATTAATTATTAATTTCTCAAGTATTTAATATCGAGGGTAATCAAATAATAAGTATAATATTGTAGTTATAATTTTACTTTGTAAGTAATTAATTTATATAAATTAATTAATTATAAATTCCTGTTATTGATGGGTACCAATTGATAATTATCAATCACTAATTAAGTTAATTATATATAATATCTGCTTCAATTTATTTGTATATTATCCATAGGATCGATTAAAATCAGCTTGATTGAATTAATTAAATTAATTAAACTGTGTTAATTATTATTCATAATTCGTGATATCACTGTAATTTAATATTGAGTGTCCATGTCAACAGGACAGTCTAATTGAAGATAAATAATTACGGTTAATTGAGCGGATATTTACCTTCGACCCTCAGTGCAAAGGCCATCTTAAGTTTAGGCTCAGTATTGACCTGGCACTCGTACAGTCCAGCGTCTCTCGGCTGGACATAATCGATTATTAGACGCCACTCGTCACTTCCCTCTGGATGCTTTACTGAAAATCTCGCGTCTCCAGTGTACGTCACTAACGACGATGTCAGGATGTGAATGTCCTTCATTCTCATCCACGATATCTGTAACAAACAATTTTTTATTTTTTTTTTTTTTTTTTATTTTTCAAGACCTTTAGTATGTCCATAATAGAACACTCGTGAGGCTACTCTCCGACATAATTTTTATTTTTGTGTAATTTATGTAGCATTCATATACTAGGCTTTATATATGTTGACATTTATTTTGGCGGTAAAAAAATATTTCAAATAAATTTGATGTCTATATTACATATATTTTTATAAATATGTAATATTTCATAAATTTTCAAGTTATTTGAAATTTTTTAATTTTTTTAAATTATTAAAAATTTTCAAATTATTCGAAATTTTTAAATTATTCGTAAAATTCAAATGACTGTATATATACAAATCACACGAACGTTAAGTTTGGATGCAGTCAAATAAATATTTTTAAAGTTTTTTATAATTTATAATTATCAAACATTTTTAATTTTATGTATTTGAAGATCGGAAGATTTTTTGCGAAACAAAAATACAGAAACAAAGTACAAAGTAAAAAATCTATGGGATCCAGATTTTTGAAATAGCTCGCAGTTGTTAGTATGTCAGCCGAAAATTGCAGGCCAAACTACCCCTCAAGCAGTAAAATTACATAAATTTTTTTCACTTTCATTGCGCGAAAAACTTTCCGATGTACAGGTACATAAAATTTTAAATGTTTAAAAATTATTCCTGATTTTCGAGACTAGCGGTTTAAAAATCTATAAATTTCTGAATGACGTCTTTATTTAAAAAAAATTATTTTAACACATTATATAGCCTTCGTTCAAAAAATAATGAGTGTCAGTCAGTTAAAAAATTTAATGATTAAAAAAAAAATTTAATTGAACAAAAAGAGAAGTAAATACTTGAAGATCTATTACATGAAAAATTATTGCAGCAGAAATAACCCAAGCAATTAATTTTTATAAAAATCCTTATATTTATGTCCATGCTAACCATAAATTTTATATAATCTGTCTATTAATATATAATTTAAAAATTTGTAAGCCTAGTTCTCGATATTTGTCCTGAGACATATATAATTTTTCTAAACAAATAATTAATTTAAAAGTAAATATGAAGGACTACATGCTAGTAACGTTAATGAATGTTAAAATTGTTCTTGACATAAAAAAAAAAAAAAGAAAAAACTCTTAAGTTGTTAAACGTATGTTCCAAGTGTTTGAGGATTTTCTCACTCGTTAATTACCCCCATGGTAAGACTCACAAGTTGTGTCGTTTTCTCAGATACTTTTCTTACTTTTTTTTATTTTCTCCGCTGGCTCTTCTGCTTCTTATTCGTCTTTTATTTTATTTTATTTTTTTTTTTATTACTTCCTCTAGCACTTTCAACATTTCCTTGAGTTTAACGAGTCTAGAAGAAGTGGACAGACAAGACGGAAATGTTTTCTGGTTTTCTTCTATTACGATTTTTTATTTTTTCTCACTTATTTAGAAATAAAGAACTAATTGAAGTACTTATTTACTATATTCATCATATATTTATTTATTTTTTTTTACCCTTTGACTCTTCTTCATATTTGAAAAATAATAAATTTCATTCAATTATTTAAAAAAATTTTTTTTGTGAGTTAAATATTCATTGAAATTAATGCAAAATAAATAACTGGACTTTTATTTTCAGGAGTGTATAAAAAATAAAAGGCAGAGGAAAAAAAAGTTGACGATGAAATTCGATAGAGGAACACAGAACGTGTACGCTTGAGAACATAAGCGAGAACGAGAGTAGTGCTATTAAAATGTAAATTTAAAATACAATTTCCGTCTTTTAACATCCGGGTTGTTTTAAAAGGACGTACTTCTTGTAACCAGATTTTATCGTACTTATACAATGACAAACAAGTTAACAATTGTTTAATCAATTTTTATTTTTTTATTATTTAAAATTTAATTATTATTTATTATTCAAAAATTTTTTCTATAATTTATAATTTATTTTTTTTGTAATCCTGTTTATTTGATGGGTTGTAAAAAAAAAAAATTATTTTGTCGCAGTAAAAATCCCTGACCATGATAAATAATCACAAATACTAGGGGATGATATTTTTTACTATTGGGATAAAAAGACAACCAGTGAAATAACGATTAGACATCTGGTTATTGATTCAGAAAAATTAATGATATTCTCTAACTTTGATATGAAATTTTGAAATCAGGAAGAAATTTGATCACGAAATTTTTTAACTGATTAGGAAAATTGTCGAAAAAAAATAAGATATTTAAATTACTTTCATTATAAATTTAATTGACGAAATTTAAAATTTTTTCAATGTACAGCTTTGAACGACTTTAAGATTGAGACTAAAATTTATATAGAAATCGACTGTAATAAGAACTAAAAAGTTGATTTTTAACGACATTGAAAAACTAGAGTTCGAGGATTTTAATATTGGGTATGAAATATCTCAGTCTTTATTTAGAGTAGTCTATTAATGAAGAATAATCACGGGAGAGAGGCAAAATGAACCATGGGTTCTGAAATTTTTTTACAAATCTTATAATAAGACAAAATGGCTACTATGGCCCAAAGTAGACTACCAAAAGTTCGAAAAAAATTTTACATCAATTTTTTTTTAATTTTTAGAAAATAATTTTAATTAATTATTTATCGCTTTTGAATTTAATTTTAAAATTAAATTTAATTAATTGTCTATTTACGTGATGTAAAATTTTAGTGTGAAAAATCTGAAAAAAAATTATTCTGCAAAAAAAAAAAAAGTGATAGATTATAAATATTTTTCCTTATCCTTAGCAATATTTTTCAGTCTCAAACTATAAATACTAAAAAAAAAAAAATGAACTCAAGTAAATTTTTTTTTTCTTAAATCTCAAGGTGAGCCCTTGGGCAATTTCATAAGCTGGGGATTTAGTTGAATCTCAGACGAACAAACTATTCGTTTATGTCTACAAAACATGAAAAGAGCAGTAACTGTGCCAGTAGCAGAGAAGCAGTGCCAGTAAAGAAAAAGTAGTAGTGCCGGTAATAGTCAGGCAGTCTTTTGTCTGACGTCTGACCGCAGCTCAAGTATTATCCCTCGCGTCTTTCACTGTCATTCTTACGACTCAACATCAGACATCCTGTACAAGAGACTATTTCACTTATATACTGGCTTTAGAAATGTAATGAAAAATTCGAGATAATATATATTTTTAAATAAAAATATTGAAGCTTTTAAAATTAAATATTTAATTTAAATCGATTACTAAAAAAGCATTTTTAAAATATTTATTATTAATGTTAAGTTGTCAAAGTATCTCAACCTTTCGCAGTTACTTTATTTTTCCGTATTTATTTAGTAGTATTTACTTTTATATCTCTGGCAAAATGATATATTTATAACTTGAAATAATATTTTTGTAACTTGTGCTCTAGAATAAAATAAAAAAAATCATTTATTAGCTTTACTCTAGTTTTTTTTTTGTTCCTCTTTAAATAAAATAAAATATCTAATATTTTAAATAAATTTTTTGTTGGCAGTATGATCCGGGTGACCAGTTTGCCCTACTTCTGATGTATGCGTAATTATTTTCTATCAAAAAAAGAGATTTACTATTTATATTAATATTATTTTATATATTGTATAATATATCACATTATAATATTCATATATTTTATCATATGTTTTTACATATAAAGCTTTTTCATGCGGGTTCGCTCAAAATTCACTTTAAATTCACTCCTAATTTTTTACAGTGTATATAATCGTAAATAAGTCATTCATTCCAGCGAATAGACATCAAAACAAATCCAATAATAACAATAATAATAAGATAAGGAACTATTACATATATTATCGTAATCGATTAAGCGTTGTGCAAGTAAGCAGAATAGAACGATTACAGTTTCTGTGAATAAACCATCTCAATTTAAAAGACAGCAAAAAGATATAGAGAATACAAAAGGGGTTGAGTAAATCGTAAAAAGAGAGATGAGAAAGAGGATAGTGAATTTAAGATTCCCAGTATAAAGCTGAGTTAAAATTTGTTATTTTCTGCTTAGGTCAACTCGAAAGATTCAGAAACGCTGCTTTCCATCTTGTTGCCTTACCCACCACCCATTTGGCTTGTTGGGTTGTACTGAATCTCCATTTTCCTTTAATTTATTCGTATAACTAAAATAAGACGTTATTTTCCTACTGCCTCTACTGCTGCTGCAGTTTCTTCTGTACTACATTTTAAAGACTACAAAAATACCTAAGTACAATCTTGTATTAAGGCGATGAAGGCTAAATATAAAATAAAAAATGAAATCATTAAATATAGATAAAAGGAATACTTCAATTTTAAGATATATAAAAATATAAAGCAAGAAAACAGTCAAAGAAAACGCGCGGAATGAATTTATTGCAATAAAAACGAAAAAGTTATATTTCCAATTCTTATACTGAAACGACGTCATAAGTTTTTTATATATATTTTTTTTATATATTTTATTGCTATTCATTTTAATAAAATTTTTTTTCATGCTTTTTGATGTATAAATCGCCTTCAATAATTTATAAATCTTTTTCAAAAACTTGGATGAAAAAAATTTTTTACATACCTCAAGATCTATTTAACTATGGCTCAGTTACAAATGTCGTAATTGACAAAATTGACATCAATTTTTTTTCTGCAATTTATTTTTTACACCGATGTCCCTAATTTTGTGGGTTTCGACACTTGTGACGTAGTCGATCGATAAGTGAGTATATAATTTTTTAAAAAATTTAGTATTCGAAGAACCAAAAAAGAAGATGACTGGTAGACATTAAGATAAATTATATATATGACCCTTGACAATATATCAAATGGATTTGATATTTTTCAGAGCCGATAATTAACCGGTTTCTCGTATACAATTAAGAGTAAATTTTTTTTATTAAATATAATCTAGAGTATCATAAATAATTTATAAATTTATAGACATTGGGATCTAAAACTGGTTTAGCAATTTCGAGAGCGCTGGTTCGAATATACAATGTCTATATTGACATCCCAAAAAGGCAATAGCAGTCATTGTAAAGAGTAGCAGGTATACATGGAACAGTAAGCGAGATAGAGAGATATAGATGGGAATAGAAATAGAAATAGAAAAGTGAGAGAGATTACAGTTAAATGTGAAGGATACAGAGTATGGAGGGTATAAAAGCGAGAGAGATAGAGTGAGTAGAAAGGAGGAGGAGGAAACTGGCGTCACGATTCTAACGCGATTCAGTCTACCTTGCACGTAGCACTTATTGGCCGAATGCCGAGTGCACGCAATCGGCAGATTTATGAACCCTTCAATACGAACTGGACCACAGGCAAGGGCAGCGTGAGGACGGAGGCAGTTGCCTACTGTACCGTTGTGGCTGTAGGAAGAGAATCGAACGAGAATGAGAATGGGAGCGGCGATTTGCCTGAGGAATATCAAAGAGGAAACAATGCCACTGGGTTGCGGTAAAAAAATTGTCAAATGCTTTAAAATGCTTTGGTATATATAAGAGTGAGTAAAAAAATAAAGGGAGTGAGAAAAGAGGGAATGAGGTGGAGCTTGAAACTAGGATACTAGGAGTTCGCTGGGTGGAAACTTATTTATTGGTGGCTTTCGACGCCGCACTTGATTTACTGTGTACTCTATGAAATAGTTTTTTTTTTTTTTTGAATAATAATAGTTTGAAATTTTCGATTCCAGACATGTTACAAATTTTGATACTGATAATTTACGTGGTTACGTGATTAGTGATGACAATTTATATTATTTTTAAAAATTTGCTATGCTTATATTGAAAAAATATTTATAAATTACTCTAGACTGGTCTGTTGACTCATTTTATTTTTTTTTGTTCATTTGGTCCTTTTTTTATCCCACAGAAAATAGATGAAGATCTACTGAAACCTAAATTTGGCACTTTAATTAGAGCCTACAAAATCGGTTACGTCGATCGTAATGATGGAAAAATCAGATCTGCGGAGTTCTAAGCCATTTCGAGATCTTTTGTCAGACTGATAAATAATTCTAATTTCAATTTGAAAAGAGATTTCCAAATCTATTGAAATATATCTATATAATTGTGGAATAGAAAGAGATCAACTGAGACTAGTTAAAAAAAAACTACAGTCGACTTCCATTAACTCGGTTAGTCTACGGAGGAGCGGAAATTTCGACTTATCGAATGCCCCTTCTTCTTTAATGAGTAAATTCCACGCATGCGCTCTTACATGATATTAATAATGCATATATGAATCTATAAAGACACATACAAATGTATAGCAGTGGGTGGGAAACAATAGGGGGTAAAATTAAGGGGAAGCCCCTTTTTCTAAGTCTTCATTGTAATCAACAGATCAACTCAATAGACTATAGACAGTCGTTGGAGTTTTCTCATTTATCTTATTTGATTAAATATCACAATATGGTTCTAATTAATGAGTAATTTAGTTAAACTGATTTATCAAATAATTTAGATGACATCAAAGGAAGCCTACTACAAATGTTCAAATAACTTGCTTAGAGCTACTAAAACATAATCAAATAATTAATATGGTTTGATTTAGAACAGTGTATATGTACGTATAACTGAATAATAAAACGATAATCGTTAACGAAATAAAATTAAACAATATTAAATAATGATAATGTATGCGCAAGAGAAATGTGTACAGCTTCTCTATCCACATACGCACGTACTAAATAAATAGGCTACGATTGCGTTTAACTGGGAGAAAGAGGCATACATATATATATATAGAAGTTGAGTACCGAACTGTAGAATAATAGCAGCAGTGAGCTCTCGCGTTTAAGCCACAGGGTATTTATCCACGACGAAGTGGATTAATTATCGTACACTCATCTCACATTCTACCTTGTGATAATTCGCTTCAACTATATATACACACGCACACACAACCACATATATATAAGCGGTATTTAGTGGTTACAGTGATAAAAATAGTAAAATGTTGAAGCATGTTGTAAATATGAAATGAAAATTCAGTTATTAATATTTTAGACTAATTTTAAGTTAAAGTATTTAACTCGTATTTTTATTATTAAATAATTTAAGAAGGTGAATTTAAAAAAAAAAATCAGAAAAATGAATAATTAACTGAAATTTTTTGCATTATGATAATAATAACCGAGTTTGTGTAAGCTGGGTTTTTAATACTCTGAAAATGTATTATTTCTATAATTAATTTCCAGTTTATTTTTCACTGTAGGATTTTATACTCAAGTGTCATTATTGTAGAGATTATATTAATTTATTTATTTAAATATCTATAATCATTTGTGATGATAATTAATTTTAGGAGACAGTTATAGTTTTCACTGCGAACGCGATTAAATATTAGCATTCAAAATTAGTTAAATAAATAAATATAAGTAGCGGTTGTTATTTAAATGGTTAATAAACATGAGTTGATATTCAATAGTCCCCTAGAGGAGGAGGGGGCAAAGTGGGCCGCTCAAAATTTTCTATATGTCAATAAATTCGGACGGATAATAAATTTATCGAAATTTCTTATATAATGAGGGATAAAATAGACTACCTAAACTGTTTATTAAATATAATTTATTAAGAAAGTTACAGATAATAAAATTACGTTGCTAAGTTATATCACAGTAGACTATTAAAATAATTTTTTATATCATTAAAATACAATTGTTTTATTGTTATTTGCAAATATCACACGTGTAAAGAATAAAAAACTTCAAATCCGAAATTTTTTTGGAGGGCCCACTTTGCCCCCAATTTTCGTTTTTTAAATTTTAATGGACGCAGCATAATGAAGTGAAAATAAGTATCAAGGGTCTAAAAAAAAGTAAACGCGTAAAAAAAATTAATAATATAATTATTTTATGTTCCTGAAGTTAGTAGATAATTAGTAATTTTCGGATTTTTTTTTTCAACAAATAAATTAAAAAAAAAAATCGAAAAATATGCGCATGTAGAAAATTTTAAAAACTACAGGTGCAATTTTTTCAAATGTTTTTTTTTTTAATTATTTACTGTTTAAAAAAAAGTCCAAAAATTATTAGACATCAGCTAACTTCAGTATCATAATTATTTTCCTTGAGGGGCCCACTTTGCCCCTGTTTCCCGAACATGAACTCAGTCAGTAAAAAAAAGATAGTGATTTTAAAAAATAAAATAATTGATCTGACATTTTGGGCATCAGCGCCACAGATCTGAGGCCTTGTCCAGATATATCTGGTCGAAAAATTTTTAAACACGAGAGTTTTTTTTTTATACAACTCTATCGTTGTTCTGTACAAATAATTATTATATAAAAACAAAATAAAAGTTTAGTTTTATATTGCGATAAATAAAATTTATGAAACACAAAATTGTCATGTAATGGATTGTCATTTCTTGTCTTATCGCGTCGTTTAGTTCCATTACATCACAATTACGTGGAGAGAACAATTCAG
This sequence comes from Microplitis demolitor, assembly GCF_026212275.2. Taxonomy (NCBI): domain Eukaryota; kingdom Metazoa; phylum Arthropoda; class Insecta; order Hymenoptera; family Braconidae; genus Microplitis; species Microplitis demolitor. Next base: position 3,355,509 of record NC_068549.1, on the reverse strand, counting down.
AATCCATTTCCTCTACACATGCACTCTATAATGCTATGCAGTCAAGTAGCATTAAGTTTAGAATGATATTTTCAGTTGATAGTTACCGTAAAATAAAAGTAAAAAAAAGCAAATAACTTTTCGAGTTATCCAGTGAGTGAGTGGCAATGAACTGATGGTGATAGAACGCAGTTGTAAAAGCAAAATTATCTATCCTTATAAAAAAAAAGCGCTTTCGTAGCGTTGACGTTAAATTTACAAGTTTTAAATAAAAATTTAATCTAAATTTCACAACCAACATTTTACAGCCGTGTCAAGAGTTGTAACTATAAAAAAGTCTATTCATTTTATTCGTTCTTCCTGTTTATTTATTTATTTTTTTCTTTTCTAAACAATTTTTTTAAGCTTTTTATTTTGAATTAAAAACTCAGTAGATAATCGAGTTTTTATATGAATTAATTCAAACTACCGCGCAAACAAATGCAGTGGCTTAAAAAAAAAAATATAGATATAGTGCAGATTTTACGGGACTGAAAATTATAATTGTTTAAAATTTTTTTTTCATCGTACGATAGATAAATTCAACATCCGTCTAAATTTCTTGAAAAAAAGAATAAATTTTTTTTTCGATACAGGGGATTTGGGAAAAATTTTTTAAAGTAAACTGCAAAAAAAATTTCAAGTAAATTTAAATTAAATTTTTACACTCGAGATAAAATTTAAAAAAACTCAGTACACACTTTCCTTAATTCCTACACTAAACTAATTACTCCCTTTTTTCGAGGAAGTAATTTGTAATTCAAACTTTAATGCCTCTAAAAAAAAAGAAAAAAAAAATAATTCATCACCAAGCGAGTACACAGATTTTACAACGTCTATCTACGCTACTCTTTATAACCTTGACCTTTTTTATAACCGAGGGTTTAAAAAATTTTAAATGCTCCTAAAACTAATGTCTGACCATGAAGCTTCAAGTGACACCTGCGCAAAAATAAAAAACTACGTTTTTTTTTATCATACAAATTTTTAAGAAATATAAAATTCCCATGAGTAAGACGTTGATCAAGCCTTTGAATGAAATAATTTAAAAAAAAATTCGTAAAAGTAATTGTCCTTTGAAGAATTAACTTTGATGCATCTCTAGACAAAAGCGTCTCTCTAATTTTCTTTTCTTTTATTTCCTTTTATACGTTCACACTTTGAGGAGTATCAAAATGAATACACTTAAAGCGCACCCTCCCCTTTGTACCGTAACTTCCTTTTCTTCTCGAGTCGCTTCCTTACGCGATCATTCTCTTTCCTTTCAATTACTCAGTCGAGTGCCACTAGCATCAATTGATTTAAGAGCTGACGCTACGTCGTGAGAGAAAGTGTCAAAGAGAAATAGAAGGAATCATGAGGATTAAAGCCTGACAGTTTTGCTATAAAAATACTCTTGGGGTTTGACATAACAATGAATGCTGCTACAAAAAACCGCAGAAAAGGAAGAAAGAAAAAAAAATAAAATAAAATGAAAGATAAGAAATACTTGTGTATATGTATATATATATATATATATATAGTCGTAGATATAGAAAAGTAGCTGAGAATGTAGTCTCTTACTTGGTTTTCTTGGATTAAAATAAATCCTAATCTACGGAAGATCGTAAAGTCAAGAACTGTTGAAAAAGCTTCGTTTCAAATACTCTTTCAACACACTTGTGAAATTTCTTACTCTTTCTCTTATTCGGCCATGCATTACTACTATTACTTTTACTACTACTGCAACTATTACGTTACTATCTTGTTTTTCTTCAGATCTTTTGATATGGGATTAAAGAAAATTGTTGAATTTAAACTTTCAAAGGCTGAATATTATCTTTATTCAAACTTTAAATTATCATCTTTTTTTATTTAAAAACTAAATAATAAATAAAAAATATGAAATGGTTATCAAGAGAGACATCGAGATTGCGTAATTTTTTAAGCTTGCAAAGAAACTAACAAGAAAAATTCTCATTAAACCTGTGAAAATTTTTTTTTTTGACTTTCTTTCAGAGAAAAAATAAAAACTATGCTACTAAATTTTTTTGTAAATTAATAATTACAAGAGACGTCATCGCGTTATTTGAAAAACTTTTTTTTTACATGGAGAGGAAATTAAGGTAACTGTTCCAAGTACGTTTATGAAATATCATCCCATACCGTTATGGTATAATTGCTTGGGATTATAGGATATAGACCCATACTTTCTGGGAAAAGTTCCCATAAGCAAATAGGAACCAATCCCATAACCACATTGTAACGGTTCCTAAGTGTGTATGGGAATAAACCCTATATATTATGGTAACGATTACCATAATATTTAGGAATTATTACCATAATATTACGGTAACCATTACCATAGTTACATGGTAACGATTACCATAATTCCATAGGAACTATTCCGATACTATATAGGAATTATAACCATAATTATAGAAATGATTACCATAATATATATGGGTGCCGTTCCTATAATCAATATTTCAAAAAAACCTGTTACCATGCATTATGGGTATTCCCATAATATATTGTAACTGTTACCATAGTTTTCTCTCCATGTACGTCTAAAACAATAAATAAATCGGTAAAAAAATGGACAACAAAAATTGAATATCAGATTTTCGATATTCAGGGTCATGTTCGGTAAACATCGAGGTCAAAAGTTGAGTAGGTGTCTGTATATTGTAGCCGGGTTAGTTGCGGTTGAGTACTAAATAAACAAGCCACCCTCTTTGTGAGTGACTGCTAACGGAAACTCGGCTTGTATATCTTTACTTAAAAGTACATATATGTTTGCTTAATAAAATATAAACAAAGTGCAGGTAACTGAATGACGGATACAACCCATGTTGCCCTGCATCAACATTAATTTGCTCTCCATATCACAATTAAATAACGAATTTTATTATTATTGTTATTATCCTATAACTATATTATATTTATCTAAATATTTAGTAGTGCATGAATTTAATAATCTCTTTACATATATTTTGAAATATATTATTAATAATCATAGATGAACGTATGTAAATTGAGTAAAATAACGTTGAAAGTAAATATACATCCTGGTATATATTTGCGCTCTATAATGTACTCCATAACACGGGAAAAGGATATAGAGATAAAATTATGAGTACAGCTAATGTTATGCTACATTAAACTTTACTCATGGTTCGCTTCATTCGACCTTTTATTTATCCAATCGTTTATTTCATCTTAATACCCGCGTAAACGGAGATTAACCTGTGAAATCTGGTCCTTTAATATCCGACATTACAGAAAATTAAAATAAATAAAAGAAAAAAAATGTATACTTTCCTACGGATATTTTTTCAAATTTCGGCGGGTATTTTGATTTATACAAAAATGTAATGTAAAGAAAGTATTACACACGGTCGACTCTGAAGATCAGGCCTGAAACTTGCTTTCGTCACGAGACATATTGAGAATTCGAGTTTCGAAGATTTAAATGAAAGCAATAATTTTTATAGGGTAGAAAACTATCAATTTTCCGACGAGAAGTTGAAAATAGATAATTTTTATTTTAAAATAATGAAAATTTTTTTCTTTGTCTTCATATATAGATTTTTTTTGATTCATTTATTTTCTGCACTCTGTCTCACGTCATATTTATATCTTACTGATTTTTTTTTTCCGCGTCCTTTATTTCACTCGCGTATTTCTATATTCTCTTGTCTCTCGTATGGTAAAATATTTTTTACGGTTGAAGAGTGTTTTGCGAACGTAATAAATTATTCTCATATTTTATCCCCACAATGAAACTAAAAAAATTATTTATTTTTTATAAAATTTTTTTTATAGATATTGGTTTACACTATTTTATATATTATATATATTTCGTATTATTTTCACTATACGGTATGTCTAACTTTGAAAACTATATACTTTGTCTCCCATCTTTTTTTTTTCTTTTTTTTTTTTTTGGAATCTCACTTACGTTCCCTTTAGTACACAAATTGAATGATAAAATTTTATTATTGGATATTAATATCACCCGTTTAGGACACATGATTTGTGTTAAATTTAACACAAATTTTTCAACTCTGCACCCAGCAGACTATGTAAAGTCCTCGGGGACCAGTTTTACACCAAAAATTTTGACAGTGTAGTTTTTTAGACAGAAATCTTTTTCATGAAAAGTGCTTATGTAACATTTTGAAAAATCATGTGACGTAGTCAGTTAAAATATAGCTACCATTACTTGATTCAGCACTCAGAGAACTGTAATTAAGTAACTCAACAAAAGAGTATACTAAAATCATTAATCTACAAAACAAAGCATACATTAATAAGAACAGGAGAGTATAGTACGAAATCATTAACGTCGAGCAGGAGAAAAATAAATGACTTTCGAGTCGTAAATCTTTTTGAGCATAGTCATCATCATTAATGATTCTTTCTTTTATACACTTTTATTTTTCTCTACCCTTTACCTATACCTGTACTTACACATATATATATACATATATAGATCAACAATTTGTCTCGTCAAAACGCATATAAACTCACCCCAGCAATCATAAGACTGCACTAGACATTGACAAGTGTGAGTTTATTATACACCTATAGTCTATAGACGTGACAACGATCTCTCATCATCGTAAAATGTATTTGGTGTACCACCGCACATCATCTATGTACTGTGTAGTGTATTAAGCTTCACATAAAACTACAAACGCATGAAAAAAAAAGAGTAAAAAAAAATGTAAGCAAAAATGATGAGAGATACACATGCTCGTTTGTAAATGTGCAAGGGGTGTGTGTACTTTTTTAGTGAAGGGAGGAAGAGGAGGAAAAAAATATTATGTGTGTGTGTATTTGCAAATAGATATTTGTGACGCAGTTCTCTTTTACGTTGAAAATATCCCGGTTATCTATTGTCTAGAGTACAACGTAGAGACGGAACTGATTCGACGCCTGACAATTGTTTCACCAACCCTTAGACAACATTTTTCTCTTTCAGTATTATTATTATTATTATTATTACTATTATTATTATTATTATTACTATTTTACATTTCACATTTCTTTTCTATACCTTCTCTCAATCATCGCGATTCTGTTATACGAGAATAATAAAACGGTGATTTGTGCATTTGAACACACTGTTCCATTTTTTAACAAATATGAGTATAGATAAAGAAAGAGAGAATAAAGACATCGAAATATAGAAAGATTGTAAAGAGAAGAAGAGAATTAAAAGAGGGATGATTTATATTTGATTGCTGATTTTTCAAGCAGAAACCAGAAACTTGAATTTTTAAGGAATTACTCATTGAATTGCATTGGTAGGTCGGTGAGTTATTAAATTCCGTGTTATATTAATCTGTTGAATGAGATAATTATTATTGAGGGAAAAAATATATAAGAGGATTCAAGGAGCTCGTGTTTTTTTCCATTGTTCGGTTAATGAGCTTATTGAGAACTTATTCAGGAATGAAAAATTATCATTTATTTTTTTTATCTCTTTTAATTAGTAGTTATTGCCATTATAATTATTTAAATAAATAAATTCAATTAGATTTGATCATTTTTTGAACTTTGGTAACATTCAGGAGTAATAAAAATTTTCAACTTTCTTTTTCAGGCAGGTTGTATAAAAATTCGACTTGAAAATTTGGGCGGTATCAAAATATGAAAAAAGAACAAATTTTGAAACTAATTATGAACATTTTTTGACTCTTAGTTTCAACTTTTCAAGAACGAAGCCTGAAAATTGAAATTTTTCTTCGAAGTTTCGAAAATGATCGATAAGATTGATCTTATTTTATATGTCCTAGTCGGTGGTAAAACTTTTAATTGATTATTCAAAAATAAATTCCATTTTTAAAATCATAAACATCAAAATAATTAATCATTTATCATAAAATAGCTTCCTCATAATTCCCAATTATAATCATTAATAATATCAAAATCTAACGAGGTAACTATTCATTTCTAGACATAATTAACGAGATCCGATTCAACTGTTTGTAAAAATTAAATTCCCGATAAACGGTTAAAGTTTGAATTAATTAAATCGGATATAAAGATAATGATTATTACTTGGGTATGTTATTAATAAATCAAAGAACAGTACTACCATTTATTATAAATTAGGGAGCTACATTAAACACTGTCATATTTTTTCATAATTTGTAATTAATGGTAATGCACACATTTAATTACATATATATTTAATTGCAGATAATAATTTGATCTAGTTCGTAAACAAATTTAATTAATTTTATATTGATAATTAATAAATTTAATGGTTATCATATTTAATGAAAATCAATATTGGAGTATAATTTAACTCGAGTATTAATTGAACATTAAACTGTCCAGTTGATGGAGAATTAAATAGTGATTATAAGACCCGGGTAATTCACAAGCTTTCAGAGTCTAACTCAGAAACTCTACTAAAGGATTTGATGTCTTGCTACCGACACAAGGAGACAATGTCTAAGATATATATGTATATATATATATATAAGAATATGTAGTAGTAGTTTAAATGGGCTAAGAATCTATGTAAGACGGGTATGATTGTACGTGTAATTGAAACCAGTGGTAAAACGATTTTACCCTCAGTGATCCTCTGTAAGCCTCGGCATATCGGGGAAATTATTGAATGCGGTGACATCGTTCAGTAATAATACCCTCAAGCAGTTATGTGTCTTAGTTAGATCTAAGAAGGAAAGGGTGATGGTAAGATATGTCTTATAGAATGTGGTAATTGCCAAGACCTTCCTTCCCCTTTATTACATAATAAACTATTCGTTTAAATCGATTTATTCCTAGTAATACCTTTCTTACTTTATAGCGCGTAGTTTTAGGGAGAGGGGCTGAGTGAAAATGCTGAGGAAATCTTTCATTTTCTTAGTCATGATATATCGGTTTTTTTTTTTTTTTTTTTTTTTTTTTGGAATTTGGAAAAATTATTTTTTGGTGATCGGAATTTGAAAGCTTGAATAAAATTTTATGAGCATGATAATTAATGTGAATTGATGAAGGAATAAGATCTAGATAGATCAGTAGAAGTATGTAGATCAAAAATAAGAAGTCGAATTAAAATTTCAAATTTTAGTTTCAAAAAAATTTTAGGAAATGCATATCAACGACCTACATCAATCTGAGTGGTTTTTATGAATCCATAGATCAATTTAGATCAAACATTTAGAGAAATAAAATCTCGATTGATCTCATTATATTCTACTAAATTTAAATCATTTTTTTCCTAGTATAGACATACACCTTTTCTAAAGTGAAGATCACTTTGTAAGTGACAATGATGTAAAAGGTGATTTATCATCGGTATAAATGTCCTGACAGTTCCATCTGTGGATTTTTTTGCGCCTCATTTTTTGTATTAAAATGACAAAGTTTTCCCGATGAGTTGGAATCGAATTTAGTTTGTAATCTCTCTATTGATACCGTAACTAATTTTGTAATTTTTGAATCATCACGATCTCCATTTAGGTATCCATTGTAATGGTGAAAAAATTCATTGAAAGAAATGCATAAGTGCTTTGAGAAAATTTGAATACTGCATTCGACCAATCGGAAATGACCAGGATTTAATGGAAGAGCTTAACCATACGGAAAACGATATCTGGACAATACTAAAGATATGAACCGGAAATATACTATTTTGCCGGGACATATATTTTTTTGTGCGGGTATAAGGCCGATTTTAGGAATAGAATTGCGTTTATTTTGAGCATGCATTATATAAAAACATTGAATTACTAATTTATGATTGGTGAGTATAAATGAAATAAAGTTTACAACAAAATAAAATTATCGAGAGTACCGTAGGTGTGATAGATAACAGAAAAGACAAAAAAGATACGATATAACGGATTGTTTTTGTATCTGTAATTTTTTTCTTTGTTTCAGCAGTTTCGTGACTGAAGCGTCAACACTGCCATTTGCGTTTTTATCCTCTGTACCACCTTGTTTATGGATACAACGAATCGGAACAACTCTCCCATCTCACATACATATAAATACATGCATATATGACCTTTATATTTTCTGTGCTCTATACACTGCACTCACTATCCGCATCTGCAGCCTAGAAAGCTGCTCCGTCGAGGTGAAAAAAGAAAAAAAAGTAATAAACGTACGACAACAATAAAAAATTATTTATATTTACAAATAAATAAAAGAGAAAAGATGTCGGGATACCGATACCGAGTTTCATATTTTTTTTCCCAGTAAATAAATATATGCCAATATAAAAAATAAATAAATAAATTTTTTTAAGTCTAAGTCAAAAAAATTATATTTTTGATGCTAAATAATTATTAAAATTATATTAAGTTGTGGAAAATTTTTTGATAATTTGTATCCATTTGTAATTTAAATATAGACATAGGTATCAAATCGTAGGCTTTAATTTTTGATGGGAAAAAATAAGCAAAAACAAAAAATAAAAATACGGTCTGGCGCGTCGCAAGACAAGACGAGAAAGAGGACAGTAGAGTTAAAGGGCGACGGGGTGGGTAGAAAAAGCGTTCGTCGGTTTAAATTAAGAGAGGGTTTGTAAAAGAAGAAAATAGATAAGAGTAGGAGTAAGAAAAGAGAAGGAAAGAGAAAACAAAGATAAAAAGGAAGAGAGAGTGAGTGAGACTGGCGAGCTGCCAAACGTCCTACCCAACGAAAATCCCGACAACTAATAATAAAACGAGGTCTCCCACTCTAATACTCCATTGTAAATTCACAACGATTTACTTTAACGACCTGGCCAACGGCGTGAAGAGAATTAAAAATATCTAAAGTACCCCCTGGTGGATTGTTTAGTGCGACTATTGTTTCGTTGACATTATTTCTGTAATAAAACCACTGTTTTTACTGCTATCTATTCGGTAATTGTAACAATTATATTTTTTATATTTTATATTAAATATATTATTACATTTATTTTACCCGAACTTTTATTTTTTACTTTTGTAAACGCCAATATTTTTATTTTGGCTTGTAAAATTGTAAAAAAAAAATTTACTAATAAATTATCGTGATGATAAATATTCATGAATTTAAATTTAGATTGAACAACATTACATTGTACAAACAAGAAATTTGTTTTGTTTCTTAAGTCAGAAAGTTTTTACTGAAGTAAAAAAATTATGGAAAAAAAAAATGATAGTAAAGTTAGCAGATTTTTGAAATTAAAAAAAAATTTTTTTAAAAATGCACATGTCGAAAATTTCATAAACTATAAGTGCAATTTTTATATAAATTGCACTTATAGTTTAATAATAAGCGGAATAAATTTGATTTGAGAAATTTTTATAGGAAAAAAAAAAATAATTTATTAATTTTGATTGAAATGTATCAACAAGCGGATTTGAAAAGTGAAATAATTTTCAAGTATGTAGTGAATAAATTTAAATTTGAATTGAAGTAGTTTTCTGGTCAAACAGAAGTCGAAGTTTCGATTCTCCTATGAGGCCTTTCTTATTATTCTATACTCTAATTATTTACACATATTTTAAACAGGGAAGTATCTGATAAAAAATTTGAGTATTAAGTAGATATTAAAAAATATTTTCCTGATTTTTAAAATTTGGGCTATAAAATAATTTTTATCTCCAAAAGTAATAGAAAACAAAAAAAAACATTATTATGATTTTCAAAATTTAAATTAGAAGTAATCTCTCAAAATTAAATGACCGCGCTAAGAATTTTGAAAAATGCGCGTGTCAAAAATGAACTTTAACATTTAGCGACTCAACAAATAGAAAAACACAATTAAAAGTTTATTCAACTTTAGGTTTATTGATGTCGCTTTAGTGAATAAACTTGTGTTTCTCATACAAATTACATACATAACTTAAGATGTCTTGGGTGTCGCGTAACGTGAATGTTATAACGCATTAATGTATCATACGAAATAGTTTCATACGAAAGTTTATCTTCTCTATTATGTTCACCAAACTATGTACTATCGCACTAATAAAATATTTGACATTCGTGTCCCTAGTGATTTGTATATTGTTTTATTTTTGCGCTTCAAATTTTACAATCAAATAACTGAAACCATCGAATGCTCAAATATATATACTAGTTACGTATTCATGATCGAAACATTTTTATAGATTAAACATATAAACAAAACAAAAAGACTGTTGTGTTTATTTGTTTTGTAGAATAAAATTTAATAGATAAAATCTTTAAGCTGCTTAAATCCTATGAAAAGCTTTCAACTCACGCTCTCTATAGTTTTATCATTGTTTTTTATAAATATATACTTTTACTTTTTTTTTTAGTCAATCCTCTGCCATCGTTTTTTCAATAAGAATTTTATTTGTATCGAAAAAAAAAAATTTTTATAAAACAATAAAATAAATACGATTTTATATTTCATTAAACGAATTATCAATATAATTTTTATTTTTATGTCAAAAAAAGTTATTAGCAATTTTTTTTTCAATATAAATGAAATCGACATTTTTTTTGTAATTTTGACGTATGCATGTGAAATTGCCAATGACAGAGACAGCGCAGGAATTTCTCGTATGTTGAACCGTACAAGTGCTATTGCAGTTCAATAGACAGCAAAGTGCACTACATATACTTGAAAGAAAATTCCATTGAAGGATATTGACACTCGAGACATTTTATTTATTTGTCATCTAAAAATTTTATTTCTCTCAAGTATTCGTACAACAAATTATATTAAATCCGTATAAATATACCCGCGTACTTGATAGTCAAATATATAATTTCAAAAATAAATATCACTAGCAAAAGGGAATAACTAAATATTGATCTCAAATCAACCGATTTTTAATTGAAATTTTCATTCAAATATTTCTTCACGACAAATATATATGATATATGTGTCAAAGCTAAATACAGCAGGTCATATAAATACTGTTTTTGTTTGCCACAAATAAATATTTATTATAAATTTTCGTTATGTAGATATTGGTTGCTATCTTTCCTATCAGTTATAATTGTAATTATCATTTATTCATTAAAGTTATCGATTCTGTCGCGAAAGTTATTTTTAGCCTGCGACCCAAATGAATTAAAAAGCAACTGTCTGAAGGTCGCAATGGAACTGTCTCGTGTGGAGGTTACAGAAATGATATTCTTGGGTAAAATTCATTAATATCTTTAAAATAATTATCGAGTACTACTTTTCAACTATATATAGTATTAGTGCTTGTAAATGTCACATTGCAAATAGATAAATTACTGACAATGTTCATACCCGACCCCCCTCACCCCAATCTGAGGGATACATGCATGGAAAAGGAACCACCGTAGCCATTGGCTATTGACTCGGGACGTATCCTAAAGTATACTTGATGTTTGATGTACTAAAAGTTATATGAGAGTCCGCTCCCGTCTCTGGTCACTACCCACATGTCTATTAAATGTTTGCCTTCGAAAATACCACTATTTAACGAACAGAGGCACTGACTAGTTTGGTTAGGGTCAACAAATTACCTCATAAATTTAATCGAGTGTATGTAATAATTTGTGTTGACAGTGATTTCACAAAATAGAAAATAGGGGAAGGGAGGGGGAGGGGGGAATTTCATCCCTTAAAAAATAAGGGCTTATATTTTATATAAATGTCAGCCCATTTTACCCCACTCTCCTCTAATAGGGGAAGGGGAGGGGAAATAGGTCACTTACAATTTTGAGATGAAAATGGGCCCTTTAAATTTTCGGGTTCCACCCCCCCCCCCTTCCTCTACTCCAATAAAAAAGTTGCTGAGTTGCATCATTTTCACTGTTTGTTTTTTTTAGTTTTGAAGATTTTAATTGGGTTCTTATTTGTTGCAGTTTTAAGTTACAATATTTCGTAATGAATATTCGAAACTACTAATTGCAGATACAAAAATAACAAGATAATTATAATTTTTATTATTAGTATTGACTGAAGTTTTATAAAAAAACTTACAAGTGTATTTTAAAGTTTAACAAATACAGTAGTTTTACTGTGGCTGCATTGAGGTTTTATCTCGGTTTTCTCATTACCACTAGCGTCCATCATGAATTTAAATAAATTCCACTTGAAATACTACCCAATTAACTTGATTATGATGATTGCTAATTTAAATTACAATAGTTATACTGTATTTTCGTAAATAATATTATTGATTGATTTAATAATTATAATTAAAAAACTTTAGCTAAACTGAAAAATGATAAGAATCAAGAGATGCTTGATAAAGCAAAGTAAATTTAATAATTAACAAAGACACCCTTGAATTGTAAGAATAAAATTTCATTTCATAGTTTTTTTATTATCGAAGAAAATTTTTTACTACCTATTATTGAACGCATAATAAAATATAAGAATATAAAAATAAGAAAAACTCATGTCTGACTATTGAATGTCTTTTTTACTTTACTTTACAATTTTGATATTTTTTTTCGCTATAGAAATTTTTCAATACGTTTTTTTATCATATATATAAAATAAGGTTTTAGATATTCTCACAAAAGCCTGAGTGTAAGTAAAGTAGTAGTGGGAATAGTAGTGAGAGGGTTAGAAACGAGTAAATCCACCCTCGCAAGCCATTTCCATTCACTCGGTTCTAGCGGCGGCTGACTTGGCATTGATTTAACGCGCGGCAACGATAGGCAGGTGTGTATTCCGCACTTGCAAATTACACGTCTACGCTATTCAGTAATCTGTGACTATACCAGACAGCTTGAGATTAGACTGTCGCGTGGAAAAATAATTTTTAAAAATAAACTATATATGTATACTTAGCAAAGTCGGGGTGCAGAGAAAATTATTAAACTCGAGGATTCAAGTAGGCTTAATTATTTTTTCCTAATGACTATTTTATGAAGTATACAACCCTCATTGCTATGAATTTATTTTTATTTACGTTAATGAAGTAAGCTATTAAAATAATAATTTTATAAAAACATTATTTTTATTTAAAAAAATATATCATGATTATTAAAAGAACATCAAACTGTCAGAATATTATGAGCATCTGTACAGAAATGTAAAATGGCACTTTTAATCCATTATCGTCCTGCTAGGAAATGATAATTTTTATTCTGTACCAGAATTTTTTGTAAATAAACGATATCACTATCGTAAAAAAAAATTTTTCATTAAATTGTTTACTAGATTTAATAAACAAAAATATTTATTGATAGAAATACCAGTGGAAAAAATATGAAAAATAAAATTGTAGAAAAAATGTTATGAAATTTTTCATGTACCTGCAAATCGGAACGTTTTTTGCAAAACGAAAATAAAAAAACGGAATGAAAAGTAAAAAATTTACTGGATGTAGATTTCTGAAATGTTCCGCACCTCAGCCAAAAATTGCAGACTACCTCTAACATCCCTTAAATCATTTTTAAACAGTAAAATTACACAAATTTTTTTATTTTCGTTGCACGAAAAACGTTCCGATCTTCAGTTTCTAAACATGAATCAGTGATAAAAAGTGAATATTCAGTAATTCAAAGTGCAAATCGAACCACTAATTCCAAAATGTAGTTCTTTGGACACTCGGAATCAGTGAATATTCACTTATTTCACATTAATGTTTAGAGAGCAGGTGGATATTTTTCAGTGAAGATTATTTCAGTGAAATTTTTCCCGACATTTAATCGAACAACTAAAAAGATCTAATAAAAAAAAATTATCTCAATAATTGTAAATTGCAAGTTTGATAAAATAAAAAATAACGAGACTATCTTTAACTGTACAAGTACTAATTTATTTAACACGAATTTAAAATAGGAGTAAAATTTATTGATAAATTATCTATTATTAGATCTGTATACTAATATAATTTACGTAATTCGCGAATGCTGTAGATTATCGCACTGAATTGGTTTATCCGTATTCGAATTTAATTTCCGATAACTCACAAGCTATCGGAAAATTTTGCATTGCCCTGCGCCTAATCCTTTCATTCCTATTTTATATTGTAGATATTATTATTATTATTATTATTATTATTATTATTATTATTATTATTATTATTATTATTATTATTATTTACGATAAAACGATAGTTTATATATTTAAATAGTTGCAAAAAAAAACAAAGTAATAAATAAAACTAGTCAAATAAACCGCAAGGAATTGAATAAAAAATTGTTGATATATATTTTTTTAAAAACTTAAAACATCTAAAAGTTATGATGTATTTTACCACGTACAGTCATTCTTTCCTGTAGTCTAGTCTCGCCAACTGTGTCCACACGGTCGCCAAAAGAGCGGCATAACCCACTGGCAAAGAAATAAAACGTAACAGGAAACTCTCGAACTCTAAACACGTTTTCGTGATAAATGCAATAACGTATAAAATGAAATTTTTTGGATTAGACAATTCTCTATATATGACAATTTATAAATCTACTAACTTCTTTATCTCTTATAAAACTGTTTCAAGTAATTTTATATATATTTTTTTATTTTACTTTACTGTTTATTTTTTTTTTAATTTCAGCGGTAAAATAATGAGTGCCGGGATGAAAAAATAAAAAGTGGTATTTTTTTAAAAGATAAATCGCTGCAGCGAATAGGTGAAATGGTTATATATGCAATATAGGTTGTTTTGCAAATAAATAAAATTGGAAGTTGATTTCACTGGATTTTATTTTCACATCGTCAACTATGAACTTCAGGGATTCAAATAAAAATTTTACGGATATTGATAAATATGGATATTAATGTTGAAAATATTTTCACCTTTAAAGGCAATTGCTGCCAAAATCCCATGGATTTTATTCTATCTAATTTCGGAGACATGACTCCCCAATTAGGGGTGACCGGGGATGGTTATCACAGCGGTCATATTCTTCGACAACACTAAAAAATTTTTGTGTAAAAATGGCCCCCGATATTTTTACACAGCCGTCTAGAGTAATGTGACGGTGTAAAAAAATCCTCGGTGTAAATTATTCATCTGTTACTTAATCAATAGCTATATTCATTTTAGATATTAAATAGTATTTTGAACATTTAAATGTTTTTCTTAATGTAAAATTATCATAAATTACATATACTCGCTTGATGGTGTAAAAATTTTTAATTTTACACCGCCTAAATTTAACACAAAATTTGGTGTGATTTTTACACAGTCATTTACACTATACCGAGCCCAAAAATTTTTTACTGTGCATACCCATTTTCCCCTACTATTCGAAACACTAAATGGAACTATTATGGAAGACGCGGCACTATCGATTATTAAGTGATTTTTTTTTTTTCAAATTTTTTTGGAGGCCCATCGTGCCGGAAAATTGACTGTGCTTTGCCTCCCCTAATTATGAGCAAATATTTCTTAAAGTGAATATAAAATATAAATTGAGCAATTTGTATGGCCTTTCACTTTTTCACATTTGAATAATAACTCAGAGCTGTGGAATTAAATATTAAGATGAATAGTTTGAATATGAAGTCATGAATGTTGTAAAATTAGCCCGAGAGTTGGTTATTCAATTGAAATGCGTAGACGTGTAGTATAATAAAGAGAATATGTGGATTTAGGTATGAGCAAACGGAAAACGTGAAAGAGTTAAAAATAGCTATAGAAAAATCAGACTTCATTGTTCGTTTCTATTTTCATTTCCATTTTCTCTTTTATTATTTTTTTTTCTTAGTTGCTTGAATAATCCTAGTGAGTCCTAGGGGGTGTTATCCATCATATTCACATTATATCCAGCGATGTCTCGAGAGCAGTGTCACTTGTGTCTTAGTTTGAGCGCGAATGCTTTTGTTCGATTTAGTTTCTTTTTTTTTTTAATTTTATTCCAGGCTAATTTATTCTCTTCAGAAAAGTGTAGAATCAAAGATCGGGTAGAGTACAGAGTGGAAGAAAAGGTGAAGAAAAAAGTAGGAATGAGTAAATTTAGTGGTTGGATGCAGAAACGGTAATAAAACTACTCGAGTGATTTTACGGTTTTGACTCGGGTATAAAAGAATTTAAGTTGATTGACTGATCAGTTTACTGCTCGCGTACCTTCAATGATATCCCGAAGAATATTATGGATGTGCTTTTTTTTATTTTGTCATTATAGTTACAGTTATTTCGTTTTTATATCAATTATTGTTTAAATAAATTTTAGAAATTTAATTTTTTGCAATAAACAAAAAATAATTCGATATTTGCGCGAGAAAAAATTGATTATAGAAAAGTTAGCGATGATCCTAAAGTTAACAGACAATTTAAAATTTTCGGATTTTTTTTTTCATCAAATGAATTACAAAAAAAAAAAAATAAAAAAAATGCACATGTAGAGAATTTAATAAACTATAGGTGCAATTTTTTCAAATATTTTTTTTTATAATTTACTATTTTAAAAAAAATTCAAAAATTATTGAACGTCAGTTAGCTTCAGTATTACAAGTCAGCGGGCATCTGATAATTTTTTTAATTTTTAAAATAATGAATTGAAATATTTATCCGATAAAAATAAAAAAATGCATTTTTAGAAAATTCAAAATTCAGTACATGTATTTTTTAAAATTTTAATATTTTAATTATTTAATTTTTTTGTAAGCAATTAAAAAATTTTCGTATGTCTGCTACATTTACACTCATAAAAAATTATTAAATTTTTTTTCGGGTAAGTAATTAATGATTTTTAAAATTATGTTGTTCCAATAATTTTTTTTAGCTCATCGGCTAGAAGAGAAAAAGTGATTCAACGAGTTACTGTCTCTGAGATTAAATATTAAAATAACTAATTTGAATACTTTATATACTTGATCTTAAAAAAAACTTCAATATAAACTAATAAATTTCTGGAGGAAATTTTATGCGTCGTAATTTAATAAAATACGGAAGAAGAATATTAAAATATATAAATTCACGTTATAAATCAATAAAGTTTCTCAACCATAAAGTATCTATTTCCTGCAATATTTCATCGTTACGCTATGGCGGTAAAATTTCCAACGACAAAATTTCGCATGCAAATACATTAGAATAGTGCAATTTAATCTAATTTTAGACAGAAAACACGAAATCGTTGCTTCAACACGATCGTATATTTTCGTGACCTCATTTCAGGTAAACATCTTCATGTACTTGCTTTTAACTCATACATACATACACATATATTGCATATATATTGCGTGCGCATTACGTATAAATGTCTAGATACTTTGACCACTATAATGTCTGGTGTACGACGTCTAGAAAGTTTTTAAATTTACTAAAAATACTTTCAAAACTCCATCTATTTATTTCCTCATCAATTACGAATACTTCTAAAAGATAACAATTTTTAAACTTTTCTGAACTAAAATTTTGTAATTCAATTATTTCAGTGTTTGATTTGACATTCACTTGTTCTACTTAAGTTTTTTAAAAACAAAACTTATCATCTTAAAGCTGCTTCATTTTGTGAAAAATAATTTGAATTAATTTTTTGTGTCTCATTTTTTAAAAAAATTAGTCGAAATAAAAAATCTACAACAATCGACTCAGAAAAATAGAATTTCTTGAGAAAAATTTTTCCCACCCTCAGATAATTTTGTCTTGTCTTGATAAATATTTTGCATTATAAATAAAAAGCAAAAATTTTCTTGGGACAAAAAGAAACTTTCTATTTCTAAGAAAATTTTTCTTTTCATTTCGTAATAAAAAATATTTTTTTTCTGTGTGTTGAAAAGTTTTTCGTTTAATATTCAACTTAAGTAAACTATTATAAAATAATTATATTTTCAGGTGAAAATACAAGATTATATTGAGCTTATCGCTTGTAGACAGCTATCTGGAGATTTTGTTAAACTGTCGTAACTATTAGCAAGTTAAGATTACCTTTCTTTATAAACATAATATAACTAAAGACGTGTATATTACTGTGCTAGTGCTTTTATGATACCGTACCAGAGTTCGCACCACTAGAACACTGTCACTAATACTCTTGTTCTCAGTGTACATTTAGACGACTACTATTGACTAGACGTGTCTTAGCATGAGTATATACCCTCTGAAGCAGCCAGTGCGACTATTCTGTGCAGATACTACTGAGGGTGTTAGTTTTGCTTGAGACAACTTGACACGCTTGCCACCATACCACAGACATATACAGTAACAATGAGACCATCACTAAAAAAATCCTACGGATTTAAATACAGATGAGCTTGCTGACAATAAAATACTGCGTTTTAATTTATTTACCAACAAAATTTATTAAACAAAATATATATATATATATATATATATATATATATGTCTTATCGTGTTGTCATTAAATATTATCACGATGAAAAAAAAAAAAAAATCCACTTTGTTATTATTTTACAGAAAAAACTTTACAAGCTCATTAAAAATAAATGAACATTATGCTCTAGTAATTTGAAGACTACAATCTTTACGGCATTTTTTTTTCTCAAGACTTCAAAGATAATTTTTTTTTCTTTACTGAAAAAAATTCTAACTCTCAATCGCAAAAAAAAGTAAAGTATTTACAACCTTGAATGAAATATTAGAATAATTAAAATATTTATAAACTCTTTATTCACGACAAAAAGTTAATTAAAATATTAAATGGGTTAACAATAATTCAAAATGAGTAAATAAATAAAAACATAGACATCAAACTAAGTATGAAGTAGTATAAAAAAAGTAAAGTTTTACTTAAAAGCCCATTGAAACACGTGTGTACAAACAAAGCAGACTAGAAAATAATAATAAAGCAAAACAGGAAGATAAAAATAAAAAGTAAACGAGAGCAATCTCGTCGAAACAATACAGCAGCCAGTAAAATTTTTGAATAACAAAGAAATTAAGTGAAGTGAATAGTAAATACAGTAATTCACGCGGGTATAATCGGTGTGGGACGCTAGCATTCACATTTGAATTACGGTAATACGTTGAACTAGTACACGAATATCCAGGAGGTCGTATCTACTATCATTTGCTTTAAATACATCCACGCATACGCACACACACATTGACATTAGCTGTTTCCACAACTGAATGTTCACATAACCCTGCATTCAAACTATAGAATATTTCATGTCTTTACGTTATATGCACACAGTATCTGTGCACATCCGCCATTACTACGACATGAGTTTCACTGACGCTCACGCTAGAGAGCGCCTGTACTGTCAAGCAATAGAAATATCGAAATGTACTATATACTCAATATTGGATCTATATATATATATATATATATATATATATATATATATATATATATATATATATATATATATATATATATATCGTAAAACTGACAGTTACGGCTGACACGTTTGCGACGCATATTTGAATACATTAACTAAAATATCGCGAGTAACCCACGGCTCAACTGACTGCTGCAACGATTGATACAACATAAAAAGTAGATAAAAAAAAAATTTATCAAACGAAAATAAAAATAATGTATCAAAAGATATGAAGAAATACGATCCATCGATCAAAAAATAATTTAGTGGTTTTATTTTAATAAATATATAAATATACAGACAACGAGAAGATTTAATTATGCGGGCTAATTTATTTATGGATTCAATTGTATTATTTATTGTCGTATTTTCAGTTTCCATGTGTATAGATCAATGAATATATATATATATATATATTATACATATGTACTATTGTAGAGAATTGTATTGTGTATTGTGAAGGCTATACAGAGTTAAATATTGCAGATATATCAGTTTGAATAGTAATTTTGATGGCACATTAATTACAACGAGATTTGTTGCTAGCTGTTTCCGATCTCCGGATACGCCAGTCAAATTTTCATCATTATTATTATTATATTTTTTATTACGTTAATTATTGATGAGTTGCCAATAACCCGGGCGTTGAGTTGTTTAATTGAAGCAATTTAATAATGTATTCTTTGATAAATGCCCTTTGATTTTCACATATTCATAAATACGTTATTAATGACAATTAAATAAGCGATACTTCAAAGAAGTAATTAATTGTTATTTAGCTAATAATTAATAATTTAAATATTTTTTAAATTATTAATTAAAAATAAAAAAAATATTTTCATAATTTATCAGCTTCAATGCAGATAAATAATTTTATAATAAATAATTATTTTTCAGTTATAATTCAATATCGTAATTAGTTATGATTTTGAATAATAATTAATACATGATTATTTTATTAATTCACATAATCCCGGAAATGGAATATAATAAATAAGCTTTCATACATGAAAGTATTTTCAAAATATATTTATGTCTTCTCATATTATTATTAAAAAGCTCTTTATACAATGGAACTCAGGTAATTCAGAATCACTGACCATTTGCTTGGACTTTCATTGTGAATCGACTTAGTCAACCGTTAAGAATATCCTCTTTTTTAATCAGAGTCTCTATTTCAGTTATTTTCTTACTATTCTTTAATTTTCTTGAATCGTTACCTTTCTTTAATTTTATTTAACTATTTTTTTTTTAGATCTAGTAATTTCTTTTAGTGCTTTTTGATCTTCAGGTGGACGCTCAATTAAAAGAAGGCAACGACAAAAGTTTAATTGGATTTCCACATTCCAATTGTTCTTTTACATGATACGTATCATATAATGACTCCTTTTACAAATATTTATGTTTCCTTTTGATTATTTAATTTAGTTTAATTAAATTCAATTTATCGAAGGTAATTTACTCCTCTCTGATCTTGATTTTTTCATTATTTAAAATTATTTTTATTTTTATCCTTCTTCAGTTTCGCGAGTTGAAAAAAGTACTTTTGTTCAAACAAAAGCGGTCGAGTGACGCCAGGTATACCATGACTACAAATGTTCTCTGTTTATTCTAACAGACAAACTAGTTGTCATCCGGAATTGTGGTTCAACAATGTTATTAGTAAGTTATACGGAAACTAGACCCAGTTTGTAAACATATTACATTTCCTATGACACTGTACTTCCATTTTTTTTTTACATATAAAAAAAGAATTAATTTACATTTCATGTAAAAACAAAAATTCATCAATAATTAAATAAATTTATTTTCAGAAAAAATCGAATAAATTTTAATTAATCGTAATAAATTGCAATATAAAAATCTATTTTTTAAATTGTAATTTAAATTTATGATGTACGGGAAGGCAGACTACAAAGTAGCCGAAGAAAAAATAAATCCACTGAATAAAATTTAAAAAATTTTTGAACTGCGGGTACTATTAATAGACTAGAATTCAACAAATTTTTAAACTCTTATCACAAGGCTGTAAAAAATTTTTTGGGCCAAAGAAATTGTCGATTCGATATAGAAAAAAAAAATATTTACTTATTGATTAGGGGTGATTACGTCACACGTTAGTGGAGAGGGGGAGGGGCACCGAAATGTGACATAGTATGACAAGGGGCATGAGGGGGTCAATAGTTTTGTGACGTCACATATTAAAATTTAAAAAAATACTAAAACGCAAAGTTTTAGTATTTTTTTGAGAATAAAAAACTTAAAAAATTTACGAACTTGATGTATATTTATTAATAATTTAGCATTCTTGCTATGAGATTATCTTTTATGCAACGTCATTTAACTTGTAGAGCACCGTTGTAATGCAAGTGAGACACTCAAATTCACGAGAATTTTAAATGGTGAAGGGTTTGAATAGGTTTAAGGGGATTATTTAATAAATCAAAATAGCTGTTTTCTCTCGATTATTTTTATATTCATCCATAAATTTAAAAAATGTGTGACGTCATATAAAGAGGGGGGTTGTACAAATGTGACAAGGACGGGGTAGGGGTTCAAAAGTTCTAAAATTCGTGTGACGTAATTTATGGATGGCCCTTTAAAAGAAGACTCAAAAGTTTTTATGAAAAAATTTTTTAATTTAAAAATGAATTGAAATCGTAATTTATTACTTCTAAAATTATTTTTCAAGATTTGACGTTCGAAATTTTTTTTTAAATTGACCATTGATCAGAAATTACTTCAGAAATATCAAAAAAATTTTTTAATACCTGAACACAAGAAATTTATTTTCCAATAGTAACAGACAACTAATTAATTTTTTTTCCTCTTACATATGAAGTGTCCATGATCTTTTTTTTAAATTTTTAATGAAAAATCTCAAAAAAAATTCCACTGATAAATTTTTCATTTCGTTGCCGTTTTTCATTCTATTTAAATTTTACTATGAAAATACTACTATTTATTCCTGCTAAACAGTTTATTTACACTGACTTTATCAGCAAACATTGAGTTTAATATAAATATATACATACATGTGTATAAATATGCGTATGTGTGTGTGTGTGTGTGTGTGTGTGTTAGAAAACTAATCTATAAACAGTGGAAATTTAAATTGAAAAAGTGTGTAGGATTATTTTTAAAAAGTACGAATTGCTTCGAGCACTTTCAATAAAAAAACAAACTAAAGTAACGAATTACAATCCCGTTTATCCGTTTGTTGAATCGTGCGTTTGACAAATAATTTAAAAAAAAATTACATAATAGCTACAAGTTGAAAATTTATTCCATATTATTTTTAAATCATAAATTCACATTTTCATTATTCAATTTGATAACTTTGAATTCGATTTGTTAACATTATTCTCAAAAAAAAAAAATTAAAAAAGAAAAAAAAAAGTAAAATAAAGTTTTAATATTTTTACTGTGGAACTTTATAAAGAATTTAATTCAAAACCGTAACTTATTCACAATGAAGTTATCGAGAATTTTAATAACGAAATTCCACACCAGAGAAACTAGAGGAATTTATTCACGATACACTGTTATTCTTATCGGACTTGGCTGGACGTAATTTTTCGTGGAACAAAAAACTTTTTAAATAAAATATAACTCAAAAACCCGCATTTCTCTTATTCTTCGTTAAAAACAAAAAAAAATGACTACTTTATCTATCTCTTTCTGTTCGTTCTAGTCAAGTCCTCGGCGTGTATAGTAAAAAGCTCGACGGCTAAATCCCAATCAAATATTCATCACGTGAAACGCTGGTACAGCCTAATTAGCAGTCTACTGCTTGCCCGTTCTCATCTTCATTCTATATACATTTTCTTACTATTATTATTATTATTGTTATTATTATTTTTTTTTATTTCTTTCACTCTTGTTCTTTAAACTTCTCAACTCTATACTTAACGTGCTAAAATTTTTTACTTTTTGCATTTTAGTTCGAATAAACTTTAATTATTCATACCCACGTATTATTGTATATTTTTGTTAAGTTCAGACTGAGGGCTTGATTGGTTTTAATGAAATTTATGTGAATAAATTATTGTGCTGAGTTTAAAGATACTAATTGTTCA
Organism: Microplitis demolitor; assembly: GCF_026212275.2. Taxonomy (NCBI): domain Eukaryota; kingdom Metazoa; phylum Arthropoda; class Insecta; order Hymenoptera; family Braconidae; genus Microplitis; species Microplitis demolitor. The sequence continues at coordinate 3,332,292 of NC_068549.1, read as the reverse complement.
ATGCAAAGAAGAAAAAAATCACTCGGTAATTATATGACTGCAATTTTTTTTTATCATTTTTTTTTTTTTGCGCGCAATTAAAAACGTTTAAGATCTAAGTTTCTTATTCTCCTCAAAATTTGAATATTTAACGAGTATTACCAAATTTTCCATTAAGAAAAAAATTATTTCTCGAACCAGGAAATATGGATATTCATAAGAAAAAAAAAAATATTCGGGGTCGAGTGAAATAAGAGCGTTAGAGAAAAAATTAAGGTTTTTGTTCCTGATCACGAAAACTTTTTATTTTTTCTGGCTATTTAAATATCAGAAAAATTTTTTATTACTGATAATAATTCTAAATGAGATATACAATAAGTATGATAAAATTTTGTGTTAATAAATTCGGCAAATATATTATCAAATTTATAATTTAATTCAATAGTTTGACAACACACTTGCGTCTAATTTCACGGCATTTATGTAAGTTGCTTGACATTACCATGTGTAATATTGTCGTCGGTAAAGGGGTGGATTGTAGGAACGATATCATATATATCCACAAGTCTGATCTTAACCATGAATTCCCATTGGCAATAAAGTGTCGCTTCCTCATTTATTTCATTCCCATACCATATATATATATATATATATATATATGTATATATATATATATAGGGTTTTGCACGAACATCCAGCTCACTTAAGATCGAGTTCCGTAGATGACTACGACCGCGAAGGCTCTAAGGACAAGGACGACATCTACGACGACGAGTATAATACTCTGTAGTGTTTCTCGACAGGGGTTGAAATATGAGGGATAGAAACTTCCGACTTTATTGCTCTTGCATCCAACTCGTACCGCAGCCTTCTCAATGTTCAATATTATCAACATTAAAAAAAAACCAATAAACTTTCAAGAAATTTCATATTAAAAAAATAATTATAATTCCAATCTAGTTATAAAAAAAGAGAATAAAAACTCAAAAGTTAACTAGATTAATTTTCAATTAAAATTAGTTGATCTATTAATTTGATCAAGGTGTCTCTATATATTATTGTAACTACTTTCTATGTCTGACCAATTAGTACTTTATCTACTTAATCAATCCTCTAATTAATTACTTCGTTATTTACTGAAGTCGTTTCCTGGAACATTTGATTCTCGTTTTACTAATTAGTTATAATAGCTATTAATTATTAATTTATATTGTTATTTATTAAGTAGTGACAAACTCTGGCGGTCAGACATAACTTTTGTTAAATGAATAATTAATTAGATTATTAACAAATTATCATTAAGCAAAGGGTTGAAAGCACGTTCTAACTAATAATTTTCGATTCCTTCGTGTCTGAGTACGCGTGTCGATAACTACTAGCGATGTTTGACCAATTTATACCACATCCACTTAATCAGTAGCTTGACCATAGTTCAGCAGTTATTGGAATTGATGAATAGATAACTTAATTGATTTACAAATAATTAACTATCAGTTATTAATCAATAACTCAGCAGTTTCTATTGATTAAGTAGTTACAGACCATATTGGCCAGACAAAGTAAGTTATTTTCAGGTTCATCAAAGCATTAATATTATTGAACATTACTTAAGTTCTGTTAAATTAATTTATAATAAATTATAGTTAAATAGTAAAAAAAATAATTTTAGTTCAAATACGAGTTCGGTATAATTTTGAGTAATAATAAAAATTCCATTGTCAATCAATAAAGACACTTTTTCTAAGTCTGTTTATGCTTTACTGTACTAATAATTTGATTAATTAATACTTTAGTTCATAACCCGTGCAAAAAAAATTGTTGAAAAAAGGTTAAAAAAGTGTTGAGTATTCTAAACATTAAAACGTGACACAATGACGAACCTTTTTTAAACGATTTTCAAACTTCTTACAATACACAGAAAATAAAAATTGACTTAATACTACAAATTAAAATTTCTGTGCAAAATACGTTCAGAAACAACTAATTTTGAACTATTTCTGAACTATTATATTTATTGATTTTTCTCTTGAATTTTCAAAAGTTTAAAAAACGTTAAAAAAAAGTTCATCGTTGTGTTACGTTTTGAAGTTTAGAATAGTCAATACTTTTTTAATCTTTTCTTAACAATTTTTTTTCATACGGGAAGTAGTAGACCTAATAAATAATTTTAATGTTTAGTGGAAATTTCCCTCATTTGTTATAAATTTTTTCGGTTTTCCTAGACCTGAACAATTGATACTAAGGAAGTTAATCGTCAAAAATCCTTGAAGGAGTCTAAGTAAACGAATGGAATGATGGTTAATAAGATAAAAAACGATGCATGGGATCTACTTTCTCGCGAAGATCGACTACACTCATTTGATTAAGTAGTCGAAAATTTTATTTCTCAGACATGTTAACTATCTTTATTGTCGGAACAATTCAATATAATTTGTACTGTTTATTGCTACTTTATGTGTTTGTGAATAGATAAAATAGCGAGTATTATGAGTATGGGGGACATTAGAGCATGTATGGTCATAAAAGTGCATTATTTCAATAACCGGAGCGATTTTTCCGAGCCAACGGCGCTTGACGATAGAAAACAACATTGTCTGGCTTAAATCCAGAAAACAATAAGAAAATATCAAAATTTTGTCGTCTACTTGTTCTGTACTTTATCGACTCGGGTTTCTATTATTATATATTTTATTTTTGTCCGACTCCTGGTTCCCATTCTTTTCAATAATCGGATGAGCTTTTGCAGTTCTTTTGGCACTACACAATTTATTACAATGAACTTGTGCTTATTCTATGGTTGGTCGGACACTTTGGTGGTTTCATGATAATTATCATGAATTCGAAAAGTTAAAAAAAAAAGTATTTCTGAGCTCGAAGATGCATCGCAATAATTTTTTCAATCATGAGAAGAAGCTTAAAAACAGAAATTTGGGGGTGACCCCGCAGGGTCAATCGGTCTCCATTTGTTCTTTTGTTGACTTTAATTACTAAAATTTCGTTTCAAAGTTAGTTATTCATGCCTAAAATTGAATTAGATTTTAGTAAAATATTCTAATTAAAAAATTCAATGACGAATTTTCTAGTATGCCGATAAACTCATATATACATACATATATATATGGAACAAGGGATGTAACGGATGAATATTGGAATGCTTGTTTTACGAGTACTGCACTCTCACGCTTCACATTCCCTTTTTTTATATTTCATATATATATATATATATATATATATATATATATATATATATATATATATATATATATATATATATATTGGATGAATTCCAGCTATAGACTAGTCGTTCCCAATGGATTCATCCGTAATAGCTTCGACGAGAATCGATTGTTAAGTTGATAATTGTCTCATGCCACTCATAGAAAGTATTATAACGTCATGAATATAATTTTCTCATGCTTTGTGAACTATTAAATGAATTATTGAAAAAAAAAAAATAAAAAGAGCCTTGAAAAATTTTTTCTTTTAGCCTCTCAAAAACTTTTAATTACTTTATTCAGTTATCTGTCGATTCATACTTTTATTGGTTCGACCATATATTCGATATGATGTGTTAATTGCAATATTACGCAATAAGTTCAATTTCAATGTTCAAATACGATCTACATATATATTTTTTTATTCAAACAAAAAACAACGTCCTGTTTTCGATTAATAATATAGCGATTTTATTTAAATAGTTATTTTCGCCGTTTACAACCTGACGTCGGAACCGAAAATTTTTATGTGTACTTACAAACATCAATTTTGTGTTTTCTTTCCCGTTCGATATGATTGTGGCATTGTATAATAATATGAAGTGCTATTTATTTATTGAAACTGGGCAAATATTGTAGATCGTATTTGAAACGGGATTCAAATCCCCGCCAACATTTGAAATGCAAATAGTATTTGATAAATTTTATTGCTTATTTTAAATAATATTCATTACTGGTATTTTTTACAGACTTCTAATCGTTTCGTTGAAGTTTTCAGAGATATTTTAATTCAATTTTTAAGAAACACTTTCGTGTGGAACCAATCCAACCTCCTATTAACCGGGCGATTGCTCTATTTTCGAAGCAACTTTCTGGATAATAGAAAGTCGGAGGTTCGAATTTGGCCCATGTTCATTCTTTGTAATTTAATACCTTTACATTCTTCTAAAAATTTTTACTTTATTAAAATAAGTGAGTCAGTTATCAAGGAGTTGAAATTTACAATTAGTTAATTCATTGAACATTTGATGTTCTGCATTACCAAAAATTGGGAGTGAATAGATTTTAATCAAAATTCACTTCGTCACTCGGAGTTTCGGAGTTTTAAAAAAAATCAATCTGCATACGGGTTAAATAGGGAGTTTGCTTTTTCAGTTGAGTGATTTCAAAGTGATCTGTATTTTATTTAAATCTGTATTCACTCCGATTCGTAGTTTTAATATTTAAATAAACTCTCATTAGAAGTGAATTTCACTTCGAACCGGATTTTCAATATTAAATTGAATTTAACCCACCTTCAGGGGAAATTTCACTCCGAGAGGGTTAAATAAATATACAGTCATCTGCTTCGCATTCACTCCGAGTTTACTCTGCGTTCATTCCCCCAATTTTTTGCAGTGTGCATTGTCTACATAAACGTTAATTAAATAGTTTAAATTAAACTAAACAAAATGTCTGATGTTATGACAAAGAAAAAAAGAAACATTAAAATGTGTTTTTTCATAAAATTATTGTTATTATTTTAATTTTTTTCATAATCTTAAAACACCAGTGAATTTCCCACGGCTCTTTTAAAACAGATAAGATGATAAAAAGTTAAAAAATGAAATAAAATAAAATAAAAATCAGAAGACGGCTTGATGCCTTTATATCTATCTCGATACGCATTTTCTCGTAGCTAAAGCGTCAGAAAACGATTCACGGAGATACATAAAAGCTTTCATGCGAAAAATACCTTGGGAATCACGTTGACAGGGAATATAGTTACGAAAAATAAAAAGATTTAAAAATAAAGAAGGTATAAGATAAAAAAAATTTAAGAAAACTCTATAAAAGGAAGAAGAAGAAGAAGAAGTAGATAGACTGAGTAACTGACAAAGAAAAGTGATGAAAAACTCGTACCGAGAACAATAAGAACAAAGAATACAAAAAATTTCAGGTGTTTTGTATCAGAAATAATGTAACAAAAAAAATGAATAAATAAAATTCCCATAAGAGATTTTTCTGCATGAACTATTTTTTAAATAAGTTAACGGCGTATCAAAGTATGTAACTGAATTCAGAAGTTAAAATTGTTTGTTACACACAAATATATGAATGTTAACTTCATGCAGAGGATGACTGAGTAAATGGAGATGCGAATGAACGAATTTAAATAGAAAAATTTTATTTTTACTTAATGAGAATTTTGTAAAATACGGTATCGTTGTAAAAATTAATTGTTGTTTTGAAGTAAAAAAATTAAATTCAACATCGATAAAAATATATTCCAGATTTCTATGAAAGTTTCTGAAGTCACTTTACAATATTTCGAGTCAGGTTTTTTTTCTCAACGAAAAAATTAAATAAAGGAATATATCATCAAATCAACTCACTGAGATATGCTTTAAGAGGACACGATGACGAAAAAAAAAAAAAAAATATAAAGTAAGATGGAGAATAGAATTGTAAAAAGAAGACAAGAGTATTGAAAGCAAGTGAGTCTTGAAGTTGACTCAACGATGCTTGAAATCTCGGGGCATGAGTGTTGCTAAGAATTCCCGGACAAAGGTGGCTACTGGTTCTACTGCCGGGTCATATAGTGTGCTGGACATATGTAACGTTCCGTATCCTGCAAAATGAGATGGTCAATACTGCTCTCCGCCTTCGCGTACAATACACACATATATATGAGTACAGATATATCCTGCAGAGAATCTTTTTCAAGTGGTCGGCAGTAGCGGACAATGCAGTGCCTGTGTTACAATTGTCGGCAACGTGACCTGTCAATTTACGCTCTTGGGTTCCGATGAATTTTTTTCGATATTTTTTATTATCAGTCCTTTATTGGATTCTTCTTTTGTGAGCCTTTTATTGAGGATAATTGCAGTGTATTGTAAAAATGCGGGATTCAAAAATGACTTTCTAGTTTTTAATTGTTTAATGGCCACTTGAGACCGACATCGATAGTTTATAAAAATTAGCAATACAATAATCCTCTTATTGATGGTAATCAAAAAAAAATCTTATGATTCATATGCTAGATTATCAAGTTTCTTGAGTGCTGATAATATCCCTAATAGCACAGTTTGCTTTCGTAAAAGTTTACTCACAAAAGTTTCGTCAAATTTTCGTCAACTTTGGACTTTTCTAGTTTTTACGACAATTTGTATGCAACTTGCTATTGAAATTGACGTAAATTTACTGTCTAAATTAGAACGCAAATTCACTTACAAAATTGACTTGAAAAAAGATGACGTCAATTTTCAGTCGAATTTTATGTCAATTTACTGTTATTTGACTTGAAAAATTCTTAAGTATTTTTTTACCGTCAAATTGTAGACGATTCTATGAATAAATTTGTTTACCTTCTGAAAAGTTAAGAATGAAAATTACCAATTTTTTTTTTTCGTAAAAAGTTACTTTTGAATTAAAGAAAAATTGACCGCAAATTTTCATTTTCAAATTCGGGCAGTAAATTTGAGGTAATTTCAACATCAAATTACCGTCAATTTCAAGCTAAAGTGGCTATTAGGGATGAAATAATTTCTTCGAAAAAAAATGACTAATCTTGTACCTTTTTGCTGATTCAATTTACAGCTTACAGATTTATTTAAAGTTTCTTAGCTTAATGATAATTGTCGTAGGGGAGACCGGGGTAAGACGGCCCACCTAAGCCGATTATTATTCTTTGTGGCTTTTAACCATCAAGTCGATTTACTCTCTTCCAACTTTAACTCAATTCACCAAAATTTTGGTGAGGCTCCTGAAAAATTTTTTTTTTTTTTTGGGCAAGACGGCCCCCTCCGAACAAAAATGAAAAAAATTTGTAAATCCTTAGTAGAATTCACGTTTCCGAAATAATGATCAGCCAATTGTCTAAAGATAAATAGCATTTATGGCATGCTACGCAGAGAGTATTCTACCAGCATATTATTAAGTATTAAATTTATAGTTTTAATTTTAATTCAACCGAAAATATTTTTCTTCTGACAGATTGCGAGTTTAAATGTGAAAATAGCTGTCATATTAAAAATGGTAAATTATCTCTAATCGACATGAACAATAAATTATAAGTCAAAAGTAGAGAGTCGATAGTTCAAAATCAATGAAACCTCAAATAGATAAATGTTAACATCTCGTGTATAGTAATAAAATTTTCTATTTTATTTCCAATAACATATTTTTAAAAATACTCAGTTCTGCATCATCCATAGTTTCGACACAATTTTCAAGCTTCAAAGGTTTCAGTTGTAACTGCATACAGAAAAATGAAACCGTACAACGATTCGAGTATCTAAAGTGGAATTTATCAGTACGACAAATTTTCGATGTCAATAGATATGTAATTTATCATTATTATTATTTTTTTTTTTTTGCTGAGATGTTTTATATGATTTTATATTGGTTCCGTAAAAACAGTATCGGAGATAAAATGTATGGCTTCCGTAAGGTAAAGGCAGTTCCCAACAATCTTTTGTTAGTTCGTTCTTTCTGATGTCGAGAGAACGATTGGTCGTTCTTCAGAAAACGGCAGCAAGAATGAGAGCGTGTCCAGAAGCAACCAGAGAAGATACGGTAGTAGCAGTTTCCTTTTGACCTGACCACTGTGAACAACTAAACTATATCTCTGCTTGTGTATTTTAAGCTATATATATATATATATAAAAGACAAGCAGAATTGGTCCAATTAACGGCGAAAACGTGCTAGCTTGTTGTTCACTTCAGAGAACTGATTGCCTGCCAACTGGACTATCGTTTGACCTCCTTCTTTGTCTAATTCTTTTTCTTATTCTTATATATGTTTTATTTCATTTTATTTTTCTTTACATCTACTTCTGCCACTGCTGTTGCTACTTCTCTCGACATGTTACGGTTCGGTTACTTTCACCCCTACTGATCCGATACCCCTTTACTTCCTGCTTCGTCAACTTGTGCTTCCAAAGTTACCCAACAAACTGCCTGACTATTAGTGGGTCAGATTAACTCGCAAACTAAAAAATTTACCGAGTTACAGACTTTACTTGTAAGGTGATTAGAGAAAGTATTTTTTGCGATACTTGAGTAAATGTGGTAGTTATTATTATTATCAAAAGTCTTTTATAAAGAACTTCCAGTTGGGTAGGTATATTTGTCATCTGGTTTTTTAGTTCTATAGAATGATAAATTTACTTTTAATATAATCATATATATATATATGTGGTGGTTCGGTTTCACTCCGCGAGATGGCATTTACAACTCGCGCCTCTCGCAATACCTCGTTCCTATGCTTGTTTCAATGTATAACATTTTCAACATGTAACTTCTAACACGGCGTCTTAGGTGGGATATACGATAGACACACCTAACTGAGGAGTCTCAGCTATCATATACTTAGAAACGCCTCTCACCCCACAAATACCATCTCTCCTCTTCTCATCATCTCTCACAACGTTTTACTCTTTGGTAGTTGGCGACTTTGGCAGTGAGTATGACAATCTAAACCTAAAGTATCGTCGCCAAATATATATGTATATATCATAGAATTAAATTGGATTCCATTATCTCGGAATTTTCCTTCAATTTTATCCCCCACTGCGAGCTACACTTTTTCCCACCCAATACTATACATTTGTATGCCTCTGTATATATTTATCTACGCATCATTAATGTAGATGTAAGAGCACATGCGCTATAGTTTACTTTTTCAAAAAGAAGGAGCATCCATTAACACAGAAATTTCAAGAAATTTCCGCCCCCCTGTAAACTAGCTGTCCGAGTTAATGGAATTCGACTGTCTCTATATATACAGTATCAATAACTGGTTAACTATCAATAATTAGGTCACTGATTTCATAACCCAGAGGAATAACCTCATCATTAGAAAAAAATGAATCACTTTGTTTAATTAGAATATATTATGATAATTGCTAATATTTGCATTTATTCAAGTACTTGCAATACTAACAGAGAACCTTTCGCTTAGCATTTTACGAAACCATCTAAATTAATTGAATAATAATACAATTAATTTGTGGGTACGTTATAATTAGATATCTAACATGTATACACATTACCATAGCCAAACAATAATATACAATAGCATCTATATATAATGTTATTATTAGAAAATTAGAATTGTTCCCATAGTAACACTATGTTATGGTCGAGCGAGTGAAGCAAAGCATCATACAATTCCTGCTAGGACCAACGTTTCCGCCACCAACCGCTACTCAATTCCATATTCACATTAACTCTAATTGGGTAACTTTGACGCCATAGAAACTTGGAATATTCTGAAGAAAACTTTCCTGCATGCACCTCAAGCTATACATGTAACCACTCGTATCAGACAAGTAAAAGTAACCATCTCAATAGTTGTTGTTATAGTTATGGCTGTAGTAGTGGTTGTAAGTAAGTGTAAGTAGGAGAGATAGTCTAAGTTACAGTTATCTCGTAGAAGCTAGATTGCTATCGTTTCCGCAAGGAAATTGCTCACTGGACAAAAATACTTTAGGCGTTGATAGGGATGCTACATCAAAGTAAGAGGCTAAACAGAATGGACCCGTCATAAAAATCCTGATCTTTAGGAATTATTCGGTGATTTCAATTATTACTTTATTCACTTACAAGTGATTTATATGTCTTTTTAAATTTTTTTTTTCACGAGAAAAGAAAATAAATTATTTTTAAAAGTTTTTGGTATCCATAATGTAAATTTATAATGGGGTGAGGATTTGGTGATAATGATTATTTATGGCCTGTGGAATCTAGATCGGTATGAATTTTTAGGGTCGCTTGCTATCGTGCCGGTAGTCTCGGGGGATCACTTTTGTATGCGCTTACTATAACGCAATATCTCGGAATCTACTTAATATATTTTCGTTAAACTTACACTGAAATTAGCTAACATCAGTTTTATGTAATCGTATGTATAGGAACTCAATAAAATTTTGATAATAAGCAATAATTTTTAAATGTTTGGGTTAATTACACTGCGTTAGACGTTTCTTGCGAAAATTAGATTTTTACAAAATTACTTTTGTAAAACCCGTCTGATTTCGCGCGAAAAATCTATATTAGGAAGTTCAAAAATTGACTATTACATTTTTTGGATTTCTGTAAGATTGAAAGCGGGAAATTTGAAAATTGGCCGGCGGGGTCAACTGTTTGCCTTGATTATGATTATTATTTTTCAAATTTTAATTTTGAAAATATTTTTGGTAAGTAATACAGTTAATAACAAAAACGAATTTTATGTCGATAATTTAAATGGATAAATTTAAAATTTATGGATATAAAAAAAAATAAAAAATCACTAGCATTGAAAAACAAATGAAAAAATGTAAAGAATAAAAGCCACACAGTAAAAACAGACAACAGAACGTAAAATAATTTTTCATTGTAGTCCTTGGTATATTCAGCTCATGGTGCAGTTAGTAACGGTTTCTGCCCTCTGGGACGTTTGTCTCTCATCCCTGTCCCGGTGTCAGCTCATAAATTTACCAGAAAAGTGTGTCATACATTTGTGCTTTTGAATCTTCTCCAATGTATCAACGACATTTTGCATCGAAATTAAATATTCACAAAACGAAAACAAGTTTTAAATTTTAAAAATGATTTTGATTTATATTTTTCATTTGTAAATCAAGATTAAGTTGACAATAAAAAAGTTTTTCTGACAACCGACTGATGACAGTGGAATACAGTAATCTAAAATCCTATTTATTTATTTTATTTTCTTTTAAGTCTCGTCTTTACTTTTTCCATTTTATTCCCTTGCGGTAATCCATTACAATAAAAATAGTAGTCACGGAAGATATTATCACAAATTGTTTAAAATTAAGACAAAGCTAAGAGCTTTATTTTCATTTATTTACTATTTTTTACTTTAACCGCAAAATAGAATAGATGGAATAAAAACCGACATAGATAAGAATAAAAGAAATTAAAAATAATAATAATAATACACAGAAAAAAATGATTTCTGGTACAAGAAATATTTTGCATTATGAATTGAAGAACAGTTTTTTGAAGTCAGTTAAAATTTCTTTCGCGAAGAAATATTTTTTTTTGTATAATAATAATAATAATAATTACAATAATAATAATAATAATTCGGAGTGATTACGGATTATATTTCAACTTGCACTGATTTTGATCCAGTTTTAAATTTGAAATAGACTTTTTCGATGTGAACATCAATTCAAGGGGATTAAGTAAATAAACAATCTCCCGCTTCGTGTGCAACCCGAATTTACTTCAAAAACTATCTGCGCTCAATCCGAAAATTTTTCAGCGCAAGAAAAGTTCCTCAACGATTTTTAAATACAGCTTTAGATTTATCTCGTATCTTTATTGGGTTTATTTCGAAAGACATTGATTTTGTGATCCGGAAAAAAAAATAATAGCATTAAAAGCTCAGCTGCTTCAGATAACACAACAAAAATCTTTAGCTTTTTGTAATCTTTATCGTTATGATTTTATTCGAATCAATGAAAATTAAACGTCAGATATATTTATCTACAAAAATATACTCTCTAAATCTGAAATAGTGTATATACACTACTTTTCAGTAGTTTTCACTGTTTCAGATTTAAAGAGTAAAAAGTTTAGATAGACAACGAAAAATGAGGATACTAAAAAAAAATATGAAATATTGTGGATTGAAATTAAAAAATAAATATTTTAATTTTTATTACGGTTGTCGAGCGTATGTGTGTTTGTCAGAAACTAATCCAGCACAGAAAGTAATCCATCAATCGACCCGGCATTTTTTTTCGCTGATATTAAAAAGGCAACCTATCGATTCAAAAACATTATAACTTTCATTTTTAACAAGCTTTCAAAACAGTAAAAAAAAAAAAACTAAAATCTGAGGCCTACTCGAAACTCAGTAAATCTAAGATTTATGTGAAAAAAATTTACGTTAATCGAATTCAATTCAAATAAAAGTACAGATAGTAATAATTATTCTGCGAGCTACTAAGTTTAAAAAATTTGTTAACTTCATCACTTTGACCTCGAACAATTAAAATACCCATCATCTCGAAAATTCTTTAACCGAGTGTCTGAGATCGTACAAGTCACGTCTCAAGATACCAAAGCGCCAAATAGTTTGAGTTTATAAATTCTTCGCAAGCTTACCGAAATATCATACCAACAGAGATGCTACTGATATCGTAGTGCTTATGTTACGAGACAAGTTCTTCTCCACTCTCTTCCTCTCTTGTGGATCCACATCTCCCGATGTCTTCCTCTTGTACCTCAACGACTGCACCGGCATAATCGTCTACATGATATACAGCAACCCGGATTGCAAGCATGAAATTCCACTTCTCATTCATCACTGTACACTGTACTATTCTCTCTGCGGATATATTGGAGGTAATTCCGCTCAACATAATCATCATTATCATCTTTGGAAACGGGCATTTCGCTCACTGATTAATATTTCGCTAATATTTTATCATTTATTCAAAAATAAAGCGATGACTTGACAGATGACTAAATATATATAATATATATAGAGAGAGATTTAAATCAGAGAAGATAAAAACTCAGCGGAAGTTTACGTGAATCATTCGGTAGACTAGATCACTGACTAGTTCCTAACTCAATAGCTATAACTGAAACGGTCGAGTACGCTTGACTGGTTCATTTGGTCCAGTCAACGATATTCCAACGAGCTCAAAATTTCTCTAGAGTTTATAACTGCATTTTAACAAACCCCTTGCATGTTGATCTCGATATCTACTTTCATTCTACTTCCAGTCTAATTTATTCTTATTATATAACTTTTACTTATTTTACATCATTCCCTTCGCTACATTTAACTCCAACTACCAGATAATACATATTTCTTTATTGACTTAGCATTAAATATTATATCAAAGTGCAGTCATTCAGAAATCTAATCATAAATTCATTTTATATGATGTTTAAAGCTGACTACTGTAACTAATATTATAATTGTAGAATTGAGATACCAAAAAGCTATTTTTTAGTTTCAGGTAGAGTCAAGTTTCTAAGATACTGTCAACTATTTGATGTTCAAATTTATGATGAATTATTGCGGGCATAAGAAATGGATCTTTTTTATTTTTTGGGGTTTTAGCTGCAACCGGGAGGAAAAATTTCAGGTCAAACTGAAAAAATTTATTGGAAAACGTCATAATCTTGTTGAACTTTGAACACACTTTAGTCAACTGGGAGAAAAAGTTGGAGCCAAAAAAATATATTTTTTTCTTGACCAAAAAGTTGCCAAGAAAAAACCTGAGTATAATACACGGCCGAAAATTTGAAAATTTTTTCTATGATTTTATTTCGAAAAAAAAAATACTATGGCCGAAAATAGGCTGACTCAGTGTATTGGTCAACTTTCGACCCTTTACAATAAAATTCTACGGCTTCGACGTGATTTCAACTAAATTCATGCCTCTTTCGGCCCTGTTCCGGCGTATTTTGGCCAAAATTTTAACCCGGGAGGAAAAAATCATTTTACATAAATTTTAATATAAATTAAAAAATTAAAATTGAGATGACAGTAGATTTCAAATACTTTTTTTTTATGTAAGGTCTACTAATAGCCATATAAATATTCATATAAAAAATTCGAAAATAACGCATTTTAAGTGTATAAATAAATTTTTATAAAAAATTTGTACGATTATTTTTTCACGGAGATACTGATAATAGGGACAACGTAAGTAAACTAAATAATAACTGTTATTTTTATCAAACGTTCATTTAAATGACTAAAAAAATATTTTTAACAAGAGTAGATGTGCATGTGGATGTGCATGTACATAATAAAATATCGCGTAAAATCTCGACTATTACGCGGAATCCAAATCGGCCATTTCGCGAGTTGGAATAGCTGGTAAGCGAAGTCTTGAATACGCTCGGCTGATGGGGTGACCGCAGAAAACCGAGCGACGATTAAATGCAAATCTCTAGGGCTCTCTTATCGCTATCACAGGCACGACTGCCACGCGGTAACAGATCCCGTAGAGAGCATAAAGCTCGTCTGGTTGCTTAGATATTTTATTTTTCATTTTTTTTTCTTCTGAATTTTTTATTCTCAATACTCGTACCCGGTTTTTAATTTTTTACTTCATAGCCTCTTTTATTTTTTTTATCTACCATCGAGATACAATTAGCGGCTGAGATATTCAGGGATCGTTTCTCTGTTAATTAAACGTTTGCGTGCGATTCCACCAACTGATATTATTCCCTCATTAATAGTACTCATTCATGAGTGTATATAAAGCAGCAGAAAAAGTTTATTTAATATTTTAATAATTTTTTTTAACTTGAAAAACGTAAAAAAAAAAATCAATTTGTTCCATTTCTATTTCTATTTTTAGTTAAAAGTTACACGGAAAATAATGAAAAAAGTTAATATTGAAAAAGTGAAAAACTCACCGTGCGATTGCCGGGATTTTTAACGTGACAACTGAGCGCAGCTCTTTGACCCACAATGGCCGTCACATTTTTTTGTGAAATATCATCAAAGGAAGGCTTATCCCATGCTCGGCTAGGCTTTGTATCACCTGCTACGACACTTGCAAGGCTTGAACCTGAAACAATAGAAAAAAAAAATATAATTTCAAAGCTTCTTGATCAAAGGTTATAAATCATATTATTTTTATTTATCGTGTGTACATTGAGTGATATTTTTGAAAATTGCCATCATATTTTATGGGTGTGATTCCTCATGCTGTGCACATGTAATAAGACATTTATAGTCAGTAAAAGTGCCGAGCTTATGTAAAGGGGTGTCATTTCTATGTGATATTGAAGTGATTTCTGTGTTGAGCGCATGAATATCACCCCATAAGAAATATATCTATAATAATATTAATGTGAATTTTTGTCTGTTTTTCCGACCTATAACCATTTAAAATAAATCTTCATACAAAATGTAACGAGCATTTATGACCAAAAAGTCTGAGAAACTGTTGACTGCGGGACTTTTCGTAGATTTTCTTAGATAGCGAACCTGATTATAATTAAGGGGTCCGAGGGCTGTTTGAAGACCTCGAGAGTATCAGGCAGGTCTTTTGGAAAAACACTAGCACACAGAAGTGAATGAAAAAATAACCAATAACTTCCTTATTTCAGAAAATTTTCGATTTTCATAGCGGGAAGTTAGAAAATAGAAAATTCAATTGAAAATTTTTTACTGATTCGCATTGATTGTAATCTTAAATGCATGTGAGAATTTTTCTATGAAATATATATTCTACGCACTATATATAAGAAACTATTTTATATTGAATGATAAAATATATTGTTTTTTGTACATTTGAAAAAAAAAAATGAAAATGAGGATACTGAAAGAACAAATGTTCACTTTTATTCTGGAACATGATAAATCTTTTACTTTTTTTATTTTTAAAAAATTTTTTAATGCATTGCGAGTTACGCGTAGAATTAAGTATAACACATATAAGAAATGCGAGTGAATTTATATAAAATACGAAGTATTAAAAGGTTTTGCGTAAAAATATATTTATGAATCCTCTTATTTCTTTTTTAATAAGTTACTATTTTTTAAGTTTATAATTTTTTTTTATAACTTTCAATTATTTCTATTTTTCCAAATGTATAATTTATTATTAATTATGATTATTTACCAGAGCGAGAAAATATTAAAACTAATTTATTTTTTTCACTAATGATTAAATATAATCTCTTTTTTTTTTTCAAAGTACTTTTAATCCCAAGTATTATTTGTTCGTAGTTTAATAAACTCTTGGTTCTCATAATGAAAACACTTATTCGGTGGAATAGTTAAAGCTCGTATGTAATGAGGTAGTGTAACAAAAAAGCTTAAATATTTGCTGGAAAAAATTAAATTTTCTTCATTAAAAATTACAGAAATAATTTCGCTTTTAACATTTAGAATTTTATATTTTATTCAACCTTAAATGTATAGACAGGGGTGGGAACTGGAGTACTCATGAATTTTAGAATAAACAAAGAGTTTGAAATCGTCATTTATATCCTGCTATTATTTTCAAACAACTTTTCATGCCTGACTTGATATCGTAAAATTGTTTTCTAAATTTCCTCCGAACCTATTTTTTGAATATTGTTCCCAAAGCGATTATCCTTTAGGATTATTGACCATTGACATCATCGATAATAATAACAATAGATGTGCATTAAGTTGAGCTCCGGTAATAGTATACAGTACATTTCACACCTAGTGAGTAAAGTAGGACATTCCGACCCATGTGCGCAATTGCTCACCCAAGTTGAAGACGGGGGTGGCAAACACGCGAATCGGGATGTCCTGCCTTCCTTTGTGGCGTATATACGATTTTTCACCAGATCCGCATCTGCAAGATTAAATTTCTGCCTCTTTTGAGAAGAAAAGAACGATTTTCATCCTTTTAAACAGGGAAGGAATTTAAACTTTCGGTGTAGTTATGGTGAAAAAAAATTACAACTTACGATGTATTAAAATACAGAAAAATTATATTTAATACACAGCAGGTAGATTAACAGATTTAATATTGTTTTTTTTTTTCTTGCATTCGATTTTTTTTTATTTTAACTCGAGAGAATTTTAAGCCAGAGTTTGTACGAATGGGATATTGAGTGCGTTATTGGAGTGGTCGTAGTTGCACCAGCAATTGTGCATTCAATTTAAATTTCAACTTTTTTCTCTCCATCTCACTACACTTTGCACTCTGCACTCTGAACTCACCTCCGCCATCAGCACTCTATCTCATTTTATCCTCTACCCTCAACTACTCATACCTGTTCTCTTTGACTAAAGCTTTGCTCTCTACTCTCTCACCTATATAAACTAAATACGACCTTCAAACACTCGATTCAAGTAGTTATTGTTTTTCCCGGTATTTCGAGTACTACCGGAACATATATTTGCGTATCATGAGACCTCTTTCTCTCTCACGCTATTTCTCTTTCAATGTATATAGTTATTCAGAAAACACAGAATAGAATGTGTTTACGGGCAAATTGGAAATACGAAATTTCCGTAGTGGTTTTCTAGTATGTGTACAAACTAAATTTCAATCACACTAAAATCCTACAATAGTGTTTGAATAAACATCATCATTACTATTATAATTCAACTCTATTATTATTATTTAGAATTGAATTATCCGGAAACGTTATTATCTTCCGGTAATTAAATATGCTCAGTTTCATAAAATGTTGTTTTAACTCTTAGAAATTGTAGTTAACACTATTAAGTGTTTATCGAATTTTTTTATTTATTTACGGTGAAAATGGTGATCCATAGCCTGCCTGATAGTGCTCCCGTTAAATTAGCGAAAAGGGCATGGTTTAATTCCATTTCGAGATCTTTTTTTCATGAATGAAATCAAAAGAAAATTTTCTAATAAAAATCTGAAAATTTTGTTAAATATAAATTTAATGAAAAAATGTACTTTTAGGTAAAAAAAATTTTTACTACAAAAAATTGCACATACGAGTATAAAAATTCATATATTTTATGTATTGGTATGCTTGTACATTTATATGTTTGTAAATAAAAAAATATTCATATGAATATATGTATATATATATATATATTTTTTTTTTTTTTTTGGGGAGTGTTCATGTTTAAACGTATGTAGTAACCGGTAGTTTAGCGGAGGGAAATCACGATTTATAGCAGTCGCCTAGAGAGGCAACAAAATGGAACCCGTATTCTGTCGCGTTCGATTCAGTATTCCACTCGCGAAAATTTACGGTACAACCAAGTGAATAATTATTCTGCCGATTATACGATTGACGCCAATACAGTTCCACATTTTTCTTTCATACTGTTCCTGAAATTTTTTTTTTTCACTGGTTTATTTTTTTTGCGTCACTCTTTTGAGCAACACTTCTATGAAAAGTGGTGTTAGTTAGTAATGGCTTGAATTAATAATTAAATTTTTAAAAATAATATCAAAACTTGAAGGAAAGAAAATAATTATTTTGTGTTCATTATAATTACAAACTTCATTAAAATTTTTTTTTATTGTAAAGTTGGAAAAAAAAGTTTACTACATAGTAGTCTACTGTGAGATCATTATAATACCCAACGTTGCATCATTTTCTAAATATTATAGAGTACAATGCAAAATAAAAAAAAAAAATGAGTAATTAAAATATAACAAAAAACGTGAAATGAAAAAATAAAAAATTTTGAATTTATGTACACGAAAACAATGTCAGCAAGCTAAACAGAATTTTAGTTGGCAGTAAAAATATACGTATATGTGGATGCATGTGCATTTTATAAATGTGGAATAAAATAAATTACAGATAGAGAATACATGAGAGATTTAATTAATTAAATCCCGTTGAGGTAAAGTATGTACGAAATTTACAATTTAATACAACGAATGTATTTATGCATTCAACAACTTTCGTCTTGTAACAATAATTATTTAATTAAATGTAATTAAACTAAATAGTTGAAAAAATTATCTCAACGTACATAAAAAAAAATTATTTAATTATTTTTTATGCATACAGTTGGTAAAACACAAAGGGAGCTTGGCTTGAAATTATCGCATTGACATAAAAAAAAATTAATCTGGAAATTTTGAATTTACTTTAACATGTTTATAAATATTTTGACAGCAAAGTTGTGGCTACTGTTACTACAGTCGTTTGATGTTAAATTAAAAGTGCATGTGACATCGAAAATTTTTTTCTGCTCGTGATGTAGCTTTGAGTAAACGTCAATTCACCTTGTACTGGTAACGTTTCGATTACGAATTATGGAGTAGGAACATATCGCGCCCTTTTTTGTAAAATTTCGAGGTAGAAAGGGCGCATTAATGCTTTTAGAAAATTTAAATACTGCAACCGACCAATCAGAAATTATCAGCGTTTAATTTAAAAGTGTATGAGGCCGACGTTAGCTATTCAACAGTGTTCATTTTCAGCACGCATTATACAAAAATATAAATGAGTTATACTTTAATACCAAAATAAATAAAATATTATTTGATTTACTGTATCATTATTTATCAATCCACTGACTATAGTATTAATATTGGTTACTATATTGGGTGGATTTCCACACTTATTATCATGATTGACAGTGATTGGGGCTCTCTTGAAATCACCTAATAATTGAGTTTGCTAAACGCGTTTCCTGCGTATAGTCATCACATGTGGAAATGTGTTTAATGACCACTACTACAAATAGTAATATTCCTAATCCTAATACTCATACTAGTATTACTGGTACTTATACCACTATATGACGACTGCTACTGATTTCAAACTTGCAATTATAACGTATGCACTTACACAGAATTCAATTACTAATGTTTGGGCCTCTTTGATTCGATAGTCCACCTCGTTCCTTCGACAAATATTAATGTTATTCAGTTGCTGAGCAAACTAATTTGTACTGATCTAATATCATAACTTAAAAATCATTTATATTTTTTAATTTTCACTAATAATGAAAATTTTAAATTGTGATTCAGCAATTTTTAGATGTGTTGAAAGTAAAAAATCATGGGTAACACGAGTACATACATGTATTAACGAAGCTTTCATTGAGAATTATAGCGCACTGAGAAAAATTGTTCGCAAAGTCAAATAAATCATTTACTTTATAGAAAATTTAAAAACTAATTACTTACTCGTAGTTAAAACAACTGGTAAGTAATTATAATAAATTAGAAAAACAAAAATGTTAAAAAAAAAATTTCCGAAAGATTTAGAAAAAATAAGTCTCCAATATTTCGAATTGTTTGAAAATAATAATAAAAAAATAAAATCAGCGACTACATTTCATTTGCAATTGTCCCCTAGGGATATTAATTCAACTAAATATGACTTCACACGAACAAAAAATAAAACTACGAAATAAAATTTTAAATATTTATTGACTCATGCAAATGTAAATGTAAACACAGGCACATATACCAATAATTACAGTTGTTTTAAAATTTTTTATTCAATGTTGACGAATGATTCAGCAAAGTGATAGTTAAACTCATATTGAAGTTAATTTATCACTCAAATTATTGCGTGTGTGCATTTCAGTATGAAATCGTTTGATGTCTTCCATCAATACATGTGTATACATAATATTATATTTATTCTCTATGCAGAGTGCTTGATTATAGAGTTTACCGAGTACACGGTAATAATTTCCTGCGCACGTTATGTCATTCGGCGTAATACATCATAATTGTCTTCAAAGGAAAATATATTTTAGAAATATCTCAATAAAAAAAAAAATGTATTTAATATGCTTAGCCAGGTAAAAAAAATTTCGAGGGAAATATGTAAAATGTTGAACACAAGGTCGAAAAATTGAAAATTTTAATAAGCTCTATTATATATAACAATACTATGGCCGAAAATAGACTCACTCAATTTATCGGTCAATTTTCGGCCTTTTTTGATGAAATTCTATGGCTTTCAAGTGATTCCAACCGTTTTAACGCGTTTTGCAGAAAATTGTATGATTTCAGCCAGATTTTGCATGTTTGGCTCTTTTCAGACATATTTTCAGTCAAAATTTTGACCCGGGTAGTTATATCAAATAGAAGTAAATATTAAGACTACAAACACATTAAATATATTATTATTATATATTTTCAAAGTTTTTTTACTATTCTGGAATTTTATATATTATTTAAATAATCCATGATAACAATTTTTGATCGTATTATACCAAACTCAAGATCTGATATTCTACCGTATAATTGCCAATAGATTTTCAAAAATAAAAGAAAATACTGTAAATAATTTAGCAGATAAAATTTGACAAGTCATTGAAATTAAATTTAAATTATAAGTAACAATAGGAAAAATTTTTCGTCATTTAAAAATAAATACCTTCATGTACATGACAAAGCAATTTCGCCAAAACGTTCGATGTAGACGTAACACGCAATTATTTTTTTTTGTTAAAGCTGTTACACGGTACTATTTTTATATGAACCGATAAATATTTGTGGAACACCAGAATAAAAGCAACTGTAACATAAATATTCTTTGCTTTTTAATTTCAGATATAATGTTCCAGGCTCAGTAATAATAGAATTTCGATTGAAAATGTTTCATGGAATTTTATCAATGGCACCAATATTTTTTTCCGAAAATCATTTTAAGCCTAGAATGAATTTTCGAAATATTAGACATATTTTTTTAAAAATATCATTCCTCGACTAAATAAACAACAGAATCATTTTCTGATCCACATTATATCATAATTGTAACTTATATCTGAAAGTTATGCCACTAAACATTATCTTTTGTTGATAATAATCCAACAATAATGATTTTGATCCCGATTATACTCTCGTTACTACCATTAGTTCCAACAGTGTAATAATATTGTATATATATAAATATATATACTAAAATAAGCCGTTTTGGCAATACTAATATTCACGACTACATTTAATATGTTCATGTTTGTATATAACATTAAGTTTCTGTTACTACCCAGAGAGACTAGAATTTTGATACGTAACATATATATATATATATATATATATATATATATATATATATATATATATATATATATATATATATATTTACTAAAGGATTTGGGATTTACAACAACACTTATATACGTACGTTGTATATATTTGCCATTACAATAATATTCCTCTCCGACAAGTACAACTAACAGGTAGGTTTAAGGAATATTCTATTAAACGTATGGTTTACACAGTAGCCATACTCCTTGTAAATAGAGTTTGTCAACAGATTTCCAACGCATAAACTCGAGGTTCAACTACGTCTCTATATGCCTATATCTGATGCTATTTACTATCGTATATATCGATATATGTATATCTGTATATGTGTATTCAAGGATAGAATATACAACCTACTTTGGAGATTAGTAATGGTGATGATACTAAATCGATGTTCTGGAAATGGAAAATTTTAAGGGAAAATAAAAAAAAAGTTCTTGCTGAGAAACGTGTCGGTGTATTGGAAGAAACTTGAATAAGTTGGGCTTTTAAAAATTTTATTTCATTTTATGCTTTTAATAGCTTGATATTTAAATGGATAAAGGCACTCGTTGAGTTAATTAAAAAGTTTCTTTTTGTTTAAAAGAATTGAATAATTATATTTTTTTTATATTAGAGATCTGATAGATTTTTCTTGTTTTTTTTTTTAGTGTAAGAAAGATGGAAGCTTTTGGGTTGGAAAGAAAAATAGGAAATGCACAAAGACTTTGTTGAGAAAAATCATGTTGGAAGGAGTTGGCTGGGAATACTCTGGGGAATTGAATCGTGATACGCAGGTAAAGAATATCTGAGAAAATATAAGAGATATGGTGTAGTGTAGAATGGAAGATGTAGAGAAAGGGGAGAGATAAAGTGTGGGAGGTTAAGAGCTAGGAGCCGAGAGCTGCCCAAGTTTCGTCAGGTTATTTCTTACAATGAAAGATCGCTCGTTCGGATAGTTTTGGTCATTTGTTATTTATCGGCCATTAGAGTGAAACGTGATCTAAATATCAAGCTATCATATCTTATGCCCATCATAAGTCATTCTATTTTATCGCATTTTTTTTTTTTTTTTTTTTTTTTCGTAACTTTTAAAATTAATTTTTTTTCTTTATTGGTCGTAAAATGGAGTACAAAAAAATTGTGAAATTCAGTTTATTACTCTAGCAATTTTTTTAAACGACTTAAGATGTCCTGGACTTAGTTTTGGAAAATTTTTTCTAGGTTTTATTCTGGACTTTAATTAAAATCGTATTTTGCACTTAAATTTACACGTAAATTACCATAATGAATAAATTTTGTTGAAAATATTAAAAAAAAACTTTTTTCAGTCATTTGAAGTTACCCTACAGGCAAAAAGAGTTCTTTTAATGGTAACTTAGACAGCTTAATTTTTTTTTAAATGTTTAGGGGAAGATAAAAAAATCAAATGCATTCGAAATCGCAAAGTTTTTTTTTCCCTCAATATCCTCATCTCAATCAGTTCTTCCTTACATACAAAAATTTTTTCATTCCATGTTCAAATTTGAATTTTGCAAAATTTCTCAATCTAATAGATCTATAAATCAATTGAGATAAACGTGAATTTAAATCATAAAAATTAGATTACATATATCTAAATTTTTTTTTCAATTGCACAGATTTCAATTTTCTTCATTACATAAATATAGTTATCGGCAAAATCCGCATAGCAGGTCAGCATAATTTTATATGAATTGTAAATTAAATTATCTATTTCTAAAATGAATTTAGAAAAAAATTTTCAGTGTAAAAAAAGAAAAAAATGATTAACGTGTGATAATACATTAATTTGTGTATGCTAATAGTCTGTATTGTTATGCGAATACAGCTTTATGCGGTAACACGTTCATCCATAGAGCTTTTCTCGTTTGAAATAACATACACACACCACACTATGAATGACACGTCCGTATACACATATATATATGTACACTTGACCCACACATATTAGCTACGGATTTGCTTATTAAGTATACGATTAATTGAAACATGCTAACGCAACATACGGTTAGTTATATATTCATGGCTATTTCCATCATGTTCACTCGTGCAGGCTCCCAGCTCAATTGCCTACAAATTTTCTCCGTAAATTTGTCTTGTTTAGATTCCCATCAGCTTTATTACCGGCGATCTAATACCAGTTACACTCATTCGATCATAATAATTTAATTTATACATATGAATTCCATATATATGTATATATAAATACACATTTGGCACTATTATTTTTATCTATTGAAGCTGAATAAACTTTCGTACAAATGAAAAAAAAAAATTTTTAGAGAACATTGTTTTTGACAGGAAAAAAATATGAAATGTTTCTGGTGAAAAAATTAACTCTGATGCAGTTCACGTGAAAGAAAATAAAAGAATGTGTTTAAAAAATAGAGTTAAATATAAAAGTTTAAAAATTGTTGAACACAGGCGCGAATGCCTGTTAAAGCTTGTGCTCGAAAGCCCACAACTTTGTGGTAGGAAAGTTTTACGTTAAAAACTATTGGTAAAAGCTTCGACCTCATGTAAGTCCCTGGGCTTTTTTTCTATATTATTATAGATCGACTGGAATGACTCTTATATGTTCAACACGTTTACTTTTATATTTTTTTTTATACTTTTTTAGAATTAATATAAATTTTTAAGCAATTTAGTATCGCATATTATCGTTGGTGTACTTGTACTCATTATTAAAGAATGCATAGCGTGGAAAAAGTTAAAACTGATTATTGAATTTAATTTGATAAAGAATTCGATTATAAAATGAAACTTAATTTGCCGGGAAGTACAATTTTATATAATTAGTAATGTTGATAATTAGTATATGAATTCCAAATTTTATTGATTTCAAATAATAAATGTATTATGAATTTTCCGCTAATGAAATATTGCTGCTAATATTTCAATATTAAAAGTATTATTTGAGTATGCAAATAATTCAATTTGCCAAGTAATAAAGCTACACTGTGTTTTGTAAAACGTACTATGAATTTATTTCCGTGGAAATAAAGTATGGGTAGAAAAAATAATTTCATTGTAACACGCGATGCGCGCTATAAAAAAAGTTTATATCGATTTTTTAATAAACATCAGTAGGGATTTTAAACTGTGTCATTTCGCATTAGAATTTTTTTTTTAAGAAAACAAAATCAACTATGAAAAATTTGACTTAAGTATTAAGAGCCTGCTTGATTTTTTTTTTATTTAAATGAAAATAAATAAATAAAATGATTGACGACATATATTGTCAATACAATTATCGTTAAATCCTCCTAGCTAACAGTAATGTTACAAACTTAACTCTAAGTCAGAGTTGAAAGTTTTGATCGAGTGTTTAAGAGTGTAAGGTAAAGAA
This sequence comes from Microplitis demolitor, assembly GCF_026212275.2. Taxonomy (NCBI): domain Eukaryota; kingdom Metazoa; phylum Arthropoda; class Insecta; order Hymenoptera; family Braconidae; genus Microplitis; species Microplitis demolitor. Next base: position 3,307,297 of record NC_068549.1, on the reverse strand, counting down.
AATCCTTCGCCAATAAAACGTAAAGGAATACACAGATAGAAAAGCCGAATAGACTTGCGGAAAGGCTGTCAGACTTTTAAAAGTACGTGCCAATCTATTGTTCGTCGATACACACTAACTGTAAACTTTTTATTTAATACTATACTATATACTAAAGTTAAAACTTGTCTAGTAGAAATACTCGAGAGATTTCTAAAAATTTTATTTTTTTTTCTTTCGTAAATTTTTTTTCCCTTAACAACCTCACCATCTAACTTTACTGACGGTTCATTTTTAGAGTTTTAAAATTTTCTAGTTAGCGATTGTTTTATTTTATTACGAAACAGATCAGAAATTAGTTACGTGACTTGATAAGTAAAATATGGCTCGTAGTGGCTTGTTAGTGGTCGTTCAAAAGTCCGCTAGCCAACTATGATTACTGAACCATGAAATTTATATACGTAACGACGATCTACCAGAAGTTAACGTTAACTCATGTCTATAAACCACTAATATGCTTTATATGAGCCCAGAGAAGCTAATTAACCATGGTCTCTATACCTAAATTAGTTTGCTCCGCCAGTGTAAATATTCTTCACCGGTGTTGAAAAAATTTCCCGGTGTTAAAATATTTTAATTTGTTAATATTTTTACTTACTCGATCATTTTAATTAAACTATTGGTTTTTTCCTTTACTTTTATGTGTTCAAGTTTTTATAGAAGACTTCTCTGAATTTTAAAGAAATCCTAGACAAATCCTAGACAAATCCTAGACAAATCCTAGAGAAATTTTTTTCCTTTACTTTTATGTGTTCAAGTTATTATAGAAGACTTCTCTGAATTCTAGAGACATCCTAGACAAATCCTAAACAAATCCTAGAGAAATCCTAGACGAATCCTAGAGACATCCTAGACAAATCCTAGACAAATCCTAGACAAATCCTAGACAAATCCTAGACAAATCCTAGAAAAATCCTAGACAAATCCTAGACAAATCCTAGAGACATCCTAGACAAATCCTAGACAAATCCTAGAAAAATCCTAGACAAATCCTAGACAAATACTAGACAAATCCTAGAGAAATTTTTTTCCTTTACTTTTATGTGTTCAAGTTATTATAGAAGACTTCTCTGAATTCTAGAGACATCCTAGACAAATCCTAAACAAATCCTAGAGAAATCCTAGACGAATCCTAGAGACATCCTAGACAAATCCTAGACAAATCCTAGACAAATCCTAGACAAATCCTAGAGACATCCTAGACAAATCCTAGAAAAATCCTAGACAAATCCTAGACAAATCCTAGAGACATCCTAGACAAATCCTAGACAAATCCTAGAAAAATCCTAGACAAATCCTAGACAAATCCTAGAAAACTCCTAGACGAATCCTAGAGAAATCCTAGAAAACTCCTAGACGAATCCTAGAGAAATCCTAGACAAATCCTAGAAAAATTTTTTTCCTTTACTTTTATGTGTTCGAGTTATTATAGAAGATTTCTCTGAATTCTAGAGACATCCTAGACAAATCCTAGACAAATCCTAGAGAAATCCTATACGAATCCTAGAGACATCCTAGACAAATCCTAGACAAATCCTAGAGAAATCCTAGACAAATCCTAGACAAATCCTAGACAAATCCTAGACAAATCCTAGACAAATCCTAGACAAATCCTAGAGACATCCTAGACAAATCCTAGAAAAATCCTAGACAAATCCTAGACAAATCCTAGACAAATCCTAGAGAAATTTTTTTCCTTTACTTTTATGTGTTCAAGTTATTATAGAAGACTTCTCTGAATTCTAGAGACATCCTAGACAAATCCTAAACAAATCCTAGAGAAATCCTAGACGAATCCTAGAGACATCCTAGACAAATCCTAGACAAATCCTAGACAAATCCTAGACAAATCCTAGAGACATCCTAGACAAATCCTAGAAAAATCCTAGACAAATCCTAGACAAATCCTAGAGACATCCTAGACAAATCCTAGACAAATCCTAGAAAAATCCTAGACAAATCCTAGACAAATCCTAGACAAATCCTAGAGAAATTTTTTTCCTTTACTTTTATGTGTTCAAGTTATTATAGAAGACTTCTCTGAATTCTAGAGACATCCTAGACAAATCCTAAACAAATCCTAGAGAAATCCTAGACGAATCCTAGAGACATCCTAGACAAATCCTAGACAAATCCTAGAGACATCCTAGACAAATCCTAGAAAAATCCTAGACAAATCCTAGACAAATCCTAGAGACATCCTAGACAAATCCTAGACAAATCCTAGAAAAATCCTAGACAAATCCTAGACAAATCCTAGAGACATCCTAGACAAATCCTAGACAAATCCTAGAAAAATCCTAGACAAATCCTAGAGAAATCCTAGACAAATCCTAGAGAAATTTTTTTCCTTTACTTTTATGTGTTCGAGTTATTATAGAAGATTTCTCTGAATTCTAGAGACATCCTAGACAAATCCTAGACAAATCCTAGAGAAATCCTATACGAATCCTAGAGACATCCTAGACAAATCCTAGAAAAATCCTAGACAAATCCTAGACAAATCCTAGAGACATCCTAGACAAATCCTAGACAAATCCTAGAAAAATCCTAGACAAATCCTAGACAAATCCTAGACAAATCCTAGATAAATTTTTTTCCTTTACTTTTATGTGTTCAAGTTATTATAGAAGACTTCTCTGAATTCTAGAGACATCCTAGACAAATCCTAAACAAATCCTAGAGAAATCCTAGACGAATCCTAGAGACATCCTAGACAAATCCTAGACAAATCCTAGACAAATCCTAGAGACATCCTAGACAAATCCTAGAAAAATCCTAGACAAATCCTAGACAAATCCTAGAGACATCCTAGACAAATCCTAGACAAATCCTAGAAAAATCCTAGACAAATCCTAGACAAATCCTAGAGACATCCTAGACAAATCCTAGACAAATCCTAGAAAAATCCTAGACGAATCCTAGAGAAATCCTAGACAAATCCTAGAGAAATTTTTTTCCTTTACTTTTATGTGTTCGAGTTATTATAGAAGATTTCTCTGAATTCTAGAGACATCCTAGACAAATCCTAGACAAATCCTATACGAATCCTAGAGACATCCTAGACAAATCCTAGACAAATCCTAGAGAAATCCTAGACAAATCCTAGACAAATCCTAGACAAATCCTAGACAAATCCTATACAAATCCTAGAGTAATCCTAGACAAATCCTAGAGAAATCCTAGACAAATCCTAGACAAATCCTAGACAAATCCTAGAGTAATCCTAGAGAAATCCTAGACAAATCCTAGACAATCCTAGAGAAATCCTAGACAAATCCTAGACAAATCCTATACAAATCCTAGAGACATCCTAGACAAATCCTATACAAATCCTAAAGACATCCTAGACAAATCCTAGACAAATCCTAGAGACATCCTAGACAAATCCTAGACAAATCCTAGACAAATCCTAGAGAAATTTTTTTCCTTTACTTTTATGTGTTCGAGTTATTATAGAAGACTTCTCTGAATTCTAGAGACATCCTAGACAAATCCTAGACAAATCCTAGAGACATCCTAGACAAATACAAGAGACATCCTAGAGTAATCCTAGACAAATCCTGGAGGAATCCTAGAACAATCCTAGAAAAATCCTAGACAAATCCTAGAGAAATCCTAGACAAATCCTAGACAATCCTAGAGAAATCCTAGAGAAATCCTAGACAAATCCTAGACAAATCCTATACAAATCCTAGAGACATCCTAGACAAATCCTATACAAATCCTAAAGACATCCTAGACAAATCCTAGACAAATCCTAGAGACATCCTAGACAAATCCTAGACGAATCCTAGACAAATTTTTTTCCTTTACTTTTATGTGTTCGAGTTATTATAGAAGACTTCTCTGAATTCTAGAGACATCCTAGACAAATCCTAGACAAATCCTAGAGACATCCTAGACAAATCCTAGAGACATCCTAGAGTAATCCTAGACAAATCCTGGAGGAATCCTAGACAAATCCTAGAGACATCCTAGACAAATCACAGACAAATCCTAGAGAAATCCTAGAAAAATCCTAGAGACATCCTAGACAAATCCTAAAGACATCCTAGACAAATCCTAGACAAATCCTAGACAAATCCTATACAAATCCTAGAGTAATCCTAGACAAATCCTAGAGAAATCCTAGACAAATCCTAGACAAATCCTAGACAAATCCTAGAGTAATCCTAGAGAAATCCTAGACAAATCCTAGACAATCCTAGAGAAATCCTAGACAAATCCTAGACAAATCCTATACAAATCCTAGAGACATCCTAGACAAATCCTATACAAATCCTAAAGACATCCTAGACAAATCCTAGACAAATCCTAGAGACATCCTAGACAAATCCTAGACAAATCCTAGACAAATCCTAGAGAAATTTTTTTCCTTTACTTTTATGTGTTCGAGTTATTATAGAAGACTTCTCTGAATTCTAGAGACATCCTAGACAAATCCTAGACAAATCCTAGAGACATCCTAGACAAATACAAGAGACATCCTAGAGTAATCCTAGACAAATCCTGGAGGAATCCTAGAACAATCCTAGAAAAATCCTAGACAAATCCTAGAGAAATCCTAGACAAATCCTAGACAATCCTAGAGAAATCCTAGAGAAATCCTAGACAAATCCTAGACAAATCCTATACAAATCCTAGAGACATCCTAGACAAATCCTATACAAATCCTAAAGACATCCTAGACAAATCCTAGACAAATCCTAGAGACATCCTAGACAAATCCTAGACGAATCCTAGACAAATTTTTTTCCTTTACTTTTATGTGTTCGAGTTATTATAGAAGACTTCTCTGAATTCTAGAGACATCCTAGACAAATCCTAGACAAATCCTAGAGACATCCTAGACAAATCCTAGAGACATCCTAGAGTAATCCTAGACAAATCCTGGAGGAATCCTAGACAAATCCTAGAGACATCCTAGACAAATCACAGACAAATCCTAGAGAAATCCTAGAAAAATCCTAGAGACATCCTAGACAAATCCTAAAGACATCCTAGACAAATCCTAGACAAATCCTAGAGAAATCCTAGACAAATCCTAGAGAAATCCTAGAAAAATCCTAGACAAATCCTAGACAAATCCTAGGCAAATCCTAGACAAATCCTAGACAAATCCTAGACAAATCCTAGAGTAATCCTAGACAAATCCTGGAGGAATCCTAGACAAATCCTAGAGACATCCTAGACAAATCCCAGACAAATCCTAGAGAAATCCTAGAAACATCCTAGAGACATCCTAGACAAATCCTAGAGACATCCTAGACAAATCCTAGAAAAATCCTAGACAAATCCTAGAGACATCCTAGACAAATCCTAGACAAATCCTAGACAAATCCTAGACAAATCCTAGAGTAATCCTAGACAAATCCTAGACAAATCCTAGACAAATCCTAGAAAAATCCTAGACAAATCCTAGACAAATCCTAGACAAATCCTAGAAAAATCCTAGACAAATCCTAGACAAATCCTAGAAAAATCCTAGACAAATCCTAGAGAAATCCTAGACAAATCCTAGACAATCCTAGAGAAATCCTAGACAAATCCTAGACAAATCCTATACAAATCCTAGAGACATCCTAGACAAATCCTATACAAATCCTAAAGACATCCTAGACAAATCCTAGACAAATCCTAGAGACATCCTAGACAAATCCTAGACAAATCCTAGACAAATCCTAGAGAAATCCTAGAGACATCCTAGACAAATCCTAGACAAATCCTAGAGACATCCTAGACAAATACAAGAGACATCCTAGAGTAATCCTAGACAAATCCTGGAGGAATCCTAGAACAATCCTAGAAAAATCCTAGACAAATCCTAGAGAAATCCTAGACAAATCCTAGACAATCCTAGAGAAATCCTAGAGAAATCCTAGACAAATCCTAGACAAATCCTATACAAATCCTAGAGACATCCTAGACAAATCCTATACAAATCCTAAAGACATCCTAGACAAATCCTAGAGACATCCTAGACAAATCCTAGACGAATCCTAGACAAATTTTTTTCCTTTACTTTTATGTGTTCGAGTTATTATAGAAGACTTCTCTGAATTCTAGAGACATCCTAGACAAATCCTAGACAAATCCTAGAGACATCCTAGACAAATCCTAGAGACATCCTAGAGTAATCCTAGACAAATCCTGGAGGAATCCTAGACAAATCCTAGAGACATCCTAGACAAATCCCAGACAAATCCTAGAGAAATCCTAGAAAAATCCTAGAGACATCCTAGACAAATCCTAAAGACATCCTAGACAAATCCTAGACAAATCCTAGAGAAATCCTAGACAAATCCTAGAGAAATCCTAGAAAAATCCTAGACAAATCCTAGACAAATCCTAGGCAAATCCTAGACAAATCCTAGACAAATCCTAGACAAATCCTAGAGTAATCCTAGACAAATCCTGGAGGAATCCTAGACAAATCCTAGAGACATCCTAGACAAATCCCAGACAAATCCTAGAGAAATCCTAGAAAAATCCTAGAGACATCCTAGACAAATCCTAGAGACATCCTAGACAAATCCTAGAAAAATCCTAGACAAATCCTAGACAAATCCTAGAGACATCCTAGACAAATCCTAGACAAATCCTAAACAAATCCTAGACAAATCCTAGACAAATCCTATATAAATCCTAGAGACATCCTAGACAAATGCTAGACAAATCCTAGAGTAATCCTAGACAAATCCTAGAGAAATCCTAGACAAATCCTAGAAAAATCCTAGACAAATCCTAGACAAATCCTAGAGAAATTTTTTTCCTTTACTTTTATGTGTTCGAGTTATTATAGAAGACTTCTCTGAATTCTAGAGACATCCTAGAGAAATCCTAGACAAATCCTAGAGACATCCTAGACAAATCCTAGAGACATCCTAGAGTAATCCTAGACAAATCCTGGAGGAATCCTAGACAAATCCTAGAAAAATCCTAGACAAATCCTAGACAAATCCCAGACAAATCCTAGAGAAATCCTAGAAAAATCTTAGAGACATCCTAGACAAATCCTAGACAAATCCTAGACAAATCCTAGAGAAATTTTTTTCCTTTACTTTTATGTGTTCAAGTTATTATAGAAGACTTCTCTGAATTCTAGAGACATCCTAGACAAATCCTAAACAAATCCTAGAGAAATCCTAGACGAATCCTAGAGACATCCTAGACAAATCCCAGACAAATCCTAGAGAAATCCTAGAAAAATCCTAGAGACATCCTAGACAAATCCTAGACAAATCCTAGACAAATCCTAGAGAAATTTTTTCCTTTACTTTTATGTGTTCAAGTTATTATAGAAGACTTCTCTGAATTCTAGAGACATCCTAGACAAATCCTAAACAAATCCTAGAGAAATCCTAGACGAATCCTAGAGACATTCTAGACAAATCCTAGACAAATCCTAGAGACATCCTAGACAAATCCTAGAAACATCCTAGACAAATCCTAGACAAATCCTAGAGACATCCTAGACAAATCCTAGACAAATTCTAGAGACATCCGAGACAAATCCTAGAGAAATCCTAGACAAATCCTAGACAATCCTAGAGAAATCCTAGACAAATCCTAGACAAATCCTATACAAATCCTAGAGACATCCTAGACAAATCCTATACAAATCCTAAAGACATCCTAGACAAATCCTAGACAAATCCTAGAGACATCCTAGACAAATCCTAGACAAATCCTAGACAAATCCTAGACAAATCCTAGAGAAATTTTTTTCCTTTACTTTTATGTGTTCGAGTTATTATAGAAGACTTCTCTGAATTCTAGAGACATCCTAGACAAATCCTAGACAAATCCTAGAGACATCCTAGACAAATCCTAGAGACATCCTAGAGTAATCCTAGACAAATCCTGGAGGAATCCTAGACAAATCCTAGAAAAATCCTAGACAAATCCTAGACAAATCCTAGAGACATCCTAGACAAATCCCAGACAAATCCTAGAGAAATCCTAGAAAAATCCTAGAGACATCCTAGACAAATCCTAGACAAATCCTAGACAAATCCTAGAGAAATTTTTTTCCTTTACTTTTATGTGTTCAAGTTATTATAGAAGACTTCTCTGAATTCTAGAGACATCCTAGACAAATCCTAAACAAAACCTAGAGAAATCCTAGACAAATCCTAGAGACATCCTAGACAAATCCTAGAAAAATCCTAGACAAATCCTAGACAAATCCTAGAGACATTCTAGACAAATCCTAGACAAATTCTAGAGACATCCGAGACAAATCCTAGACAAACCCTAGAGACATCCTAGACAAATCCTAGACAAATCCTAGAGAAATCCTAGACAAATCCTAGAGACATCCTAGACAAATCCTAGAGAAATCCTAGACAAATCCTAGACAAATCCTAGAGACATTCTAGACAAATCCTAGAGACATCCGAGACAAATCCTAGACAAATTCTAGAGACATCCGAGACAAATCCTAGACAAACCCTAGAGACATCCTAGACAAATCCTAGACAAATCCTAGAGAAATCCTAGACAAATCCTAGAGAAATCCTAGACAAATCCTAGAGACATCCTAGACAAATCCTATACAAATCCTAAAGACATCCTAGACAAATCCTAGACAATCCTAGAGAAATCCTAGAGAAATTTTTTTCCTTTACTTTTATGTGTTAGAGTTATTATAGAAGACTTCTCTGAATTCTAGAGACATCCTAGACAAATCCTAGAGACATCCTAGAGTAATCCTAGACAAATCCTGGAGGAATCCTAGACAAATCCTAGAAAAATCCTAGACAAATCATAGACAAATCCTAGAGACATCCTAGACAAATCCCAGACAAATCCTAGAGAAATCCTAGAAAAATCCTAGAGACATCCTAGACAAATCCTAGACAAATCCTAGACAAATCCTAGACAAATCCTAGAGAAATTTTTTTCCTTTACTTTTATGTGTTCAAGTTATTATAGAAGACTTCTCTGAATTCTAGAGACATCCTAGACAAATCCTAAACAAATCCTAGAGTAATCCTAGACGAATCCTAGAGACATCCTAGACAAATCCTAGACAAATCCTAGACAAATCCTAGAGACATCCTAGACAATCCTAGAGAAATCCTAGAGAAATCCTAGACAAATCCTAGACAAATCCTATACAAATCCTAGAGACATCCTAGACAAATCCTATACAAATCCTAAAGACATCCTAGACAAATCCTAGACAATCCTAGAGAAATCCTAGAGAAATTTTTTTCCTTTACTTTTATGTGTTCGAGTTATTATAGAAGACTTCTCTGAATTCTAGAGACATCCTAGACAAATCCTAGACAAATCCTAGAGACATCCTAGACAAATCCTAGAGACATCCTAGAGTAATCCTAGACAAATCCTGGAGGAATCCTAGACAAATCCTAGAAAAATCCTAGACAAATCCTAGACAAATCCTAGAGACATCCTAGACAAATCCCAGACAAATCCTAGAGAAATCCTAGAAAAATCCTAGAGACATCCTAGACAAATCCTAGACAAATCCTAGACAAATCCTAGAGAAATTTTTTTCCTTTACTTTTATGTGTTCAAGTTATTATAGAAGACTTCTCTGAATTCTAGAGACATCCTAGACAAATCCTAAACAAATCCTAGAGTAATCCTAGACGAATCCTAGAGACATCCTAGACAAATCCTAGACAAATCCTGGAGGAATCCTAGACAAATCCTAGAAAAATCCTAGACAAATCCTAGACAAATCCTAGACAAATCCTCGAGACATCCTAGACAAATCCTAGACAAATTCGAGAGACATCCGAGAAAAATCCTAGACAAACCCTAGAGACATCCTAGACAAATCCTAGACAAATCCTAGAGAAATCCTAGACAAATCCTAGAGAAATTTTTTTCCTTTACTTTTATGTGTTCAAGTTATTATAGAAGACTTCTCTGAATTCTAGAGACATCCTAGACAAATCCTAAACAAAACCTAGAGAAATCCTAGACAAATCCTAGAGACATCCTAGACAAATCCTAGAAAAATCCTAGACAAATCCTAGACAAATCCTAGAGACATTCTAGACAAATCCTAGACAAATTCTAGAGACATCCGAGACAAATCCTAGACAAACCCTAGAGACATCCTAGACAAATCCTAGACAAATCCTAGAGAAATCCTAGACAAATCCTAGAGACATCCTAGACAAATCCTAGACAAATCCTAGAGAAATCCTAGACAAATCCTAGAGAAATCCTAGAAAAATCCTAGACAAATCCTAGACAAATCCTAGACAATCCTAGAGAAATCCTAGAGAAATCCTAGACAAATCCTAGACAAATCCTATACAAATCCTAGAGACATCCTAGACAAATCCTATACAAATCCTAAAGACATCCTAGACAAATCCTAGACAATCCTAGAGAAATCCTAGAGAAATTTTTTTCCTTTACTTTTATGTGTTAGAGTTATTATAGAAGACTTCTCTGAATTCTAGAGACATCCTAGACAAATCCTAGACGAATCCTAGACAAATCCTAGAGACATCCTAGACAAATCAAAGACAAATCCTAGACAAATCCTAGACGAATCCTAGAGACATCCTAGACAAATCCTAGACAAATCCTAGAGAAATTTTTTTCCTTTACTTTTATGTGTTCGAGTTATTATAGAAGACTTCTCTGAATTCTAGAGACATCCTAGACAAATCCTAGACAAATCCTAGAGACATCCTAGACAAATACAAGAGACATCCTAGAGTAATCCTAGACAAATCCTGGAGGAATCCTAGAACAATCCTAGAAAAATCCTAGACAAATCCTAGAGAAATCCTAGACAAATCCTAGACAATCCTAGAGAAATCCTAGAGAAATCCTAGACAAATCCTAGACAAATCCTATACAAATCCTAGAGACATCCTAGACAAATCCTATACAAATCCTAAAGACATCCTAGACAAATCCTAGACAAATCCTAGAGACATCCTAGACAAATCCTAGACGAATCCTAGACAAATTTTTTTCCTTTACTTTTATGTGTTCGAGTTATTATAGAAGACTTCTCTGAATTCTAGAGACATCCTAGACAAATCCTAGACAAATCCTAGAGACATCCTAGACAAATCCTAGAGACATCCTAGAGTAATCCTAGACAAATCCTGGAGGAATCCTAGACAAATCCTAGAGACATCCTAGACAAATCCCAGACAAATCCTAGAGAAATCCTAGAAAAATCCTAGAGACATCCTAGACGAATCCTAAAGACATCCTAGACAAATCCTAGAGACATCCTAGAGTAATCCTAGACAAATCCTGGAGGAATCCTAGACAAATCCTAGAAAAATCCTAGACAAATCCTAGACAAATCCTAGAGACATCCTAGACAAATCCCAGACAAATCCTAGACAAATCCTAGAGAAATCCTAGACAAATCCTAGAGAAATCCTAGAAAAATCCTAGACAAATCCTAGACAAATCCTAGGCAAATCCTAGACAAATCCTAGACAAATCCTAGACAAATCCTACAGTAATCCTAGACAAATCCTGGAGGAATCCTAGACAAATCCTAGAGACATCCTAGACAAATCCCAGACAAATCCTAGAGAAATCCTAGAAAAATCCTAGAGACATCCTAGACAAATCCTAGAGACATCCTAGACAAATCCTAGAAAAATCCTAGACAAATCCTAGACAAATCCTAGAGACATCCTAGACAAATCCTAGACAAATCCTAGACAAATCCTAGACAAATCCTAGAGTAATCCTAGACAAATCCTAGACAAATCCTAGACAAATCCTAGACAAATCCTAGAAAAATCCCAGACAAATCCTAGAGAAATCCTAGACAAATCCTAGACAATCCTAGAGAAATCCTAGAGAAATCCTAGACAAATCCTAGACAAATCCTATATAAATCCTAGAGACATCCTAGACAAATGCTAGACAAATCCTAGAGTAATCCTAGACAAATCCTAGAGAAATCCTAGACAAATCCTAGAAAAATCCTAGACAAATCCTAGACAAATCCTAGAGAAATTTTTTTCCTTTACTTTTATGTGTTCGAGTTATTATAGAAGACTTCTCTGAATTCTAGAGACATCCTAGAGAAATCCTAGACAAATCCTAGAGACATCCTAGACAAATCCTAGAGACATCCTAGAGTAATCCTAGACAAATCCTGGAGGAATCCTAGACAAATCCTAGAAAAATCCTAGACAAATCCTAGACAAATCCCAGACAAATCCTAGAGAAATCCTAGAAAAATCTTAGAGACATCCTAGACAAATCCTAGACAAATCCTAGACAAATCCTAGAGAAATTTTTTTCCTTTACTTTTATGTGTTCAAGTTATTATAGAAGACTTCTCTGAATTCTAGAGACATCCTAGACAAATCCTAAACAAATCCTAGAGAAATCCTAGACGAATCCTAGAGACATCCTAGACAAATCCCAGACAAATCCTAGAGAAATCCTAGAAAAATCCTAGAGACATCCTAGACAAATCCTAGACAAATCCTAGACAAATCCTAGAGAAATTTTTTCCTTTACTTTTATGTGTTCAAGTTATTATAGAAGACTTCTCTGAATTCTAGAGACATCCTAGACAAATCCTAAACAAATCCTAGAGAAATCCTAGACGAATCCTAGAGACATCCTAGACAAATCCTAGACAAATCCTAGAGACATCCTAGACAAATCCTAGACAAATCCTAGACAAATCCTAGACAAATCCTAGAAAAATCCTAGACAAATCCTAGAGAAATCCTAGACAAATCCTAGACAATCCTAGAGAAATCCTAGACAAATCCTAGACAAATCCTAGAAAAATCCTAGAGACATCCTAGACAAATCCTATACAAATCCTAAAGACATCCTAGACAAATCCTAGACAAATCCTAGAGACATCCTAGACAAATCCTAGACAAATCCTAGACAAATCCTAGACAAATCCTAGAGAAATTTTTTTCCTTTACTTTTATGTGTTCGAGTTATTATAGAAGACTTCTCTGAATTCTAGAGACATCCTAGACAAATCCTAGACAAATCCTAGAGACATCCTAGACAAATCCTAGAGACATCCTAGAGTAATCCTAGACAAATCCTGGAGGAATCCTAGACAAATCCTAGAAAAATCCTAGACAAATCCTAGACAAATCCTAGAGACATCCTAGACAAATCCCAGACAAATCCTAGAGAAATCCTAGAAAAATCCTAGAGACATCCTAGACAAATCCTAGACAAATCCTAGAGAAATTTTTTTCCTTTACTTTTATGTGTTCAAGTTATTATAGAAGACTTCTCTGAATTCTAGAGACATCCTAGACAAATCCTAAACAAAACCTAGAGAAATCCTAGACAAATCCTAGAGACATCCTAGACAAATCCTAGAAAAATCCTAGACAAATCCTAGACAAATCCTAGAGACATTCTAGACAAATCCTAGACAAATTCTAGAGACATCCGAGACAAATCCTAGACAAACCCTAGAGACATCCTAGACAAATCCTAGACAAATCCTAGAGAAATCCTAGACAAATCCGAGAGACATCCTAGACAAATCCTAGAGAAATCCTAGACAAATCCTAGACAAATCCTAGAGACATTCTAGACAAATCCTAGACAAATCCTAGAGACATCCGAGACAAATCCTAGACAAATTCTAGAGACATCCGAGACAAATCCTAGACAAACCCTAGAGACATCCTAGACAAATCCTAGACAAATCCTAGAGAAATCCTAGACAAATCCTAGAGAAATCCTAGACAAATCCTAGAGAAATCCTAGAAAAATCCTAGACAAATCCTAGACAATCCTAGAGAAATCCTAGAGAAATCCTTGACAAATCCTAGACAAATCCTATACAAATCCTAGAGACATCCTAGACAAATCCTATACAAATCCTAAAGACATCCTAGACAAATCCTAGACAATCCTAGAGAAATCCTAGAGAAATTTTTTTCCTTTACTTTTATGTGTTAGAGTTATTATAGAAGACTTCTCTGAATTCTAGAGACATCCTAGACAAATCCTAGAGACATCCTAGAGTAATCCTAGACAAATCCTGGAGGAATCCTAGACAAATCCTAGAAAAATCCTAGACAAATCATAGACAAATCCTAGAGACATCCTAGACAAATCCCAGACGAATCCTAGAGAAATCCTAGAAAAATCCTAGAGACATCCTAGACAAATCCTAGACAAATCCTAGACAAATCCTAGACAAATCCTAGAGAAATTTTTTTCCTTTACTTTTATGTGTTCAAGTTATTATAGAAGACTTCTCTGAATTCTAGAGACATCCTAGACAAATCCTAAACAAATCCTAGAGTAATCCTAGACGAATCCTAGAGACATCCTAGACAAATCCTAGACAAATCCTAGACAAATCCTAGAGACATCCTAGACAATCCTAGAGAAATCCTAGAGAAATCCTAGACAAATCCTAGACAAATCCTATACAAATCCTAGAGACATCCTAGACAAATCCTATACAAATCCTAAAGACATCCTAGACAAATCCTAGACAATCCTAGAGAAATCCTAGAGAAATTTTTTTCCTTTACTTTTATGTGTTCGAGTTATTATAGAAGACTTCTCTGAATTCTAGAGACATCCTAGACAAATCCTAGACAAATCCTAGAGACATCCTAGACAAATCCTAGAGACATCCTAGACAAATCCCAGACAAATCCTAGAGAAATCCTAGAAAAATCCTAGAGACATCCTAGACAAATCCTAGACAAATCCTAGACAAATCCTAGAGAAATTTTTTTCCTTTACTTTTATGTGTTCAAGTTATTATAGAAGACTTCTCTGAATTCTAGAGACATCCTAGACAAATCCTAAACAAATCCTAGAGTAATCCTAGACGAATCCTAGAAAAATCCTAGACAAATCCTAGACAAATCCTAGACAAATCCTCGAGACATCCTAGACAAATCCTAGACAAATTCGAGAGACATCCGAGAAAAATCCTAGACAAACCCTAGAGACATCCTAGACAAATCCTAGACAAATCCTAGAGAAATCCTAGACAAATCCTAGAGAAATTTTTTTCCTTTACTTTTATGTGTTCAAGTTATTATAGAAGACTTCTCTGAATTCTAGAGACATCCTAGACAAATCCTAAACAAAACCTAGAGAAATCCTAGACAAATCCTAGAGACATCCTAGACAAATCCTAGAAAAATCCTAGACAAATCCTAGACAAATCCTAGAGACATTCTAGACAAATCCTAGACAAATTCTAGAGACATCCGAGACAAATCCTAGACAAACCCTAGAGACATCCTAGACAAATCCTAGACAAATCCTAGAGAAATCCTAGACAAATCCTAGAGACATCCTAGACAAATCCTAGACAAATCCTAGAGAAATCCTAGACAAATCCTAGAGAAATCCTAGAAAAATCCTAGACAAATCCTAGACAAATCCTAGACAATCCTAGAGAAATCCTAGAGAAATCCTAGACAAATCCTAGACAAATCCTATACAAATCCTAGAGACATCCTAGACAAATCCTATACAAATCCTAAAGACATCCTAGACAAATCCTAGACAATCCTAGAGAAATCCTAGAGAAATTTTTTTCCTTTACTTTTATGTGTTAGAGTTATTATAGAAGACTTCTCTGAATTCTAGAGACATCCTAGACAAATCCTAGACGAATCCTAGACAAATCCTAGAGACATCCTAGACAAATCCTAGACAAATCCTAGACAAATCCTAGAGAAATTCTAGTCTAATCCTAGACAAATCCTAGAGAAATCCTAGACAAATCCTAGAGACATCCTAGACAAATCCTAGACAAATCCTAGAGACATCCTAGACAAATCCTAGAAAATTCCTAGACAAATCCTAGAGACATCCTAGACAAATCCTAGACAAATTCTAGAGACATCCTAGACAAATCGTAGACAAATCCTAGACAAAGCCTAGAGAAATCCTAGACAAATCCTAGACAAATCCTAGAGACATCCTAGACAAATCCTAGACAAATCCTAGAGACATCCTAGACAAATCCTAGACAAATCCTAGACAAATCCAAGACAAATCCTAGAGTAATCCTAGACAAATCCTAGAGAAATCTTAGACAATTCCTAGAGAAATCCTAGACAAATCCTAGACAAATCCTAGAGACATCCCAGACAAATCCTAGACGAATCCTAGACAAATCCTAGACAAATCCTAGAGTAATCCTAGACAAACCTAGAGAAATCCTAGACAAATCCTAGAAAAATCCTAGACAAATCCTAGAGAAATCCTAGAAAAATCCTAGACAAATCCTAAAGAAATTCTAGACAAATTCTAGAGACATCCGAGACAAATCCTAGACAAATTCAAGAGAAATCCTAGACAAATCCTAGACAAATCCTAGACGAATTCTAGAGACATTCTAGACAAATCCTAGACGAATCCTAGACAATTCCTAGAGAAATCTTAGGCAAATCTTAGACAAATCCTAGAGAGATCTTAGACAAATCCTAGAGACATCCTAGATAAATCCTAGACAAATCCTAGAGAAATCCTAGACAAATCCTAGACAAATCCTAGACGAATTCTAGAGACATCCTAGACAAATCCTAGACGAATCCTAGACAAATCCTAGAGAAATCATAGACAAATCCTAGACAAATCCTAGAGACATCCTAGACAAATCCTAGACAAATCCTAGAGACATCCTAGACAAATCCTAGACAAATCCTAGACGAATCCTAGAGACATCCTAGACAAATCTTAGACAAATCCTAGACAAATACTAGAGTAATCCTAGACAAATCCTAGAGACATCCTAGACAAATCCAAGACAAATCCTAGACAAATCCTAGAGAAATTCTAGTCAAATCCTAGAGAAATCCTAGGCAAATCTTAGACAAATCCTAGAGAGATCTTAGACAAATCCTAGAGACATCCTAGATAAATCCTAGACAAATCCTAGAGAAATCCTAGACAAATCCTAGAGAAATTCTAGACAAATCCTAGAGACCTCCTAGAGATATCCTAGACAAATCCAAGACAAATCCTAGACAAATCCTAGAGTAATCCTAGACAAATCCTAGAGAAATCCTAGACATTCCTAGAGAAATCCTAGGCAAATCTTAGACAAATCCTAGAGTAATCCTAGACAAATCCTAGAGAAATCCTAGAGTAATCCGAGAGAAATCTTAGACAAATCCTAGAGTAATCCTAGACAAATCCTAGAGAAATCCTAGAGTAATCCTAGAGAAATCCTAGACAAATCCTAGACAAATCCTAGAGAAATCCTAGACAAATCCTAGAGAAATTTTTTTCCTTTAATTTTATGTGTTCGAGTTATTATAGAAGACTTCTCTGAATTCTAAAGACATCCTAGACAAATCCTAGACAAATCCTAGAGAAATCCTAGACAAATCCTAGACAAATCCTAGAGACATCCTAGACAAATCCAAGACAAATCCTAGAGAAATCCTAGAAAAATCTTAGAGACATCCTAGACAAATCCTAGACAAATCCTAGGCAAATCTTAGACAAATCCTAGAGAGATCTTCGAGAAATCCTAGAGACATCCTAGATAAATCCTAGACAAATCCTAGAGTAATCCTAGACAAATCCTAGAGAAATCCTAGAGACATCCTCGACGAATCCTAGACAAATCCTAGAGAAATCCTAGACGAATCCCAGAGAAATTCTAGAGACATCCTAGACAAATCCTAGCGAAATCCTAAACAAATCCTAGACAAATTCTAGAGACATCCTAGACAAATCCTAGAGAAATCCTAGGCAAATCTTAGACAAATCCTAGAGAGATCTTCGACAAATCCTAGAGACATCCTAGATAAATCCTAGACAAATCCTAGAGTAATCCTAGACAAATCCTAGAGAAATCCTAGAGACATCCTCGACGAATCCTAGACAAATCCTAGAGAAATCCTAGACGAATCCCAGAGAAATTCTAGAGACATCCTAGACAAATCCTAGAGAAATCCTAGACAAATCCTAGAGAAATTTTTTTCCTTTAATTTTATGTGTTCGAGTTATTATAGAAGACTTCTCTGAATTCTAAAGACATCCTAGACAAATCCTAGAGAAATCCTAGACAAATCCTAGACAAATCCTAGAGACATCCTAGACAAATCCAAGACAAATCCTAGAGTAATCCTAGACAAATCCTAGAGAAATCCTAGACAATTCCTAGAGAAATCCTAGGCAAATCTTAGACAAATCCTAGAGAGATCTTCGACCAATCCTAGAGACATCCTAGATAAATCCTAGACAAATCCTAGAGTAATCCTAGACAAATCCTAGAGAAATCCTAGAGACATCCTCGACGAATCCTAGACAAATCCTAGAGAAATCCTAGACGAATCCCAGAGAAATTCTAGAGACATCCTAGACAAATCCTAGCGAAATCCTAGACGAATCCTAGACAAATTCTAGAGACATCCTAGACAAATCCTAGAGAAATCCTAGGCAAATCTTAGACAAATCCTAGAGAGATCTTCGACAAATCCTAGAGACATCCTAGATAAATCCTAGACAAATCCTAGAGTAATCCTAGACAAATCCTAGAGAAATCCTAGAGACATCCTCGACGAATCCTAGACAAATCCTAGAGAAATCCTAGACGAATCCCAGAGAAATTCTAGAGACATCCTAGACAAATCCTAGACAAATTCTAGAGACATCCTAGACAAATCCTAGAGAAATCCTAGAGAAATCCTAGAGAAATCCTAGAGAAATCCAAGACAAATCCTAGACAAATCCTAGCGACATCCTAGACAAATCCTAGACAAATCCTAGAGACACCCTAGACAAATCCTAGACAAATCCTAGAGACATCCTAGAGTAATCCTAGACAAATCCTAGAGTAATCCTGGACAAATCCGAGAGAAATCCTAGTTAATTCCTAGAGAAATCCTAGACAAATCCTAGACAACTCCTAGAGACATCCTAGACAAATCCTAGACAAATCGTAGAGAAATTCTAGACAAATCCTAGACAAATCCTAGAGTAATCCTGGACAAATCCGAGAGAAATCCTAGACAATTCCTAGAGAAATCCTAGACAAATCCTAGAGAAATTCTAGACAAATCCTAGAGAAATCCTAGACAAATCCTAGAGACATTCTAGACAAATCGAAGACAAATCCTAGACAAATCCTAGAGAAATTCTAGAGACATCCTAGACAAACCCTAGAAAAATCCTAGACAAATCCTAGACGAATTCTAGAGACATCCTAGACAAACCCTAGAAAAATCCTAGACAAATCCTAGACGAATTCTAGAGACATCCTAGACAAATCCTAGACGAATCCTAGACAAATCTTAGAGTAATCCTAGAGAAATCCTAGACGAATCCTAAACAAATCTTAGAGACATCCTAGACAAATCCTAGACAAATCCTAGAGAAATCCTAGACAAATCCTAGACAAATCCTAGAGACATCCTAGACAAATCCTAGACAACTCCTAGAGACATCCTAGACAAATCCTAGACAAATCCTAGAGAAATCCTAGACGAATCCTAGAGACATCCTAGGCAAATCTTAGACGAATCCTAAAGAGATCTTAGACAAATCCTAGAGACATCCTAGACAAATCCTAGACAAATCCTAGAGACATCCTAGACAAATCCTAGACAAATCGTAGAGAAATTCTAGACAAATCCTAGACAAATCCTAGAGTAATCCTGGACAAATCCGAGAGAAATCCTAGACAATTCCTAGAGAAATCCTAGAGACATCCTAGGCAAATCTTAGACAAATCCTAGAGAGATCTTAGACAAATCCTAGAGACATCCTAGACAAATCCTAGACAAATCCTAGAGAAATTCTAGACAACTCCTAGACAAATCCTAGAGAAATTCTAGACAAATCCTAGACAAATCCTAGAGTAATCCTAGACAAATCCTAGAGTAATCCTGGACAAATCCGAGAGAAATCCGAGACAATTCCTAGAGAAATCCTAGACAAATCCTAGACAACTCCTAGAGACATCCTAGACAAGTCCTAGACAAATCGTAGAGAAATTGTAGACAAATCCTAGACAAATCCTAGAGAAATCCTAGACAAATCCTAGAAAAATCCTAGAGACATCCTAGGCAAATCTTAGACAAATCCTAGAGAGATCTTAGACAAATCCTAGAGACATCCTAGACAAATCCTAGAGAAATCCTAGACAAATCCTAGACAAATCCTAGACAAATCCTAGAGAAATTTTTTTCCTTTACTTTTATGTGTTCGAGTTATTATAGAAGACTTCTCTGAATTCTAGAGACATCCTAGAGCAATCCTAGACAAATCCTAGAGACATCCTAGACGAATCCTAGAGACATCCTAGAGTAATCCTAGACAAATCCTAGAGGAATCCTAGACAAATCCTAGACAAATCCTAGAGAAATCCTAGACAAATCCAAGAGAAATCCTAGAGACATCCTAGACAAATCCTAGACAAATTCTAGAGACATCCGAGACAAATCCTAGACAAACCCTAGAGACATCCTAGACAAATCCTAGACAAATCCTAGAGAAATCCTAGACAAATCCTAGAAAAATCCTAGACAAATCCTAGAGAAATCCTAGACAAATCCTAGACAATCCTAGAGAAATCCTAGAGAAATCCTAGACAAATCCAAGACAAATCCTAGAGACATCCTAGACAAATCCTAGACAAATTCTAGAGACATCCGAGACAAATCCTAGACAAACCCTAGAGACATCCTAGACAAATCCTAGACAAATCCTAGAGAAATCCTAGACAAATCCTAGAGAAATCCTAGAAAAATCCTAGACAAATCCTAGACAAATCCTAGACAAATCCTAGACAAATTCTAGACAAATCCTAGAGTAATCCTAGACAAATCCTAGAGAAATCCTAGAAAAATCCTAGACAAATCCTAGAAAAATCCTAGACAAATCCTAGAGAAATCCTAGACAAATCCTAGACAATCCTAGAGAAATCCTAGAGAAATCCTAGACAAATCCTAGACAAATCCTATACAAATCCTAGAGACATCCTAGACAAATCCTATACAAATCCTAGAGAAATCCTAGAGAAATCCTAGAGTAATCCTAGACAAATCCTCGAGAAATCTTAGGCAATTCCTAGAGACGTCCTAGACAAATCCTAGACAAATCCTAGACAAATTCGAGAGACATCCTAGACAAATCCTAGACAAATCCTAGAGACATCCTAGACAAATCCTAGAAAATTCCTAGACAAATCCTAGAGACATCCTAGACAAATCCTAGACAAATCCTAGAGACATCCTAGACAAATCCTAGAAACATCCTAGAGTAATCCTAGACAAATCCTGGAGAAATCCTAGAAAAATCCTAGAGACATCCTAGACAAATCCTAGACAAATCCTAGACAAATCCTAGACAAATTTTTTTTCTTTACTTTTATGTGTTCAAGTTATTATAGAAGACTTCTCTGAATTCTAGAGACATCCTAGACAAATCCTAAACAAATCCTAGAGAAATCCTAGACGAATCCTAGAGACATCCTAGACAAATCCTAGACAAATCCTAGACAAATCCTAGACAATTCCTAGAGACATCCTAGACAAATCCTAGAAAAATCCTAGACAAATCCTAGACAAATCCTAGAGACATCCTAGACAAATCCTAGACAAATTCTAGAGACATCCGAGACAAATCCTAGACAAACCCTAGAGACATCCTAGACAAATCCTAGACAAATCCTAGAGAAATCCTAGACAAATCCTAGAGAAATCCTAGAAAAATCCTAGACAAATCCTAGAGACATCCTAGACAAATCCTGGACAAATTCTAGAGACATCCGAGACAAATCCTAGACAAACCCTAGAGACATCCTAGACAAATCCTAGACAAATCCTAGAGAAATCCTAGACAAATCCTAGAGAAATCCTAGAAAAATCCTAGACAAATCCTAGACAAATCCTAGACAAATCCTAGACAAATCCTAGACAAATCCTAGAGTAATCCTAGACAAATCCTAGAGAAATCCTAGAGTAATCCTAGACAAATCCTAGAGAAATCCTAGAAAAATCCTAGACAAATCCTAGACAAATCCTAGACAAATCCTAGAGACATCCTAGACAAATCCTAGACAAATCCTAGAAAAATCCTAGACAAATCCTAGACAAATCCTATACAAATCCTAGAGACATCCTAGACAAATCCTATACAAATCCTAGAGAAATCCTAGAGAAATCCTAGAGTAATCCTAGACAAATCCTCGAGAAATCTTAGGCAATTCCTAGAGACGTCCTAGACAAATCCTAGACAAATCCTAGACAAATTCGAGAGACATCCTAGACAAATCCTAGACAAATCCTAGAGACATCCTAGACAAATCCTAGAAAATTCCTAGACAAATCCTAGAGACATCCTAGACAAATCCTAGACAAATCCTAGAGACATCCTAGACAAATCCTAGAAACATCCTAGAGTAATCCTAGACAAATCCTGGAGAAATCCTAGAAAAATCCTAGAGACATCCTAGACAAATCCTAGACAAATCCTAGACAAATCCTAGACGAATTTTTTTTCTTTACTTTTATGTGTTCAAGTTATTATAGAAGACTTCTCTGAATTCTAGAGACATCCTAGACAAATCCTAAACAAATCCTAGAGAAATCCTAGACGAATCCTAGAGACATCCTAGACAAATCCTAGACAAATCCTAGACAAATCCTAGACAATTCCTAGAGACATCCTAGACAAATCCTAGAAAAATCCTAGACAAATCCTAGACAAATCCTAGAGACATCCTAGACAAATCCTAGACAAATTCTAGAGACATCCGAGACAAATCCTAGACAAACCCTAGAGACATCCTAGACAAATCCTAGACAAATCCTAGAGAAATCCTAGAAAAATCCTAGACAAATCCTAGAGACATCCTAGACAAATCCTGGACAAATTCTAGAGACATCCGAGACAAATCCTAGACAAACCCTAGAGACATCCTAGACAAATCCTAGACAAATCCTAGAGAAATCCTAGACAAATCCTAGAGAAATCCTAGAAAAATCCTAGACAAATCCTAGACAAATCCTAGACAAATCCTAGACAAATCCTAGAGTAATCCTAGACAAATCCTAGAGAAATCCTAGAGTAATCCTAGACAAATCCTAGAGAAATCCTAGAAAAATCCTAGACAAATCCTAGACAAATCCTAGACAAATCCTAGAGACATCCTAGACAAATCCTAGACAAATCCTAGAAAAATCCTAGACAAATCCTATACAAATCCTAGACAAATCCTAGAGAAATTTTTTTCCTTTACTTTTATGTGTTCAAGTTATTATAGAAGACTTCTCTGAATTCTAGAGACATCCTAGACAAATCCTAAACAAATCCTAGAGAAATCCTAGACGAATCCTAGAGACATCCTAGACAAATCCTAGACAAATCCTAGACAAATCCTAGACAAATCCTAGAGACATCCTAGACAAATCCTAGAAAAATCCTAGACAAATCCTAGACAAATCCTAGAGACATCCTAGACAAATCCTAGACAAATCCTAGAAAAATCCTAGACAAATCCTAGACAAATCCTAGACAAATCCTAGAGAAATTTTTTTCCTTTACTTTTATGTGTTCAAGTTATTATAGAAGACTTCTCTGAATTCTAGAGACATCCTAGACAAATCCTAAACAAATCCTAGAGAAATCCTAGACGAATCCTAGAGACATCCTAGACAAATCCTAGACAAATCCTAGACAAATCCTAGACAAATCCTAGAGACATCCTAGACAAATCCTAGAAAAATCCTAGACAAATCCTAGACAAATCCTAGAGACATCCTAGACAAATCCTAGACAAATCCTAGAAAAATCCTAGACAAATCCTAGACAAATCCTAGACAAATCCTAGAGAAATTTTTTTCCTTCACTTTTATGTGTTCAAGTTATTATAGAAGACTTCTCTGAATTCTAGAGACATCCTAGACAAATCC
Organism: Microplitis demolitor; assembly: GCF_026212275.2. Taxonomy (NCBI): domain Eukaryota; kingdom Metazoa; phylum Arthropoda; class Insecta; order Hymenoptera; family Braconidae; genus Microplitis; species Microplitis demolitor. The sequence continues at coordinate 3,283,379 of NC_068549.1, read as the reverse complement.
TAAACAAATCCTAGAGAAATCCTAGACGAATCCTAGAGACATCCTAGACAAATCCTAGACAAATCCTAGACAAATCCTAGACAAATCCTAGAGACATCCTAGACAAATCCTAGAAAAATCCTAGACAAATCCTAGACAAATCCTAGAGACATCCTAGACAAATCCTAGACAAATCCTAGAAAAATCCTAGACAAATCCTAGACAAATCCTAGAGACATCCTAGACAAATCCTAGACAAATCCTAGAAAAATCCTAGACAAATCCTAAAGAAATCCTAGACAAATCCTAGAGAAATTTTTTTCCTTTACTTTTATGTGTTCGAGTTATTATAGAAGATTTCTCTGAATTCTAGAGACATCCTAGACAAATCCTAGACAAACCCTAGAGAAATCCTATACGAATCCTAGAGACATCCTAGACAAATCCTAGACAAATCCTAGAGAAATCCTAGACAAATCCTAGACAAATCCTAGACAAATCCTAGACAAATCCTAGACAAATCCTAGAGACATCCTAGACAAATCCTAGAAAAATCCTAGACAAATCCTAGACAAATCCTAGAGACATCCTAGACAAATCCTAGACAAATCCTAGAAAAATCCTAGACAAATCCTAGACAAATCCTAGACAAATCCTAGAGAAATTTTTTTCCTTTACTTTTATGTGTTCAAGTTATTATAGAAGACTTCTCTGAATTCTAGAGACATCCTAGACAAATCCTAAACAAATCCTAGAGAAATCCTAGACAAATCCTAGAGACATCCTAGACAAATCCTAGACAAATCCTTGACAAATCCTAGACAAATCCTAGAGACATCCTAGACAAATCCTAGAAAAATCCTAGACAAATCCTAGACAAATCCTAGACAAATCCTAGAGACATCCTAGACAAATCCTAGAAAAATCCTAGACAAATCCTAGACAAATCCTAGAGACATCCTAGACAAATCCTAGACAAATCCTAGAAAAATCCTAGACAAATCCTAGACAAATCCTAGAGACATCCTAGACAAATCCTAGACAAATCCTAGAAAAATCCTAGACAAATCCTAGAGAAATCCTAGACAAATCCTAGAGAAATTTTTTTCCTTTACTTTTATGTGTTCGAGTTATTATAGAAGATTTCTCTGAATTCTAGAGACATCCTAGACAAATCCTAGACAAATCCTAGAGAAATCCTATACGAATCCTAGAGACATCCTAGACAAATCCTAGACAAATCCTAGAGAAATCCTAGACAAATCCTAGACAAATCCTAGACAAATCCTAGACAAATCCTAGAGACATCCTAGACAAATCCTAGAAAAATCCTAGACAAATCCTAGACAAATCCTAGAGACATCCTAGACAAATCCTAGACAAATCCTAGAAAAATCCTAGACAAATCCTAGACAAATCCTAGAGACATCCTAGACAAATCCTAGACAAATCCTAGAAAAATCCTAGACAAATCCTAAAGAAATCCTAGACAAATCCTAGAGAAATTTTTTTCCTTTACTTTTATGTGTTCGAGTTATTATAGAAGATTTCTCTGAATTCTAGAGACATCCTAGACAAATCCTAGACAAACCCTAGAGAAATCCTATACGAATCCTAGAGACATCCTAGACAAATCCTAGACAAATCCTAGAGAAATCCTAGACAAATCCTAGACAAATCCTAGACAAATCCTAGACAAATCCTAGACAAATCCTAGACAAATCCTAGACAAATCCTAGAGACATCCTAGACAAATCCTAGAAAAATCCTAGACAAATCCTAGACAAATCCTAGAGACATCCTAGACAAATCCTAGACAAATCCTAGAAAAATCCTAGACAAATCCTAGACAAATCCTAGACAAATCCTAGAGAAATTTTTTTCCTTTACTTTTATGTGTTCAAGTTATTATAGAAGACTTCTCTGAATTCTAGAGACATCCTAGACAAATCCTAAACAAATCCTAGAGAAATCCTAGACAAATCCTAGAGACATCCTAGACAAATCCTAGACAAATCCTAGACAAATCCTAGAGACATCCTAGACAAATCCTAGAAAAATCCTAGACAAATCCTAGACAAATCCTAGAGACATCCTAGACAAATCCTAGACAAATCCTAGAAAAATCCTAGACAAATCCTAGACAAATCCTAGACAAATCCTAGAGAAATTTTTTTCCTTTACTTTTATGTGTTCAAGTTATTATAGAAGACTTCTCTGAATTCTAGAGACATCCTAGACAAATCCTAAACAAATCCTAGAGAAATCCTAGACGAATCCTAGAGACATCCTAGACAAATCCTAGACAAATCCTAGAGACATCCTAGACAAATCCTAGAAAAATCCTAGACAAATCCTAGACAAATCCTAGAAAAATCCTAGACAAATCCTAGACAAATCCTAGAGACATCCTAGACAAATCCTAGACAAATCCTAGAAAAATCCTAGACAAATCCTAGAGAAATCCTAGACAAATCCTAGAGAAATTTTTTTCCTTTACTCTTATGTGTTCGAGTTATTATAGAAGATTTCTCTGAATTCTAGAGACATCCTAGACAAATCCTAGACAAATCCTAGAGAAATCCTATACGAATCCTAGAGACATCCTAGACAAATCCTAGACAAATCCTAGAGAAATCCTAGACAAATCCTAGACAAATCCTAGACAAATCCTAGACAAATCCTAGACAAATCCTAGACAAATCCTAGAGTAATCCTACACAAATCCTAGAGAAATCCTAGACAAATCCTAGAAAAATACTAGACAAATCCTAGACAAATCCTAGAAAAATCCTAGACAAATCCTAGAGAAATCCTAGACAAATCCTAGACAATCCTAGACAATCCTAGAGAAATCCTAGACAAATCCTAGACAAATCCTATACAAATCCTAGACAAATCCTAGAGACATCCTAGACAAATCCTAGAAAAATCCTAGACAAATCCTAGACAAATCCTAGAGACATCCTAGACAAATCCTAGACAAATCCTAGAAAAATCCTAGACAAATCCTAGACAAATCCTAGAGAAATTTTTTTCCTTTACTTTTATGTGTTCAAGTTATTATAGAAGACTTCTCTGAATTCTAGAGACATCCTAGACAAATCCTAAACAAATCCTAGAGAAATCCTAGACGAATCCTAGAGACATCCTAGACAAATCTTAGACAAATCCTAGACAAATCCTAGACAAATCCTAGAGACATCCTAGACAAATCCTAGAAAAATCCTAGACAAATCCTAGACAAATCCTAGAGACATCCTAGACAAATCCTAGACAAATCCTAGAAAAATCCTAGACAAATCCTAGACAAATCCTAGAGACATCCTAGACAAATCCTAGACAAATCCTAGAAAAATCCTAGACGAATCCTAGAGAAATCCTAGACAAATCCTAGAGAAATTTTTTTCCTTTACTTTTATGTGTTCGAGTTATTATAGAAGATTTCTCTGAATTCTAGAGACATCCTAGACAAATCCTAGACAAATCCTATACGAATCCTAGAGACATCCTAGACAAATCCTAGACAAATCCTAGAGAAATCCTAGACAAATCCTAGACAAATCCTAGACAAATCCTAGACAAATCCTAGAGTAATCCTAGACAAATCCTAGAGAAATCCTAGACAAATCCTAGAAAAATCCTAGACAAATCCTAGACAAATCCTAGAAAAATCCTAGACAAATCCTAGAGAAATCCTAGACAAATCCTAGACAATCCTAGAGAAATCCTAGACAAATCCTAGACAAATCCTATACAAATCCTAGAGACATTCTAGACAAATCCTATACAAATCCTAAAGACATCCTAGACAAATCCTAGACAAATCCTAGAGACATCCTAGACAAATCCTAGACAAATCCTAGACAAATCCTAGAGAAATTTTTTTCCTTTACTTTTATGTGTTCGAGTTATTATAGAAGACTTCTCTGAATTCTAGAGACATCCTAGACAAATCCTAGACAAATCCTAGAGACATCCTAGACAAATACAAGAGACATCCTAGAGTAATCCTAGTCAAATCCTGGAGGAATCCTAGAACAATCCTAGAAAAATCCTAGTCAAATCCTAGAGAAATCCTAGACAAATCCTAGACAATCCTAGAGAAATCCTAGAGAAATCCTAGACAAATCCTAGACAAATCCTATACAAATCCTAGAGACATCCTAGACAAATCCTATACAAATCCTAAAGACATCCTAGACAAATCCTAGACAAATCCTAGAGACATCCTAGACAAATCCTAGACGAATCCTAGACAAATTTTTTTCCTTTACTTTTATGTGTTCGAGTTATTATAGAAGACTTCTCTGAATTCTAGAGACATCCTAGACAAATCCTAGACAAATCCTAGAGACATCCTAGACAAATCCTAGAGACATCCTAGAGTAATCCTAGACAAATCCTGGAGGAATCCTAGACAAATCCTAGAGACATCCTAGACAAATCCCAGACAAATCCTAGAGAAATCCTAGAAAAATCCTAGAGACATCCTAGACAAATCCTAGAGACATCCTAGACAAATCCTAGAAAAATCCTAGACAAATCCTAGACAAATCCTAGAGACATCCTAGACAAATCCTAGACAAATCCTAGACAAATCCTAGACAAATCCTAGAGTAATCCTAGACAAATCCTAGACAAATCCTAGACAAATCCTAGAAAAATCCCAGAGAAATCCTAGAGAAATCCTAGACAAATCCTAGACAATCCTAGAGAAATCCTAGAGAAATCCTAGACAAATCCTAGACAAATCCTATATAAATCCTAGAGACATCCTAGACAAATGCTAGACAAATCCTAGAGTAATCCTAGACAAATCCTAGAGAAATCCTAGACAAATCCTAGAAAAATCCTAGACAAATCCTAGACAAATCCTAGAGAAATTTTTTTCCTTTACTTTTATGTGTTCGAGTTATTATAGAAGACTTCTCTAAATTCTAGAGACATCCTAGAGAAATCCTAGACAAATCCTAGAGACATCCTAGACAAATCCTAGAGACATCCTAGAGTAATCCTAGACAAATCCTGGAGGAATCCTAGACAAATCCTAGAAAAATCCTAGACAAATCCTAGACAAATCCTAGAGAAATTTTTTTCCTTTACTTTTATGTGTTCAAGTTATTATAGAAGACTTCTCTGAATTCTAGAGACATCCTAGACAAATCCTAAACAAATCCTAGAGAAATCCTAGACGAATCCTAGAGACATCCTAGACAAATCCCAGACAAATCCTAGAGAAATCCTAGAAAAATCCTAGAGACATCCTAGACAAATCCTAGACAAATCCTAGAGAAATTTTTTCCTTTACTTTTATGTGTTCAAGTTATTATAGAAGACTTCTCTGAATTCTAGAGACATCCTAGACAAATCCTAAACAAATCCTAGAGAAATCCTAGACGAATCCTAGAGACATCCTAGACAAATCCTAGACAAATCCTAGAGACATCCTAGACAAATCCTAGAAACATCCTAGACAAATCCTAGACAAATCCTAGAGACATCCTAGACAAATCCTAGACAAATTCTAGAGACATCCGAGACAAATCCTAGACAAACCCTAGAGACATCCTAGACAAATCCTAGACAAATCCTAGAGTAATCCTAGACAAATCCTAGAGAAATCCTAGACAAATCCTAGAAAAATCCTAGACAAATCCTAGACAAATCCTAGAAAAATCCTAGACAAATCCTAGACAAATCCTAGAAAAATCCTAGACAAATCCTAGAGAAATCCTAGACAAATCCTAGACAATCCTAGAGAAATCCTAGAGAAATCCTAGACAAATCCTATACAAATCCTAGAGACATCCTAGACAAATCCTATACAAATCCTAAAGACATCCTAGACAAATCCTAGACAAATCCTAGAGACATCCTAGACAAATCCTAGACAAATCCTAGACAAATCCTAGAGAAATTTTTTTCCTTTACTTTTATGTGTTCGAGTTATTATAGAAGACTTCTCTGAATTCTAGAGACATCCTAGACAAATCCTAGACAAATCCTAGAGACATCCTAGACAAATCCTAGAGACATCCTAGAGTAATCCTAGACAAATCCTGGAGGAATCCTAGACAAATCCTAGAAAAATCCTAGACAAATCCTAGACAAATCCTAGAGACATCCTAGACAAATCCCAGACAAATCCTAGAGAAATCCTAGAAAAATCCTAGAGACATCCTAGACAAATCCTAGACAAATCCTAGAGATATTTTTTTCCTTTACTTTTATGTGTTCAAGTCATTATAGAAGACTTCTCTAAATTCTAGAGACATCCTAGACAAATCCTAAACAAAACCTAGAGAAATCCTAGACAAATCCTAGAGACATCCTAGACAAATCCTAGAAAAATCCTAGACAAATCCTAGACAAATCCTAGAGACATTCTAGACAAATCCTAGACAAATTCTAGAGACATCCGAGACAAATCCTAGACAAACCCTAGAGACATCCTAGACAAATCCTAGACAAATCCTAGAGAAATCCTAGACAAATCCTAGAGACATCCTAGACAAATCCTAGACAAATCCTAGAGAAATCCTAGACAAATCCTAGAGAAATCCTAGAAAAATCCTAGACAAATCCTAGACAAATCCTAGACAATCCTAGAGAAATCCTAGAGAAATCCTAGACAAATCCTAGACAAATCCTATACAAATCCTAGAGACATCCTAGACAAATCCTATACAAATTCTAAAGACATCCTAGACAAATCCTAGACAATCCTAGAGAAATCCTAGAGAAATTTTTTTCCTTTACTTTTATGTGTTAGAGTTATTATAGAAGACTTCTCTGAATTCTAGAGACATCCTAGACAAATCCTAGACAAATCCTAGAGACATCCTAGACAAATCCTAGAGACATCCTAGAGTAATCCTAGACAAATCCTGGAGGAATCCTAGACAAATCCTAGAAAAATCCTAGACAAATCATAGACAAATCCTAGAGACATCCTAGACAAATCCAAGACAAATCCTAGAGAAATCCTAGAAAAATCCTAGAGACATCCTAGACAAATCCTAGACAAATCCTAGACAAATCCTAGACAAATCCTAGAGAAATTTTTTTCCTTTACTTTTATGTGTTCAAGTTATTATAGAAGACTTCTCTGAATTCTAGAGACATCCTAGACAAATCCTAAACAAATCCTAGAGTAATCCTAGACGAATCCTAGAGACATCCTAGACAAATCCTAGACAAATCCTAGACAAATCCTAGAGACATCCTAGACAATCCTAGAGAAATCCTAGAGAAATCCTAGACAAATCCTAGACAAATCCTATACAAATCCTAGAGACATCCTAGACAAATCCTATACAAATCCTAAAGACATCCTAGACAAATCCTAGACAATCTTAGAGAAATCCTAGAGAAATTTTTTTCCTTTACTTTTATGTGTTCGAGTTATTATAGAAGACTTCTCTGAATTCTAGAGACATCCTAGACAAATCCTAGACAAATCCTAGAGACATCCTAGACAAATCTTAGAGACATCCTAGAGTAATCCTAGACAAATCCTAGACAAATCCTAAGCAAATCCTAGACAAATCCTAGACGAATCCTAGACAAATCCTAGACAAATCCTAGAGAAATCCTAGACAAATCCTAGAAAAATCCTAGACAAATCCTAGACAAATCCTAGAAAAATCCTAGACAAATCCTAGAGAAATCCTAGACAAATCCTAGACAATCCTAGAGAAATCCTAGAGAAATCCTAGACAAATCCTATACAAATCCTAGAGACATCCTAGACAAATCCTATACAAATCCTAAAGACATCCTAGACAAATCCTAGACAAATCCTAGACAAATCCTAGACAAATCCTAGACAAATCCTAGAGAAATTTTTTTCCTTTACCTTTATGTGTTCGAGTTATTATAGAAGACTTCTCTGAATTCTAGAGACATCCTAGACAAATCCTAGACAAATCCTAGAGACATCCTAGACAAATCCTAGAGACATCCTAGAGTAATCCTAGACAAATCCTGGAGGAATCCTAGACAAATCCTAGAAAAATCCTAGACAAATCCTAGACAAATCCTAGAGACATCCTAGACAAATCCCAGACAAATCCTAGAGAAATCCTAGAAAAATCCTAGAGACATCCTAGACAAATCCTAGACAAATTCGAGAGACATCCGAGAAAAATCCTAGACAAACCCTAGAGACATCCTAGACAAATCCTAGACAAATCCTAGAGAAATCCTAGACAAATCCTAGAGAAATCCTAGAGTAATCCTAGAGAAATCCTAGACAAATCCTAAACGAATCTTAGAGACATCCTAGACAAATCCTAGACAAATCCTAGAGAAATCCTAGACAAATCCTAGACAAATCTTAGACAAATCCTAAAAAAATCCTAGAGACATCCTAGGCAAATCTTAGACAAATCCTAGAGAGATCTTAGACAAATCCTAGAGACATCCTAGACAAATCCTAGACAAATCCTAGAGAAATCCTAAAAAAATCCTAGAGACATCCTAGGCAAATCTTAGACAAATCCTAGAGAGATCTTAGACAAATCCTAGAGACATCCTAGACAAATCCTAGACAAATCCTAGAGAAATCCTAGACGAATCCTAGAGACATCCTAGGCAAATCTTAGACGAATCCTAGAGAGATCTTAGACAAATCCTAGAGACATCCTAGGCAAATCTTAGACAAATCCTAGAGAGATCTTAGACAAATCCTAGAGACATCCTAGACAAATCCTAGACAAATCCTAGAGAAATTCTAGACAAATCCTAGACAAATCCTAGAGAAATTCTAGACAAATCCTAGACAAATCCTAGAGTAATCCTAGACAAATCCTAGAGTAATCCTGGACAAATCCGAGAGAAATCCTAGACAATTCCTAGAGAAATCCTAGACAAATCCTAGACAACTCCTAAAGACATCCTAGACAAATCCTAGACAAATCGTAGAGAAATTCTAGACAAATCCTAGAGTAATCCTGGACAAATCCGAGAGAAATCCTAGACAATTCCTAGAGAAATCCTAGAGACATCCTAGGCAAATCTTAGACAAATCCTAGAGAGATCTTAGACAAATCCTAGAGACATCCTAGACAAATCCTAGACAAATTCTAGAGAAATTCTAGACAAATCCTAGACAAATCCTAGAGAAATTCTAGACAAATCCTAGACAAATCCTAGAGTAATCCTAGACAAATCCTAGAGTAATCCTGGACAAATCCGAGAGAAATCCTAGACAATTCCTAGAGAAATCCTAGACAAATCCTAGACAACTCCTAGAGACATCCTAGACAAATCCTAGACAAATCGTAGAGAAATTCTAGACAAATCCTAGACAAATCCTAGAGAAATCCTAGACAAATCCTAGAAAAATCCTAGAGACATCCTAGGCAAATCTTAGACAAATCCTAGAGAGATCTTAGACAAATCCTAGAGACATCCTAGACAAATCCTAGACAAATCCTAGACAAATTCGAGAGACATCCTAGACAAATCCTAGACAAATCCTAGAGACATCCTAGACAAATCCAAGACAAATCCTAGACAAATTCGAGAGACATCCTAGACAAATCCTAGACAAATCCTAGACAAATCCTAGAGACATCCTAGACAAATCCAAGACAAATCCTAGAGAAATTCTAGACAAATCCTAGACAAATCCTAGAGAAATCGTAGACAAATCCTAGACAAATCCTGGAGACATCCTAGACAAATCCTGGAGACATCCTAGACAAATCCTAGACGAATCCTAGACAAATCCTAGAGACATCCTAGACAAATCAAAGACAAATCCTAGACAAATCCTAGACAAATCCTAGAGACATCCTAGACAAATCCAAGACAAATCCTAGAGAAATTCTAGACAAATCCTAGACAAATCCTAGAGAAATCGTAGACAAATCCTAGACAAATCCTGGAGACATCCTAGACGAATCCTAGACGAATCCTAGACAAATCCTAGAGACATCCTAGACAAATCAAAGACAAATCCTAGACAAATCCTAGACAAATCCTAGAGACATCCTAGACAAATCCTAGACAAATCCTAGACAAATCCTAGAGAAATTCTAGTCTAATCCTAGACAAATCCTAGACAAATCCTAGAGACATCCTAGACAAATCCTAGACAAATTCTAGAGACATCCTAGACAAATCGTAGACAAATCCTAGACAAAGCCTAGAGAAATCCTAGACAAATCCTAGACAAATCCTAGAGACATCCTAGACAAATCCTAGACAAATCCTAGAGACATCCTAGACAAATCCTAGACAAATCCTAGACAAATCCTAGAAAATTCCTCGACAAATCCTAGAGAAATTCTAGACAAATCCTAGACAAATCCTAGAGACATCCTAGACAAATCCAAGACAAATCCTAGAGTAATCCTAGACGAATCCTAGAGGAATTCTAGACAAATCCTAGACGAATCCTTGACAAATCCTAGACAAATCCTAGACAAATCCTAGACGAATCCCAGAGAAATTCTAGAGACATCCTAGACAAATCCTAGCGAAATCCTAGACAAATCCTAGACAAATTCTAGAGAAATCCTAGACAAATCTCAGACAAATCCTAGAGACATCCTCGACAAATCCTAGAGAAATCCTAGACAAATCCTAGAGAAATCCTAGACAAATCCTAGACAAATCCTAGAGACATCCTAGACAAATCTAAGACAAATCCTAGAGTAATTCTAGAGAAATCCTAGAGAAATCCTAGACAATTCCTAGAGAAATCCTAGACAAATCCTAGAGACATCCTAGACAAATCCTAGACAAATCCTAGAGACATCCTAGACAAATCAAAGACAAATCCTAGACAAATCCTAGACAAATCCTAGAGACATCCTAGACAAATCCTAGAGAAATTCTAGTCTAATCCTAGACAAATCCTAGACAAATCCTAGAGACATCCTAGACAAATCCTAGACAAATTCTAGAGACATCCTAGACAAATCGTAGACAAATCCTAGACAAAGCCTAGAGAAATCCTAGACAAATCCTAGACAAATCCTAGAGACATCCTAGACAAATCCTAGACAAATCCTAGAGACATCCTAGACAAATCCTAGACAAATCCTAGACAAATCCTAGAAAATTCCTCGACAAATCCTAGAGAAATTCTAGACAAATCCTAGACAAATCCTAGAGACATCCTAGACAAATCCAAGACAAATCCTAGAGTAATCCTAGACGAATCCTAGAGGAATTCTAGACAAATCCTAGACGAATCCTTGACAAATCCTAGACAAATCCTAGACAAATCCTAGACGAATCCCAGAGAAATTCTAGAGACATCCTAGACAAATCCTAGCGAAATCCTAGACAAATCCTAGACAAATTCTAGAGAAATCCTAGACAAATCTCAGACAAATCCTAGAGACATCCTCGACAAATCCTAGAGAAATCCTAGACAAATCCTAGAGAAATCCTAGACAAATCCTAGACAAATCCTAGAGACATCCTAGACAAATCTAAGACAAATCCTAGAGTAATTCTAGAGAAATCCTAGAGAAATCCTAGACAATTCCTAGAGAAATCCTAGACAAATCCTAGAGACATCCTAGACAAATCCTAGACAAATCCTAGAGAAATTCTAGAGACATTCTAGACAAACCCTAGAAAAATCCTAGACACATCCTAGACGAATTCTAGAGACATCCTAGACAAATCCTAGACGAATCCTAGACAAATCCTAGAGTAATCCTAGACAAATCCTAGAGAAATCCTAGAGAAATCCTAGACAAATCCTAGAGAAATCCTAGAGTAATCCTAGAGAAATCCTAGACAAATCCTAGACAAATCTTAGAGACATCCTAGACAAATCCTAGAAAAATCCTAGACAAATCCTAGAGACATCCTAGACAAATCCTAGACAAATACTAGAGTAATCCTAGAGAAATTCTAGTCAAATCCTAGACAAATCCTAGAGAAATCCTAGACAAATCCTAGAGAAATCCTAGAGATATCCTAGACGAATCCTAGACTAATCCTAGACAAATCCTAGACAAATCCTAGAGAAATTCTAGACAAATCCTAGACAAATCCTAGAGTAATCCTAGACAAATCCTAGAGAAATTCTAGACAAATCCTAGACAAATCCTAGAGACACCCTAGACAAATCCCAGACAAATCCTAGAGAAATTTTTTTCCTCTACTTTCATGTGTTCGAGTTATTATAGAAGACTTCTCTGAATTCTCGAGACATCCTAGACAAATCCTACACAAATCCTAGAGAAATCCTAGACAAATCCTAGAGACATCCTAGACAAATCCTAGACAAATCCTAGACAAATCCTAGACAAATCTTAGAGACATCCTAGACAAATCCTAGACAAATCCTAGACAAATTCTAGAGAAATCCTAGACAAATCCTAGAGACATCCTAGACAAATCCAAGAGAAATCCTAGACAAATCTTAGAGACATCCTAGACAAATCCTAGAAAAATCCTAGACAAATCCTAGACAAATCCTAGAGACATCCTAGACAAATCCTAGACAAATCCTAGACAAATCCTAGACAAATCCTAGAGTAATCCTAGACAAATCCTAGACAAATCCTAGACAAATCCTAGACAATCCTAGAGAAATCCTAGAGAAATCCTAGACAAATCCTAGACAAATCCTATATAAATCCTAGAGACATCCTAGACAAATGCTAGACAAATCCTAGAGTAATCCTAGACAAATCCTAGAGAAATCCTAGACAAATCCTATACAAATCCTAAAGACATCCTAGACAAATCCTAGACAAATCCTAGAGACATCCTAGACAAATCCTAGACAAATCCTAGACAAATCCTAGAGAAATTTTTTTCCTTTACTTTTATGTGTTCGAGTTATTATAGAAGACTTCTCTGAATTCTAGAGACATCCTAGACAAATCCTAAACAAATCCTAGAGAAATCCTAGACAAATCCTAGAGACATCCTAGACAAATCCTAGACAAATCCTAGACAAATCCTAGACAAATCCTAGACAAATCCTAGACAAATCCTAGAGACATCCTAGACAAATCCTAGACAAATCCTAGAAAAATCCTAGACAAATCCTAGACAAATCCTAGACAAATCCTAGAGAAATTTTTTTCCTTTACTTTTATGTGTTCAAGTTATTATAGAAGACTTCTCTGAATTCTAGAGACATCCTAGACAAATCCTAAACAAATCCTAGAGAAATCCTAGACGAATCCTAGAGACATCCTAGACAAATCCTAGACAAATCCTAGAGACATCCTAGACAAATCCTAGAAAAATCCTAGACAAATCCTAGACAAATCCTAGAGACATCCTAGACAAATCCTAGACAAATCCTAGAAAAATCCTAGACAAATCCTAGACAAATCCTAGAGACATCCTAGACAAATCCTAGACAAATCCTAGAAAAATCCTAGAGACATCCTAGGCAAATCTTAGACAAATCCTAGAGAGATCTTAGACAAATCCTAGAGACATCCTAGACAAATCCTAGACAAATCCTAGACAAATTCGAGAGACATCCTAGACAAATCCTAGACAAATCCTAGAGACATCCTAGACAAATCCAAGACAAATCCTAGACAAATTCGAGAGACATCCTAGACAAATCCTAGACAAATCCTAGACAAATCCTAGAGACATCCTAGACAAATCCAAGACAAATCCTAGAGAAATTCTAGACAAATCCTAGACAAATCCTAGAGAAATCGTAGACAAATCCTAGACAAATCCTGGAGACATCCTAGACAAATCCTAGACGAATCCTAGACAAATCCTAGAGACATCCTAGACAAATCAAAGACAAATCCTAGACAAATCCTAGACAAATCCTAGAGACATCCTAGACAAATCCAAGACAAATCCTAGAGAAATTCTAGACAAATCCTAGACAAATCCTAGAGAAATCGTAGACAAATCCTAGACAAATCCTGGAGACATCCTAGACAAATCCTAGACGAATCCTAGACAAATCCTAGAGACATCCTAGACAAATCAAAGACAAATCCTAGACAAATCCTAGACAAATCCTAGAGACATCCTAGACAAATCCTAGACAAATCCTAGACAAATCCTAGAGAAATTCTAGTCTAATCCTAGACAAATCCTAGACAAATCCTAGAGACATCCTAGACAAATCCTAGACAAATTCTAGAGACATCCTAGACAAATCGTAGACAAATCCTAGACAAAGCCTAGAGAAATCCTAGACAAATCCTAGACAAATCCTAGAGACATCCTAGACAAATCCTAGAGACATCCTAGACAAATCCTAGACAAATCCTAGACAAATCCTAGAGAAATTCTAGTCTAATCCTAGACAAATCCTAGACAAATCCTAGAGACATCCTAGACAAATCCTAGACAAATTCTAGAGACATCCTAGACAAATCGTAGACAAATCCTAGACAAAGCCTAGAGAAATCCTAGACAAATCCTAGACAAATCCTAGACAAATCCTAGACAATCCTAGACAATCCTAGAGAAATCCTAGACAAATCCTAGACAAATCCTATACAAATCCTAGACAAATCCTAGAGACATCCTAGACAAATCCTAGAAAAATCCTAGACAAATCCTAGACAAATCCTAGAGACATCCTAGACAAATCCTAGACAAATCCTAGAAAAATCCTAGACAAATCCTAGACAAATCCTAGACAAATCCTAGAGAAATTTTTTTCCTTTACTTTTATGTGTTCAAGTTATTATAGAAGACTTCTCTGAATTCTAGAGACATCCTAGACAAATCCTAAACAAATCCTAGAGAAATCCTAGACGAATCCTAGAGACATCCTAGACAAATCTTAGACAAATCCTAGACAAATCCTAGACAAATCCTAGAGACATCCTAGACAAATCCTAGAAAAATCCTAGACAAATCCTAGACAAATCCTAGAGACATCCTAGACAAATCCTAGACAAATCCTAGAAAAATCCTAGACAAATCCTAGACAAATCCTAGAGACATCCTAGACAAATCCTAGACAAATCCTAGAAAAATCCTAGACGAATCCTAGAGAAATCCTAGACAAATCCTAGAGAAATTTTTTTCCTTTACTTTTATGTGTTCGAGTTATTATAGAAGATTTCTCTGAATTCTAGAGACATCCTAGACAAATCCTAGACAAATCCTATACGAATCCTAGAGACATCCTAGACAAATCCTAGACAAATCCTAGAGAAATCCTAGACAAATCCTAGACAAATCCTAGACAAATCCTAGACAAATCCTAGAGTAATCCTAGACAAATCCTAGAGAAATCCTAGACAAATCCTAGAAAAATCCTAGACAAATCCTAGACAAATCCTAGAAAAATCCTAGACAAATCCTAGAGAAATCCTAGACAAATCCTAGACAATCCTAGAGAAATCCTAGACAAATCCTAGACAAATCCTATACAAATCCTAGAGACATTCTAGACAAATCCTATACAAATCCTAAAGACATCCTAGACAAATCCTAGACAAATCCTAGAGACATCCTAGACAAATCCTAGACAAATCCTAGACAAATCCTAGAGAAATTTTTTTCCTTTACTTTTATGTGTTCGAGTTATTATAGAAGACTTCTCTGAATTCTAGAGACATCCTAGACAAATCCTAGACAAATCCTAGAGACATCCTAGACAAATACAAGAGACATCCTAGAGTAATCCTAGTCAAATCCTGGAGGAATCCTAGAACAATCCTAGAAAAATCCTAGTCAAATCCTAGAGAAATCCTAGACAAATCCTAGACAATCCTAGAGAAATCCTAGAGAAATCCTAGACAAATCCTAGACAAATCCTATACAAATCCTAGAGACATCCTAGACAAATCCTATACAAATCCTAAAGACATCCTAGACAAATCCTAGACAAATCCTAGAGACATCCTAGACAAATCCTAGACGAATCCTAGACAAATTTTTTTCCTTTACTTTTATGTGTTCGAGTTATTATAGAAGACTTCTCTGAATTCTAGAGACATCCTAGACAAATCCTAGACAAATCCTAGAGACATCCTAGACAAATCCTAGAGACATCCTAGAGTAATCCTAGACAAATCCTGGAGGAATCCTAGACAAATCCTAGAGACATCCTAGACAAATCCCAGACAAATCCTAGAGAAATCCTAGAAAAATCCTAGAGACATCCTAGACAAATCCTAGAGACATCCTAGACAAATCCTAGAAAAATCCTAGACAAATCCTAGACAAATCCTAGAGACATCCTAGACAAATCCTAGACAAATCCTAGACAAATCCTAGACAAATCCTAGAGTAATCCTAGACAAATCCTAGACAAATCCTAGACAAATCCTAGACAAATCCTAGAAAAATCCCAGAGAAATCCTAGAGAAATCCTAGACAAATCCTAGACAATCCTAGAGAAATCCTAGAGAAATCCTAGACAAATCCTAGACAAATCCTATATAAATCCTAGAGACATCCTAGACAAATGCTAGACAAATCCTAGAGTAATCCTAGACAAATCCTAGAGAAATCCTAGACAAATCCTAGAAAAATCCTAGACAAATCCTAGACAAATCCTAGAGAAATTTTTTTCCTTTACTTTTATGTGTTCGAGTTATTATAGAAGACTTCTCTAAATTCTAGAGACATCCTAGAGAAATCCTAGACAAATCCTAGAGACATCCTAGACAAATCCTAGAGACATCCTAGAGTAATCCTAGACAAATCCTGGAGGAATCCTAGACAAATCCTAGAAAAATCCTAGACAAATCCTAGACAAATCCCAGACAAATCCTAGAGAAATCCTAGAAAAATCTTAGAGACATCCTAGACAAATCCTAGACAAATCCTAGACAAATCCTAGAGAAATTTTTTTCCTTTACTTTTATGTGTTCAAGTTATTATAGAAGACTTCTCTGAATTCTAGAGACATCCTAGACAAATCCTAAACAAATCCTAGAGAAATCCTAGACGAATCCTAGAGACATCCTAGACAAATCCCAGACAAATCCTAGAGAAATCCTAGAAAAATCCTAGAGACATCCTAGACAAATCCTAGAAACATCCTAGACAAATCCTAGACAAATCCTAGAGACATCCTAGACAAATCCTAGACAAATTCTAGAGACATCCGAGACAAATCCTAGACAAACCCTAGAGACATCCTAGACAAATCCTAGACAAATCCTAGAGTAATCCTAGACAAATCCTAGAGAAATCCTAGACAAATCCTAGAAAAATCCTAGACAAATCCTAGACAAATCCTAGAGAAATCCTAGACAAATCCTAGACAATCCTAGAGAAATCCTAGAGAAATCCTAGACAAATCCTAGACAAATCCTATACAAATCCTAGAGACATCCTAGACAAATCCTATACAAATCCTAAAGACATCCTAGACAAATCCTAGACAAATCCTAGAGACATCCTAGACAAATCCTAGACAAATCCTAGACAAATCCTAGAGAAATTTTTTTCCTTTACTTTTATGTGTTCGAGTTATTATAGAAGACTTCTCTGAATTCTAGAGACATCCTAGACAAATCCTAGACAAATCCTAGAGACATCCTAGACAAATCCTAGAGACATCCTAGAGTAATCCTAGACAAATCCTGGAGGAATCCTAGACAAATCCTAGAAAAATCCTAGACAAATCCTAGACAAATCCTAGAGACATCCTAGACAAATCCCAGACAAATCCTAGAGAAATCCTAGAAAAATCCTAGAGACATCCTAGACAAATCCTAGACAAATCCTAGAGATATTTTTTTCCTTTACTTTTATGTGTTCAAGTCATTATAGAAGACTTCTCTAAATTCTAGAGACATCCTAGACAAATCCTAAACAAAACCTAGAGAAATCCTAGACAAATCCTAGAGACATCCTAGACAAATCCTAGAAAAATCCTAGACAAATCCTAGACAAATCCTAGAGACATTCTAGACAAATCCTAGACAAATTCTAGAGACATCCGAGACAAATCCTAGACAAACCCTAGAGACATCCTAGACAAATCCTAGACAAATCCTAGAGAAATCCTAGACAAATCCTAGAGACATCCTAGACAAATCCTAGACAAATCCTAGAGAAATCCTAGACAAATCCTAGAGAAATCCTAGAAAAATCCTAGACAAATCCTAGACAAATCCTAGACAATCCTAGAGAAATCCTAGAGAAATCCTAGACAAATCCTAGACAAATCCTATACAAATCCTAGAGACATCCTAGACAAATCCTATACAAATTCTAAAGACATCCTAGACAAATCCTAGACAATCCTAGAGAAATCCTAGAGAAATTTTTTTCCTTTACTTTTATGTGTTAGAGTTATTATAGAAGACTTCTCTGAATTCTAGAGACATCCTAGACAAATCCTAGACAAATCCTAGAGACATCCTAGACAAATCCTAGAGACATCCTAGAGTAATCCTAGACAAATCCTGGAGGAATCCTAGACAAATCCTAGAAAAATCCTAGACAAATCATAGACAAATCCTAGAGACATCCTAGACAAATCCAAGACAAATCCTAGAGAAATCCTAGAAAAATCCTAGAGACATCCTAGACAAATCCTAGACAAATCCTAGACAAATCCTAGACAAATCCTAGAGAAATTTTTTTCCTTTACTTTTATGTGTTCAAGTTATTATAGAAGACTTCTCTGAATTCTAGAGACATCCTAGACAAATCCTAAACAAATCCTAGAGTAATCCTAGACGAATCCTAGAGACATCCTAGACAAATCCTAGACAAATCCTAGACAAATCCTAGAGACATCCTAGACAATCCTAGAGAAATCCTAGAGAAATCCTAGACAAATCCTAGACAAATCCTATACAAATCCTAGAAACATCCTAGACAAATCCTATACAAATCCTAAAGACATCCTAGACAAATCCTAGACAATCCTAGAGAAATCCTAGAGAAATTTTTTTCCTTTACTTTTATGTGTTCGAGTTATTATAGAAGACTTCTCTGAATTCTAGAGACATCCTAGACAAATCCTAGACAAATCCTAGAGACATCCTAGACAAATCTTAGAGACATCCTAGAGTAATCCTAGACAAATCCTAGACAAATCCTAAGCAAATCCTAGACAAATCCTAGACGAATCCTAGACAAATCCTAGACAAATCCTAGAGAAATCCTAGACAAATCCTAGAAAAATCCTAGACAAATCCTAGACAAATCCTAGAAAAATCCTAGACAAATCCTAGAGAAATCCTAGACAAATCCTAGACAATCCTAGAGAAATCCTAGAGAAATCCTATACAAATCCTAGAGACATCCTAGACAAATCCGATACAAATCCTAAAGACATCCTAGACAAATCCTAGACAAATCCTAGACAAATCCTAGACAAATCCTAGACAAATCCTAGAGAAATCCTAGACAAATCCTAGACAAATCCTAGACAAATCCTAGACAAATCCTAGAGTAATCCTAGACAAATCCTAGAGAAATCCTAGACAAATCCTAGAAAAATCCTAGACAAATCCTAGACAAATCCTAGAAAAATCCTAGACAAATCCTAGAGAAATCCTAGACAAATCCTAGACAATCCTAGAGAAATCCTAGACAAATCCTAGACAAATCCTATACAAATCCTAGAGACATTCTAGACAAATCCTATACAAATCCTAAAGACATCCTAGACAAATCCTAGACAAATCCTAGAGACATCCTAGACAAATCCTAGACAAATCCTAGACAAATCCTAGAGAAATTTTTTTCCTTTACTTTTATGTGTTCGAGTTATTATAGAAGACTTCTCTGAATTCTAGAGACATCCTAGACAAATCCTAGACAAATCCTAGAGACATCCTAGACAAATACAAGAGACATCCTAGAGTAATCCTAGTCAAATCCTGGAGGAATCCTAGAACAATCCTAGAAAAATCCTAGTCAAATCCTAGAGAAATCCTAGACAAATCCTAGACAATCCTAGAGAAATCCTAGAGAAATCCTAGACAAATCCTAGACAAATCCTATACAAATCCTAGAGACATCCTAGACAAATCCTATACAAATCCTAAAGACATCCTAGACAAATCCTAGACAAATCCTAGAGACATCCTAGACAAATCCTAGACGAATCCTAGACAAATTTTTTTCCTTTACTTTTATGTGTTCGAGTTATTATAGAAGACTTCTCTGAATTCTAGAGACATCCTAGACAAATCCTAGACAAATCCTAGAGACATCCTAGACAAATCCTAGAGACATCCTAGAGTAATCCTAGACAAATCCTGGAGGAATCCTAGACAAATCCTAGAAAAATCCTAGACAAATCCTAGACAAATCCCAGACAAATCCTAGAGAAATCCTAGAGACATCCTAGACAAATCCTAGAGACATCCTAGACAAATCCTAGAAAAATCCTAGACAAATCCTAGACAAATCCTAGAGACATCCTAGACAAATCCTAGACAAATCCTAGACAAATCCTAGACAAATCCTAGAGTAATCCTAGACAAATCCTAGACAAATCCTAGACAAATCCTAGACAAATCCTAGAAAAATCCCAGAGAAATCCTAGAGAAATCCTAGACAAATCCTAGACAATCCTAGAGAAATCCTAGAGAAATCCTAGACAAATCCTAGACAAATCCTATATAAATCCTAGAGACATCCTAGACAAATGCTAGACAAATCCTAGAGTAATCCTAGACAAATCCTAGAGAAATCCTAGACAAATCCTAGAAAAATCCTAGACAAATCCTAGACAAATCCTAGAGAAATTTTTTTCCTTTACTTTTATGTGTTCGAGTTATTATAGAAGACTTCTCTAAATTCTAGAGACATCCTAGAGAAATCCTAGACAAATCCTAGAGACATCCTAGACAAATCCTAGAGACATCCTAGAGTAATCCTAGACAAATCCTGGAGGAATCCTAGACAAATCCTAGAAAAATCCTAGACAAATCCTAGACAAATCCCAGACAAATCCTAGAGAAATCCTAGAAAAATCTTAGAGACATCCTAGACAAATCCTAGACAAATCCTAGACAAATCCTAGAGAAATTTTTTTCCTTTACTTTTATGTGTTCAAGTTATTATAGAAGACTTCTCTGAATTCTAGAGACATCCTAGACAAATCCTAAACAAATCCTAGAGAAATCCTAGACGAATCCTAGAGACATCCTAGACAAATCCCAGACAAATCCTAGAGAAATCCTAGAAAAATCCTAGAGACATCCTAGACAAATCCTAGACAAATCCTAGAGAAATTTTTTCCTTTACTTTTATGTGTTCAAGTTATTATAGAAGACTTCTCTGAATTCTAGAGACATCCTAGACAAATCCTAAACAAATCCTAGAGAAATCCTAGACGAATCCTAGAGACATCCTAGACAAATCCTAGACAAATCCTAGAGACATCCTAGACAAATCCTAGAAACATCCTAGACAAATCCTAGACAAATCCTAGAGACATCCTAGACAAATCCTAGACAAATTCTAGAGACATCCGAGACAAATCCTAGACAAACCCTAGAGACATCCTAGACAAATCCTAGACAAATCCTAGAGTAATCCTAGACAAATCCTAGAGAAATCCTAGACAAATCCTAGAAAAATCCTAGACAAATCCTAGACAAATCCTAGAAAAATCCTAGACAAATCCTAGACAAATCCTAGAAAAATCCTAGACAAATCCTAGAGAAATCCTAGACAAATCCTAGACAATCCTAGAGAAATCCTAGAGAAATCCTAGACAAATCCTAGACAAATCCTATACAAATCCTAGAGACATCCTAGACAAATCCTATACAAATCCTAAAGACATCCTAGACAAATCCTAGACAAATCCTAGAGACATCCTAGACAAATCCTAGACAAATCCTAGACAAATCCTAGAGAAATTTTTTTCCTTTACTTTTATGTGTTCGAGTTATTATAGAAGACTTCTCTGAATTCTAGAGACATCCTAGACAAATCCTAGACAAATCCTAGAGACATCCTAGACAAATCCTAGAGACATCCTAGAGTAATCCTAGACAAATCCTGGAGGAATCCTAGACAAATCCTAGAAAAATCCTAGACAAATCCTAGACAAATCCTAGAGACATCCTAGACAAATCCCAGACAAATCCTAGAGAAATCCTAGAAAAATCCTAGAGACATCCTAGACAAATCCTAGACAAATCCTAGAGATATTTTTTTCCTTTACTTTTATGTGTTCAAGTCATTATAGAAGACTTCTCTAAATTCTAGAGACATCCTAGACAAATCCTAAACAAAACCTAGAGAAATCCTAGACAAATCCTAGAGACATCCTAGACAAATCCTAGAAAAATCCTAGACAAATCCTAGACAAATCCTAGAGACATTCTAGACAAATCCTAGACAAATTCTAGAGACATCCGAGACAAATCCTAGACAAACCCTAGAGACATCCTAGACAAATCCTAGACAAATCCTAGAGAAATCCTAGACAAATCCTAGAGACATCCTAGACAAATCCTAGACAAATCCTAGAGAAATCCTAGACAAATCCTAGAGAAATCCTAGAAAAATCCTAGACAAATCCTAGACAAATCCTAGACAATCCTAGAGAAATCCTAGAGAAATCCTAGACAAATCCTAGACAAATCCTATACAAATCCTAGAGACATCCTAGACAAATCCTATACAAATTCTAAAGACATCCTAGACAAATCCTAGACAATCCTAGAGAAATCCTAGAGAAATTTTTTTCCTTTACTTTTATGTGTTAGAGTTATTATAGAAGACTTCTCTGAATTCTAGAGACATCCTAGACAAATCCTAGACAAATCCTAGAGACATCCTAGACAAATCCTAGAGACATCCTAGAGTAATCCTAGACAAATCCTGGAGGAATCCTAGACAAATCCTAGAAAAATCCTAGACAAATCATAGACAAATCCTAGAGACATCCTAGACAAATCCAAGACAAATCCTAGAGAAATCCTAGAAAAATCCTAGAGACATCCTAGACAAATCCTAGACAAATCCTAGACAAATCCTAGACAAATCCTAGAGAAATTTTTTTCCTTTACTTTTATGTGTTCAAGTTATTATAGAAGACTTCTCTGAATTCTAGAGACATCCTAGACAAATCCTAAACAAATCCTAGAGTAATCCTAGACGAATCCTAGAGACATCCTAGACAAATCCTAGACAAATCCTAGACAAATCCTAGAGACATCCTAGACAATCCTAGAGAAATCCTAGAGAAATCCTAGACAAATCCTAGACAAATCCTATACAAATCCTAGAAACATCCTAGACAAATCCTATACAAATCCTAAAGACATCCTAGACAAATCCTAGACAATCCTAGAGAAATCCTAGAGAAATTTTTTTCCTTTACTTTTATGTGTTCGAGTTATTATAGAAGACTTCTCTGAATTCTAGAGACATCCTAGACAAATCCTAGACAAATCCTAGAGACATCCTAGACAAATCTTAGAGACATCCTAGAGTAATCCTAGACAAATCCTAGACAAATCCTAAGCAAATCCTAGACAAATCCTAGACGAATCCTAGACAAATCCTAGACAAATCCTAGAGAAATCCTAGACAAATCCTAGAAAAATCCTAGACAAATCCTAGACAAATCCTAGAAAAATCCTAGACAAATCCTAGAGAAATCCTAGACAAATCCTAGACAATCCTAGAGAAATCCTAGAGAAATCCTAGACAAATCCTATACAAATCCTAGAGACATCCTAGACAAATCCGATACAAATCCTAAAGACATCCTAGACAAATCCTAGACAAATCCTAGACAAATCCTAGACAAATCCTAGAGAAATTTTTTTCCTTTACCTTTATGTGTTCGAGTTATTATAGAAGACTTCTCTGAATTCTAGAGACATCCTAGACAAATCCTAGACAAATCCTAGAGACATCCTAGACAAATCCTAGAGACATCCTAGAGTAATCCTAGACAAATCCTGGAGGAATCCTAGACAAATCCTAGAAAAATCCTAGACAAATCCTAGACAAATCCTAGAGACATCCTAGACAAATCCCAGACAAATCCTAGAGAAATCCTAGAAAAATCCTAGAGACATCCTAGACAAATCCTAGACAAATTCGAGAGACATCCGAGAAAAATCCTAGACAAACCCTAGAGACATCCTAGACAAATCCTAGACAAATCCTAGAGAAATCCTAGACAAATCCTAGAGAAATCCTAGAGTAATCCTAGAGAAATCCTAGACAAATCCTAGACAAATCCTAGAGAAATCCTAGACAAATCCTAGACAAATCTTAGACAAATCCTAAAAAAATCCTAGAGACATCCTAGGCAAATCTTAGACAAATCCTAGAGAAATCCTAGACAAATCCTAGAGACATCCTAGACAAATCCTAGAGACATCCTAGAGTAATCCTAGACAAATCCTGGAGGAATCCTAGACAAATCCTAGAAAAATCCTAGACAAATCCTAGACAAATCCCAGACAAATCCTAGAGAAATCCTAGAAAAATCTTAGAGACATCCTAGACAAATCCTAGACAAATCCTAGACAAATCCTAGAGAAATTTTTTTCCTTTACTTTTATGTGTTCAAGTTATTATAGAAGACTTCTCTGAATTCTAGAGACATCCTAGACAAATCCTAAACAAATCCTAGAGAAATCCTAGACGAATCCTAGAGACATCCTAGACAAATCCCAGACAAATCCTAGAGAAATCCTAGAAAAATCCTAGAGACATCCTAGACAAATCCTAGACAAATCCTAGAGAAATTTTTTCCTTTACTTTTATGTGTTCAAGTTATTATAGAAGACTTCTCTGAATTCTAGAGACATCCTAGACAAATCCTAAACAAATCCTAGAGAAATCCTAGACGAATCCTAGAGACATCCTAGACAAATCCTAGACAAATCCTAGAGACATCCTAGACAAATCCTAGAAACATCCTAGACAAATCCTAGACAAATCCTAGAGACATCCTAGACAAATCCTAGACAAATTCTAGAGACATCCGAGACAAATCCTAGACAAACCCTAGAGACATCCTAGACAAATCCTAGACAAATCCTAGAGTAATCCTAGACAAATCCTAGAGAAATCCTAGACAAATCCTAGAAAAATCCTAGACAAATCCTAGACAAATCCTAGAAAAATCCTAGACAAATCCTAGACAAATCCTAGAAAAATCCTAGACAAATCCTAGAGAAATCCTAGACAAATCCTAGACAATCCTAGAGAAATCCTAGAGAAATCCTAGACAAATCCTAGACAAATCCTATACAAATCCTAGAGACATCCTAGACAAATCCTATACAAATCCTAAAGACATCCTAGACAAATCCTAGACAAATCCTAGAGACATCCTAGACAAATCCTAGACAAATCCTAGACAAATCCTAGAGAAATTTTTTTCCTTTACTTTTATGTGTTCGAGTTATTATAGAAGACTTCTCTGAATTCTAGAGACATCCTAGACAAATCCTAGACAAATCCTAGAGACATCCTAGACAAATCCTAGAGACATCCTAGAGTAATCCTAGACAAATCCTGGAGGAATCCTAGACAAATCCTAGAAAAATCCTAGACAAATCCTAGACAAATCCTAGAGACATCCTAGACAAATCCCAGACAAATCCTAGAGAAATCCTAGAAAAATCCTAGAGACATCCTAGACAAATCCTAGACAAATCCTAGAGATATTTTTTTCCTTTACTTTTATGTGTTCAAGTCATTATAGAAGACTTCTCTAAATTCTAGAGACATCCTAGACAAATCCTAAACAAAACCTAGAGAAATCCTAGACAAATCCTAGAGACATCCTAGACAAATCCTAGAAAAATCCTAGACAAATCCTAGACAAATCCTAGAGACATTCTAGACAAATCCTAGACAAATTCTAGAGACATCCGAGACAAATCCTAGACAAACCCTAGAGACATCCTAGACAAATCCTAGACAAATCCTAGAGAAATCCTAGACAAATCCTAGAGACATCCTAGACAAATCCTAGACAAATCCTAGAGAAATCCTAGACAAATCCTAGAGAAATCCTAGAAAAATCCTAGACAAATCCTAGACAAATCCTAGACAATCCTAGAGAAATCCTAGAGAAATCCTAGACAAATCCTAGACAAATCCTATACAAATCCTAGAGACATCCTAGACAAATCCTATACAAATTCTAAAGACATCCTAGACAAATCCTAGACAATCCTAGAGAAATCCTAGAGAAATTTTTTTCCTTTACTTTTATGTGTTAGAGTTATTATAGAAGACTTCTCTGAATTCTAGAGACATCCTAGACAAATCCTAGACAAATCCTAGAGACATCCTAGACAAATCCTAGAGACATCCTAGAGTAATCCTAGACAAATCCTGGAGGAATCCTAGACAAATCCTAGAAAAATCCTAGACAAATCATAGACAAATCCTAGAGACATCCTAGACAAATCCAAGACAAATCCTAGAGAAATCCTAGAAAAATCCTAGAGACATCCTAGACAAATCCTAGACAAATCCTAGACAAATCCTAGACAAATCCTAGAGAAATTTTTTTCCTTTACTTTTATGTGTTCAAGTTATTATAGAAGACTTCTCTGAATTCTAGAGACATCCTAGACAAATCCTAAACAAATCCTAGAGTAATCCTAGACGAATCCTAGAGACATCCTAGACAAATCCTAGACAAATCCTAGACAAATCCTAGAGACATCCTAGACAATCCTAGAGAAATCCTAGAGAAATCCTAGACAAATCCTAGACAAATCCTATACAAATCCTAGAAACATCCTAGACAAATCCTATACAAATCCTAAAGACATCCTAGACAAATCCTAGACAATCCTAGAGAAATCCTAGAGAAATTTTTTTCCTTTACTTTTATGTGTTCGAGTTATTATAGAAGACTTCTCTGAATTCTAGAGACATCCTAGACAAATCCTAGACAAATCCTAGAGACATCCTAGACAAATCTTAGAGACATCCTAGAGTAATCCTAGACAAATCCTAGACAAATCCTAAGCAAATCCTAGACAAATCCTAGACGAATCCTAGACAAATCCTAGACAAATCCTAGAGAAATCCTAGACAAATCCTAGAAAAATCCTAGACAAATCCTAGACAAATCCTAGAAAAATCCTAGACAAATCCTAGAGAAATCCTAGACAAATCCTAGACAATCCTAGAGAAATCCTAGAGAAATCCTAGACAAATCCTATACAAATCCTAGAGACATCCTAGACAAATCCGATACAAATCCTAAAGACATCCTAGACAAATCCTAGACAAATCCTAGACAAATCCTAGACAAATCCTAGAGAAATTTTTTTCCTTTACCTTTATGTGTTCGAGTTATTATAGAAGACTTCTCTGAATTCTAGAGACATCCTAGACAAATCCTAGACAAATCCTAGAGACATCCTAGACAAATCCTAGAGACATCCTAGAGTAATCCTAGACAAATCCTGGAGGAATCCTAGACAAATCCTAGAAAAATCCTAGACAAATCCTAGACAAATCCTAGAGACATCCTAGACAAATCCCAGACAAATCCTAGAGAAATCCTAGAAAAATCCTAGAGACATCCTAGACAAATCCTAGACAAATTCGAGAGACATCCGAGAAAAATCCTAGACAAACCCTAGAGACATCCTAGACAAATCCTAGACAAATCCTAGAGAAATCCTAGACAAATCCTAGAGAAATCCTAGAGTAATCCTAGAGAAATCCTAGACAAATCCTAAACGAATCTTAGAGACATCCTAGACAAATCCTAGACAAATCCTAGAGAAATCCTAGACAAATCCTAGACAAATCTTAGACAAATCCTAAAAAAATCCTAGAGACATCCTAGGCAAATCTTAGACAAATCCTAGAGAGATCTTAGACAAATCCTAGAGACATCCTAGACAAATCCTAGACAAATCCTAGAGAAATCCTAAAAAAATCCTAGAGACATCCTAGGCAAATCTTAGACAAATCCAAGAGAGATCTTAGACAAATCCTAGAGACATCCTAGACAAATCCTAGACAAATCCTAGAGAAATCCTAGACGAATCCTAGAGACATCCTAGGCAAATCTTAGACGAATCCTAGAGAGATCTTAGACAAATCCTAGAGACATCCTAGGCAAATCTTAGACAAATCCTAGAGAGATCTTAGACAAATCCTAGAGACATCCTAGACAAATCCTAGACAAATCCTAGAGAAATTCTAGACAAATCCTAGACAAATCCTAGAGAAATTCTAGACAAATCCTAGACAAATCCTAGAGTAATCCTAGACAAATCCTAGAGTAATCCTGGACAAATCCGAGAGAAATCCTAGACAATTCCTAGAGAAATCCTAGACAAATCCTAGACAACTCCTAAAGACATCCTAGACAAATCCTAGACAAATCGTAGAGAAATTCTAGACAAATCCTAGAGTAATCCTGGACAAATCCGAGAGAAATCCTAGACAATTCCTAGAGAAATCCTAGAGACATCCTAGGCAAATCTTAGACAAATCCTAGAGAGATCTTAGACAAATCCTAGAGACATCCTAGACAAATCCTAGACAAATTCTAGAGAAATTCTAGACAAATCCTAGACAAATCCTAGAGAAATTCTAGACAAATCCTAGACAAATCCTAGAGTAATCCTAGACAAATCCTAGAGTAATCCTGGACAAATCCGAGAGAAATCCTAGACAATTCCTAGAGAAATCCTAGACAAATCCTAGACAACTCCTAGAGACATCCTAGACAAATCCTAGACAAATCGTAGAGAAATTCTAGACAAATCCTAGACAAATCCTAGAGAAATCCTAGACAAATCCTAGAAAAATCCTAGAGACATCCTAGGCAAATCTTAGACAAATCCTAGAGAGATCTTAGACAAATCCTAGAGACATCCTAGACAAATCCTAGACAAATCCTAGACAAATTCGAGAGACATCCTAGACAAATCCTAGACAAATCCAAGACAAATCCTAGACAAATTCGAGAGACATCCTAGACAAATCCTAGACAAATCCTAGACAAATCCTAGAGACATCCTAGACAAATCCAAGACAAATCCTAAAGAAATTCTAGACAAATCCTAGACAAATCCTAGAGAAATCGTAGACAAATCCTAGACAAATCCTGGAGACATCCTAGACAAATCCTAGACGAATCCTAGACAAATCCTAGAGACATCCTAGACAAATCAAAGACAAATCCTAGACAAATCCTAGACAAATCCTAGAGACATCCTAGACAAATCCAAGACAAATCCTAGAGAAATTCTAGACAAATCCTAGACAAATCCTAGAGAAATCGTAGACAAATCCTAGACAAATCCTGGAGACATCCTAGACGAATCCTAGACGAATCCTAGACAAATCCTAGAGACATCCTAGACAAATCAAAGACAAATCCTAGACAAATCCTAGACAAATCCTAGAGACATCCTAGACAAATCCTAGACAAATCCTAGACAAATCCTAGAGAAATTCTAGTCTAATCCTAGACAAATCCTAGACAAATCCTAGAGACATCCTAGAGTAATCCTAGACAAATCCTGGAGGAATCCTAGACAAATCCTAGAAAAATCCTAGACAAATCCTAGACAAATCCTAGAGACATCCTAGACAAATCCCAGACAAATCCTAGAGAAATCCTAGAAAAATCCTAGAGACATCCTAGACAAATCCTAGACAAATCCTAGAGATATTTTTTTCCTTTACTTTTATGTGTTCAAGTCATTATAGAAGACTTCTCTAAATTCTAGAGACATCCTAGACAAATCCTAAACAAAACCTAGAGAAATCCTAGACAAATCCTAGAGACATCCTAGACAAATCCTAGAAAAATCCTAGACAAATCCTAGACAAATCCTAGAGACATTCTAGACAAATCCTAGACAAATTCTAGAGACATCCGAGACAAATCCTAGACAAACCCTAGAGACATCCTAGACAAATCCTAGACAAATCCTAGAGAAATCCTAGACAAATCCTAGAGACATCCTAGACAAATCCTAGACAAATCCTAGAGAAATCCTAGACAAATCCTAGAGAAATCCTAGAAAAATCCTAGACAAATCCTAGACAAATCCTAGACAATCCTAGAGAAATCCTAGAGAAATCCTAGACAAATCCTAGACAAATCCTATACAAATCCTAGAGACATCCTAGACAAATCCTATACAAATTCTAAAGACATCCTAGACAAATCCTAGACAATCCTAGAGAAATCCTAGAGAAATTTTTTTCCTTTACTTTTATGTGTTAGAGTTATTATAGAAGACTTCTCTGAATTCTAGAGACATCCTAGACAAATCCTAGACAAATCCTAGAGACATCCTAGACAAATCCTAGAGACATCCTAGAGTAATCCTAGACAAATCCTGGAGGAATCCTAGACAAATCCTAGAAAAATCCTAGACAAATCATAGACAAATCCTAGAGACATCCTAGACAAATCCAAGACAAATCCTAGAGAAATCCTAGAAAAATCCTAGAGACATCCTAGACAAATCCTAGACAAATTCGAGAGACATCCGAGAAAAATCCTAGACAAACCCTAGAGACATCCTAGACAAATCCTAGACAAATCCTAGAGAAATCCTAGACAAATCCTAGAGAAATCCTAGAGTAATCCTAGAGAAATCCTAGACAAATCCTAGACAAATCCTAGAGAAATCCTAGACAAATCCTAGACAAATCTTAGACAAATCCTAAAAAAATCCTAGAGACATCCTAGGCAAATCTTAGACAAATCCTAGAGAAATCCTAGACAAATCCTAGAGACATCCTAGACAAATCCTAGAGACATCCTAGAGTAATCCTAGACAAATCCTGGAGGAATCCTAGACAAATCCTAGAAAAATCCTAGACAAATCCTAGACAAATCCCAGACAAATCCTAGAGAAATCCTAGAAAAATCTTAGAGACATCCTAGACAAATCCTAGACAAATCCTAGACAAATCCTAGAGAAATTTTTTTCCTTTACTTTTATGTGTTCAAGTTATTATAGAAGACTTCTCTGAATTCTAGAGACATCCTAGACAAATCCTAAACAAATCCTAGAGAAATCCTAGACGAATCCTAGAGACATCCTAGACAAATCCCAGACAAATCCTAGAGAAATCCTAGAAAAATCCTAGAGACATCCTAGACAAATCCTAGACAAATCCTAGAGAAATTTTTTCCTTTACTTTTATGTGTTCAAGTTATTATAGAAGACTTCTCTGAATTCTAGAGACATCCTAGACAAATCCTAAACAAATCCTAGAGAAATCCTAGACGAATCCTAGAGACATCCTAGACAAATCCTAGACAAATCCTAGAGACATCCTAGACAAATCCTAGAAACATCCTAGACAAATCCTAGACAAATCCTAGAGACATCCTAGACAAATCCTAGACAAATTCTAGAGACATCCGAGACAAATCCTAGACAAACCCTAGAGACATCCTAGACAAATCCTAGACAAATCCTAGAGTAATCCTAGACAAATCCTAGAGAAATCCTAGACAAATCCTAGAAAAATCCTAGACAAATCCTAGACAAATCCTAGAAAAATCCTAGACAAATCCTAGACAAATCCTAGAAAAATCCTAGACAAATCCTAGAGAAATCCTAGACAAATCCTAGACAATCCTAGAGAAATCCTAGAGAAATCCTAGACAAATCCTAGACAAATCCTATACAAATCCTAGAGACATCCTAGACAAATCCTATACAAATCCTAAAGACATCCTAGACAAATCCTAGACAAATCCTAGAGACATCCTAGACAAATCCTAGACAAATCCTAGACAAATCCTAGAGAAATTTTTTTCCTTTACTTTTATGTGTTCGAGTTATTATAGAAGACTTCTCTGAATTCTAGAGACATCCTAGACAAATCCTAGACAAATCCTAGAGACATCCTAGACAAATCCTAGAGACATCCTAGAGTAATCCTAGACAAATCCTGGAGGAATCCTAGACAAATCCTAGAAAAATCCTAGACAAATCCTAGACAAATCCTAGAGACATCCTAGACAAATCCCAGACAAATCCTAGAGAAATCCTAGAAAAATCCTAGAGACATCCTAGACAAATCCTAGACAAATCCTAGAGATATTTTTTTCCTTTACTTTTATGTGTTCAAGTCATTATAGAAGACTTCTCTAAATTCTAGAGACATCCTAGACAAATCCTAAACAAAACCTAGAGAAATCCTAGACAAATCCTAGAGACATCCTAGACAAATCCTAGAAAAATCCTAGACAAATCCTAGACAAATCCTAGAGACATTCTAGACAAATCCTAGACAAATTCTAGAGACATCCGAGACAAATCCTAGACAAACCCTAGAGACATCCTAGACAAATCCTAGACAAATCCTAGAGAAATCCTAGACAAATCCTAGAGACATCCTAGACAAATCCTAGACAAATCCTAGAGAAATCCTAGACAAATCCTAGAGAAATCCTAGAAAAATCCTAGACAAATCCTAGACAAATCCTAGACAATCCTAGAGAAATCCTAGAGAAATCCTAGACAAATCCTAGACAAATCCTATACAAATCCTAGAGACATCCTAGACAAATCCTATACAAATTCTAAAGACATCCTAGACAAATCCTAGACAATCCTAGAGAAATCCTAGAGAAATTTTTTTCCTTTACTTTTATGTGTTAGAGTTATTATAGAAGACTTCTCTGAATTCTAGAGACATCCTAGACAAATCCTAGACAAATCCTAGAGACATCCTAGACAAATCCTAGAGACATCCTAGAGTAATCCTAGACAAATCCTGGAGGAATCCTAGACAAATCCTAGAAAAATCCTAGACAAATCATAGACAAATCCTAGAGACATCCTAGACAAATCCAAGACAAATCCTAGAGAAATCCTAGAAAAATCCTAGAGACATCCTAGACAAATCCTAGACAAATCCTAGACAAATCCTAGACAAATCCTAGAGAAATTTTTTTCCTTTACTTTTATGTGTTCAAGTTATTATAGAAGACTTCTCTGAATTCTAGAGACATCCTAGACAAATCCTAAACAAATCCTAGAGTAATCCTAGACGAATCCTAGAGACATCCTAGACAAATCCTAGACAAATCCTAGACAAATCCTAGAGACATCCTAGACAATCCTAGAGAAATCCTAGAGAAATCCTAGACAAATCCTAGACAAATCCTATACAAATCCTAGAAACATCCTAGACAAATCCTATACAAATCCTAAAGACATCCTAGACAAATCCTAGACAATCCTAGAGAAATCCTAGAGAAATTTTTTTCCTTTACTTTTATGTGTTCGAGTTATTATAGAAGACTTCTCTGAATTCTAGAGACATCCTAGACAAATCCTAGACAAATCCTAGAGACATCCTAGACAAATCTTAGAGACATCCTAGAGTAATCCTAGACAAATCCTAGACAAATCCTAAGCAAATCCTAGACAAATCCTAGACGAATCCTAGACAAATCCTAGACAAATCCTAGAGAAATCCTAGACAAATCCTAGAAAAATCCTAGACAAATCCTAGACAAATCCTAGAAAAATCCTAGACAAATCCTAGAGAAATCCTAGACAAATCCTAGACAATCCTAGAGAAATCCTAGAGAAATCCTAGACAAATCCTATACAAATCCTAGAGACATCCTAGACAAATCCGATACAAATCCTAAAGACATCCTAGACAAATCCTAGACAAATCCTAGACAAATCCTAGACAAATCCTAGAGAAATTTTTTTCCTTTACCTTTATGTGTTCGAGTTATTATAGAAGACTTCTCTGAATTCTAGAGACATCCTAGACAAATCCTAGACAAATCCTAGAGACATCCTAGACAAATCCTAGAGACATCCTAGAGTAATCCTAGACAAATCCTGGAGGAATCCTAGACAAATCCTAGAAAAATCCTAGACAAATCCTAGACAAATCCTAGAGACATCCTAGACAAATCCCAGACAAATCCTAGAGAAATCCTAGAAAAATCCTAGAGACATCCTAGACAAATCCTAGACAAATTCGAGAGACATCCGAGAAAAATCCTAGACAAACCCTAGAGACATCCTAGACAAATCCTAGACAAATCCTAGAGAAATCCTAGACAAATCCTAGAGAAATCCTAGAGTAATCCTAGAGAAATCCTAGACAAATCCTAAACGAATCTTAGAGACATCCTAGACAAATCCTAGACAAATCCTAGAGAAATCCTAGACAAATCCTAGACAAATCTTAGACAAATCCTAAAAAAATCCTAGAGACATCCTAGGCAAATCTTAGACAAATCCTAGAGAGATCTTAGACAAATCCTAGAGACATCCTAGACAAATCCTAGACAAATCCTAGAGAAATCCTAAAAAAATCCTAGAGACATCCTAGGCAAATCTTAGACAAATCCAAGAGAGATCTTAGACAAATCCTAGAGACATCCTAGACAAATCCTAGACAAATCCTAGAGAAATCCTAGACGAATCCTAGAGACATCCTAGGCAAATCTTAGACGAATCCTAGAGAGATCTTAGACAAATCCTAGAGACATCCTAGGCAAATCTTAGACAAATCCTAGAGAGATCTTAGACAAATCCTAGAGACATCCTAGACAAATCCTAGACAAATCCTAGAGAAATTCTAGACAAATCCTAGACAAATCCTAGAGAAATTCTAGACAAATCCTAGACAAATCCTAGAGTAATCCTAGACAAATCCTAGAGTAATCCTGGACAAATCCGAGAGAAATCCTAGACAATTCCTAGAGAAATCCTAGACAAATCCTAGACAACTCCTAAAGACATCCTAGACAAATCCTAGACAAATCGTAGAGAAATTCTAGACAAATCCTAGAGTAATCCTGGACAAATCCGAGAGAAATCCTAGACAATTCCTAGAGAAATCCTAGAGACATCCTAGGCAAATCTTAGACAAATCCTAGAGAGATCTTAGACAAATCCTAGAGACATCCTAGACAAATCCTAGACAAATTCTAGAGAAATTCTAGACAAATCCTAGACAAATCCTAGAGAAATTCTAGACAAATCCTAGACAAATCCTAGAGTAATCCTAGACAAATCCTAGAGTAATCCTGGACAAATCCGAGAGAAATCCTAGACAATTCCTAGAGAAATCCTAGACAAATCCTAGACAACTCCTAGAGACATCCTAGACAAATCCTAGACAAATCGTAGAGAAATTCTAGACAAATCCTAGACAAATCCTAGAGAAATCCTAGACAAATCCTAGAAAAATCCTAGAGACATCCTAGGCAAATCTTAGACAAATCCTAGAGAGATCTTAGACAAATCCTAGAGACATCCTAGACAAATCCTAGACAAATCCTAGACAAATTCGAGAGACATCCTAGACAAATCCTAGACAAATCCAAGACAAATCCTAGACAAATTCGAGAGACATCCTAGACAAATCCTAGACAAATCCTAGACAAATCCTAGAGACATCCTAGACAAATCCAAGACAAATCCTAAAGAAATTCTAGACAAATCCTAGACAAATCCTAGAGAAATCGTAGACAAATCCTAGACAAATCCTGGAGACATCCTAGACAAATCCTAGACGAATCCTAGACAAATCCTAGAGACATCCTAGACAAATCAAAGACAAATCCTAGACAAATCCTAGACAAATCCTAGAGACATCCTAGACAAATCCAAGACAAATCCTAGAGAAATTCTAGACAAATCCTAGACAAATCCTAGAGAAATCGTAGACAAATCCTAGACAAATCCTGGAGACATCCTAGACGAATCCTAGACGAATCCTAGACAAATCCTAGAGACATCCTAGACAAATCAAAGACAAATCCTAGACAAATCCTAGACAAATCCTAGAGACATCCTAGACAAATCCTAGACAAATCCTAGACAAATCCTAGAGAAATTCTAGTCTAATCCTAGACAAATCCTAGACAAATCCTAGAGACATCCTAGACAAATCCTAGACAAATTCTAGAGACATCCTAGACAAATCGTAGACAAATCCTAGACAAAGCCTAGAGAAATCCTAGACAAATCCTAGACAAATCCTAGAGACATCCTAGACAAATCCTAGACAAATCCTAGAGACATCCTAGACAAATCCTAGACAAATCCTAGACAAATCCTAGAAAATTCCTCGACAAATCCTAGAGAAATTCTAGACAAATCCTAGACAAATCCTAGAGACATCCTAGACAAATCCAAGACAAATCCTAGAGTAATCCTAGACGAATCCTAGAGGAATTCTAGACAAATCCTAGACGAATCCTTGACAAATCCTAGACAAATCCTAGACAAATCCTAGACGAATCCCAGAGAAATTCTAGAGACATCCTAGACAAATCCTAGCGAAATCCTAGACAAATCCTAGACAAATTCTAGAGAAATCCTAGACAAATCTCAGACAAATCCTAGAGACATCCTCGACAAATCCTAGAGAAATCCTAGACAAATCCTAGAGAAATCCTAGACAAATCCTAGACAAATCCTAGAGACATCCTAGACAAATCTAAGACAAATCCTAGAGTAATTCTAGAGAAATCCTAGAGAAATCCTAGACAATTCCTAGAGAAATCCTAGACAAATCCTAGAGACATCCTAGACAAATCCTAGACAAATCCTAGAGACATCCTAGACAAATCAAAGACAAATCCTAGACAAATCCTAGACAAATCCTAGAGACATCCTAGACAAATCCTAGAGAAATTCTAGTCTAATCCTAGACAAATCCTAGACAAATCCTAGAGACATCCTAGACAAATCCTAGACAAATTCTAGAGACATCCTAGACAAATCGTAGACAAATCCTAGACAAAGCCTAGAGAAATCCTAGACAAATCCTAGACAAATCCTAGAGACATCCTAGACAAATCCTAGACAAATCCTAGAGACATCCTAGACAAATCCTAGACAAATCCTAGACAAATCCTAGAAAATTCCTCGACAAATCCTAGAGAAATTCTAGACAAATCCTAGACAAATCCTAGAGACATCCTAGACAAATCCAAGACAAATCCTAGAGTAATCCTAGACGAATCCTAGAGGAATTCTAGACAAATCCTAGACGAATCCTTGACAAATCCTAGACAAATCCTAGACAAATCCTAGACGAATCCCAGAGAAATTCTAGAGACATCCTAGACAAATCCTAGCGAAATCCTAGACAAATCCTAGACAAATTCTAGAGAAATCCTAGACAAATCTCAGACAAATCCTAGAGACATCCTCGACAAATCCTAGAGAAATCCTAGACAAATCCTAGAGAAATCCTAGACAAATCCTAGACAAATCCTAGAGACATCCTAGACAAATCTAAGACAAATCCTAGAGTAATTCTAGAGAAATCCTAGAGAAATCCTAGACAATTCCTAGAGAAATCCTAGACAAATCCTAGAGACATCCTAGACAAATCCTAGACAAATCCTAGAGAAATTCTAGAGACATTCTAGACAAACCCTAGAAAAATCCTAGACACATCCTAGACGAATTCTAGAGACATCCTAGACAAATCCTAGACGAATCCTAGACAAATCCTAGAGTAATCCTAGACAAATCCTAGAGAAATCCTAGAGAAATCCTAGACAAATCCTAGAGAAATCCTAGAGTAATCCTAGAGAAATCCTAGACAAATCCTAGACAAATCTTAGAGACATCCTAGACAAATCCTAGACAAATCCTAGACAAATCCTAGAGACATCCTAGACAAATCCTAGACAAATACTAGAGTAATCCTAGAGAAATTCTAGTCAAATCCTAGACAAATCCTAGAGAAATCCTAGACAAATCCTAGAGAAATCCTAGAGATATCCTAGACGAATCCTAGACTAATCCTAGACAAATCCTAGACAAATCCTAGAGAAATTCTAGACAAATCCTAGACAAATCCTAGAGTAATCCTAGACAAATCCTAGAGAAATTCTAGACAAATCCTAGACAAATCCTAGAGACACCCTAGACAAATCCCAGACAAATCCTAGAGAAATTTTTTTCCTCTACTTTCATGTGTTCGAGTTATTATAGAAGACTTCTCTGAATTCTCGAGACATCCTAGACAAATCCTACACAAATCCTAGAGAAATCCTAGACAAATCCTAGAGACATCCTAGACAAATCCTAGACAAATCCTAGACAAATTCTAGACAAATCCTAGACAAATCCTAGAGAAATCCTAGACAAATCCTAGACAAATCCTAGAGACATCCTAGACAAATCCTAGACAAATCCTAGACAAATTCTAGAGAAATCCTAGACAAATCCTAGAGACATCCTAGACAAATCCAAGAGAAATCCTAGACAAATCTTAGAGACATCCTAGACAAATCCTAGAAAAATCCTAGACAAATCCTAGACAAATCCTAGAGACATCCTAGACAAATCCTAGACAAATCCTAGACAAATCCTAGACAAATCCTAGAGTAATCCTAGACAAATCCTAGACAAATCCTAGACAAATCCTAGACAATCCTAGAGAAATCCTAGAGAAATCCTAGACAAATCCTAGACAAATCCTATATAAATCCTAGAGACATCCTAGACAAATGCTAGACAAATCCTAGAGTAATCCTAGACAAATCCTAGAGAAATCCTAGACAAATCCTATACAAATCCTAAAGACATCCTAGACAAATCCTAGACAAATCCTAGAGACATCCTAGACAAATCCTAGACAAATCCTAGACAAATCCTAGAGAAATTTTTTTCCTTTACTTTTATGTGTTCGAGTTATTATAGAAGACTTCTCTGAATTCTAGAGACATCCTAGACAAATCCTAAACAAATCCTAGAGAAATCCTAGACAAATCCTAGAGACATCCTAGACAAATCCTAGACAAATCCTAGACAAATCCTAGACAAATCCTAGACAAATCCTAGACAAATCCTAGAGACATCCTAGACAAATCCTAGACAAATCCTAGAAAAATCCTAGACAAATCCTAGACAAATCCTAGACAAATCCTAGAGAAATTTTTTTCCTTTACTTTTATGTGTTCAAGTTATTATAGAAGACTTCTCTGAATTCTAGAGACATCCTAGACAAATCCTAAACAAATCCTAGAGAAATCCTAGACGAATCCTAGAGACATCCTAGACAAATCCTAGACAAATCCTAGAGACATCCTAGACAAATCCTAGAAAAATCCTAGACAAATCCTAGACAAATCCTAGAGACATCCTAGACAAATCCTAGACAAATCCTAGAAAAATCCTAGACAAATCCTAGACAAATCCTAGAGACATCCTAGACAAATCCTAGACAAATCCTAGAAAAATCCTAGAGACATCCTAGGCAAATCTTAGACAAATCCTAGAGAGATCTTAGACAAATCCTAGAGACATCCTAGACAAATCCTAGACAAATCCTAGACAAATTCGAGAGACATCCTAGACAAATCCTAGACAAATCCTAGAGACATCCTAGACAAATCCAAGACAAATCCTAGACAAATTCGAGAGACATCCTAGACAAATCCTAGACAAATCCTAGACAAATCCTAGAGACATCCTAGACAAATCCAAGACAAATCCTAGAGAAATTCTAGACAAATCCTAGACAAATCCTAGAGAAATCGTAGACAAATCCTAGACAAATCCTGGAGACATCCTAGACAAATCCTAGACGAATCCTAGACAAATCCTAGAGACATCCTAGACAAATCCTAGAGAAATCGTAGACAAATCCTAGACAAATCCTGGAGACATCCTAGACAAATCCTAGACGAATCCTAGACAAATCCTAGAGACATCCTAGACAAATCAAAGACAAATCCTAGAGACATCCTAGACAAATCCTAGACAAATCCTAGACAAATCCTAGAGAAATTCTAGTCTAATCCTAGACAAATCCTAGACAAATCCTAGAGACATCCTAGACAAATCCTAGACAAATTCTAGAGACATCCTAGACAAATCGTAGACAAATCCTAGACAAAGCCTAGAGAAATCCTAGACAAATCCTAGACAAATCCTAGAGACATCCTAGACAAATCCTAGACAAATCCTAGAGACATCCTAGACAAATCCTAGACAAATCCTAGACAAATCCTAGAAAATTCCTCGACAAATCCTAGAGAAATTCTAGACAAATCCTAGACAAATCCTAGAGACATCCTAGACAAATCCAAGACAAATCCTAGAGTAATCCTAGACGAATCCTAGAGGAATTCTAGACAAATCCTAGACGAATCCTTGACAAATCCTAGACAAATCCTAGACAAATCCTAGACGAATCCCAGAGAAATTCTAGAGACATCCTAGACAAATCCTAGCGAAATCCTAGACAAATCCTAGACAAATTCTAGAGAAATCCTAGACAAATCTCAGACAAATCCTAGAGACATCCTCGACAAATCCTAGAGAAATCCTAGACAAATCCTAGAGAAATCCTAGACAAATCCTAGACAAATCCTAGAGACATCCTAGACAAATCTAAGACAAATCCTAGAGTAATTCTAGACAAATCCTAGAGAAATCCTAGACAATTCCTAGAGAAATCCTAGACAAATCCTAGAGACATCCTAGACAAATCCTAGAAAAATCCTAGACAAATCCTAGACAAATCCTAGAGACATCCTAGACAAATCCTAGACAAATCCTAGAAAAATCCTAGACAAATCCTAGACAAATCCTAGAGACATCCTAGACAAATCCTAGACAAATCCTAGAAAAATCCTAGAGACATCCTAGGCAAATCTTAGACAAATCCTAGAGAGATCTTAGACAAATCCTAGAGACATCCTAGACAAATCCTAGACAAATCCTAGACAAATTCGAGAGACATCCTAGACAAATCCTAGACAAATCCTAGAGACATCCTAGACAAATCCAAGACAAATCCTAGACAAATTCGAGAGACATCCTAGACAAATCCTAGACAAATCCTAGACAAATCCTAGAGACATCCTAGACAAATCCAAGACAAATCCTAGAGAAATTCTAGACAAATCCTAGACAAATCCTAGAGAAATCGTAGACAAATCCTAGACAAATCCTAGAGACATCCTAGACAAATCCTAGACGAATCCTAGACAAATCCTAGAGACATCCTAGACAAATCAAAGACAAATCCTAGACAAATCCTAGACAAATCCTAGAGACATCCTAGACAAATCCAAGACAAATCCTAGAGAAATTCTAGACAAATCCTAGACAAATCCTAGAGAAATCGTAGACAAATCCTAGACAAATCCTGGAGACATCCTAGACAAATCCTAGACGAATCCTAGACAAATCCTAGAGACATCCTAGACAAATCAAAGACAAATCCTAGACAAATCCTAGACAAATCCTAGAGACATCCTAGACAAATCCTAGACAAATCCTAGACAAATCCTAGAGAAATTCTAGTCTAATCCTAGACAAATCCTAGACAAATCCTAGAGACATCCTAGACAAATCCTAGACAAATTCTAGAGACATCCTAGACAAATCGTAGACAAATCCTAGACAAAGCCTAGAGAAATCCTAGACAAATCCTAGACAAATCCTAGAGACATCCTAGACAAATCCTAGACAAATCCTAGAGACATCCTAGACAAATCCTAGACAAATCCTAGACAAATCCTAGAAAATTCCTCGACAAATCCTAGAGAAATTCTAGACAAATCCTAGACAAATCCTAGAGACATCCTAGACAAATCCAAGACAAATCCTAGAGTAATCCTAGACGAATCCTAGAGGAATTCTAGACAAATCCTAGACGAATCCTTGACAAATCCTAGACAAATCCTAGACAAATCCTAGACGAATCCCAGAGAAATTCTAGAGACATCCTAGACAAATCCTAGCGAAATCCTAGACAAATCCTAGACAAATTCTAGAGAAATCCTAGACAAATCTCAGACAAATCCTAGAGACATCCTCGACAAATCCTAGAGAAATCCTAGACAAATCCTAGAGAAATCCTAGACAAATCCTAGACAAATCCTAGAGACATCCTAGACAAATCTAAGACAAATCCTAGAGTAATTCTAGACAAATCCTAGAGAAATCCTAGACAATTCCTAGAGAAATCCTAGACAAATCCTAGAGACATCCTAGACAAATCCTAGACAAATCCTAGAGAAATTCTAGAGACATTCTAGACAAACCCTAGAAAAATCCTAGACACATCCTAGACGAATTCTAGAGACATCCTAGACAAATCCTAGACGAATCCTAGACAAATCCTAGAGTAATCCTAGACAAATCCTAGAGAAATCCTAGAGAAATCCTAGACAAATCCTAGAGAAATCCTAGACACATCCTAGACGAATTCTAGAGACATCCTAGACAAATCCTAGACGAATCCTAGACAAATCCTAGAGTAATCCTAGACAAATCCTAGAGAAATCCTAGAGAAATCCTAGACAAATCCTAGAGAAATCCTAGAGTAATCCTAGAGAAATCCTAGACAAATCCTAGACAAATCTTAGAGACATCCTAGACAAATCCTAGACAAATCCTAGACAAATCCTAGAGACATCCTAGACAAATCCTAGACAAATACTAGAGTAATCCTAGAGAAATTCTAGTCAAATCCTAGACAAATCCTAGAGAAATCCTAGACAAATCCTAGAGAAATCCTAGAGATATCCTAGACGAATCCTAGACTAATCCTAGACAAATCCTAGACAAATCCTAGAGAAATTCTAGACAAATCCTAGACAAATCCTAGAGTAATCCTAGACAAATCCTAGAGAAATTCTAGACAAATCCTAGACAAATCCTAGAGACACCCTAGACAAATCCCAGACAAATCCTAGAGAAATTTTTTTCCTCTACTTTCATGTGTTCGAGTTATTATAGAAGACTTCTCTGAATTCTCGAGACATCCTAGACAAATCCTACACAAATCCTAGAGAAATCCTAGACAAATCCTAGAGACATCCTAGACAAATCCTAGACAAATCCTAGACAAATTCTAGACAAATCCTAGACAAATCCTAGAGAAATCCTAGACAAATCCTAGACAAATCCTAGAGACATCCTAGACAAATCCTAGACAAATCCTAGACAAATTCTAGAGAAATCCTAGACAAATCCTAGAGACATCCTAGACAAATCCAAGAGAAATCCTAGACAAATCTTAGAGACATCCTAGACAAATCCTAGAAAAATCCTAGACAAATCCTAGACAAATCCTAGAGACATCCTAGACAAATCCTAGACAAATCCTAGACAAATCCTAGACAAATCCTAGAGTAATCCTAGACAAATCCTAGACAAATCCTAGACAAATCCTAGACAATCCTAGAGAAATCCTAGAGAAATCCTAGACAAATCCTAGACAAATCCTATATAAATCCTAGAGACATCCTAGACAAATGCTAGACAAATCCTAGAGTAATCCTAGACAAATCCTAGAGAAATCCTAGACAAATCCTATACAAATCCTAAAGACATCCTAGACAAATCCTAGACAAATCCTAGAGACATCCTAGACAAATCCTAGACAAATCCTAGACAAATCCTAGAGAAATTTTTTTCCTTTACTTTTATGTGTTCGAGTTATTATAGAAGACTTCTCTGAATTCTAGAGACATCCTAGACAAATCCTAAACAAATCCTAGAGAAATCCTAGACAAATCCTAGAGACATCCTAGACAAATCCTAGACAAATCCTAGACAAATCCTAGACAAATCCTAGAGACATCCTAGACAAATCCTAGAAAAATCCTAGACAAATCCTAGACAAATCCTAGAGACATCCTAGACAAATCCTAGACAAATCCTAGAAAAATCCTAGACAAATCCTAGACAAATCCTAGACAAATCCTAGAGAAATTTTTT
This sequence comes from Microplitis demolitor, assembly GCF_026212275.2. NCBI lineage: Eukaryota > Metazoa > Arthropoda > Insecta > Hymenoptera > Braconidae > Microplitis > Microplitis demolitor. The sequence continues at coordinate 3,239,808 of NC_068549.1, read as the reverse complement.
TCCTTTACTTTTATGTGTTCAAGTTATTATAGAAGACTTCTCTGAATTCTAGAGACATCCTAGACAAATCCTAAACAAATCCTAGAGAAATCCTAGACGAATCCTAGAGACATCCTAGACAAATCCTAGACAAATCCTAGAGACATCCTAGACAAATCCTAGAAAAATCCTAGACAAATCCTAGACAAATCCTAGAGACATCCTAGACAAATCCTAGACAAATCCTAGAAAAATCCTAGACAAATCCTAGACAAATCCTAGAGACATCCTAGACAAATCCTAGACAAATCCTAGAAAAATCCTAGAGACATCCTAGGCAAATCTTAGACAAATCCTAGAGAGATCTTAGACAAATCCTAGAGACATCCTAGACAAATCCTAGACAAATCCTAGACAAATTCGAGAGACATCCTAGACAAATCCTAGACAAATCCTAGAGACATCCTAGACAAATCCAAGACAAATCCTAGACAAATTCGAGAGACATCCTAGACAAATCCTAGACAAATCCTAGACAAATCCTAGAGACATCCTAGACAAATCCAAGACAAATCCTAGAGAAATTCTAGACAAATCCTAGACAAATCCTAGAGAAATCGTAGACAAATCCTAGACAAATCCTGGAGACATCCTAGACAAATCCTAGACGAATCCTAGACAAATCCTAGAGACATCCTAGACAAATCAAAGACAAATCCTAGACAAATCCTAGACAAATCCTAGAGACATCCTAGACAAATCCAAGACAAATCCTAGAGAAATTCTAGACAAATCCTAGACAAATCCTAGAGAAATCGTAGACAAATCCTAGACAAATCCTGGAGACATCCTAGACAAATCCTAGACGAATCCTAGACAAATCCTAGAGACATCCTAGACAAATCAAAGACAAATCCTAGACAAATCCTAGACAAATCCTAGAGACATCCTAGACAAATCCTAGACAAATCCTAGACAAATCCTAGAGAAATTCTAGTCTAATCCTAGACAAATCCTAGACAAATCCTAGAGACATCCTAGACAAATCCTAGACAAATTCTAGAGACATCCTAGACAAATCGTAGACAAATCCTAGACAAAGCCTAGAGAAATCCTAGACAAATCCTAGACAAATCCTAGAGACATCCTAGACAAATCCTAGACAAATCCTAGAGACATCCTAGACAAATCCTAGACAAATCCTAGACAAATCCTAGAAAATTCCTCGACAAATCCTAGAGAAATTCTAGACAAATCCTAGACAAATCCTAGAGACATCCTAGACAAATCCAAGACAAATCCTAGAGTAATCCTAGACGAATCCTAGAGGAATTCTAGACAAATCCTAGACGAATCCTTGACAAATCCTAGACAAATCCTAGACAAATCCTAGACGAATCCCAGAGAAATTCTAGAGACATCCTAGACAAATCCTAGCGAAATCCTAGACAAATCCTAGACAAATTCTAGAGAAATCCTAGACAAATCTCAGACAAATCCTAGAGACATCCTCGACAAATCCTAGAGAAATCCTAGACAAATCCTAGAGAAATCCTAGACAAATCCTAGACAAATCCTAGAGACATCCTAGACAAATCTAAGACAAATCCTAGAGTAATTCTAGACAAATCCTAGAGAAATCCTAGACAATTCCTAGAGAAATCCTAGACAAATCCTAGAGACATCCTAGACAAATCCTAGACAAATCCTAGAGAAATTCTAGAGACATTCTAGACAAACCCTAGAAAAATCCTAGACACATCCTAGACGAATTCTAGAGACATCCTAGACAAATCCTAGACGAATCCTAGACAAATCCTAGAGTAATCCTAGACAAATCCTAGAGAAATCCTAGAGAAATCCTAGACAAATCCTAGAGAAATCCTAGAGTAATCCTAGAGAAATCCTAGACAAATCCTAGACAAATCTTAGAGACATCCTAGACAAATCCTAGACAAATCCTAGACAAATCCTAGAGACATCCTAGACAAATCCTAGACAAATACTAGAGTAATCCTAGACAAATCCTAGAGAAATCCTAGACGAATCCTAGAGAAATCCTAGACAAATCCAAGACAAATCCTAGACAAATCCTAGAGAAATTCTAGTCAAATCCTAGACAAATCCTAGAGAAATCCTAGACAAATCCTAGAGAAATCCTAGAGATATCCTAGACGAATCCTAGACTAATCCTAGACAAATCCTAGACAAATCCTAGAGAAATTCTAGACAAATCCTAGACAAATCCTAGAGTAATCCTAGACAAATCCTAGAGAAATTCTAGACAAATCCTAGACAAATCCTAGAGACACCCTAGACAAATCCCAGACAAATCCTAGAGAAATTTTTTTCCTCTACTTTCATGTGTTCGAGTTATTATAGAAGACTTCTCTGAATTCTAGAGACATCCTAGACAAATCCTAGAGAAATTTTTTTCCTTTACTTTTATGTGTTCGAGTTATTATAGAAGACTTCTCTGAATTCTCGAGACATCCTAGACAAATCCTAGACAAATCCTAGAGAAATCCTAGACAAATCCTAGAGACATCCTAGACAAATCCTAGACAAATCCTAGACAAATTCTAGACAAATCCTAGACAAATCCTAGAGAAATCCTAGACAAATCCTAGACAAATCCTAGAGACATCCTAGACAAATCCTAGACAAATCCTAGACAAATTCTAGAGAAATCCTAGACAAATCCTAGAGACATCCTAGACAAATCCAAGAGAAATCCTAGACAAATCTTAGAGACATCCTAGACAAATCCTAGACAAATCCTAGACAAATCCTAGACAAATCCTAGAGAAATCCTAGACAAATCCTAGAGAAATCCTAGACAAATCCTAGACAAATCCTCGAGACATCCTAGACAAATCCTAGACAAATCCTAGAGAAATTTTTTTCCTTTGCTTTCATGTGTTCGAGTTATTATAGAAGACTTCTCTGAATTCTAGAGACATCCTAGACAAATCCTAGACAAATCGTAGAGAAATTCTAGACAAATCCTAGACAAATCCTAGAAAAGTCTTAGAGTTGAAATAAATAATGATTTTTTTGAAAAGTATTTTCTTGAAAATATACGTTAAAAAACCGTGAAATGGGGGACAAAAAAAATGGATTTTTGGAAGCATAAATTTGGCAAATTGTTTGTGAATTATTGAGTCCTTAGTATTTGAACACCCAAGACTTTTCGGGAAAATCCAATAAACCTATGAACGGTGGAGTAGAGAAATCGTCTTGTTCTACTCGATATAAAGTCTCGAAACCCCATAAATATGGTGATTCACCGAGAAGTACTTTAATACCCCTGATAATCGAATGTGCAAGCCACCCCTATTGAGCATGTATACAAGGATCTTCAGTGAATTATTGAACGATCTCAAATGACCCGAAAACAAACCCACGTCCAATAAACTATTTAATCGAGAAGTGAGAGAAATATTGAAGGAGGGTTGGAGAGGATTGAGGATTACTCTGAGTACACTTCATCCAATTTACATAAAATTCGTTCCTTAAGTTCGACTCGTAGTATTTCCGTCCCCCTTTTACAATGTCATCATTTCGAAGTTTCTATCACAACTTTCAGCATTATAGGCAATATTTTTACATCAAAGTGGGGTAGTTTTAATGAGGTAAATAGACGTGCATATCAGATAAATTGAACACTCAATACTTAACAGAAAATTAAGTATCAATTTACTTAGAAATTCATTTTATCCTTCAATTTATTTACATAGTAGATTACTCACTTCTTGATAGTGTACCAATTATTAGCACTATTTTTTTTTTCTGAAAATTTATGGCTTAAAAAATCTATTTACATAAATACATACTAATGATGTACATGTAAATTTAATGATAACATATTTTCTTTCATATACATCAAAGAAACATGGAAATTTTTTGTTATTTACTATTCACAACCCCAATAACTGCTTTATTTTTTAATTATTTCTTTTTCTATAAAAAAAATTTTCTTTAAAACTCATAAAATAAATTGTAGCTCAATGTGTTGCTTTAGAAAAATAAATAAATATCTACTAGAAAATAATGAAAAGGAAAATAATATTTCTTAATATTTTTTAAAGCAAAATAAATTTTTTATTTAAAATTATTAGCTATTAGCTTTACTAGTGTACTTGAGTTAAATTTATTATCTCTAATTTAAAAAAAAAAAAAAATTCTCAAGCCATTACATCGTCTAAGATGAGTGCGAAAAATCTCAAGGGTGATGTCTAATGCAAACTCATCGATTTGCTTACCTCAGCCCTCCCACCCACATCCCTTGAGACATTTTTCTTGCAGGTTTTATGGTGGCCAGGTTAAGTCTTAGTGCGAGCGAGAAGCGCAGAAGCTGAGGAATATAATAATGTGGAGGTAAAGGCAAAGGCACAGATGGGGGCAGAGGTAGAGGTGGAGAAGGTTAAAAAGATTGCGGGTAGAAGATTCCTATGAGTGATGAAAGCTCGTAAAGTTGTGCAGATGTGGGAAAAATTTTTTCTCTCATCACCGCTTTGTCTTCTTCATCCAACTTCCTACCTTGTTTCATATCTCATTTGATTGCATACTTGTGTCTCATTCTCGTTCACACAACTTATCATTTTTTCTCCACATTCACCACAACTACTTATCATTTTTATCTCACTCATTTTCTCTCTCTCTCTCTCTCTCCCTTTCTCACTATTTCCCTTCGGCATCACATTTTCATCGCAGATATATATACATGACTATCACCCAGACTCCACGGACTCTTATTATACCCGACTCTTGATTAGACGCATAATTTTCTCCTATCATCTTTAACATTATTTTATTTTTCTCGTATTCTCTTACTTTTTATTTCCCATTCGTTTATTTGATATCGTCTATCACGTCTATCTCGCTTCAAAGTTTTTTCATTCCTAGAAACCGAGTTAAATATTCCTCGAGTTTATAAGAGTGTGATAGTATGTGAATTTATGAGTGAACAAGTTAAATAACGAGTTTTGTAAAAATTTAAATTCAAAGTAGGCGGGGTAAAATAAGCTCCTAAAATTTGTTTATAAATTAAAACTATAAGGGAAAAAATCGAACCCTATAATATTTTAAATTGTATAAAGGACAATGTGGTTACAGGGTGATGTGGGTCACCCGAAATTGCTTACAAAAAATTTTTAAGTGTAAAATACGCACTTAATAAAATTGATTTTTTAATAGTATGTTTTTCAATAGAAATTCCATGGCAGGATTATTTTTATTATGGGAGAAAAAAAGTAAATTTAATATTGAGGAAAATTTATAAAATTTAATTTTGTTTAAGGAGGCTCGCACTATACTGAAATTTTTTTGTTAGGGAGCATAATATGAAATACTTGGATGTTAAGTTTTTACTAATTTTAGTGAAAGTTTATTTAAAATACGTCAAGTAGATTCTTATATATTTTCGTTTCGTGTAAAGCAAATACAAGAGTAATTCGATGACTTCACCGCGATAGTGACCGCAACGCTTTTATTATTGAACTTTTTTTATGTTTATTTATAAAACTTATAATCTTAATAATTATCAAATCAATTTACAACACGCTAGTTTTTTTTACAATCAAAAACGTTAAAAATTATTGATTGAACAAAAAAATATGAAGTAGAAAAAAATTTATTAGAGGCACGTGCAGTAATTGGAGTATAAAAATAAATTTACAAAATATCACAACGTAGAAAAAAATTTATTAGCTTTTTGTTGTTTGTTAATTAAAGCTCTCATACCGTGTTACGTATTATATTCTATTTCATTTTATAACAAAACGAAAAAAACCAGATCTACTCAAAATTTAGTAAAACTGTCAGTTTTTGGTTTCAATTATTTATAATAGTTATAATAAGATGAATTTAGATAATTGTTTTAAACTGTGTTCTACTCTACAAAGTCCAAAGTGAGTGAAGATAATTTTAGGTCAAATAATAGCTTTTATCAGAAGATATCGTGATTACGTTACCATAAACAGGCTATCGATCTCAAAAATAGAAAATAGAATTCATTTTTTTTTGTACAGTATATTAATATCCAAATAAATCGATACAGAATTCTATCGCAATTGTTGACCGAGATGTTTCGTGTGGAATGGTGTGTTTACACTGTTTTCCAGTATAATATCATGTATGGAAACGAATCAAAGTGAGTTTCATAGTGGAATATCATACAGCGAAAGTTAACATCACTCGATGCTTTGCGTTCGAAGTTTGTGATTATTTCGAACAGTTTTAGTCCCCGGGTCAAAAATAAAACGATTGAGACTTGGTTTACCAAGTCGAAATTTCGAACCTTTTTTCACGAGACAAACACGACATTTTTACGGAGATATGAAATACGTTGCGTACTTAGCCTATCCGCACTTGAGTCAACTGAATTTCGAATGGTTCAAAAACATGGAAATTGAAACAAGTTTATAGGGAGGTTTGAATAAAAGACTACGGTTTTAGGCTTACTATTGAAATATTTCTATTAAAAACGATATATTTGATGAAATGACATGCGAAATCACATGAAAAAAGTAAAGATGGAGCTGAAGTCGTCCATGTATGTGATAAGAACAACTATGAATTTGAAAAAAAACTGTTTTACGTTGATCAAAATTATTCATTTCTTTCAATCAATTTTGCAAATGTTGTTGATTTCCGTATTGAAAACATTTAACCAAATAATCTTCTAACACAAAATTTGTTGGCATATATTGAATGAAGAAAGTTTATAAGGATGAATCAGTTTTGAGATATTAAATTGCATCTTAATATAATATCAAGAAATTTCAAGTTGGCAGAGGTTTAATATTGACATTACAGACATTTAAATTCGTATAGAATTTTCCAATTGTTTTTTTTTTTATACGACTGAAAGTCTTTATGCTAAAAGTTATCTTCGTTCAGAAGCAATCGCTACAATTATTTGAATGGATGTATATAAATAAGTATGTCATCAGTAAATGAGCAAAAAAAAAACGTTAAGACTGAAAATGGAAGCTTGTAATAGTTTTTCTAAGGTAATAAACTATTTATTCGAGTTAAATAGTACTGAGTCCTAAATAAAAGTAGTAGGTTTTTTTTTATTCCATTTATTTATTTTCTTCATTGGCGTCTTTTTTATATCTTTTGGAGACCAGCATCTTACCAATGACTAACCTCGAGTCAAGTGGCAGCAGAAAAATCAGATGGCTGTAAATCGTTGTTGGAGAAACAACCTGGTGAAAGAGGATGCTTTACTACTTTTATACTGTCTTAGACTTGGGTAAAACACCGCGACGACCACGGTACTTTATCTCGGATTTTTTATTTCTCTATTTGTTTTTCTATTTTTTTTTTTTTTTTTTTTATGGAGATATTTATTTTTTTATTTCTTTAAGGAGGTAAGTAAAGTTGCTCGTATTTTATATGTTACTCGATACAACTTCCGTTTTTATTATTTTTACTAGAAATGTTAAACACGTGACGCGATATGGACATGCAGTAAATTCATATCATTATTTTGTTTTCATAAAAAAATCATGAAAACATGCAGTATTATTTTCATGAAAATATAATTAGAATGAAATTATTAATACTGCTACAACGGTTTGTTTTTTTTTTTTTTGAATTCGATTACTTCAAGACTGTTCTCAAAAAAATTTGTTTAAAATTTATAGTTCATGAAATTTAAATTAGTTTCAAATAACCGCGAAAAATTGTAAAATAAACTTCCGAAGTCTACAAGGATTCAAAAAATAACATTTTAAAATGATATATTATTTGAAATTTTTGTCTTGAGAAAACATTTTTTTTGCACTGTCTATGTAATTTTATGAAAAGCAACCCGTAACTTTTTATGTAGGGAATAACTGCACATTTTCATATATTATGATGTCTTCTGATAGGAAAAACCCAATAGAGACCCGTGAAAATATTTTTTAACTGGCGGCATGAGGTAGATAGAGGCGAAAGACCTTGTCTATATCTTTTTATGAAAAGTAACTTTTTTTCTCAGATTTTTCATGATAATATCAGACTTCAGATATCCATAGAATAGTTAAACGTAAAAAAGCAGAAAAGCTATAGCTGCATCTTAATCGATAAAGACAGAAGGATAGGATTATAAGGGTGAGCTTTCATAGTTTGGGTTACATTAATTCTAGTGGTAGTAGTTGTTGTCGGTACTAGGTAGAAAATATATAGTATATAGTAGTCGTTAAGTCTAGTCTGTAGTCTTCGTTAGGGTGTTATCGGCGATAATAGCTCAAACCCTCGGGAGAGTACGGTCAAACTAATTAATTCAATACAATCTACAACCTGCAATCTTACCTCACCGAACAAATAAATAAACAATTGTTAATCTTGATACCCGTAAAGCTCCATCGATCCTTAATTATTTATGGTTATTCAGATTCAATCGCATTAGAATATATATTTTATCCAACTTTTATAAAGCGGGCCTATAAAATTTTGTGTTTCATCTATATGTCTCATGCTTTTGTATTTACCTTTGTTCGAGATTAACTTTATTCAGATTAAATGAGCTAAGCGCAAAACCTTTTTGGTGTAATCACTGTATTGTGACGCTAGAGCATTGGGCTTTGAGATTTAAAGTAAATACAGATGAACATGCTAAGGATAATGGATTGTTGCGTATAATACTAATTCTCTATTTTTCTCTCTTACAAAACGTACTGGAGGAATAAATTTAATCAGTAAGTGACCAAAACCTGATTCATTAACAATTAAATTGAAATCTGCTACGAGCTTAATTTTATAAAATCAATTCAAGAGATACTGTTTTATATGTAATATTATATAATTTGTCTAAATGATAATTGATTATTTATTTCTATAGAATATTTGAAATATCATACTTTAATCTACGACCATCTTGGTATTACCGACCGGTCTCATTTTACCGAATGAAAAAAAGAGTTTATATTGGGGACGATAGTCAATGACTAGGAGGTTTATGGAGACTATACCTCATCGCGAGCGGTTTCAAAAACAGACTTGTTCAGATGAGTCGTAGGTACGGCATCGGTATCAAATTCAAAATTTTGGTTTCGAATCGGTTGTGGACATAAGGTTATAACTACATAAACAGTCTGCCCTAATACAGTAATCTATTACCGACCAGTAATTGGTTCTTTATGGTGACACGTTATTCACTTTTGACTTACAAAAGAAAAGATTTCAATAGATTTTAATAGAAAAGTAATGAACAATAGAGACGACAAAGCAGTGGAAATGGGAAAATAACCGTCTGGGACTTATTAAATTGGAAATTTCTAGTAACAAAAAAAAATAATGATCATTATTTATTATTATTATTTTCTTTTAATTTAAGGTTAATATATAATTAAATTTGAATTAACGTTCGAATGTCACTGTGTCGTTACTCTTTAGAAAAAAGATTAAAGTTTAAGTCACTTGCTTTCTCTTTGCTCTCTAATTAAATTTTCTTAATGAAAATAAATCAACCGGTATTGATTCTCCGAGTGCTTAATTGAAAAAAATAATAAATAAATAAGTGAGAAAATTTCTTTTTTTTTTTTTTTTTTTTTTTCAAATTTCGATTTAATGAAAGAAGCAATTTTACTAATTGCAAGATAAAGCTTATTGTGTTAACAAAATCCAATAAATTTTATTTCATTTATCGATTGCCGAGCAAATAAATTGGTCTACTGCAAATAAAATTTAAATAACTGGTCAAATATTTTAAAAAAATTTTTTTAATTACTTATTCATAAATCAATTACTTTTATGTTAGTGATGGTTTCAATATTTGTTAAATTAATCCTGCATGTTGATAGGAGAGTTACAATTTTGAATTTAACTTTAATTTAATGATATACATTATTACCTTGCTTTGAATCATCAATAATTTGATCCATATGCCTTTTAAAATAATTGCGATTTAAATAACAAATGATTAATTATTTGCCCTTCGGCGATTCAATATATTATATTAATTAAGCGAGCTTTTGTAACAATCGCATATTCAGGTAAACTAAAATATAAATTAATATATTTTATATAATGACCCGTATGCAAAAAGTATATATCCGGGATATATACGGGCAAAATTGAATATATGTATCATATATACGACATATATTCAGATTTGCCCGAATATATCCCGGATATATATTTGTTGCGTACTAGTAGAAAAACAAAAATGTATAAGGCAACATCCGCGAGAAAAAATTCGTTCAAAAGATTCCAAAAAAGCTCAACATATAAAACCTAAATTTGAGACACAGTAGAACTTCTTCAACTTTTTAAAATTTTTTTAAATTTTAACCGTAAAATATATATATAATTTAGAATTTCAAGTGGATAAATTTTGAGAAATGAAAACGTTTTTAAACCATAATTCTGAAAACGTATACTTACGACCTTTTTCGTTCCAATGTAGAGATTTGAGATTAGAAATTTTTGAACTTTTTCTGAAGGAGTAGAAAATAAAACAAAAATGCGTTTTGAAAATCTCGTTTCAAAAACGTTGTTATCAGGCTTAAAATTCGCCCACGTTTTAAAATATCAACCATATTTTCTACAGCTAAAATCCTTCAAGTGCGAAAAAAGGTGAATTTAAAATTCTAAGCTGTCTCAAATTCAAAAGTTCTATATATATTACCTTTTTTAAATCTTTCTAAAAAAAAATTTCTTTCACACAAGCAGTTACTAATGTAATTTTTGTCAATTTATTTAATTGATGTCTTGATAATTTGTGTCAAGAGCAGACATATTGGCATTTATAAAGAAAAGACAAATAGCAAATGTACATATTGATTTAAAATTGTATGCTTTGTTTTTTACTACTAACTATTACATGGTTTCAGTATCAGCAATGAAACTACTGGGGTTCTATTTCGGTTGAAGATGACATGGATCCAATAAAAATAAAGCCGATTCGTGTATTACTTTCTTCGCTTATATAACAGACACGTTTACACTCGACAACTCTGATAAGAAATTCAATATTTATTATTTTATTTCAATCCGCAATCTTTCACATTATTTTTTTACTAGCCCTATTACTCAATTATGATCGATAAATAATGAATATATAAAGTGAAGAGAAGGCATTAGAGTGCAAGATTGATATTAAGCAATTTTATGCAAACTAATCGCGTTTAAGTCAAATTTCTCACAAGAAGATATAGAGCATTAGAGATATTCAGAGAGTGGAATAGATCGGTAGAACCTCATTAAAGTCTGTCGAGTCCGGACCGATGTACTTTCCGTAGAACTATATGATGTCATCCGGTTATAATTCAAGTGTATTAAGATATATAGAGAGCGAAGTCTTGGGTACTGAACTACGTGCAATCTCAATCGAAATGAGCAAGTCGCCCTCGTGCTTCAGATACGTGACGATGAATCGACAAATTTTCCCACAAATCTACCTAGATTTATATATATCAGACGACAGCGAAATGGGGACGCTAAGAAAATCATGCAGTTCTTTGAACTTTAATATGTCAAATATTTCTATTTTCACCTGTATGTTAAGAAAAAAATCAATTTTCTTTCTTTGACAATGTGATGTACACAGAAAAAAAAGATTTCATGGCTTAAAAAATTTTTACTTGCCCCAAAAAACTTTTTGCATTATAAATTTTTGTCTTCAATTCATAGTTCGAAATTGATCTTGCACCAAAAAATCCTTTTTTCTATGTATTAATAAAAATAAAAGTAAAAAATCAGTTTTTTTTAAATTTCTACAATAAAATTAAACAAGTACTTCCAAGTGTAAATTTGAATACGAAATATTGTTTACATTAAAATTTTGAAAAAATATATAATTTTCGAGCAGTTGAAATCACTCAAAAATAATTTTAAAATTAATAAATTACAACTGTAAATAATTTTTTAGAAACAAAAAATTTTTTGAACCAAAATTTTTCAGTACTTTGATTTTCCTGACTCTACTCTTTATACCTCCATGTATATAAATATATAAATATATAAAATACAAACTCTACATTTTTTTTTTAATAATCAAATTTGTCTACGAGTTTGATAAATTCTCTTTGTTACTAATAAATGTAAATATTCATTTCTTTAGTACGTGAATATTTATTTTTATCATTTTACATCCTCTTACATATTGTCGTGTTGAAAGTACTGTTCTAAAGTCGTTTGTATTATATAGTGGTTTATTATGCACTCGGTTTCTTGGATATTAAAGGAAGTACATAGAAAAAATATGAAAAAATATACAGCTTCTTTTAAACAGAACAACTTCTATTAAATATTTACATGGAAAGAGTAAATAAAAAAATTTATTTTTTACTTCTTTCAAATGGTTATGAAAATAACAAATTTGCAATGATTACATACGATTATTATCAGTTAACATATGTAATCAGACATGAAATTATATTATTTCTGCCCGAATAAGTACAAAAACTTATTTTGATTTACTATATGAAAGATACGTTATTTTGCGCGTCCATCAAATGTTATTTGTAAATAGATGATTTTATGAATGCAGTTTAAAAAATTCAGCAATTATGACTGACGAAATTCGAATCATGAAAACCAAAACAAAAGCTATAGAGTATAATAGGTTAGTTAACTAAAAATAAATTTGCATTGTTTGAAATTCCAAGCGCGAAATGTTTTTATAAAAAACAATACTTCACAATATTGTTCAATGGAAATTGAATCTCTTTTTGTGAAGGTAATGAATCGAATATTTGCTTGTTAAAAATTTGGTATCCATATATTTTTTTTTATACGTTGTAATACAATACAATATTGTTTCAAATGATTGGTCACGACCATAGAGTACAGAAGAAAAAAAATTTGGTTGAAAATTTTTAGCGCTATAAAATTGACGGTCAACTAAATTTGAAATAAGTTAATAATTTTGAACTTTTTTGAATCCTTCAAACTTTCAAAAGTAAACAAATTTAATTGAATAGATTTCTGTTGAATTTTTAGCACATGTATTATATATGCATAAAAAGTGCCAAAGAAATTTGAACAGCAATCATTGAAAAAAATCTTTCACGATATAAATTTTCTTATAAATTAACAAATGATCGTTCTATGGAACTTTAATGAATACACCTTTTCTAATGAAAATATACTCATTAAGTTATATTGCCAATGTATAAAAAAAAGAATGATAAAATAAGGGAACAAAGTTACAAGCCCGAGAAATTGAAGGATAAATGTAAAGATACATAATAGTATTAATGGTGAATTGGCGTGATAGAAAGTGAATTGCCCATAAAAATAAAATCTCAATGTGCAATTAGGGAATGAAAATCCCTCAATAGGATATTCAATTTTTTTTTTTACGTCCTATCCTGTTCTGTTCTATTTTTCATCATCTTTCAACCTTTTTCTCATTTATCTCATTCAAAAATACCTACGAGGTTTTATATATAGAGACAAAAAAAGAGATTTATATTTATAATCCTCAATGCTTTTAAACTCTCAAGCTCAAACATTATATTTTTCAAAAATTATCGTTTTTTTCATTTATTTTATCTTTTTTTTTAAATCTCATTAAAGTTACCCGATCATTTATTTTTATATATAAATTTTTTTTACAATGCATTTTAATAAAAATAATGCTGAAAGTAACAAAATAACAAATTTTACATTTCCGTTATTTATTCAACGTCATTTTTGTTTTTTTTTTTTTTATTATTATTGATAATGCCAGCATTCATTATTTGGATTTTAGTCGGTAAATAAATTATAGCCCTCATTATTCTCGGAGCTTTAATTCCCAATATGTAAATATTATTCTGTCATTAAAACATACGCATAATTATTTTAAAAAATATGTGTTGTTCGTATTACCCGTAAATACAATTCCTGTGGAACATATTAATTTATTAACGGCATTGTAAACACCCACAATGACCTATAATGAATATTATATTTACTTTACAAACAAATATGGAATATATTTTATGCAAATGTGAATAAACTGAGTATAAAAAAATAAAAATTAATAATTCATAACGAATATTCAATAAATATGAGTATTTAACTTTGACATGAACTTCAATTATTCATCTTAGTTTCAATAAAATTACTACCCCAAACATTATCGTGAATATAAAATTACGAATTTTTTTCAAAATTAAAAATTAAAAACTTTTCTAAGCTACGTTACCGTAAAAATAAAATTTAAAACAAAAATGTATTTTTCAAATGACAAAAATAAAAAAATTTAAAGCGAGTAAAATTCTAATTAAAGGTACATGCAGTTTTTTGTGCATCCGAATAAATTTTTTACAATGAGCATAAAAAAAAATTTAGGGCACATCGAGACAATCCAATCAATTTACTGTACTTTATTTAAGTATAGTGAGATGTAATAGTCAATAAAATTGAAATCGATATTTCGTTGAAAAAATTTAATAGTAAAATCTATTATGCTCACATTGAAAAGTTGCACTTACGGATAAGTAGAAAGAATGATCGGATTTTCACTCTCGCTTAAAAAAAAATATATTTTTTTATTTTTTCCAATTTTCATTCCTCTTATGAACGGAATATTTCAACACTTGATGTGATTTAATTTTTTTTTTCTCTCTATGGTCATTTTTTTTTTTTTTTTTTTTTTATCACATTAGATTATTTCTCTTTTTTTTTCACCCGATGTAAAAAAGTTAGTTCCATAAAAGTTCCTAACAGTGAACTTGCAAATTTGAGACAATACTGAATTTTGAGTTGATTATTTTTGAAACTTTAAAAAAATTCACAAAGAGAAAAATTTCCAATCCACAGATCTCGTTTTTGGAAAGTTCTTATAAAAGTCGAAAAATGTATCTAAGAAGTACTGTTCAAAAATTGTTTTACTCTTGAATATCTGCAAATTCCCAAAAATAATTAACTCAAAGTCCAGAATTATCTCAAATTTCGAAGTTTATGGTTATGAGCTTTTTTGAAACATTTTGAAAAGGAATTTTTTCTACACGGGACATCATTGGAAATAGAAGGACTCAAAAGATAGAATAATATATATATTTGATGAATAAGAGATCGAAATCTAAAAATTACGAATAAAAGATAAAGGAAAAAAAAATTACAAGAAAGAAAATAAATACAAATTCTAATGAATTAGAAACGACTAATTAAATTCATGCAATTTTTCACAAACGTCAGATTTGAATTTAACCCTTAGGCATGTCTGTGTCTGTATAAATGTATGTGTATATTAATGCAAAAGTATAAAAGGTAGGGGTCAAGGGTTGAAAAGGGTAAAGTATCACGTCCAACAATGTGTCCTGTGGTAAACCAATATTGTTTTATATATACATATATAGTTGTACTACAACTTGAGACTGTAAATTACTTCATTTAATATTTTTCCATCTCGACGTTGGAAACAAATGAATAAAACCACTATGATTTATTTTATAAAAAAATTTTTACCCTTTATAAAAAAAACACAGTTGTTATGAATTTTTTTTTACCGTAGATTGAAAAACTAAATAATTTAATTCCATGTATGAAGCTAAGGATAAACTTAAACAAAGGACTCTAATAATAAGTATATAAATTTTTTGTATGTTTTTTATGATTATTTACTCAAAATTAATTTTTATGGTGAATTTCAAATGAAATATAATTTCGATTAATCGAAATCCTGATTATGAGTTTTTTAAGAGTTCCCGAGTTTAAAAAAATCCGGATTTAAGCTTCAAAGTTCTCAATGAGGTTTTTGAAGATCAATTTATAATTTGAAGATTGACAACAGTATAAAGAGTTATCCGAGTTTAGCCTTCAAACTAGTAGTTACGACCCATTTTACCACTTTGAAGACTAAACTGGAATAACATAGTCTAGATTAGAGCCTCAAAATACTCAAAATATACAGGAATAATTTTATTCACATTTGAACCTCAAAAGTATCATTTTACGTATTCTCTCCCCTCCCTTTTCTATCTAAAATTTTTGAAAGTCCGAAGTGTAACTTTTCATTCGTTAAGTACTTTGGGGTTTTACTTATAATTTAAAATCGATAAATTATTCGCATTTAGACCTTATAGCTCTCATTGAAGATTTTGAGTACTGGAGTTACTTTTTAGGCGGCAAATAAAACATCAAAGGAATTGAGGCTTTTGAGGACTAAACTAGAATTTTTTTTTTGACTCGTGTCGTAACACTGGATGATTATAATACTCATTTTAATTGCTCAATTATCAAGTATACTTTAAAAATTTGTAAACAATCTTATCTGTATTTAGCGAAGATAATAAAATACAAATAAACTGAAAACAGTATAGCCTTTCATTCATAAATTGAAAAAAAAAAAATCACAAGTCCACATAAATTATATATTACGTATGAAATTATTAAGTATACACGACAAATGGCCTTGTGCGTTGACCAAGGAAAATACTTTATCGAAATCATCTTCGTTTAATTCAAAGAATATTTTAAATATTAAGCATAACTGAAAGTGTTGATAGTGTAAAAAAAATTGCTAGTTTATGTATATTAACCTTGATATACTTTCTAATTTATCTACTTATCACATAATTTTCCAACTTTCATTGGAAAAATACTTGTGCTAAATTGACGTTATGCAACAGTTCAATTATCTTATCGTGATAGTTAAACATCAATTAAATTAAGAACTTTATGTGAGTGTTAATTTTTTATTAATTTTAATGTAATAACTGTGTATCTAAATTTTTTACGTTTAAAATTTATTTCATGAATTATTTTTTTGACTAATTATTTATCTGTTTCGTTACATATATATACATACTCATGTGTGTGTGTGTATGCGTGTGTATGTATGCCCTTGATGTCTGCAATTATACTGACTCAAAGTCTTACACATTTTATAGACAGGTTTTAAAATATAATGATGCAATTCAGGTCAACCGAGACTAAAAAAAATTGAGTATGAATCATTTTTTATTATTTTTATTATTAATGGATATGATCTACTGTTTATTTTGATGAAATCGAATATTTAACAAAAAAAAAAAAATGTGACAAAATTATTTCCGAGTCAGTAATTTGTATTTAATGAAAGCACGTGACCTAAACATTTTTTCAAATATTCATTTTTTTTTTTTTTGTTATGCTGATTATAAAATTTGGGAAAAACTTTTCTCAAGTTCAAAGAATTCCAAAAGATTTTCAAATCATTAAAATTACATGTTAGGGTAAAAGCTTGTATAAGATCCTTATAATACATTTTTAATGCTTCAAAAAGTTAAAAAACCTAATGAATATTTAAAAGTATGCCTTTGATCCTGGTACTCAACTAAGAAATTTTTTGTTTCGAATTCGTAGTCTATATTTTAAACAAAAAATATGTCGGGTTATGTTCTAAATAATTAAAAAAAGTGTTCAACAATTGATACAACTAAGCATATAATCTATAGATCGACTAACATTTAACAAATTTTTATGTAACTAAATTCCGTTTAATTTATATTGAAATTATCTGCTGCGACTGTAATTAAAATACAGATATTAAAAAATATATTGTGATCTCAAAAGTCCTTGACATTTAAATTAATTCGTACTAAAATAAAATATTAATATGTGAGCTCGATTTAGTCAGCAGTCTATGAATAAATAAATGCATTAAAGTAATCGATGATATTTAAATATTAAATAATTTAACATTAAAAGCGCTGGGAAATTTATTTTTGCGGAATAAATAAAATTTTTTGTGGTTATTTATAAAAAAATTTTTTTTTTATTTTTTACGCAATAAATAATTAGGAATAGTAAAAAATTATTAAAATTCCAGTATAGTAATTAAAAAAAAAAAATTTAATTTCAAGTTAAAAAGTCATATCATCATGACTAGTAATTTTTTTTTTAAATTATTGTAAATTAATTTTTAATTGACGTTATCGTTATTTCCTCAGTTATTATCTTCTTTCAGCATACGTTAAATTATTTTATAATTGCCAATAATTACCAATAAATTTATGTGAATAAATTCATTTTCAAAAATTAAGAAAAAAATTTATTTAGTCAATAATTGAACGAAAAATTTTGATCTTTTTTAAAATTTAAAATCAATTGATTTATTGATAAAATTCATTCATTTTATGAAAACCGTCGGACAAAAGGAATAATTCGAAAAAAAAAAAAAAACGGTATCTGTAAAAGATCACACTAATTTATCTAACAATTAACTTTTCAAAGTTTTAATTGAATACATATGATATTCAATTAATTATTGACTTAAATTTTCTTAATCGTTATCACTCATGTTTGACAAATAATAGCAATAAATAATAATGACGTTGATTTTTATCATAACTGATAACGTTTGCAATATATATCAACGACAGCAATTAAGCGTGAGTTTGCGAATATTACTGTAGTTAATATTATGATTGAATCGGTTGTTACAATCACAAATTATAGTTACTTTAGTTTGTCATGACACGCAAAGCTGTACAATATTCTCAATCTGCAATTGCTGAGAAAAAAAATGATAAGCAGTAGAAGAGGAATTACTCTGTTGAGTATAAATAAAAGACCGTGCGCTATTCATCCAACTTTTAATGATAAGTCTACTCTGCAACTGGTTACGTGTATATATAAAATATTTATTATATATTTTTTAAATTGTGAGTGAATTTATTATTCTCAATAACTAATTTTTTTTTATTGTTATTTTTTGTTATTAAAAAAAAAAGTTGTGTAGTAAATTTTAGAAAGTGTATTTTTATATTTTTTAACACGTTCACTTTGATAAACTATGAGAATTAAATGATAATAAATATGAGTTGAAAAAAAATTCTGTAAAAATTTAAAAATTTATAAAATAATTTTTTAATAAAAGTAACTTTTCAATTAGTGGCTATTTTAATTATTATTATTATTTTTTTCATAACTGTCAGAAGTGTTTGTTTCAATAGAAACTGTCGTTAATTAGTACTCTGTAAAAAATTTACAGTGACCGCGAGTTGAATCTGCAGTGAATGCGTAGCAGATATTTTTTTTTTATTTATTTCTCTCGGAGCGAAATTCACTTGGGGGAGGGGTTATTTTTATATTAAAATTCCGGATCGAATTGTAAATTAAAATAAATTCCACATTCACTCCCAATTTTTTACAGTGTAGTAATTACTGAATTAATGAATGAAATTTCGGTGATAATTAATTTTTTTTATTTTAAAAATAACTTTTAGGTCAGTTTATTTGAATAAATAAATAATGTCACAGCCAGCGTGGTTATCAGCACCGTTTATTGAAAAAGCATTACGCCGGTCTGAAAATGACGATTCTATTTGTATAATTGATTGTTTCGTTAAGCCGGCAACGAATAAAGGTGACAATTACACAAGTGACATGCATCGCGTTACTGTTGAGTACCGACATAATCAAGGCGCTAAAGCCGTCACGGAAAAAATAACTATTATCATAAAAGTCGCTCCTACTGCTGAAGGTGTTCATAAAGAATTAGTAAGTACATATTGTGAAAATTTTCTAAAAAATTTTAATTGTTTACTATTTGTTACTAATGTATGTATAAATTTATAAACTTTTATTCAACTCCCGAGTAAAAAAAAGTTTTAAATGAGTCCTCAAAAGCCTCAATTCCTTTGATGTTTTATTTGCCGTCAAAAAAGTAACTCTAATTTAGTACTCAAAATTCTCAATGAAAACTATGAGGTCTAAATGCGAATAATTTATCGATTTTAAATTATAAGTAAGACCTCAAAGTACTCAACGAATGAAAAGTTACACTTCGGACTTTCAAAAATTTTAGATAGAAAAGGGAGGGGAGAGAATACGTAGAATGATACTTTTGAGGTTCAAATGTGAATAAAATTATTCCTGTATATTTGGAGTATTTTGAGGCTCTAATCTAGATTATGTTATTCCAGTTTAGTCTTCAAAGTGGTAAAATGGGTCGTAACTACTACTTTGAAGGCTCAACTCGGATAACTCTTTATACTGTTGTCAATCTTCAAATTATAAATTGATCTTCAAAAACCTCATTGAGAACTTTGAAGCTTAAATCCGGATTTTTTTAAACTCGGGAACTCTTAAAAAACTCATAATCAGGATTTCGATTAATCGAAATTATATTCCATTTGAAATTCACCATAAAAATTAATTTTAAGTAAATAATCATAAAATCATAAATGTCAATTTTCAAATTATAAATTGATCCTCAAAAATCTTATTGAGAACTTTGAGACTCAAATCCGAATTTGTTTTGATTAACTCGGGCTGTCATTAATCTTATTTGTAAAATATTCATGAATGTAACTAATGATGACTGTCTAATTTTCCCTAAATTAACTAATTATTGACTTACTAGTTTTTTTGAATAAAAATATGTCGTAGAATTTGATATAAAATGTTGATAAAAAAAATCTACATACATTGGGAATGAATTTTTAAAAAATATATTTTTTAATATAAAGATTGCACAGGCTGGTCTTTTTGGTGTCGAGATAAAAATGATGACAACGACTTTGAAAGAAATGGAATTGGCATTAAAAGATAAAAAATTAGGTGGCAGGTGTCTTTATACACAAGACGAAGATCCTCCACTTTTGATTATTGAAGATTTGGCGCCACTTGGTTTCCGTATGGCCGATCGTCAAGCTGGTCTTGATTTACAGCATTGTATACTCGCGCTTCGCGGTTTAGCTAAATTTCATGCTAGTTCTGTTGCAGTTTATGAAAAGGTATGTATGGATAATATAAAATGTCTACGTCCTTTTTATGAGCCATGTATTCTTTATAACCCGGTTTATCATAAAATTCAACTCAAATTTATTCATTGTAAATTCAAAATACCAGCTATTGAATAGATTATCTTTTAGATTGATAACTGAAATAAAAGTAAATAAAGTCACGACGGACTTCGATGATTTTTTATTTATCGATACTACGAATTAGGTGACTAAGCATAGCCACATAAAATTTGTATGTAAATCGATTGGTGGGTCGTTTATTGTTCACATGCAAGAAAGAAAACAAGAAATATTACAGTTTCATAGAAACGCGGCAATTTGAATTGAAAATGAAACATTTGAAAAAATTCTAAGATTTAGTTTCGAATAATAATTTTATAAGATACTATATAGTTTTCTGCATTGTCTTAAAATTTAATGTACTGACTAAACTTTTAGAGAAAAATCCTGAAATCTTTATTTGAAACTTTCATTTTTCTAGTTTTCTTATTTTCATGCATGATTTCGATCTTGCTAGGATTTTTTTTCAACTATCAAACTAATGACTGATTTGATATGAAAAAAAAACTACTTTCCTTTTCGAAGATTCTAGTGAATATTAACAAGTAACAAGTATTTGGACTTGAAATATCACAAACTTGTGAAAAATAATTTCAAAATAGATTTACAAAATTTTAAATCTTAAAAAATGGTTTTAATACATTTTGAATGAATATAGACGCCAAAGTACAAAACAACGTATGTGAGAGGTATATTCAATATTGACAACCCCCCAGACATGATAAGGTTTTTCACAAGTGGAATGAAGTCTCTAGCAAAAGCCGTCAGATCGTGGCCAGAACTCGGTAACACATATGCCGAGAAACTGGAAAAATTAGCGGATGTTGCATATCATCGAGCATCCGAGTCACGTATTCCCGACGAAACCGAATTCAATGTTATTAACCACGGAGACTTCTGGGTTAACAACATGTTATTCAAATACGACGACGCTGGGAAAGTTATAGACCATATATTTGTAAGTATTCATTATCAATATTCACACTTTATCAATAATCAGTGAATAAAATATCTAGTAATCGTTATCTATTATCAATAAATCAACAAAATAATTAATTTAATAATAAGTAAATAAATAGAGTCAGTATTTACATTTTTTTATTAAATAATAATGTTCAAAAAATATAAAAATTTTTTGAACATTAAATTTCATGACAAGACTCAACTTGGAAATTTTATTCATCTCTAAAAGAGTATCCGGTATAGAAGTAAAAACGGAAAACCCACTTGAAGTAGTACGCACGTGATCTACTCTAAAAACTGGAGTCTAGAGAGACTAGAGACTAGAGAAAATTCAATGCTATATATCTATATATATATCTATATGTATATATATATAGTATTGAGTTTTCTCTAGCTGTGCTTTCGACGTAACGTGGCTTTACGAGAGTCATGCTACGTGAATAATGCAATGAATCCCATCGTGGTGGAAAGGATTCGATTCCACAGATACAGAACTATAGAACTGACTACAATGTGCTTTTACTTCTACACCTTTAGTGTGCACTAAAAATGTAAAGACGATAAAAATAAAAATTTTTATTTTTTTAGTTACTCCGGAAAATCCAAACTTACGTTTTACCTGTCCCACCTTCAACACTCTTACTAAGTCAACACTCATTCTTCACTCGTTTACATCATCTCGAACCCAACTCAGCTACTTTATACGATTCTTACGACTTCCTAAACACAAGTATTTTAAACCACCAGACTGTTTTTTGCTACCGACACACTTTTTTAACACTTTTTCAAATTTACTCTCTGCCACTTGGCACTCATTAATGATTCAGTTCTACTTCTTCTCGGTACTCTATACTGATAGATTTAAACTTTGCGCTTGAAAAAGTAAAAAGATAAGATTAAATTGAAGCAAACCAAGACAAAGACGTGATTTTAATACTAAATATTTATAACAATAAATAAATTCAAAGTAATTTAAAAATAGAAAATTTTGAGAAGCATATTTTTTCTTGTTGTCGACCACTGTTGGACACTGTCGACCAAATGTGAAACAAGTTGAGTCGTCAAAAAATTATTATGCTGCACTATAATCATTATTCTGAGCCTTTAAGACTTTTTATATTCTACTATAATTCCTTATTTCGACCGATAACATTCATCGCAATTTATCAATAAGTTTTAAATGAATAATATTTTTTGTAGTAAGCATAATAATTTTTAGGCAACTGAACTTCCTGTTTCAAGTTCTCCGTGATAAAAATTATAAATTTTAGGTCGATTTTCAACTATGTGTCTATGGTTCACCAGCAGTTGATTTAGCTTACTTCTTCAACACAAGCCCATCTGAAGAAGTACTTCTAAAGCATACAGACAATTTAATTGAAGAATACGCTAAGGTCCTATCTGAAACAATGAAAAAACTCGGATGCAAAAGAGCACCACCTAGTATAGAGAGTTTGAAAAAATCATTAGCCAAAAGAGATGTTTATGGTTTTGTAGCAGCTTGTACAATTCTTCCTATTGTTCTCATAGACAAAAGTCAAGCACAGAATATTGAAGAAATAATGGGGCAAGACGATGCGGAATTTAATAACAAAGCTTATGAAAATCCGTTGTACAAAAAAACAATGCTGAGAAGATTGCCAGAGTGGAATGCCACGGGAATGCTCGATGTGTAATTAAGTATTTTATTTATTGTAGATTGTAGATATTTATCATTGAATAAATCGCATTAATAAATTAACTCCAAAATTTTATTATTGAAATTTAGAAATTTTCAATAGTCTAGAATTAATAGAAAAGTATGTAGAAGAGGGTTAGTCATAATTTGTAAATTAAATGTCGGAAAATAAAAAATTATGTTTGGAAATTAAAATAATTGATCTCAAATTTAAAAAATATATATAAATTATGAAGTTAATGCTTAAAAAACAAATGAATTTAAAATATGAGTTCTATATATTTGTCCAGATTTTATTGATATTTAATAATTTATTGGTAAATATTAGATGATTACCCAGATATATTTAATGAGATGATAAACAACTACTGTAACCACAAGTAACAGTTTTGTTTTGATCAAACACAAATTCTATACATAAATTTATGTATGTAATTAATGTGTGGAACTGGACAAATATTTACACCAAATTAAACGTGTGTGCTAGTATACTATACTATATGAACACTATTGATTTGCAGAATTATTAATCGAATCACGAATCATAAATAACTCCAACTCAAACTAAACGCTTTATACTTTAATCTTGTTTGCATTTAATTTAAGTAACCGGAAGTCATTAATCGTGAAAAAATTTTAGTTGCTAAAACTTTGGCATCGATTTAATTTGAACATGATTTGAATAGATTCAGTTAATTCTGTTTCTTAAAACTTTGATCTAATACATTTTTCACGGGTTCGAATTTCTAAATTTTGATTTTCATATATATTTAACTCGTTATGTTTCAATTCCTTGCACTGAAAATTATTTGAGTATGAAAACATGAATATTAAAAAAAAGTTATTACCAAAATTACTGAGAAAATCGGTTTAAATGTTTCTAATTGGGAATAGCGATGACCTACATTAAAAATACTGAAAACGAGAACTGAAATTTCAGCTGCTACCTGACTCAAATAATGACAAATTAAAACAATTATAAAATACCTTAACCCGATTTATTTAACCGTCAATCTATTTAAACTAGCCTTTCTGCTTCTCCACGTTTTCTCGACATACATATAGATATATCTACGTATAAACTAAATCTCACCTGAAATATAAATCTCAGTTTTTTAGCTCGTTCTTTCCAGCTCTCGCTTCCTTCTTAACATCACTGTCCTTCGCACTGATCTCATTTCCAATTCAATTCAAAGGCATTTGTATAATATACCAACTCGGCCCCAACTTCTTTCCTTATTCTCTCAGCCAGTATAGGCACAGGTGAATTTCCAATTGGTAAGTGCATAGGATATCTCTCCAATAGATATCCCAATAGAATACCGTAATACTATCCCATACCTTCAAGAAAATTCTTTTTCTTTTATACTCTCAGGATTTCAATTCAATTTTATAAACGTTTCAAAATTATAATCCTCGGTAGCTTGTCAGTATTTGATAAACACGATGCTGATGATTGATTTTATTACCCCAATATATTTAACTTTACGATCCAATTAATCATACGATATCACTATTGTTACTAATAGTTGAACGAGAGTATATTGATTTAATGTTATCAAAATTGCTGGAGGGTATCAATTAGCTACACAATAATATCCATCTCTCTCTCTCTCTTGCTCTATTTCCGTCTTTCTCAGTTAAACTTACGCATCTGATTGCTACAGAGATATAATCACATTCACTCTTACTCTGTCTATTCTCTGTGATCAAGAGAGTCGGTATAATACGCACAATGAAATAACATAAATGATTAACTTTCAATTCTAATTAATACCCCGCAGATATGTTCCTATTCACATGCGTTTTCGATTTAAACTCAGTTTGAATCAATTTCCTGCCTATTTGTTCTGTTTAATACTTTTCTGAATTCATTGATGCATATCTGTAGAATATGAAACGAAATCAATGATCACTGTTAATCTTTCATTAATACTGAAATGAAGAACCTGAACAGAAGACTCATACGGCTTTTTTGACAAAGAATTACCACTAATTCTATTAATTGATTTGCGTAATTCAAAGCTGTTCCAAATTGGTCAGTTTGAGTCATCAGCTCATCAGGAACCATAAAAAGAAAACTAAAGAAACTATTTCATGAAAAGTCAAAATAATTTGTTATGAGATACTTATGAGGAAGTATTTATATATATTTTTAACAAACTAATTAGCTATTGTTAGAATTAACGAGATATTTTATGACTGAAACTTTTTAAAATAAGCTAGTGTATTACGGAAGGATGGCGGGGCTGTTCAATTCAACAAGAAGTTATTCGAGCTAATGAACTAATTCAAAATTCAAAACTCGAGTTTCAAAAGTTTATAAGCCTCTTTTATACGAAAGTATTTTCGCGCAAGGGTCAATGTTCTTGCTTTTCTTGAAGGCTTTAAAATAAATAGGGAGAAATCTTACTTGAGAAAATTTAACCAGAAAAATTTAGGGTAAATATGCGGGTAGAATTAATGAAACATCGACATGGAAAAAAAGTTCTTGTGAACAGCATGATACGATTTTCTAACTGACACGATACTCATTCAGCTATTTAAAAGTTAGATAGGTATACGGTAGTGGCAAATATCAAATCGTGAATAGGATTAAAATGGATCGTTACAATTATTATTCAGATCGTTATTTTAGAGCTATAGAGATCACTCCCTTCACTAAGTGCGCATCACGATCCATTAAATGCTTTCAATGACAATCATTTTTTTCGCGTATGTTCGAGTCCTATAAATATTCAAAACGTAATTAGAAAATCCAGAAATTTGATAAGTAATGCCGACCCTTAAATGCTGGAAATTTTATTTAAAAAAAAAAAAATACTTTGTAAGTGATAAAATAATTTTTTTCGATTAAATTGATCTCAATCAATCGATAATTGTATATATATTTAATGTAAAAAGATCACATTGTTAATCATAAATCACAACGAATAAAAATAATACTGAAAATTTATGTATTTAATAAATACTCGCAACTTATAGTTTTAAATTTTTGATTCAAATTTTCAATTCAATTCAAAATTTCTACATCCAGCTCGTTAACTTCTCTTTGTTTTGTATGATTGTTATAAAATTAATATTATCATTTGTTATTTCCGGAGCCTTTTGTTTTTTCATTTTTTTATTTTATCTAATGTTTTATTTTTACGCTGTAATTAATTTACTCGTCTACTCACAGTACTGCCACCGATCGGGATATTTTGTCGCTACATGTTTGTTTATTTGATACAATAAAAATATTTTCAAAGGGTTTTCATTAATATTTGGCATCCTTTCATTATTAGAATGCGTAACCTTTGTACTTTATATCAATATTTAAAAAAATATGCATTCATATTCTCGTATTGGAATTTAAAAATATTTAAACGAATACATACTAAAAGTATGTTCTTGTATAGAAGCAATTTTTTTTTGATAAATACCTGATTCCTTTATGATTGCTATTTTCAAAGGAAATAATTGTGTACAACATAGATAACTTAAATCTGAGGTTATAGACGTAGTATCTATCAGGATATGAGAAACTCGTGGGAAACAAGATCTTCAAAGGAAAAGCAATATCTATCGGTAATCTTGTATATATATATATATATATATATATACCCAAATAACTCTGTCACGTATTGAACCCTGTATGAAAGAGGAAGATGTAAATTCCTTGACTGTAAATACATACTTTGTGTACAATATAAAAGACATGACTAACATTTAATGTACCGAGACATTCATAGTCTTGTTTTATAAAACATCAGGTTTAATATTCCACGTAAAATATTTGGATAAAAATTTACTGTTTATACATTAAATTTGAACACTAAAAAAAAACTATGGTAACTTGTCAAGTTAACTTCTATTGAGAATTTTTTTTTTTTTTTAGGCAAAATGGCTACCTGACAAATTTTTTTGTTTCTCCTATTTTTGATAAAATTTAAAAAATATTATTCATATGTAAGCTTGAATTTGAAAAAATAATCTGCAATCTAATTTGAGAGCAAAAAAAAATTAATCTTAAAGTTTCAGATCTCAAATTAATTAAAATTAATTGCAGAAAAAATGAATTAAGATTTAAAATCAAAATTTTCTTGAATTGTAAACGAAATTTTGTTTGATTTCTTTTTGAAATATCGCTCTAGTAATTTTTATCGCTATCATTGAGAAAAATGATTAAGTTTGAGTTCAACCAGCATATATAGTTTAGATATTTGTGGCACTAATAAGTACAGTTTAAAGAGTTGTCTAATTACTTTACATTTTACATATTTATTAAAACCACTAGTATTTGAATTGAGTCGACTTTCTTCAATAAATTAACATATTAGAGTTAAACTGTAATTTCGCTGCTTATTTTTTTTAATGCAAAAAGACATCTTTTTTAGAAAATAAAAAAAAAATTTAATGATTTAAATTTACATCAGAAGTGAAGTTCAAGCCATCATTGCAGATATTTTATCTAAAAGGTATTTGTCAAGAGACTTTTTTAATTATCGGAGATTAATTTTTTATCTTTACTTTTTTCGTTACGAACTGACAGTTTTGTTAATTAATTTTTTTTTAGAAATCTTATAAATTTAATTAAAAGTTATGACGAGATTTTTTATAAGCTCGAAAAATAGTAAAAGAACAATCACGAAAATTAAACAAAGTCTTGGATTTATTTCCGTTCAAAGAATTTAAAAAAATTATATATATTTTTTTTTCATTTAATTGAAAAGAAAAAACAAAAAATTTTAATACAAGTTCTGGAAATATTTATAAAATAAAATAAATCGCTTGATATAACAAGCATTTAGTAATTTAAGTGGAAAAAATTTAGCTTATTCGCGATAACGTCTCTTTGCTGCAAACACCCAACAGAATATTTAACTGAATTTTTTTTTTTTTTTTATATAAAACTGCAGCATCTGTTTTATATTATTATTAATATTAAATCTACTTTGATATACGTGAATTTAAAATTAAACGAGTTGATATTTATCCACTTTTAATCCCTCAATTTTTACATTTAATTTCGCTAATGACTAAAATTTTTTAATGGCTTTTATTTAGGGGAGGATTCAAAAAATGATGGAAATAAAATTTATATTAAAAAAGAATGAGGAAAGTTTGTAATTGCCACTAAAAATTTTTTTACATTTTCGGGTAAAATGG
This sequence comes from Microplitis demolitor, assembly GCF_026212275.2. NCBI lineage: Eukaryota > Metazoa > Arthropoda > Insecta > Hymenoptera > Braconidae > Microplitis > Microplitis demolitor. The sequence goes on along the minus strand of NC_068549.1, from coordinate 3,211,317 downwards.
GGTAGGCAAAAAAAAAAAAAAGTTTTTTATATTATTTTGAAAATAAAAGGTTTTTTTGTTTTAAATTTTGAGCTGTCCTAAGATATTTTTAATATTTATCACTCAAGTCACGAAGTATTTATTCCGAAGACTGGAAAATTTGTTTTTTATGAACAAAAAGTAGTGACATAACGAAAAGTTAAAAATTAAAATTTTTAATATCAGTGATGAAAAAAAAATTCAATATAAGATTTTTATAAAATATTTCTTAACGTGCAGTCAAAGGAATAGCAAGTTTTAGTTTGAGTTATTGCAGCGAATTGAAAAGGGGTACGGAGCGGATGTGTCGTAGATACAATACACATATACACAGATTACAAAATACAGAATTGAGATGAATACAAGTTTAAGTGAAGGCGTTAGGAAACAGCTGAACACAGAAACCTCGACAGGCCTGATAAACACCTTTATTACACATAGACACAATACAACCCATAGTATGCAGAACAGTGTGGAGCATTCGCGCAATCACCTACCAGCATTCATAAACTACTCAGACAGCGAGTGCTGTCGCGAACTTTACTTGAGCTTTGTGGGCGAGAGATGCTCCGATAATGAATAATACACGAAACTATGTGAGGCTAAAACATAATGCTCTGGAATAATGTGTTTCACGTATCGTCAAGTGAGACATGAGTTTTCAGTTTGTGTCTACACGATAGACGCATTACTTCGTTTAATCAACGCCCCATTAATTTTTCACACTAAACATAATAGTCATAATTAAAATTTTATAAATATGACAAGTAAGTAAAAGAATAGAGAACTGAGCTCCCGAAAAATTCACTGGATTTTTTTAAAATTTTAATTTCAATAAAGAAATTCTAATTTATTAATTAATGTTAACTTTTTTTGTCTATCAATATTAAATTAATAATGAACAGTGTCGGAGTCTATTATGTCAAGATAATATCCGAAGTTAAGCGTGAAAATGTCTACCGATACTACCTGTCACCCTGGAGCTTAGAGTGTCATGTGCACAGCGACGCATTGATTTTAATAGATATCAGAAAATAAAGACAGGCTTATATGATGATAAGCTCGAGCGAGAGAAGCGTTGTTTATATATATATATATATATACATTAGTGTTTCAAAAAATCGACTTTTTTTTACTCTTTGTTTTCTAGTTGCTTTCATTATAATACCAAGCTCCTAAAAAAATAGTGTTCTGATCGATTTTAAGAACTTGGCATTAAAATGGAAATAACTAGAAAACAATGCCGAATTTGAAAAAAATTAATCAATACTAATTTGTAGGAAATAAAATTGTCTACAAAAAATATTCTATGACATTTTATGATAAGTCCGATAGTTTCGCCGGAAAAATAAAATGATCTTGAAATTAACTCTAACTTGACTTGGAGCTCGGATAACTTTTGAACGGATGGAATTATCAAAAAATGATAATATACTATCTTCGAGAAAAAAAAGTCGATTTTTTGAAACACTCTAATACATATATATATATATATATATATATATATATATATATATATATATATATATATTTCAGAAACCTGATAAACAGAACATCAGAAGATGGAGTAAAGTTGGGCTGCCGTAGGAACCCTCGAAGTAGTGATGTCGTGCGACTCATGTTCGATAGTTGTACAACTCGCGGCCGCAATTGGGATAAGTTCCTGACAGTTTAGCTATAGATTGCTTTAATGCATACTTTAAAGCCGCAAGGGTTTCTGGAGTTTAAGTAGCTTTTACCTTCGCGGTTTTACGTTTGAAACTCGATCGCTTACTCAAAGCTCGTTTCTTTCGTACTTCGTGTATACGCGAATACATATTTTTTTGTTCACTGCACTCGACAGCTTGAATAATTTAATAATCTGTCTTCAATGCATACTAATTATCGATCTTAAATGACTTCTTGATCCGCGAATATTTATATTAATTTATGACTGAAAATCTAATAATAATGTATGCGTTATTATTCGGAAGTTCTTATACTCAACTAAAGATAATTTGAAAGATTTAACAAACAAGAAGACTTATAATTAAAGATTGAGTTAAAAGATATTTATAAGACCCTTGATAAATACATAAAGTCGAATTAGTTATTATTAGGGACAAGTTTTTTGCTTTAATTTTGAAATGAATGATTCAAATGTTTGATATTAAGGCAAAAATATTGGTTTTATCAGAAAAATTTTCAAACAAAAGTTGTAGAAAATTTAATTTTCTAAAAAAAATCTCTCTTATGATTTTTTTAAACGACCAATAATTTCACCGTAATTCCAAAATTAAAATTTATTATGAACGATTCAAATATTTGATAATGACCAAAATCTTATTTTTGAAATTACGGCTTTCTTATTAGTCCTATGACAAAATTATAAGAGACATTTTTTTTATAAAATTAAATTTTAAATAACTTTTATTTGAAAAATTTTTTTATATGACTAATATTTTCACCGTAATTCCAAAATTAAGATTCATAATGATTGATTCAAATTTTTGATGATCACTAAAATCTTAATTTTGAAATTACGGCTTTCTTATTAGTCCTATGACAAAATTATAAGAGACATTTTTTTTATGAAATTAAATTTTGAACAACTTTTATTGCAAAAATTTTTTTATACGGCCAATATTTTTGCTATAATATCAAAAATTTGACCCAATTAATTATTAATTATTATTTTTAAATTGAAGCAAAAATCCTGGCCCGAGATATTATCGTATCAAAAATGAACCCCTTTATGATTATTCATACGTAGTGTTGGCAATAATTTTTTATCATGCAATTTTATTACTCATCAATGCTTTTATTTTAATTAAATTTAAAGAAAAAAAACGAATGGAAAAAATATTTTAAACGGCGGAAATGATAAATGGATAGAATAATAAACAAAAAATCATATGCGTTCACAATAAAACAAACAAGCCATGTTGATATTTTATTTTTATCATTTTGCGCATCTCAATTATAAATCCAATTTCACTTGATAAATTGGAATCGTGTACACACCCGTACATTCATGCGTACTAAATTTTGCGACAATTTACATGCATTTGTCCTGACAGTAAATTAAACGAAAATACTGACAGCGAAAAATTTCGAAACAAATCTAAAAATATATTTTCCTGATCAAATATAAAAATTATTTAAATACTCAGAGTAATTACTTGTCATGAGAAATTAAAAAATTCATAAATTAATTTGCTTGATATTTATCATTTTATGTAATTTTATAATAAGAAAATAAATCCATAATGTAGTATTTATCAAGATAACTAGGGTATATATTACAATGAAAATCTAACAAGCGCTGATTTTCTTCGTCAGCCCCTGAGGCATGTACTGCCGTATAAACGCCATAATTTACGTTCAACAGTTACGAATGGTTCAATCCACAATTGGAACCGTTCCAAGGCTAGGTCGAGGGTGGTGAGACATACGAATAAGGGTGCCGAGTGATCTGGGGAAGTAAAAAGACAAGAAGTGAGTAAGAACAGCAAGAGTTTTAAAAAAAAATTCTTTTTACTTTTTCTCTTTTTACCTGCTATGATCTAATTCTTTTTTTACATCCCCTGCTACTATGGAAATTAATTTAAAAGCCGTACCTTCCTTGAGGCTACACCTGCATAATGTTATGCAACCAGATCCTTTTATAACTTCATTTTTTTTCTTTATATTCAGTTACCCTTTTTTTTTTTTTAATTTCATTTTTTTTTCTTTAGATTCCTTCCAATAATATTTTACTCCCGATTATATACATCGAAACTTTAGTGCATTATAAGTATATATTAAGGAAGGAGAGACAAAATGAGGTACTTAAGGACACTAAGTATTCAAGGACAATACGTAAATATTTATTTTTTTTTTTTTTTGATAATGATATTCAAAGAAAATAAAAAATTTTCAGCTGCTGTTAAAAAAAATCTTTTTTTGCGGGCAAAATAGGACACCCTCTAAAAAAGGTGAAAAGAAAAAATTTTTGGAAATTAAATAAATTTAACTGAATTAAATCTTCTTATAAGTAATTTACATAAAGATACATTTCACATAATTATTGAATAAAACAAAAGTCATTAACATTTTTCGATTGAAATTTTTGATTTTTGAAAAAGATTTACAAAAAAAAATTCAAATTAATATCCAATTATATTTAAAAAAGTAATTTTGGAATATTCTAAAAAACCTTTTTTATATAATTGTGGGAGTACCCCATATTGCCCCTCCACCCCTATATAAATATATAAATATTTCTGTTTTTACTGACGACTTACTGTAATCTTTGAAACAATTTAATGTAATTTATATGTTACCATTTAGCAAAGATACTAAATATAAGATAGTTATAAAAATTTTTTATTAATCTTAGTTTTTTATTTTTGGTCTTAACTTTTTATCAGACTTCTGTAAATATTGGAAAAGATTTTTTACGAGGTATCTATACAGACAAGGATCTATTTGCAGTAGTTTTATTATTCATCGTAAGCTTAGGATCTCGAGTAGAAAAGACACGAGAGGGTAAATAAAAGACTATTGTTTATGCATTAGTAATATTCCGTCTCAAGGCTTACGTGAGACGAACTCATTGAATAATATCTGAGTTGCTCTTTCCGCCAACCAGTGACCTGCACCTATTCATATTTCTACAGAGAATTTATTCAAATGTCCAACCACTCGTAAATTAATTCATTCAAATTTATTCAACCGTACTAATTGAAAGGATTGTACTAAAAATTATTTTTTTTTTAATTTTTAATTGCAATAAAATATTTTGCCGAGTTTATATCAAAAGGTTAACATTTTTTAAAGCTATTATTAATTATCGAGAGAGATGTTTAATTGATTTTATAAATAATTAATTATTGAAAAAATTCCTGCTGTTTTATTTGATACTTTTTTTGTACGAGAGCTAATGGGTACCATGTATTTTACACCCAATATTGTTTTTATACTGTTCAATTAATTTTTTACAATACACCAGATTTTTATTTTCATTTTAATGAAACAATTCGACTGCTGATACATTTGCCTAAAGGTTATATATTTTTACGGTTCATCGATAATTGATAATAATCAATTTCTTTTAAATCACTGCTAAACTGTTGATTAAAAATTTTTTTTCAATTACCGAAAAAACATTAATTGATCATGGAAAATGTTGCAAGTGGAATTTTATACAAATCAAATTTGTCTGGATTCATTTTTCATTTTTTTTTTTTTTAATATTTATGTTCGCATTTAATTTAATTACTTGATACTGATATCGAAAATATGACAGGTCAATAAATTTATTATTAAATGTTCAAATTACGCAATTAATCGACACAATTAGGTTTTAAAGTAACTTTTTTTAAAGACAATTAGAATTCTAAACGCAAAATAATTTTAGTAAAATTTTATTCGTTATCTAGAATTTTTCAAGATTTTTCAAATTTTCTACTCTAAAGATCAAAGTAAAAGTATACTTTAAAGCTTTCACAAGATTTTTTAATGAGTTGCATCATTAAAAAAAATTATAAAAAAATGCTACAGAATCTATTGATCATAAACTTCAATTTGATACCCAACATGTAATTGAATTAAAAAAAAATATATATATCAATTTTTTTTTTTTTTTTTTTTTTTTTTTTTTTTTTTTTTCAAAAGAAATTCAGCGATGAAAATCGAACGATCTTATGAGCGTTTTATAATGAGGTTAATAAACAAAATAAAAATTAAAAACATCAGTATTAAGACCAAATCCTCTAATGATTTTTATATGAATAAATTTATTCAGTGACAAAAAAAAAATTAAATACTAATTATCTCTTCAATAAAAAAAAGGTGTTTAATTATTTTGAAGCTTAAAAAATATTGAGTTACCAAAAATAATAATAATAATTAAAAATTAAAAACAATCTGAAGTGTCAACACTATGTGTGATAAATTAATCTAGGGGTGTTCCTAATCCAAAAGAAAACACCGAGCATGCCGTGGCTACAGTACACCCGAGCTATGATACCAGCCTGCTGATTGCATCGCATTGTAATCTTACTTTTTACACCCAGTGCGATTACTTGCTGCCGTATAGCAGCTTCCAGACTCGGAGTTGAAAGGCTCGCAAAATATATATACCTATATATATGTGTATATAGAAACAAGAGCAAGGATATTCATAATATCCACGGCTTATATCTATATAGAAAGTAATAGTAGTGCAACTATTACGATGGCAAGTGCCCAGCATATCCTGGGGAGTTGATAACGAGGTCACAACACTCGGCTCGACTTTACGTTATACGCGTCATCGAGTATAATCTCCATTGGGCGTTTAAACCTCATACTTTGTAATATAGTTTTTTTTAAATTCTTAATTGGAAAATTTTTACTTATACTTTTTTTATTGCTCATGATAAATTTATTTTTGCTTCATATTTTTAAAAGACTCGGTCTTGAAATATTTCTTTTATTGAAAAAATATTTTTTTAGGAGAACTGTGGCTTTTATTTTGTATTTATAGGATTTTCTATTGATGGTATAGAATATAAATCCTGTTAAAGTGGAATCGTAAAAATTTAGTGAAGGATATTTTTACATATCCCTTTAATACACTTGAGTTTAACGCCTCAAATGTTTAGACCTAGTAAATTATATTTTATAACCTTCAAATGTAAGAAGAAATAAATATACAGCAACAAGGTTTGAGCAATAAAAAATATTTCAATTTATTTTTAAATACGCGGTAAAATTTGAATTTAAAAAACGACAAATATTTATCCTCTTAAATTGATGATAATTTTTTTTTTAATTTTACCATCGAGTTCTAAATGAAGAGGATTAAAAAATTTCATAAACTACTTCTATCAAAAACTTGTTCACTGCAATTTCATTATCTATTATAAGTAGAGTTATTGAAATTTAGTATTCAAAATATTTTTGGTCCTTCAATTTTCATTGCATTGGCGTTAATAAATTAAATTTTAAAATCCAATAAAGAAGTACGAAGAGAACTGAATAAACAAAAAAAGTTCAAGTGATCAATAAAAAATATTTTAATAAAATAAAACTATCCCTTCAATCTAATAAGTTCAATTGTTAAATAAAATATCCTAGAAAGATTATCGGCTGTTAAAGCTCTTCAAAGTTTTCCAATTGCAAATAAAACTACTTTTTTTTATCAATACAATTTAATTGATTCTCCAAATACCTACACTTGAATTACGTAGCTCTCAAACTTTGAATCGTTAAAAATAAATATTTGCCATACTTAGGAAAAGTAAATAATAAATTAAATAAATATATATATATACTAAAAAAAAACGGGGTAAATCCAGGCGGTGTAGGTGTTCAAATTTTAACACCGAAAGCGGTATTAAAATAACACCGCCGCCGGTGTAAATATTTTTTACCAGTGTTAAAAAAATTTGTAAATATATTTACTTACTCGATAATTACAGACAAACAGTATTATAATTAATCAATTAAATTATCGGTGATTGAAATGCTGGGCGGAAAATGGTGTAATTTTTAAATAAATTACGTATAAAATAAATAATTATTTAAATAAGTACATAGCAAAATTTAAATTTCTCCCCGGTAATTTTCATTAAATTTTTATATTTTTTTTGGTATGTACTACATTTTTTTTTCTAATTTTTATACGTGGGATTTTTTTTACACCGATTTAACACCGTCTACACCAGTGTTATTTTATTTTAACACCACGCGGTGTTAAATTTAGTCCATTTTTAACCGCTCTTTTTACAGTATATATACATATATATATATATACATATATGTGCTTATTTAGTTAAGGAAGGTTGGAAGGTTAATATAAAGGTTTAATTAAAGCCTGGGTTCTCTAGGGTGGGACAGGAAGTTTAGCACTCTTCATCACTTTAACATGCTCGCTAGATACGAGAACGCATCAGACATCAGACTCAGCACACTCAAGGGATAGTATTCGAACCCTCACCTTGGAAACCTTGAACACTCAAGAGTAGAACACCAATACATCCTCGTAAAGCTTCTGAGCAACCTATACAATCTAACTTGTGTCTGTAAATTTTCAGAAAGCACGTTACATCCCAAAGAAGAAGAAGCATAAGCAAAAGCAGAAGAAGATGTAGAAGTAGATGAGACGAGTGACATGTAACGCGTCAACTCTCTAGTACAATTACTCGGTTCAACCCTACACTAGGTTTACACAGACATTCACCATCTTGCTCTTTATCTCTTACGTCTCTTTTCACCCTTGCCGACGTCTCATCAATTCAAATGTCGTCATTGTCATTGTCGTTGTCGTTGTCGGTTTCGTCGACGTAACGCTGTCGTCGTCAAATGGTAAAATGTATTCGTAGTTGTCATTGTCAACGTTACTACCCGACCCCGCAATTCTATTTTCTCTACTTCTCACTCATACATATATGTATATATAAATATATGTGTTGGTTATATAGTGAGCTTTATAAGATGCAAAGCTCTTAACTACTCGACTGTAATTATTAACGCACTTACAGTACATCAAATACTTTGTGATCGTGTTGATGATATATATTTTAGGTAAATTAATTTTATCGTTCGACAGTTAATGAACTTTGAATTAATTGTTTGATCAATTAATTTGTAGAGAAGTGAGAAGTTAATTTGGAGAGTAATTGATAATTCAATGATGAAGAAATTGTTAATTTACTTAAACAATTTTTTTTTTTTTATAAATTTTAAAGCGGAAATTCGAGCAGTAATAATTAGCTGCACTCTGTCGCTGATTAATGTTATTAGCAACTACATCAAACCAGTAAATAAATGGAAAATTATTTAATTTCATCAGGGGCTCAATATTTTATGAGAAAAACATTTTTTTTAATTTATAGATATTTTTTTCGCGCCATAGTTCTAATCAATTAAATTAGTCGAGAAAATTTTTGTAATTTAATGAAATAAAGGAAAAACTCACCAGCACTTTTAACAGTTGGCAAAGCAGAAGGTTCAGCTTTAAGTATCTGAGTGCCTCCAATAATCACCAGTAATAAACGTCTCCATATCGTGAAGCCCGCCATCTCCTCTTCACTAAGGAAGAACTATCAGTCTCCCATGAGTATCCAGCCAGTCTGCAACATAAACAAAAAATCAAATATAGATTTTATTGAGGTTGTCTTTTCGTAAAATATCCTTAGCTAGCAAATAAAGTGGATGTAAAATAAAAATAACAGTAAAAAACATTCGAAACCGAAAATAACAATATATTAAGTGACGCCCTCTCTCAATCAATATTTTACGGAGTTTCTCAAAATAAGATTGAACGTTTCCGAAATATCCATAGAATTCCGAGGCTTTAAATTACCAAAGCATCCGCGTGTAAGGCAAACACCCGAAAACCGGGTCATCTAGACCCCTCAAACATCTCCCGAATTCACCCTTCAGCGCACTCAATGGCTCTCCTTTTTCACCCGAAGAACCAGCAGTAGCGGCGTTCCGGAACATAAAACTCACCACTACCACCACCAGCAGAAACGCCGTCTCTAAACTCTGATGCGGAAGGACCGATGAAAAAGGGAGCACAAACTGGACGTAAGAGTCTTCTCATAAGTCTTGTTTCCAGGAGGGTTGTAAGTAACCATCAACCACCATCACCACCATTGCCAACGCCAGCGTCGACCAATCTCCATCACGACAACAAGGGTTGCAAAATTACGATCTTGAAAAAAAGGATTCATGCCCCTTAAATAATTCAACCCTTTCTGTATCTCTGCACACAATATGCCAATTAATATGTAATTGACCGCGATTTTTTCTTTTTTAAATAGAGAAAATGTCGAGGCAAGTCAATTAAAGTTTCTTTCAACCTTTCCGTTTATTTTTTTAAATACCAAGCAAATTTTCTCTTTAGAATTTTTTTTAGACAGAGTTTTTTATCGTTTGTCTTTAAATTTTTATTTTTAATAAAATGAAATAAAAGTAAACGCAGGACATTTTGATTATAAATTTACAAACTTTTTAGCACTAAGTTTTCCCAATTCTTTGAAAACAAACCTAAAGAGCTTTTCCATCCAATCGCGATCGGAAGCTTTTACGAATAAAAATAAAGCATACATAATATATAGGTTGAAAGGGGATCGTGAAACGGTAAGACTTGCACAATTTATATCGAATTAATACTGCAATCGATTCTGAGCAGTAGGAACCCGAGCACAAACACAAACGAGGCGTTAGGGAATTTAGAATAGATTTGGCCTGTAGGATAAAGAATGAGACGAAAAAGTAAAAGAGTCAAAAAAGGTAGGACACACTAAATAGAGATAGAAGACAAAAGTTGCTTTCTCTGGCTCTGTCTAGCTCCACTTGTTCGTCCTCGGGGCTTATCGCTGTGGCCGCGCGGCTCTGAAAAGGGATCCAAGTGCGGATACCCAGGGTTGGGTTATGCTCCAGCTGAAGAGGGTGATTTCTGGCCAGGGGTTGTAGAAACGTTAAGGAATGAAGGATGGCGAGCAAGAGGTTGAAGAGGGAGAGGGAGAACGATCGGTGGGTGAAGAAACGATGAGAGAAGTTTGTAGTAGAGGCTTTTGCGACGATAGCGGTGAGTACTACGCTACAGCCGCCATCAGTAGCGAGTTGTCCTCGTCGAAAAAGCTTTCCTTGGTCCTCTTTGCAACCCCCTCAGGGCTACTCTCTCCACAATCTACTCTACTCTCCTCTCAATCTTACGACAACTACCAAGGACCAGGATCTGCAAAATGGAACTGTACAAGATAAGATTCTACTCGACCTCATCGGTTTTAAAGGACATTTCGCAATAAACCTTCTCTTTCTCTCTATTCATACCCTACACTACCGAGTCTCTTAGAAGTTGCATGTAGGGGAAAAGGGACTCAATAAGCCAACGAAATTTTTCATTAAAAAATTATTATTTTCTAAATGGGCTATTCATGGAAGTTTGTAGTATATTTTTTATTATTAATGTCCACTTTAAAAGTTTTCAATGATTCGTAATAAATAATCATAGAACCATACCCGGAAATTATTGAGTCAACTTAAAGAAGCCCAATAAATAAATAAATTTTTAATTATTTTATTGGTGTGCCCATTTCACCCCATAATTTATATTTATGAATTAAATGTTATATTTTCTAAAAATGATAAGACGGTCTTGTATTTAAACAAAACAGAGATTTAATAATCTTAACGAAAAGATTTTGTTGGAGTCTTTTTTTCGGTATTTCACATCAAGTACATTTCACATCAACTAAAGGAGAGCCAAAATGAACAAGTACCACCGCGGTAGCAGAAGCAGCCACTTTATACTCTTGAAAACATCCAATTCCTCTGGTTGTTTACTCTGAAACTAGTGAGAAATAAAATGAGCCCTGAAAATAGGCAACGAAAAAAAAAAACTATGCCTCGAAAAGAAAAAAAATGGGAAGACGTCTTAAGCAATCTTGTACATCACACTCGGCAAATAAAACCATACTCCCGCTTTTTTTTCTTACTTTTGCAACAATAAGATTTTCAATTAAAAAACTGTCCAATGTACTTTTTATCTTAGCAATTTAATTGCAAAGCTCATTGTTGCAGATGACAAAGCTACTTTTCTCTTCTACGTCTCCATCCTACTGTTAAATTGTCTTTCATTTAATATCCATTTCGCTGAGTTACTATTAATTGGAAACATAACAATAATAATAATAAACATAAATTAAAACAATGTAAACAAAAGTTAGTTTAATATCATGAATTTTAACTAAGTTTTGAGAGGAAATATGACATCGGCAGTCACGGAGATAAATCAAGCAATTAATCATCCATATTATTATTATTATCGTTAGTAGATATTATATTGAACAAATCGATTGTCACTGGTATAGAGTCTAAGATCTTGTCTGCATGAACGGTCCTTTGTTCATACGCAGTGTCATCTACCGGAGGCGTCAGTTAAGCTGATTGTACGTCACTAATAGACCACGGACACGGGATTTCGGCAGGCAGGCAGGAACTCCAGACCAGATGTCTCTTTGGAATGACAAATACAGCGATCGGTTGTCAAGCCTTGTCTATGAATTCATGATACTACATATATATGTATGTGTTATACATATTAATCTCTATCACTAATGTGGTTTCAAGTTATTTAGATAATTTCATCTCGTAACCTCAAAATAGCTGTAACTGTATCTACTAATAAATAAATAAATATGTCGTATAAAAATCTCCATCATATAAATTCTACTATAAATACAATGATGAGCATAGAAATTGAGAGTTTAAATTTTTTAATATTGAAAATATTTTTTCAAAAAAATATCAATAGGGCAATGAGCAAAGTTATTATTAAGTAGAAAAATCTCGGGTGTTTGACTTTGATTATAAAACTTTTTTTTTGTTAACTATTAATGAGTAAAAAGTAGAAATGAGAGAAGAAAAAAAAATTAATTATTTTTTTTTTAAACTTTAACAAGCTCTAGAAACTCGGATAAATTTTTTAGATTTATTTGTATACCTCGTACTTCTAGATTGGTCTTTTCTCATTAATTGGGTCGCTGGGTAAGCTTTGCACGATAATTTTCAACTTATCAGCTATTCAATCGAAAACCACACTTTTGACTGCTATCCGATAACCCATGAATCGATAGTCATGCAGACTAAAAGGACTGTTCGAAAAATCTCAAAATAAACTCTTTAGATTCTACCAATGACTTATCAGCAATTTATTTTTTTTTTTTGTTCGTCATAATAATTTTTGATAAATATTAAAAAATAAAGTCGTTATATTTTTGTAGTGATCAAATCATAATTAATTTATAAACCATTTATATATTTTCTTTGTATTGAAGTGTTTTCAATAAATGCATCATAATATTTATTTTTGACGAACAATGGATTCATTTTTAATAAAAAAAATTAAAATAAATTTATCAATAAATCTGTTTGTAAAATATATCAGAGATACTCATGCATAGCCAATTTTTTTAATAGCGTAAATTGCTTTTTATGAAGTTATTTAACCTTATAAAGAGCAATAAGAATCAGAGATAATAAAATTTACCGTAAAATATAAAAACACAAAATAATGGCAATTAAAAAAATATTGTTTCTACTAAAATCCTTTTACAAACAAACAATAGAAATCTATAGCGCCATTGTATTATATTTACATATTTTAGTCGACTTAACAACAAATGAAATAAAACCTCTCATTTATTTTTAAATTTACTCAAGCGGAATGCACATCCCTTGTTAAATCGGAAGTTCTCGTTATCGGCGCTCATTAGTATCACTATTATCGATAACCCAGTGCACAAATCCACTAATAATCTACACCTTTATTTATTTATATTATTGCTTTATAAAAAAAAAAACATTTGAATAAAAAACTGGTCAAATATAAACGAAAAAATTGAATCGTTTCTTATCCTCTAATTTTCTGTTTTTTCTTATTTTTATTCCGGGACAGTCTCCGGGGTATAGTGTCTAAAAAAAGCGTGAACATTTGTACGGACAAACCCATCAAACAACTGATGTTGGATCCTTTACTTTTGTTTTTTTACCCGTGTCCTTTGTTTGGTAAAAATTTTCATTTCTGCTGACCATGAATATTTTTTATATCAACGAAAAATCCCTGAATATTTTAGTAGATTTATTTTATAGCTCCCCAAAGCCTCGTGGTTTGAGATAAATGAGTATTGCTTTAATTTTTTTTACCGTAAGTTAAAAATGTTTAATGAGAAAAAAATAGAGGAAAACAATTGCCTTTTTTTTTAACGCAAGAACTTAGTGACTTTTCGGAATAATTTAAGAAAGTTAATAAGAGTTTATACGAGTAGAAAAAAAAAGAGATATAAATACTGATGGTAATGAGTCAGTAAAACTTAAACCATCAATCTTGTTCCCTTGAGGTCTTCAAAGTAATCCCAGAGTTACTAAAGTATTTTTTGTTTTTTACTTTGGATCGTGTGATAAAGTTACAGACAATCATTTTGTCATTATTAAACAATTTATAAGACCGGTAAAAATATTGATTTCTTAATTAAATATATTAACTAATTAAATAATACCTATGATAATATCAATTAGTTCATACATTTATCGACTGAAAAATTTATTTTGTCAAATGATAACTGATTGGAGTCGAAAAATTTTTTATTTGAATTAAAACTGTCATGAAAACTTAAAAAAAAAGTAATCATGAAATTTCAAAGCTGTAGAATAAAATATCAGTTCACAAAAAAAAATGATACTGAAGTTAGAATGATCCTGAAGTTAGCAGACAATTCAAAATTTTCGGATTTTATTTTCAACAATTAAATTTGAAGAAAAAAAAAACTGAAAAAACGCACATGTAGAAAATTAAAAAGACTATAAGTGGAATTTTTTTAAATATGTTTTTTTTTAATTTATCGTTTTTTAAGAAATTCAAAAATTATTAAACGTCGACTAATAGTTTTTGAATTTTTTTAGTAACGATACATTTAAAAAAAACCATATTTTGAAAAATCGCACCTATAGTCTTTTTAATTTTCTACATGTGCATATTTTTAGTTTTTTTTTTCTTTAAATTAAATTGTTGAAAAAAAAAAATCAAAAAAGATTAATTGTCTGATACCTGCTACATTCACATGCATTTCATTGATTGCAAAAAAAAAATCAATTTGATAAATATATGACATTCCTGACAAGACATAGAATAGGATTTATAAACTGAAGATAGTAAAATTATGTCATAAATATTCATAGCCATGATGATAATTATTATTTTGTTTAACCACCTCAGCAGTCCTGATTTTTATTACTGATACTCAATTTATATCATATCAATCATTGTTTATATATTGAATACTAAATGTAAACACTAATAAAAACATTTTCCCTACAAAAACTCATCCTGATAACCTAAACTGATCCAATAGTCATCAATACACCAATACACTGAAGTGGTGCACAGTCCCATTGTCATTTTTTAGAATCAACAAAAACGCGCGAAAAATTTTTGTATTTTAAAAAACTATTCTATGATTTTACTTGAAATTGTTAATTACTTTTCGCTATTTAAATTAAAATTTTCCTTTTTAAAAAATATTGGTATACTAAATAATTGAAAATATAAATAACAAAATTATACAAAATTTTAATTTTCGCGCGGTTATTAAAAATTGATTTGTTATATTTTATTTATTTGATTTAGCTAAAATTTAACTGCCTAGTTAATAATTCTTTATTAGAGATATACTTAACTATTACGACTTATGTCTCATGAATACTTAAAATTCATGCTGATAATTATAATAACATTATAATAGAAAATAATAACACTCACCATGTATTTAAAATGACCCAGCAACTCTTTGGCAATTTAAATCTGCTGGAAAGTATTGTTATTTAAATTATTCATCACTAGACACAACTACACCACAATCACTTTATCACTAAACATCACAATTAATTTATTTCTTCACTTATCACACTCCGAGATTAAATAAAACATCAGCACTCTACTCGTCAATTGACTCAAGAGACGCCATGTTAGAACTGAAGCAAACTGAAGTGTGCCCTTCAGACGCGTCGTTATAATTTTCAAAAAATGTTTAAATAACCGCGAAAATTTAAATGTTTAAAAAAATTTTTTTATCTATTTTTATAAATTCAATACATTAGCATTCTATTAAAATTGAAATACTAATTAAGTTATTTTTAAATGAAAAAAAAAAAAATTAAACATTTTTAATTGAAAAAAATAAAATAATTTTTTAAAATTTAAAAATATTCCGCGCGTTTTTGTAGCTTCGCAATAATGACTTAGCAGCTTTTTTATGATTTAAATCTGTTTTAAAGTATTAATACCAAATTAATTTATCACTGAACACCACTACATCACAATTAATTAATCACTAAGCATCAATATTAATTTATTTATTCACTTAGAACAATCGGAGATTAAATAAAACACCAGCACTCTGCTTGCCAGTTGACTCTAGAGAGGCCATGTTATAACTGAAGCAAACTGAAGTCTCTCCTTTAGATGTTGCAATTTTAAAAAACGTTTTACATAACCGCGCGAAAATTTAAATTAAAAAAAAAAATGTGACTTTTTTAAAACGTTTAACGGTCTAGTATTTCATTAAAATAAAAATACTAACAAATTATTATTTAAATAACAAAAAATTATTAAAAATTTTAAGTAAAATAATAAAATAATTTTTTTAAATTATAAATTTTTTCGCGGGTCATTGTAGCTTCACCCGAATGACTTAGCAGCTTTTTGATGATTTAGATTTGCTTCGAAGTATTATTATTTAATTAATTTTTTACTAGACACCACTACATCACGAATATTTTATCACTAAACATCACAATTAATTTATTTCTTCTCTTATTACACTCCGAGATTAAATAAAACACCAGCACTCTGCTTGCCAGTTGACTCGAGGGACGCCATGTTAGAACTGAAGCAGACTGAAGTATGTCCTTTAGTTGTTGTAATAAAAAAAGAAAAAAATTCTAGATAACCGCGAGGAAAGTTAAATTTTTAAACATTATTTTTTTATATATTTTTAATCATTTAATATACCAGTATTTTGTAAAAATAAAAATATTAATAGATTCGTTAATATTTTCATTTTTATGAAATACAAGCCAATTAATGAATTGTTTAACAATAAACATAAATTTTTCTTTTTAATTTAAATTTTCGCGCGGTTATGTTGAATTTTTTTTTTTACAGCAACTAAAGAGCACACTTCAGTTTGCTCCAATTCTAACATGGCGTCTCTCGAGTCAATTGGCAAGCAGAGTCCTGATGTTTTATTTAATTTTGGAGTGTTCTAAGTAAATAGATAAACTGATTGTGATACTTACTGTTAAAATAACTGTGATGTAGTGGTGTCTAGTGATAAATAAATTAAATAACGAAATTTTCAAGTAGATTTAAATCGTCAAAGCTGCTAAGTCATCGTTGTGAAGCTACAAAGACGCGCGAAAAAAATTTAAGTTTAAAAAAATTATTTTATTATTTCACTTAAAATTTCTAATAACTTCTTACCATTTAAATAATAATTAGCGAGTATTTTTATTTTAATAAAATATTAGCCAGTTAAATATTAAAAAAAAAAAAATTGTTTTTTTTTTTTCATTTAAATTTTCGCGCGGTTATATAAAAATTTTTTTTTTATTTTACAACAACTAAAGGGCATACTTCAGTCTGCTTCAGTTCTAACATGGCCTCTGTTGAGTCAACTGGCAAGCAGAGTGCTGGTGTTTTATTTAATCTCGGAGTGTAATAAGAGAAGAAATAAATTAATTGTGATGTTTAGTGATAAATTATTCGTGATGTAGTAGTGTCTAGTATAAAATTAATTAAACAATAATACTTCGAAGCGAATCTAAATCATCAAAAAGCTGCTAAGTCATTCGGGTGAAGCTACAATGACCCGCGAAAAAATTTATAATTTAAAAAAATTATTTTATTATTTTACTTAAAATTTTTAATAACTTTTTGTCATTTTAATAATAATTTGTTAGTATTTTTATTTTAATGAAATACTAGACCGTTAAACGTTTTAAAAAAGTCACATTTTTTTTTTAATTTAAATTTTCGCGCGGTTATGTAAAACGTTTTTTAAAATTGCAACATCTAAAGGAGAGACTTCAGTTTGCTTTAGTTATAACATGGCCTCTCTAGAGTCAACTGGCAAGCAGAGTGCTGGTGTTTTATTTAATCTCAGATTGTTCTAAGTGAATAAATAAATTAATATTGATGCTTAGTGATTAATTAATTGTGATGTAGTGGTGTTCAGTGATGAATTAATTTGCTATTAATACTTTAAAACAGATTTAAATCATAAAAAAGCTGCTAAGTCATTATTGCAAAGCTACAAAAACGCGCGGAATATTTTTAAATTTTAAAAAATTATTTTATTTTTTTCGATTAAAATTTTTTAATATTTTTTTTTTCGTTTAAAAATAACTTAATTAGTATTTCAATTTTAATAGAATGCTAATGTATTGAATTTATAAAAATAGATAAAAAAATTTTTTGACACATTTAAATTTTCGCGATTATTTAAACATTTTTTGAAAATTATAACGACGCGTCTGAAGGGCACACTTCAGTTTGCTTCAGTTCTAACATGGCGTCTCTTGAGTCAATTGACGAGCAGAGTGCTGATGTTTTATTTAATCTCGGAGTGTGATAAGTGAAGAAATAAATTAATTGTGATGTTTAGTGATAAAGTGATTGTGGTGTAGTTGTGTCTAGTGATGAATAATTTAAATAACAATACTTTCCAGCAGATTTAAATTGCCAAAGAGTTGCTGGGTCATTTTAAATACATGGTGAGTGTTATTATTTTCTATTATAATGTTATTATAATTATCAGCTTGAATATCAAGTATTTATGACCCATTAATCTCAATCGTTAAATATATAATCAATATATTTCTACTATATAATTATTAATTATACAATTAAATTAAATTTAAATTTAATAAATAAAAAACAGCGAACAGAATGACAAAATGTCTCTCTTGGGGTACAATGGTCAGGATAAAATTAAAAAAAAATTAAAATTACAAGGACAGACAAAATAAATAAATACTTTTTAAAAAATGAATTATTTATCGAGAAAAGTATAATGGTAAAAAATTAAATAATCATTGTCGGGATTACTGCAGTGCAGAAAAATAAAACAATTACTGACAGTTGTTGAAACTAAGTGCCGAATAAAAGTATGAAAGTTTAAAATATAAAAAGTTAAGCAAACATGCTCTTTTAATCTCATTTTTATTTTTTTTTCATTTCTGCAAGCATCTTTGTGCCGTATTTAATATTTGTTCCGAATCTCAATTGCTACTTGACTGTGCATTTATAAGACCAACTTGACATAAGTTTTTAAAAAACGCGTTATAACACCCAGAGTTTTTGTTTAAAAAAATTCAAAAAGGCCGTAAAAAATTTAAAATAAAAATAAATAATATGAGATAGCGTTACACGATATGAGCGCATAATATAATGACGTGTTATGCACTGAATCCTTCATGATAAATTTTTTAGTCAAGAGCAAGGTAGTAAAACGATGTTGCTTTCTGTCGTAAAAAGCAAATAATAATTTCTCATATTTATTTTATTTTTTTAAAATTGTTTCTAAATAAATCTACTTTTTTTTTTTTTTCATAACTTGTGGCAACAAAATATCTCATAAATATTTAAAATGTCACTGACCAATCAGGTTTCATTAATTTTTATTTATAAAATTTTAATATAAAATAAAAAAAAAATTTATATTGAAAATGAATCTCAATATAAATTTTTTTAAAAAAAAATTTAAATTAGTCTAGGACATAGATTTGAATTCAATGACAATTCGGATAATAATCAGTTATATATTTAAAAAGATATTTAATTTCCATTTAAAATAAGAGACGTGACCAAACAATTGTATGAAACTAAAAATGAATTTTAAAAAAATTTTATAAAAATTCATACAGTTTATTAAAAAGTGAAGTTTCCAGAGTTTATGTAATTCTTATGGAGTTAAGTAAAGAGCTAAAATTAACATTTGACGATGTTAAACATTCGCGAAAGCTAAAGTTTTTAAATAGACGAACGCGGACTCGGACACGGTAATGAAATACGAGCACTGGAATATTATATTATGTTACTTCCTCTACATCCTTCATCATCGTCATCATACCGTGTAAACTATAAGAAAAAAGAGTTTAGAGTTGAGAGTTGAGAGTTGAGCGAACGGGGTAGGATAGGACAGATATAAATATAAAGGAATGGAATGAAATGAAATGAAACGAGCTGTATGAAGTTTAGTTGAATTACAAAAACCCTGGGAAAGAACCAACCCCCGGTACACTTCCTTTGGGCATTAAAATTCCTACGTTGACATCAAGTCGCCGGCTTGATTAATCTTCGTGTTTCTATCCAACGTCACTGAAAATTTCAGACTTTCATGTTTGTATAGGAAAAGGAAATTAAAATAAAGAAAAAGGATTTTCTTTTTTTTTTTTTTTTTTTTTTTTGTTATTCATCGGAGCTGCTTTATCTTACTTTTGTTTGACCTATAAATTTTTTACCACTTTTACAAATATTGATTTCATACTTTTAATGGCAAAAATTACTTTTCTTTTATTTTTTTTTTTTTAAACAAAAAGTTTTGGTTAGAAGACATAATTATTTTAGTATTCAACTTGTTAATGAATAGTTTGAATTAAAATTATTTTTTTTGAGCAGAAAAAAATTTATATATATGTATATATATTTAGAGAACGATTGAAATAATATACGTACGAAATTAATGATGTTTTTTTCATATCAATAAATTGTATAATATATATATATATATATATATATATATATATATATATATATATATATATATATATATATAAAGTTAAGAGCTTTACCTCTATTCGGTGATAAAAATTGAATTTATAAATTTATATTTAAATTTTATAAACGAATTTGCGGATTTATAAAAGAATTATCAGATTGTATTGGAGTTTTAAATTCAATTTTATTGATGTATAGAAGTGAGTGCGAAAAAAAATTATTCAGTCAAAAAATTTATTAACCAACTTATAGTAATTTTTAAAAAATATATCAACTTGGTGAAAAGGAAAAAAAAAATAACAAATTTTATATTTCAAGTTTTGACTTAAAAAAAAATTTTTTTATTGCGTTTGAAAATCATTAGAAAAATTTCGAATAGTTGTGAATAAAAAAGAAAAAGAAAATTGAAATTTTTATAAACTTATTTCAGAAAGTTTTAATTAGAAGATTCAAGTCAAAAACAATTTATGTTGACATGAATATTTGGAACTCGATCTAGAATCCGTAAAAAAATTAATTTTAAACTTTTATACATTTTCTGAAGGTAAATAAAATAATTAAATTTTTTATAGAATTGTTTTACAACTTGGTCATCAAACCTAAATATGTAATTTTTGTTTCTTATTTTTTAAGAATTTTGTACAGAGCACATCAAACAAATCTATAATATTTCAAATATTTAACAAAATTCCATTCTGCTCACAGAGGAATTTTTTCATAAAAATTTCAATTATTTTCGCTACGCTTTTTTCTGATCCTTCGTTATCAAATAAATTTTTTTATAAAATAGTAAATAAAAAAAATACTACATCAACCCTTTGAGTAAAATCGAACGTTCGAAAAAATTCTTTAATTCTACTGACTAAAATAAATGAAATAAATAAAAGTTACTTACACGAATAAATAAAACAGTTCGGACCAGATGATAAACGCAAAAAAAAACACTTTAATCACACATAAATAACAACCCCAGTCAATGTATAAAACAAAACTGAGTTGATAAATTATAAATTTAATTACAAACGTATTAAACTTTTTTTATTAAAACAAAATAAATTATTCTATAAACTCCATATTTTTGATAGATAGTGATACAAAATAAAACAAACCACTATATAAATTTATAAGTACATATATATTCTCGTAAATCACAGTAATCCATTGGTGATAAAATAAATCCGCAGATCGTCCAATATTTAACGTTGCTAAATAAAAATAATCATAAATAACGATACACTTTCTATAAAAATAAAATACACGGTTATGAATAAAAAAAAAAAATAACAAATTTTTTAATTTAAATACAAACACATGGTAAATTTATTCCTTTAAATTTTGCACGAAATCACTTTTCACCACTAAAAAAATTATCTTTAATTTTTAAACTTCAAATTACTATAAAAATAATTATGATTATTATTTTTTAATTCTCCATTAAAATAATTTTTTTAAAATTATTTATTACCTCTAATTACTTTAATAATCCATCACTGTGACACTAATTAACGTTATTATATATATATATATATATATATATATATATATATATATATATAAAGTTTTATTAATTAAATAAAATTCAAACTAAATACAATTTGCAACTTTCACATGACACTTAAAACTTTATTTCATATAAATTACACTAATAATTTTATCTATAACTAATTTATTGTATCGAACACAAAAAAATAACGAAATTTTCTACTGTAAAAATATTTCTTATAAATATGGATAATAATTACGATAAATTTTAATTTTATACAAAACGAGTATAGACGCGCGTGAAACTACCACCGAGGATGCTGGGGTTGTACTGCTGGTGCCCGAGTTCGTGGCGCTGCAGTCGCAACGTCAAGCATTTGAAGTTTTCATCCCCCGCTGATGATATTTTCCCCCAACTAAATTTCTTTTACTTTTTTTTAACTATCTCTTTTACTATTATTTTACTCACCTTTCTATCCCCATTCTCATTCTCCGTCTATGATTTTTTATCTTTACATATTTGTTGATATTTTGACATATTGCTAACTATCATACGATATCATAAATCATCATTATTTATTACCCTTCTAAATTATGACAGCAAATATTTTTATTTGCAACTCAGTTATTTTTTTTTTATAGAATAAAGTTTTATTCTCGTACTTTTTTTACTTTAAATTTTATTATCACCTTTTTAATTTCATTTCTTAAACATTCGAGTACTTGTTTACTTTTTATTGATTCGTATAACTTTTTAGTCGATATTATTATTACTTTCGCATAAAATATTTTATTAATCCGTATTGTTATTTCAATTTTATTAGTATACCGTAATTAGGTCGCATTGTTATTACTATTATTTTATTAATAATTATTATTTCAATCTACGGACACAGTAATTACATAATAATTTTCAATTAATTTTGCGTAGCCAATAAAAATTTTAAATAAATATTTTATTTATCGATCTTGTATATGATTAAATTTTTATGTGATTTCATTTCATTATTTTTATTTTAATTATCTGGGGTGGTTCGAAATTATTACTGAATGATGTACAAAAATCTGTCTTTATAAAATTAAAAATTCGTCCACTAAAACGAGTTATTAAACCAACTATTTAACGCAGCACTCGGAAAAAATTTTAGGCCTCTTATTACATTCAACTTATATTTGTAGCAAACCTATTAATTTTAGAGAAAATATTTTTTAATAAAAATTGTAGGAAATTTAATTTACTATAAAAAAGGTCCTGATCAATTTTCATATATTTGTCATATTTTTAAAGTTACAGAGAAAAGAATTAAGAAATCAATTAATTTATAAACAATGTTAAAATTTTTTTTCTTGTTTCAAGCCGCAAATATCGCGAAGTAATTAAATATACGAGAAAATATCATGAGACTTTTTTTGTAGAGAATTTAATGAGCTATCAAATTGTTATTATGTACTTTTGTCATATCTGTACAAGTTTAACTGCAATTTAAATTTATTCATACTAACTTTCCAATGTAAATTTGGAACTTAACTGCTATTGGAAAAAAACCGAGAAAACAATTTAAAAAATCTATAATTACTATCAGAAAATATTTATCACCTCAAATAAAATAATTCTGAACTCCAAACAAAATTCTTGCTACATCCCAAAGGATTTCTTTTGACAAATTGTTTCGCACTTCCTTTTTCTTCAACTCCTTCCATCCCTAGCTATATATATTTTTTATCCCCAAAGGTATTTGTCCACTTATGTGACACTTAACTACCAGCAAGAAGTTCATCAAGTTGTTGGTAAAAAGTTATCTTCTTCACTTTGTACTCTTAACAAAAAAAAAAAAAAAAATTTGCCATCATAAACATAAAGAAAAAAAATCATGACTAAAATTAAATGAGGGTCATAAGCTTTAAGAATTTTTCAGGGTATAAGAAAATTTTAAATCTTAGTCTCGAACTTTTACGTCCACCCGAAAAGTATATACATAATATATATATATATAGAAAAGTAAGTACTTTAACATAAGAACCAACTTTTCCCGGACTAGACGGAGAAAGTTAAGTTAAAATTAAACTTTAAAGACTTATAACTTCCTAGCGTTTTACTGGGTGATCTTAAGGTAGTGGACGAGGAATAGAAAATGGAAAGGGCTGATAAAGGGGGAGAAAATGTAAGGATGTAGGGGCGTAAAGAACTCGATAGTTAACTCGCAGTAAATGTTCAGCGGTCTTAGTTATATTGCGATGGGTATATCAAACCCAGTGTGGGAACGACACTTTCAATAACGATGAATATCCACTCTGCGAAAACTTGCTACGTTATCGTTTCTTTTATTTAATCTTTATATCCTTGAAACTCGTTCTTTTTACCATTACTCTTTTTCTTACTCTTTCTCTTAAAAATTGTTTTTAATATCACCTTCGAAGCACAAACTCACCACCAGCATCCGTGACGTTCGTCTCGAGAATTGCTTTATTAAATTATTTATCATTTCATTTTTTTCAACAGTTCATAATATAAATTACTAAGTCAAAAGACTATACAGTGTTTATTTGTGTACATACTTTTTTAAGCAATACATAATTTAATATGAGAGTTATTGAATCATAATAGTGGTAGTAATAAATCTGGTAGCTGATTTTCCGCATGAATTTTATTAAATTCTGATGATCATAAACTGATAGATGCAGTGTAGCTGAACGCAGACTATAAATCATTTATTGTGGATTATAGAAGTTTGCTAAGTATTTAAGCTTACATAAGTAATTCATGAACGGGTATCACAATGTACATTCATTTTTCACATTAATTTATGCTGAGTTGTGCTATGAATAGTAAATATTCATAAGTATTTACTTTATCACTGATAGAATCGATTGATTGATTTATTTATTTGGAGTAATATGCCGTTGTAAATGTAAATGAATAGGCCAGAAACATTGTTGGCAAGTTGGAACACCTGCATCTACCCCTCATTCTCTTGGTGTCTGTACATAAAACCAAGTGTGCGATAAAAGCTCTGTATGTGAGCAGTGAGAAGTATATATAGTATATAGCTAGCTCGTATTTCCAATATCTGATATCGCATTTTAATTAACTTAGTTTCTCGAAGCTATCCTGCCAATTTCTCTTGTACCTCCATCTCTCTTTTTTACTGCCTCTGTAGAAACAAAAAAACGTCCGCTCTTTTCTCTGCTTTTTTTTTTTTTTTTTTTCAATTCAGAGCCCCAACTTTTTTTCTCTCTCTCCTGCTTGCTCTTTTCTGTGTAGCGCTCGTGTGCTTTTGGCCACTTTCATAAGTGCTACATTTTTGCCAACCGTAGGCGTATAGTTAAAAAGGATGACACCAGAGACTATTTTAAATTTTTTACTGTCAACGCTTCCTTTATACTACCTTTTTAATCTACTCTTTATGTATATATATATATATATGTGTATATATATATATATATATATATATATATATATATATATATATACGTATTAGAACTAAAAAAAAAAATTATTTACGCATTTATTTTTCTTTTCCTTTCGAAATGGATTTTTTGTCAATTTTAATACTACTTTGTCGATCTATTAATCATAGAGTAATTATTAACTCAGATATTGAATATTAATTACTAGCTTTTAGTGTTTTGTGAAGCTATCTTTATAAGATCACTCTGATTTCAAGTTCCCATTTAGCTTAGTAGCAGATTAACGATAGCGAAATAATTGATCAGCCATTCTAAAGAAGCGTAAATATATAACAATAATTAAAAATTTTAAATCTCACAAAAATTATAATTTCGATGAGAAAAACATCAACAATAATGTCAGCAAAGGCCACTGAGTCCGTATTTTAGTCTAATTTTCTGTGTATTTTATTGGAAATGATATGAATGAAAAATAAGGGCTGATTTTATCATTTTTTGGTTTTCTAGATCATAAACGGGGATAATTGAATAACTTTACGCAATAAAAGATTGAAAAAATTTTTGTTTTCATTATTGGACATGAAGAGCTTTAGTACGGCCCTTTTAGATTTTTAAAGTAGCAGAAATACGTTAATTTAAAAATATTATTCAGACTTACAAATATGTCTATTAATGACAGAAGAAATGACATGAATTTTTTTTTTTTTTAATAAATAATTCAAACAATAAATATGGGGATACTATTAATTACTAAACAAAAAAAATAATTAGTTATCACTCCTGTCTAACGAGAATTGTTTAATTTATTTTTCGTCAGAAATAAATTAATTAAGATATATAACTATGCATAAAATAAATCTGTTTCCATTTATGCCCATAAACAAATGAGATTGTGAAAACATAAAGTATTAAATTGAGCGTGGCAACAGCGCAGCTATAAATCAACTATACATCTCATGGGGGATGGAAGCTAACGTTGGACGTTCACGTACAGAAGCTCTTGAGGATAGTTATAGTAGTTATCGTTATTATGACGTCGACGAACGAACCAACAGTACCGAGGATGGAAGTTATGCCATCAGGACACTTGAGTACTACGGATGAACGCGTAAAGTAATCGGTAAATGTCACCAATTAGTCAGTCAATTTGACGTTCTATTTTCAATATCATTTTTTTTTTTTTTTTTCATTATTATCATCGCAATATTGAAAAATTTTAAAATTCAGGCACAAAGCGCGGCAATTTAAACATTATTTTAGTTACAATTTTGCAAAAATCCATTTCGTACTACGAAATAATTTATCTGACATTCTGTTATCTAACGGATGTTAATTTTATGAGAGTAAAATTTTGTATGATACTAAAAATCCTAATTCAACTATTTGACCTTTTTGGATGGAAATTTTCTCTCAAATAGACAATTATGATCTTTACAAGTTTAAAACATTAAGTTAGCAAAGTTTTGGATGAAATCGCAGATAATTGCTGTCACAGACGTAGGTAGTTAAGACAACTAGTACATAGTACTGCAGTGGTAATCGATAAGACGGCTCCTTTGGTCTGGTTGCTACGGATGTCATTGGGATTTGAAATTTCCTCTAAAATCTAAGCGACGACGGTCCCTTCCTCTTACTCAAGTTTCAGCTCGCTGCTAGTCGGATGATTACTCATGAATTGTTTCGTTCAATTTGACTTCCATTGTCTTCTGTCGTAATTATTATTATTTTTATTTCACCTAGATATTTAATTTTATCTGCAAGTTCTTAAAATATATTTTATTTTTAGTTTTGTAATTTTCCCTATTCAGCTTTCGTCTCCTCGAATATACAGAGTTCTAAGTAATTAGAAAATTATATCTTTATGTCCAAGTGGGATGTAGAATTCAAGTCTTTGGAGATCTAAATTACTATTTCCCGGACAATTAATTTATAGTAAGAGGTAGAGATAGAGGTATTGAAGTCTATGTAATACGAAGTAAAATTTTTTAAATTATTTATTAAAAATGAATTACAATTTACTAAAATTAACTTCAGTGGATCGGTGGTTTCAAATGACTAGTTCCATCACATTCATTAATAGATATTCGATCAATCTATAAAAGTTTATTTATTATATTGAGATATGGTTCAAAATCTAATAGTGAAATTATTTCAAAAATAGTCATATTTTCGGACTTGAGTATTTAATCATAATTTAGTGGAATTAATACTATGTTACTTACCGTAAAGTTTAATATTAATACTGCTGAATCCTCTATTCGATCATCGGTCATAAAAAGTTCAAGCCTCCGACTTAATGGACTGTTATCATGTAAATCGACACTTATAATTTTTCCATTAATCTAAAAGATAATTATTTTTTTATTTATACTTAATTAGGATATTACTTCATAGCAACAATTTTCTTTATTGTTAATTCATTTTAAATTTAATTTAAGAGTATGAAAATATTTTGCAATAAAAAAATAATTGCTTGAAATTCAAAATTAAAAACAATAATTTTCAACAAAAATTGAAAATTGTCTTATTTGACTTGGAGCAGTTTCAATACTCTCTGAACATGAATAAGTGAAATAAGGGAGTATTCGCTAATTCTGAGTGCCAACCGAACCACTTTTTGAAATTAGTGGTTCGACTTGCACTGAATTAGTGAATATTCACTTATTTTCACTAATTCATGTTTAGTGAGTACTTTAATTCATTTAAATAATTTTTTTAATCGTAAAGATAACTATTAATTTAAAAAATTGAAACTTCGAACCCCACGTTGGGCGCCAATTTTAGTTACAGATTTTTTTATCCCATAAAAAATTTTTATACTCTTATATTAATAATTAAAACTAGCTAATGAATTCATAATATTTAAAAAAAAATTTAATTATTAATTACCACAAAAGTAACGGCTGAACTTTGAGTATCCCAACCATATTTTTTTAAAATATCATCCTTAGAATATTCGCGTACGAGCTTAAAATTAAAAAAATTAATTAATTATTCAAAAATAATTTAATAAAAATATAAATACCTCGAATTCCATTCCGATGGGAACTTCGTTTTCTTTTAGCGGTTTTACATAACCATCTAACTGTTTAATAAGATTTAATAAGTCATTACTGATAAAACAATTTTTATGGATCGGCACCGAAAATATCTATAAAAAAATTATTTATAAAAAAAATTAATATATTTATAAATAATAATCGTAATCAAAGGAAATGTATTTTTAAAAATGAAATAAATTACTTGGCTTGATAGTAAATTAATTAAAATAAAGTAAATAAAAAATTTTTCAGTCATTATTAATTTATTACACCCGTCAGTGACTAAAGACTATTTTTCAATTGATAATAAAGCGATTATCGGGCGCTATATATAGTGAGCTTGTCTTAAAAATAATAATGTAATGAAGAGTAATGATAGAATCAATTCCTCTACTACAAATATAAAGATATACGGCAGTCAATTACTCATTGAATTTAATGTATAATAATTAATTTAAATATTTACTCAAAAATAATGTCAATGGTAATTGATATCAAATTTTCATTTAATAAATTTACTATCAACTCATTGACAGGAAAAATTATTTAATTACTCAAAAAAAATTACAAATAATCTTCATTTTTAAATCACGTGCTACTGTAATGACATTTAATTAATTAAATACATATATATATATATATATGTACGTCATATTTACATATGTAAATGTTATTATAGATTACAACTATAATTTTGACTGAAGACTTTAAACTTTAGACTTTAGACTTTAGGCTTTAAAAAAAAAAACAGGTGCTAATTAAAATTTTTTTACAGATCACGTGAAATCGATATCAATTAAAGATAATTAATTTTTTAAATTATGATGTGTATAAGTAGTAACGTAAAAATACATTGAGGGGGTTATTGAATCACATGGTTTTAAATTAAGCATATGTAAAATCACGTGTCAATAAAATGACAGTCAGTAATTACGCTGATGATATGGAGAAATAATCAACTTACAATTTTGATTTATATTTATTTTTTTAGGGACTTTTTTATATTTATTTGTATATGCGTAATTTTTCGAACTCAATTTTTTGTGGAGTTAGAAAAATTTCATCAGTTGAATTTTTCATTTTACAGAAAGATGACTTTTAAAGTATATTATGTTTATTTTCAAAATATTTTTTATATTTTTGGAGTTATTGAAAAACGGAATAAAATGAAAAAAATTGGAAAATAAGATCTTAATGAAACTTTGATTTCTGTGAAATATAAATAAAACTTAAGTCAGGCATGTAAAAATTTGTTTTTGTCTAAAATTATGATGTATTGAAAAGTTTATTTAATCACGTGTTAGCTCAAATGTATAGATCACGTGATAAATTTAATAAAGTACTGTTAAATCACGCACTATTATGGAATTCGCTACCGTTTAATCACGTGAACAAAAATGATTCTGACGTCCTTTATTACGATGATCTAATAATGCAATAAATCACGTAAAAAATGATAACAAATTTATTAAGAGAAGAATAATAAGCCAATTAAATCGTAAAAAAAGTAAATTCTTTTACTTGTTAATCAATAGATTGATTAGTTCTTCATATTTATTATCAATCTAAGTGCATTAATAATAATTTTTATTAAAAGCTTGTATTAATAAAAAGTTGTCGAATGTGAGATAATTAAATAGAGTCAAACGTGTCCATAAAAACTTCAATTCTCTTCTAAATTATTTTGTTAAAAATCAACACAAACTTATCTTTCATTTTTAAATAAATTTTGAATGCCGATTTTTACGAAATCAGGGGTACATATTTTCCAGTGTCTTTGATTTAATTTGTTAACCGGTTAAATTATTCAAAAATATAAAAAAATAAATCAATCACAAGCTTCAATTTTATTCCCACTAATAATTTTAGTAAAAAATATTTTTTATAAAAATTAAAATTTCCTCGGGTTCCGGAAAATTTATTCTAATTTGCGAAATCCCACAATTATTTAATCATTAATGAAAGCAAACTAATTTTTGTCATAATAAAAAAAAAATTAATCTGCATCGTTTATGTTCCGCGTTATTTATCATTAATTTTTAACATAAAAGTAATTAATCATTTTCATACCAACAATAAATATTCAATTAATATTCCTTATTAATTAAATAATTATTAATCCATTAATTATGCTTACCTCATTAACAAAACAAGCAATAAAAATAATGATTAATATTTTATCGGACATTATCACTTTATTTATAATTCAATACAATCAATTTGTACTGAGGAGTAATTAAAAACTCAGTTCTTATTTATACTCTTTACTCTCTCTTGTTTCATTATTTATTTATTTATAGTTATCTGTTTACGTACACAATTAAAATTTAAAAATAATTATACGACGTTGAATTTATGGTATGGGTACCAAGTTTTATTTATATAACTACGTCTCGTTACAAAGTATGTTTTAGTGACCTCTATGTGCGCATTAGTTTTAAATAATCAAATATCAAACACTTGATTTGACGTCTATTTTCTCAATATTTCAATATCGATGTCTGTTAGATTTACATATCTTAATTAAATATAAGAATTAGAAATAGATGAAATTCTTGTATTTTGCTCAAATAATAAATAGACAATTATATTATCGGCTTTTCAAGGCTAAATATCTTCGCCGGATGAAATCATCATTAAAAAACTAAAAATAAATAAATTGATAACAAAAAAAGTATTCGAGGTTACACTGTACTTAGATAGGATGTGTCCAATTAATTTTTTTTTAAATTCAAAATTGATAATAATTAATTAATTAAGTGTAAAATATATTTTCAAAATACATAGATTTTAAATAAACCGGAAAATCGAAACGTTTTTCACAGAACGAAAATAAAATAACAAAATGAAAAGTAGAAAATATACTGGATCTAGATTTCTGAAATTTTTCGCTTGGGTGTTAATATGTCAGCCGAAAATGCCATCCCTAATCTCACAATTGCCTTCAGTCAATCTTTAGCAGGCAAATGATTTCAAATATTTTTCAATTTTTATAATTAAAAATAGTTAATTATTCTTACAATGCTCAATTAAATTAAAAAAATTAAAAAAAGCAATAATAATTTTTTTTCTCCAAAGAATGAAAATAATTTTTATTTTATTTTTTTTTAAGAAGACCCTTAAATTTCAATTGAACTTGGATGTCTATTAAATTGTATAGGAGGATGTGCAACAACTGTCCAGTCACTTTACACACCTCTTCCAATCACTTTTCCGTCTTTTACCACTTTTAAAGTCCATAATAGTAATATAATAGAAGATGTGTAGTCGTCTACTATACTATGTCTTTATAGAAAACTGTCTCAAGGCATTTCGAACGTCTAACTAGCTCAAATAATTGGACGCGTCCACACCGACGCGTTATTGAAAAAAAATACCCGCGACTTTTCATCTGGCTCATTCTTTCATCCTTTTCATCTCTCTCAAAAAATTTTTTATTTTATTTTCATCCCTTATTAACAACCCGTCTTTGTTTGCAGACAATGCTCTTTTCAGCTTGACTACTTTTTGTCTGACCATTTTTTTACCTAATTAATTTTTATTTATTTTTTTCCATGAGTCAATTAAGATAAATAACAAACTCGTCTCCGGAAAATACTTTTTTTAAGTTCTTTATATTTATTTCGTTACCTTTATGATGAAAAGTTTGCGATCGTACAAGACGTTTAAGTATTTCAAGTTAAAGAAAAACAAAATTTTTTTTTCTTATCAAACTTTTTAGTTTTTTTCTTATTTCTCATTCTTATTTTTCTTTTTATCCGTTTAGATTTTGTATTTTTTCCATTTCGCTGTTACGTGGTTCTCAATATTTTTTTTTTCTGCTTTTTAAAGAACATGCTAAGAATTTGAAACCTCAGCTTTTTCCTTTAGCTTCATCTAGCTCAGAACTACATTGTACCTTGTACCTATCGTAGCGACTATTTTTCAACACACTCTGACTTAAAAAAAAAAAAAAAAAAAAAAAAAAAAATTTACAATATTTTCAATAAAAAACTTTTAATTCTTCCTAGAAGATTTGATATGGATTTGAACCCAATACATAAAAATCAACTCAAATCTTTATATCGCATATTTCACTCATATAATACAATATATGAACCCAAAAATAATCATACGTTACTATAATTCTTTTGTCCCAAACAAAAATATCAAAAAAAATAACTTTTTGCTCAGAATGAAAATTTTGACAGCTTATTCACTCGTAGCATAATATAATAAAATATAAATAACTTAATTAAACTGTTAGTCAGTTTTGATATATAATAAAACAATAGTATTCAACCGTCAAGCTGGAATGTATGAAAGTCAGTTAGGTTCATAACGTTCCTTACATAGCTCGGAGAATGATCTCCTACGTTTCTAGGATGCCCACGAAATCCGTCCCCTTGCACGCCTGAACCACCGACGCTTTGCCAACTTAACCGTCTGAGTCAGCTATTCTCATGCATATACACTACTACAAACTACTATGCATTACAATAGTACAGATGGTACCGGATGCTTTAGATGGTGTAGACCCTCTTCTTCCTTTTCGGTTCTCTTAGAACCCTTTTACTCCCTAACTCCACCATTTCACCATCTTCTTGTTTCATCCTCATCCCCTTTCAATACTTACTGCATACAGACAAATATATATATATATATATATATATATATATATATATATATATATATATATATATATATATATATATACATAATATTTGAATACTATAGCGTTATCTATACATTTCAATAACAATAATAATAACAACAACAAGGCTCCACCACGACACAATTGCAATCATCTTGTCTGCCAACTAATCTATTTCAACAGTCTACCAAACCATTTACTCTCTATTTATGCTAATTACTAAAATCATTTCAGGATTATTAGGAAAATTAAGTGATAATAGTATTAATCGTGTAGTAAAATATGTATAAACAATATGCCGTCTATAAAAAAATTAAGAATAATTTTTTTTTTACCATCGGAGTAAAAGTGAAATTACCTTGAGATGTTGAAAGTATTTTTTTAATTAACTAACTTTCCACTAATTGGAGCGGTGATAAATAATTAAATATTTTTAATTAGTCGACAGATTGAAAATTATTTATAAATTTATTTTGTCGTATTATTAAACTTAGATCCTTAATTAATATAATTAAAATTTTTATAATTGTTGAATATAATTATAATGATGTTGAGAGTTAAGACCTCAGAGATGTCGAATTTTGGTTGAAAATAATAAGTCTGGATAAGTAATGATTATAAAGATAGTTACTGGATAATGAGATTTAACATAAAATCTTTTAAGTTTAATACATTGTATTAAAACTGTATAACTTAATAATCAAATTTTTGATCCAATCTCAAAAATAGTGGGATTGTTAATAGTTTTTTTTTTCTTTTTTTACTAAAGGTTTTAATGTGTGAAAAAAAATATTAATAATATTATTCATGTTAATTTAAATAACAAAATACCAAATTTGATTTTTATTTTTTATAATCAATACAGATAGGACAAAATAAATTTATATGTAAAGCAATATCAAAAATAAAAAATGAATAGAACAATAGATCTGTGAATAAAATGTAAAAACGAACAATCCATTTTCACGCATCATGCTATTCATTCTCTCACCAATCACTCTCACGCTGACTACCACTCGTTTGAGTGAAGGATATATATATATATATATATATATATATATATATGCAATTTAGACTCAAACTCTTAACCACCTTTTACATCCGTACCAGCTTATACCCTTATACAAGTGAGCTGTCATCATCTTTCATTAAAACGTCATCACATCCTGAAGCATATGAAACACATAAATTTGAATTTGACATCTAAAAAAATGATATAATATATGTTAATACTCATAATCTAAATATATCTGTATAAAATCAAACAAATTGATCGATTACAGTTGAACTTGCAGCAGTCTCTCCTAAAATGATTCAGCGAAAAGTCCCAAGTATATCACTAATCAAATTAGTGATATACTTGGGATTGATCCGCAGTTTATTCAATGATTTGCATTACTTTTTACTGATTTTTTTTTAAGAGACTCCATGATAATTAGTCATAACTTCCATTTTATGAAAGTCTGATATTAATTATTCGATAAAAAATTGAGATCTTTCATAGATTAAATTAAAAATACATTGTCCGGTTGATTCCAAAATCTAATCAGCTTCAAAACTCTGAAAACTTACGCCGAAAAATTTTTCAAAATCGGTTAATTTCTCTGAGAGATAAAATATTTTCTATCTAACAATATTATTCGTGCCAGAAATTATTCGGCTGTAGTCTATCCTTGAAATTTTTCTAGTCGTGATAAAATATTCTCAAAAATGCCGGAATGCCTAAAAAAAGTTGACATCAAAGCGACCTTGCATTTTTGGATCATTATTAATAGAACTTGACTAGCAATATATATATTTATTTTTAACCCTCAATTAAAAATGTAATAAAATTGTCATAAAACTCAATTAAGAATTAGAATTCAAATTAAAATGAAAATGCAATTATAGCGATGAAAATAAACATGAATATTTATGTATAAAATTATATAGATATTTTTGATCCCAATACATTACGAGCATCTGGCAAAAAGATCATAAGCCCATTTAGTATTTAGTTCATTCGTTATTCTCTTACACTCAGCCAACAGCCCAATGCATATACCTTTCGGCTCTCAATTTTAGTCCATGTTTTATTGCACAAAGTAATCAACGATATTGCGCGTGATTCATCGCAATAGCTAGCATTGAGTTCAAACAATACTATGGAGAATATATACCGAGAGAAAGCGAGTGTATGATCTGGTGTTGCGTCACTTCGCGATATCACAAAACGAGGTTTTAATCGGCCCCACAGATGCTCTACATGTGTTATATACTCATATTTTTTTTTCTACATATTTATTATATATTTTTTTTATTATAAATTTTGAGTGATACATTTGTGTATTCATGTCAGCAATAGTTTCACTGATTTATGGAACTTGATTTTTTCTTTTTATATTTTTAAGTTTAATAATATTTTCCAATAATTATAATACGTAATAATGATTTTTAATTAATACATTTAATAATTAAAGTCTAACTATTTTTAAAAACAGAATTGGTTGGATTGAAAATTAATAGTTTGTAGAAAATTGAAATCGAATTTACTGGGGATTAGAATGAGTATTTCGAATGGCAAATAAATGACTTGTATCTATATATACACCTCTAATCTTAGTAATCCATTTTAATCTTCATAATACCAATCTCATGAATTGTCAATTTATATATAATTCGCAATTTAAAGTAAATGTTCCACAAGCTGGCTAGACAGTATCACATTTTGTTTTATTTATAATCAAATAGAAAACTGATTTATATAAATATTTATTATTCGAAATTTTAAAAATACATAGAGT
Organism: Microplitis demolitor; assembly: GCF_026212275.2. Lineage (NCBI taxonomy): Eukaryota > Metazoa > Arthropoda > Insecta > Hymenoptera > Braconidae > Microplitis > Microplitis demolitor. Next base: position 3,175,656 of record NC_068549.1, on the reverse strand, counting down.
AGTCGCTGTCATAAAACAAAGCGGGTATTAATTTCTGTCATATATTTATAACATTCCATCATAACCAAACCAGTAGAAACTTTTCAATTTTCATAACAATTTTTTTATTAAATAAAATTAAAAAAACGAGTTGGTAAAAATTGTGCGGAATGTTCGTGGATTAAATCCATCCGCACGAAAAAAAATATATCTCGACAAAATAGTATATACCTGGCTTATATCTTCAGTATTGTCGTATGTATGCTATTTTGCCGGCATATATTTCCGGATATGTATTTTTTCGTATAGGCAGAGTGAATGCAGAACAAATGTTTAGTTATTTAATTTTCTCTAAGTGAACTTCACTCCGGAAAAAATTTATTTTAACATTAAAACTCTGGATCGGAGTGAATGCAGATTAAAAAAAAAATTCACATAACTCCAATTATGAGTAGGGGCAAGATTTTTGCTTTAATTTCAGAATGAATTGTTCGAATGGTGAATATTACTGTAAAAATATTGGTTTTATAAAAAAATGTTTTAAACAAAAATTGTAGAAAATTTAATTTTCTAGAAAAAATGTCTCTTATGATTTTTTTATACGACTAATATTTTCACTGTAATTTCAAAATTGAGATTCATAATGATTGATTCAAATTTTTGTTAATTATGAAAATCTTAATTTTAAAATTACGATGAAAATATTGGTCTTATAAAAAAAATTTTCAAACAAAAATTGTAGAAAATTTAATTTTCTAAAAAAAATGTCTCTTATGAATTTTTTATACGGCCAATATTTTCACTGTAATTTCAAAATTGAGATTCATAATGAATGATTCAAATTTTTGTTAATTATGAAAATCTTAATTTTAAAATTACGATGAAAATATTGGTTTTATAAAAAAAGGTTTCAAACAAAAGTTGTAGGAAATTTAATTTTCTAGGAAAATTGTCTTTTATGAATTTTTTATACGGCCAATATTTTCACTGTAATTTCAAAATTGAGATTCATAATGAATGATTAAAATTTTTGTTAATTATGAAAATCTTAATTTTGAAATTACGATGAAAATATTGGTTTTATAAAAAAAGGTTTCAAACAAAAGTTGTAGGAAATTTAATTTTCTAGAAAAAATGTCTTTTATGAATTTTTTATACGGCCAATATTTTCACTGTAATTTCAAAATTGAGATTCATAATGAATGATTCAAATTTTTGTTAATTATGAAAATCTTAATTTTGAAATTACAGTGAAAATATTGGTCTTACTTATGAGTTATGAGTATGACTTATGACACAATTCTATAGATAATAAATTAAAATACCAATATTTGATCGATTCAAAAGTTAGTAAACTGCAATGTTACTTGTAGGATAATTACTTTCAGATGACGGTTTCCAAAGTCTATATAAATTATTCAAGGCCATTAATCATCATTAAAATTAATTTTTATAATACCATTAAAGTAGATTTTTTTTACTATACTCTTGTTTCATGCAACTTGTGACTAATTATGAAAAATAAAATCTGACGAGGTTACAAATAATTCAGGCTGCATTAAAAATCATAATAGCGCCAGAGAAGTTGATAAATGATTCAAAAACTAAAAACGGTAATTACGGATTTAAATTCTATTAAGTAAATTAAATATTTACTATAAATTAATACAATAACTTTTTGATTTTGATTATTCTATATATTTGAATTATAAATAATGAAGCTTATAATATTTCGCTAATGTTATATTTTAATTTATTATCAGTAAGGATTTTATAAAAATTTGAAATAGATCGAATAAAATTGCAGTTTAAAAAATATAGTACTACTTCTAACTTGAGTTAAAATTTTATTTTATCGCACAATCTTGTTATTTTTATTCAATAAATAAAAGTCCAATATTGTTATTAAATTTAAACTCGCAATAATGAGAAAAGCAGTAAATATTATTATTGAAAAATATAATAATAAAAATAAGTAAACAAAATATAATAAGAGAAAATTAAAAAAATCCATTCACGTCTTGGCTTTGCATCAACCCGTCTGAGTATAAAAAGAAACGTCTTTGAAACTCGACAGGAATAAAAGAAACCGAGTGAATAAAGTAAAAATAAAATAATGACAATAAAAAATAATAATAATAATAATAAATATATCAATAAAATAAATTGCTTCTTGGATATTCTCTTTATTCACTTTGTTCTCCACATAAATAGATGAATTTAATCCTTTTTTTATTCACAAATATTATATTAATTTTATTTGTATAGTGTTATTATCAATATCAAGATTATTATTATTATTGTCATTAACAACCTGGAGCCTATTCATAACTACTCGAGTATTAAAAAAAAAATTATTTTATTTAATTATTTTATTTATTATTCTAAAATTTTTTAAATTTCATTTTATATTAGCTTAGTTATAACATTTTCTTTTCGACGAAAATTTCCAGTAGTTTCAGAGGTTATCCCTTTTGAAAATGAGTCCGACAAAATATCATTACATAATTTACGCTCATAATGTCAAAATTAATAATATTTTTAATCTAATGATGGAGAGAAAAATTTTTTGACTTCCCGGGTCATAACATCTAGCCTCAATCCAGCCTCACTGAGTAAAAAAAGTATTTTGAGCCTCAATGACCCTCAAATAATGTTCACAGAGCCTCAAAAGATGCTCAAAGATCCTCAATAAGCCTCGATGAGCCTCATATGATCCTAGTCTCGACAATGTAATTTAAATTCGATTAGTATTATTTGAGGCTCTTTGATCACCACTTGAGGCGATTGAGGCACTGTGAGCATTATTTAAGGCTCATTGAGGCTTTTTTAATATCATTTGAGGCTCGAAATGCTTTTTTTACTCAGTAAGGCTGGATTGAGGCTTACTTAGTTTCGATGAGGCTAGATTGCTGCTAGAAATTATGACTTGGGTTAAAACTCAAAGTTATTTATAATTTTCAATCTAAATTTGGATTAATCATAGCGAAGCCGATATCTTAGCTCACTTTGAAAGACAACAAAAAATCTTCCCAGAAAATCTTCTCTAGTATAATAAATTACTTTTCAAAATTTCCTTTATGATAAATCAAGTTCAAGTTCCTTGAAAATTAAATTCGATTTTTTGTCTTATCAATAAAATTCTAGTAAGGATTTTTCAATAGTACAAAATTAAAATATTGTAATCTAATTTTTGATGAAGGTCTGTCAAAAATTTTTCTTTTTCTCTTCATAATATATAATATAGATCATCACTATTATGGTCATTATTAAATTACGTATATCTATTTAATGAAACATTCAAGCTTGAAGGAAAATATGTAAGTAAATCTATTAGAATGAGGGTTCAAAAGGAAGGGATAGTCGGCACATATATATCTATATATCTACGTAGGTAGGATAGATGCACTAGGAAGTAATCAAATTTCCGGGTCAAAGGGGCATGCAGCGATGCTATTACCTTACACTGTTAAGGGTGATACAACCCTCTAGGCACAATTGCTTCTTCAAATGAAACTATCCCTATCGATTTCCATCTCATTGAATATATATATATATATATATATATATATATATATATATATATATAAAGATTAGAACAGATATAGATATCTACCTATTTCACAATAAATTGCGAAAGCTGTACATTTGTTAATAATATATCAATAATAATTAAATTACTTGTCAAAAGTCAGCTCGATTTATTTAAATCGACAATTAATCGAGAACAGAGTGAATTTTATGGAAGGTTATGAACCAATAAGGCAGATGTTTTTTTTGCTTGCTTGCTTTGTTAATTCTTCCTGTTATTTTTAATTGTATGAGAGGTTTAAGGAGTGTAAGGAGTTGATTGATATGACAATTACGTGGCAAATGGTGTGCGACAAGTGAGAGTGTTAAGTTGAGAGTTGCAACCCCTCGTTAAACTCCAACTGCTCTTGAGGGTCATCGTGGATTGCTGGGACAAAGGGTTTATAAGTGTGATAACTCTGTTTAATAATGATAATAATTACCTTAATATACATTCATCCATTTTTTTTTTACTTACCTTTTGCTTTTTAAATAAATTTTTTTTTTATTTTATAAAATTGTACACACACTAGATTTTTTAAATTAAAGAACCGGGAGTTTGTTGTTTTTTTTTTTTTTTTTTTTTTATCAAAAAAAAAATTGTTTTTAGACAATAGATGAAAAAGTCATAATTAACACATTATGACAATACTGAAAATATAAGTTGCTTATATTCTATTTTATCTGATATATATTTTTTCGTATGGAAAATTTATTATTAATTTGAATGGACATTTGAATGATAAAAATATTTAATTAGTTGACGTATTCTCGTATAACTACTGTACAATTATTGTTAATACTAATCAAATGCATATTGCCTATTCATTTAAGATATGAGAATTTATTTATGTGATATTAATTAACTTTTTGCAAATATATAGATAATATTCATTACCGTTAATTTCGTTATTAAAAACACAATAGATAATTGTTTCGTTTGGTGCAGCTAAAAAGAGGCCAAGTTTAACAATAACAATGAAAAATAATTTTTTTATTTACCTGGTTGGTGAAGCTCAAAATTTTCTTTTCTCTCTTGTGCCAAAGCTTTTCTATACAAGCGATTGAACGCGAATTCAATGGTGGCCTTATCCTCTCAACTCTCTATACACCAATGTGCCCGAGAATAATAATGATGCATCTACTGTTTGTGCTTTGTGCAAAACTTCAAGGTGGATTTTCTCTCGAGATACGAATATAATTTCAATAAAAGCCAATATAAAATTGAAATTTTATCACAAAACAGTATTAATTTATTATTTAGATTTATCATCAGGTTATCACATTATTAATATTCAAAAATAGTATATTTTCATAACTATTTAAATACAAAGGTATTTTTTTTTTTTAATATCTTTTTATCTCGCCTTTGTCAACATTAAATGTGTATCTATTTTTATATATAATTCGCTCTTTGAAATCCGAGTCATATATTTTTTTCTCCGTTCTATCTTCTCTAAATTAACATTGCCGTTTATTGGGTCACGATAAAATGCCTGAGGCAGTCATTTTTTTTTTTTTTTATTATTGTACTTAATATCTTTGCATCTATTTTCAAAAAATCTATACAGGGAATTTTATTAGGCTTTCTAGAGACCATTTTATACTAGACATTTCGTTTGACTCAAAATTCTCTTATAATCTCAAAATAAGTACAGAATTATTACTGATTTTGAAGCTAGCAGACAATTAACAATTTTGGGATTTTTTTTTTCGACAAAAAGATTATAAAAAAAAAAACTAAAAAAATGCACTTATAGAAAATTTAAAAAACCATAGGTGCAATTTTTTAAAATATATATTTTTTTTCAAATTCATCATTTTTTTAAAAATTCAAAAATAATTAGACAGCAACTAACTTCAGTATCATTTTTATTAATACAAAAAAAATTTTGCACTAAAGTTTCTACGTTCCGTCATGCCCCTATATCTCGCACATCACTCAGCTCTAGATCAAATATATGTTTAAGTACAGTATCAAATTATTAGTTCAATTATCCATCATAATCCATATTTATGATTTAAATAAAAAATTTTGCTGTAAATTAAAAAAATTTTTCAAATTTTTATAATTATGCTGTAACCGATTTTTGATAATGAAATTTTTGAAAAATTATTAAACTGAAAAGTTCAAAATATTTCATAAGTATGAAAAGTTTTATATATAATAATTGGTCATTTTAATATTTATATTAATTATCTGATAATTAAATTTTATTATTATTGTTTGTTTAAATACTCATGTCAAAAACACGTAGAGCAGCAAATAAATAATAATCAATAAATTTGATAATCGGATATTAATAAAGCTTAAAATATGACAATATAATGTGTGCAATATTTCTTGCATCTTGTGCTCCACTTGCTTGCTGTGCTCGAGTTTCCACGGTACGCCCTCAGTGTGCCCGTTAGTTGTCGGCTATTAGTTTGACGTAATGACGTCATTAACTAGTACGAGATCGCGTAATCAGGGTTTGAGCACAAGTGAGATCCTAAGGATCTAAAGGAGAGGGCAAGAGGAATCGAGATGAAGGTGATGTTAGTGTTAACTACTCAAACTTGCGATCTCACATTCGTCTTCATACATAAATATCTAACTTAACTTCAATTATATATTTTAATTGGTTGTAATTGCATTCAAAAAAATTGACATTTATTAATTTTTGAATATTTATTCAAATATTAAATTCGCGCCATGAATTTCGATGTTTAATATTTAAATTATATTATTCAATGATTTATATTACTTACTAAAATAATATTATTCTATGCTCATGTAATTTGAAGATAAATCGACACAAAATCGACTCGTAAGCTCGAATTAAATATTCCCCAAAAAATGAATTAATTATTGAACGATTATTTAAATCGAATCACTTTTTGTTTACTCAATGAATCATTTTAATATTTTTAGTGACCTAACTGCCCAATATTTTCAATTAAATAAAAAAAACCCTTAAATATATGTCCCTAGAAAAATTAATTTAAATTTATCAGGATTTGATTTTGTCAGATTTCAGATCTTAATAAATCTATTTCGATCTCTTTAATTTAAAAATTAAAAAAAAAATTTATAAGATTTTGATATTTATTTATAATCAAAATTAAAATTTTCAGTGATAATTTGCCTTTTTTTTTTTGTCCCCATAAATTTATCTATTGAAAAAAAAATTATCTACGTAGGCCCAAGTCAAATATTGAACAAGTCTCTGTAGATAAATTATTTTTTCACAGGCTCAAAATATATCAAAACATTAAGGATATTGTGTTGTCTATATTTTCAAAAAAAATTATCAAAAAGCAGGTGTTTCAATTGTCAAAAATCATTTTAAAAAGAGTATCACCCGACATTTATGAATTTTTCTAAAATTCAAGTATTGAAAAAACAAAAAAAAAAAAAAGTATAATTAATATGATATAAAATTCATTGAATCCTATCATCCATCTGGAATAAAAAAAAAACATGAAAGTTTCATAGGTATGAAATATGGTCAAGGCGTCACAATATGAAATCGCTCAGTTGCATCAATGCTTGACAAGCTTCGTGATAGTTAGGAAGGATTTTCACTCGAAACAGGGTATATAGAAATAGAGTGTGGTGGTTCATATATTTATATATAGATACATAGAAGCGGACATATGAAAGAGCAATGTAGAGGCAGTAGTATAGGTAGCGGTAGAGTCGACCGGTGGGAATTCATACCCTGGACAGGATACACGTGGGAAGCAACCGACGCAAGTATATAAAAGAGGTATGGGTGGGTTCCTACTACTATCGTGTACAGGGAATGAGACGAGATTTATTTTCCGGATCGCTGGAGGTCGTCATTCGAACGGACGGACGCCACTGGAATCCCTTAATGGTGAACTGGTCATTCCCAATGGCAACTCGGCTTCAGTTTCCCTCATGCTCTTCATTCCTTTTCTATTTCATATATGTGCCACTGCTGTTCCATTTTACTCGACTCTTCACTTTACTCCTCTTCTCTTCTCTTCACTTATTCCTTCTTCTGCTTTCCTCTCTCGTGTATATGACATCCAACACTATGAGCTATCACGTACATGTGACTTAAAATTTTAATGTTTTTTTCTTGTAAATTTCAATAGTATCTACAACCAAAACGTTTCTTTTTTCTTAAATCTAAGCTATGCAAAAAATCAAGCAGACAAAAAAAATTTTGAAATTTAAAATTTCAATTTTGAAAATTTTTTCATCAATTCATCGAAAATGACTTTTATAACAGTTATGTATACATTTTTCATCTTAATCTACTTTACGACCAATGGGCGGTTTTTTTTCAGTCCAAAGTCTAAACAATTCTATAAAATTATTTAGCAAAATAAAAATTAAAAAAAAAAAAAAACAAAAATATAATTTTTCAGCTTCCATTGATATTGACACATTCTTTACAATAATTTTAATACCAATCAGAGTAGACTTGACACTTGTTTGCTTCACTAGCCAACGGCTCCTGCAGCAAACCTCTAAAAAAAAAATACCATTTTACATATATGGGAATAAAAATTTATGTTTTTATAATCGAACTATTTTTGACATAAAATTTATCAGCAAAACAATCCAATCTCTTTAAACCTATCAATTAACATTATTTACTTATCCCGTTAGCTCATTTAATTTCTTTGATTCCTATTTATAATAAAAACACCTCACTGTAAAGTTTTAACTGAATAAATAAGTTTCACAACGGCTTTAAAGGGTATAATTTAAAAGTCAAATATTAGTCGTACTGTTTATTGAGTTTAATTAAACATGTATCTTTTAGAGAAGACACTATCAGTAGACTGATGGCAGTAATACATGTAAAGTGGTATAGTGTCTTTAAAATCTACAGGTGGCCAGTTTGATGTTTTCTCTTTCCACTCTGTACAAACTGCACCCTCAGTACAGTTCTCCCTTGATTTACGGTCGACCTCACCTTTCCGAGTTTAAAGTTCAGCGGATAGGTAAACACAGTTGATTTCCGCCCGCAACGCGTTACTACTTGCAACTGGTTATATAAAAGGGGTAACTCGGCTCAGAGCTGAGCTTTGGCAACTCAACGCCAATGGCAATAACCCCGTGACAGCAAAAAAAAAAAAAACAGTCGCAAGACCAACAATGCGAAAATAAATTCAAATAAGTCAATCACCAGATTCACTGTTTTTATTTATATCCGGATGAGAAAACATCCGCAGTGTAATGAAATAAAATATCTGTTTACGATCAACGGTTTATTTTATTTATTTAATATACTTCTAAATAAACATTTTCATATATTTTTCTATAATTCAAATAAAAGTGGTTGTATTGTAAATGGGCTTATATACTTCATTTGAATTTTGTGCTTTGTAAATATGAAATTTGAATAAATTTATTGATATTCATTGTTTTACAAATTGTGCGGATACTAAATTACTGTTATTATTAGAGAAGGATATTGAAAACGGTTAAAGTATCGAAAAAGTAATGCCAATATGAATATATTAGATTTTTTTTTTTTTTTTTTCAAATTTGGAAATTAAAATTTTTCAAATATTTGCTGACGATATTTTTTTTATTAACTATAAAACTAGCAACAGGCAAAATGGTATAGGTCTGAAGTTTACAGAAAATAGGACGAGTTTGTATGCATTATTGTTTCCTTGTATTTTTTGAAAGCATTAACAGGAGGCTTAATAATTTTTTTTTTTCAATTTCGATTCATATTTGAAATTTTAACCCATTGTATGACCCTGATTAAAAACTGAAACCGATTAATTCCGACTGAAAATCTAGTAGATTTAAATCAATTTCAAAAGCGGATCGAAAAGGGGAGCAAAACTAAGAAAGTTCTTATATTTCTTTGAATATTAAAATTCAAAGTTGAGTAAATTAATAAAATATATAAGATCATAGCCATTATACTTTTAAAATCTATATAACATAATTATTATACAATAAAACTATATAATTGTTTGCTAATATAATTTTCTTGTACGAACTAAGAAATTTAACTTGTTTACTCAAGTAATATTAACTTACTAGTATGTTATATAATCTCAGCGTACATATGAGTTGGTTTCAACTTCATTATAATTACTTTCTGATAATGCTTAAGCACAGTTACCGCATTTACGAATATATGTACAGTAAATTTCGTTACAACCGTTAACAAGTTTGAATACTATCAAAATTACATAAGCTCAAAAAATTATTAAATTCAAGCTGATGCATTTTGATGAGTAGTCAAATTGGGTTTTTTTATTTTGTCCATTATTACAAATATTCTTGTACAGAAAAATTTTAACTCTCAAATAATGGTTTGTTGTAGACTACTTGTTATATAATTTTATTCAAATTATGTAGTCACAGCACGTTAATTATATTAAATTGCTTTGATATTATTATGCCGTATATTTTGTCCATTTTAAAACAAATTCAAACTTATCCGCAAACATACATGCAAACATATATATATTTATTATATGAATAAATTATTTATACAAAAACAAATACAGATCCTTGGCTTTACAGGTAAATTTTCGTATACTCAAACTATGTTAGCGTGATTGTTGTTTGAATGTTCGTCGTAGCTATCAACATTGAGAATTCGTGCTTGTAATGAACACCCTCAGGGCTTCTATAAATATAAAATATACATATAGTCATAGATTCAGATATAGATATAGATATTAATATAAATTTAAACGTGCTTTGGTCGTAAATTATTTAGGTTATCAAAGTTTTGTTCTTGATTTGGGTAAAGTAAAATGAGGAATTCAGTTTTTAGTTCTTTTTCAGTTTTGGTTTGTCATTGGGCTTCTGAAAATTAATTATGGTTGGTTTAAAAATATTCCCAACTATGTAACATGGTTGAGTGAGGCGGTGTAAAATAAATCTATGGAATTACTTTATTCTCAGTTATAACAATCGTTTGTATGTGTACATGTGTTCTTGGTTGGCTGTATATTATTCAAAAATTCATTTCAACTTGACAGGCGAGTTACACTTAATGAAATGGTACAAACTGATTAAAGCAACATACTGCACTCTGAATCACATGCACATCGACAGCTATAGAATTTTTATTAGTATTATGATAGCAAATAAGATTCAAATTTTTATATAACTAATATTAATTTATATTCACACTAAACAATTACTAAAGTTGGGTAAAAATGGACTAGTCCAAAATTTCAGTGGAATTTTTTTTTATATACTTTCAAATAATATATTATTTTTGTAACCATTTTTACGTTCAATTTATGATAACTACGAAGTACAAAAAATTAAACTATAACTGTTCGTATTTTTGAATAGTAAGATTATTTATTTGAAAAAATAATATAAATAATATGCATTAAAATTTGTTTACGCAGATGTTCGTGAGAGATGACGATGGTATCTGTCAGCGGAAGCAAAAACTTTGGTAGTATTGAAAAAGCAGAGACTGCAAAACAAGTGGGAATTTTGAACTTTGAAAGTTCTACATACAAGAACAAGGCTTAATGTATTGCTTCTAAACAGTTGAGTAAGTGTAAATTATTTTATTTCTTTGTTTTTAGAGAACCTTATCTCAAAACCTAAAATTTATTTATCTTAAACTATTGATGCGAATAATTCAAATTACACTTTATTTGCCGTTATATGCAGAAACGTTTAATTATTAATAACAAATGAAAATACTTTGAGAGGTCATTATTAATTACTGTATTGAAAGTATTTTTTGTCGATAAAGATCTTGAACGATTATTCAAAAAATATTTTTCTCATTTGACAAAAAAATTTTTCAAAATCATAATAAGACATATATTTATATCTATTATATCAGATCGTTTTCGGAATTTGAGTGTAGGCATTTTTAACAGTTTTCCTATTTTTTTAAAGCCGTTCAAAATATTTTGACTCGGGCTTGATCCAAATTTTCCAAAAAAATAAGTAACAGAATGCTATTATAAAATCTTTACATGATTTTATGTCTCTTAACAAAAATTTTTCCTACGGGCAGTTTATCAAAGGCTAGAATCAAAGATTTTGATTTTTTTACATCAAAAATGAAAATTTAGTTAAAGAATGCTTTCTTTTCGATTTTATTCTCGTTCTTGGTAAAATAATTACACCGATAAAATCAATTTTATCTTGATATTTTTGATAAAACTTATATGTTATACATTAAATCAACTGTTGTCAAAAATAAAACAATGTAGAGTTTACGAAAAAATATGAAAAAGTAAAATGAAGAATAAAAATATGTAAGCTATCTAAAAACACTTAAAGCCGTGCCAACAAAGTCTAACTCAATAACTCAATAAAGTAAAACGTTGATTCTTTATCGGATCTTATCATCTGCTGTAGTAGCAGTAATGTGTGTTTGTGAGCGTCGTTATATATCACTATCCGTCCGTCCGAGATTGACTTTTTGAGCAATACAAGTATAAAAAAGATTGGAGATACACAAGTGCAACGATCTGAGAAACTAGTGCAACGAACTAAAACTTTTCTGGGACTAGAGATGCCGCCGAAGCGTCCTTTTACTTCTTTTATTCCTTCTTCCACTTAGACCCATTCTCCTTTGAAGAGAACCAGGTGCTGCGTCAAGTGACTCTTCTTATAACAAGAACCTTATTCCCAAGGACGCGAACTGATCGTCTCGCAATACAAATCCCGTGTCAATTTTCAAGTACTTTTTCAAACGTATTTCTATTCCTGTCACTTAAAAAACAAAACCAACAACCAAACAGATCCAAGTTATACTTTAATTCTACTTCCTGCTGCATTATCATTCGTTCTTCTTAGAATTTTTTTTTTTTTTTTTTTTACTTTCAAGAGTCCTTGAACAAAAAAAAAATAAACAACAATTAACCCTCATATTTTTTAAGCCCTTTTAAAAGATATTAAACAAACTTTAGAGTACTATCGATCTATCGAAGAGGCCACAGCCGTCAAGTGTCGCAATTTCCACTCACTCTGCAGAAGGCTTCTTCAAAGTTATCAAGATAGTAACGCAATTTATTGCACAATGCGGATTTTATTTTGTAAGCACGCGATTCAAGTAAAAAGTGCGGCACGGTCTTTCTTGAATTTCTACCGTCACTTATTGCGTGTCAACACTGAGTTGTTTTTTTTTTTATTTTTAATACTTTGTCGTCGCGTACTTTATCAGATAGAAGGGGTTTAATTACTAATTTATTCCAGTTTTACACAGAAAAAAATTTATTTTAAACATTATATCGTTATTTTGGATCTTAACTTTTTCATTACTAACAAAAATTACTTTTTGTTCTTCCCGACGGCAGATTTTTTAATTTAAATTATTGATTAATGAAAAAATCTCGGTGACCGCTGGACTCGAACCTGGATCCTTCCGATTCCAAGTCTTTGACGCTATCCACTGCGCTGACCTACGCATGAATTTAAATTATAGATATTTGAATTACGGTGCTCTAAATTACGGTCTCTACTAATTTTATATAGCGGCGGTAAATTCGTCAAATTTAATTTTTATTTTTGGTAATTTGTTTGTTAACAATTCAAAAAACGGAGTAAAGTCAATTTTGAAAGTAGAAATTAATTTAGATATTTTTATAGATTTAATTACGTAAGTTTGTTGATTTAATATAATTGTACTAGAATTATTATAGAATTTGCTCACGTAAAATATATTTACATAAGTTTAAGTAGCATTTAAATCTCTATTAAATTTTATAAGCTTCTTTGCGCCAATTATGGCTTTTTCGACTATTGTATAAAATTTTAATCCGACTTATAAAAGGCATATATTATTAATGAGCAGATAAAATACATTATTAGAGTAGAAAGGGATTCATTTTTTTACAAAAATTATTCATTCAAATTTTTTTAGAATGCGATTTTTTTGACGCCGTGATATCCAACAGAATTTTATGACTTTCGTCGACTATATCTTCCGAAACATGCGTAAAAAAAATTGAAATTTCGTTTACAAAAACCTTAGTTTAAAAATTAATAATAGAAAAATAAGCCGCTATATTCTGCAAAATTATAAATTCCATTCTTTGATGTGCAAACACTGATAATATTCACTTTTAAGCTTCTGAAAAATTTGAATTTTCTTTGCTTCTTAACAAGCCGAGAGATCTTTACTAACCATTACACCTGGGAAATTATAAATTTCAATATTTAACACTAAAAATTTTTGCTATTCCCAAACACAAATACTCTATTCACTGAATCATTAAGAACCCACAAGAGAAATAAAACCAGTCGCTATAAAATAAAAAAATAAGAAAGTGCACTTTGTACAGTAATAATAATAATGAATGATGACATTTGATTTAAGCTGCACACTGTTGTGAACACACTAATAAACAAGAAAACTATTACTATGTAAAAAAAACAATGAGAAGATAAAAATTCTAGCATAAGTTAGTAAAAAAGTTTGAATAAAGTTCATTTTCTTTATTCCGAGATCAACATTAGTCGGGCCACGACGCGTCGGGTAGTACGGAAATTATTTGAAGGAACTGACGAACTCCAAGATTGTCTAAGTCGATCTTTCTACCCACTTTGCGTATTATAATAACGTCGCGAATAAGACATTTCTTTTCGTTCGCGTCCAAAGTCGAGAAATAGAGACAGAACGAGCAAGTGAGACGTGATGGCTTTTTATAAAAAAAGAACCAAAAAGACCAGGGATCTCTTGAATTTACCCTCCCAAAGCATTAAACTTTCTTACTCATCCAGTTCAAGATTTATCTTTTTAAAAACCGCAGAAAAGTATCCTCGAATTATAGAGACTAAAAAAATTTTACATTTTTTTTCAGCTCAAGTTTGTATGAAAATTTGTTACTCTCAGTCTTATGAACAAAGTTCTGACAAAATCATGTTTCCATTTTGAATCGTAATTGCTTTTATAAACATACTTTTTTTTTAATTTTATAAAAAATGGATTTTCTTTTTTTTTTTTTTACGGAACGTTAGAAATTTTAATTGTTTATTAGAAAATTCATCTGACAGTCCAAAAACAAACTATTTCAAAATTTCAGAAAAGACTAGAAAATTTTTGAACATAATAATGTAGACAAGTAAATAAATAAAAGTACTTTTGACAAATATTCTGATCATGTAAAAGTTAAAAAACAAAACTTCTAGACATAAATATATTCACAGCATAGTTTTTTATGCAGCTCAATTTCAAAGTAAAAAATTCATTATTGAAATTATGTCATTATGCAAACATAAGTCGAATCTGTGACTGAAAGTAAGGAATTGTAATTATTCAAATTTCGGTAACTGAAATAATTTATATTAAAGTTACATTGGGAGTATATTCAATCAAATGTAAAATAATACGTTTTCCAAAGCTCAATAATCTCGAAAGATATTTTTTCATTCGTAAATCTCAACATATCGATACTGCCATTCTAATATGTCTATTCCACAAAATTTGACATTTTCACTTTTTTTGAAAAATCGAATCATTGTAACAATGTGCAGCTTATGTAAACATGTTAGAGGTCAAATTGTTTATTTAGTATTTTTAAATAAATATTTTAGTATGTCGTATCCCACACGCAGACTTCTGCGCATTCTAATATGTCGTATCCCACATTCGTATAGGTTTAGTCACACTTAACATTTTTGATTTTAAGTTAGTTATAAAGAACCAATTAACGACATGAGTAAGAAGGTAATGATGCATAATTTTTGACTCTTCTTACAGCATATAATTCAAAATTATTTATTCACTACAAATGCATGTATTGTATGAAAACATGAAAATAAATTTGTAGGTTATACCAATGTAAACATAATACAAATAATTTTTCTTTGCCAACCGTGAAACGTTTTTATCGTCTCCTGAAAACTTTCCCAAATGTGGGATAGGGCATATTAGAATGGCAGTATCGATATATCAAATTTTGAGCGAACTTTTTTTTCTCAATGCATGCCCAGCAGAGCAACACTAATTTTTTTTTAATTTTGAATTTTTTCCAAAATATTGACTTGCATTTAAATAAAATATTCACTATTTACTTAAATATATAAAGCAACAAAATCCATAAAATTCCAAAAAATATAAATATCCGTCATGAAAATTGTTATTAAAAAAATCTCTCATAAATTTATATTATTGTTTAATCGTCGAGATTTTCATTTGAATTCTGCCAAAAACTCATTTTTAAAATCAAATTTTCGTGAGAACATTTTATGAAAAATAATACCCAATTGATTTCTGCTGAATTTATTCTCTTCCTTTGTCTTTTCCCCTCTTCTTATACTCGTAAAAAGCCATTACGTTATCACAATAATCTACATCTCAAAATGGCACTCGCATCTACCCCAGCTATCATTCCAACACCTTTAACCGAGCCCCTAATGTCTCTCGCAGACTTTGTTCTCATTCTCATCCCCCATTCCCGGCTTCCACCCACCGAAGGGTGAGCAGCCCCTTCCCCAGCAAGACCACTAGCAATAGTATGAGCAGAAGCAAGAGCAGTGTAACCGATATTATCGGATCGCAACGCGTGATTGCAATACGAGATGAGTTAGCTCGAATCGATTCGTTAGCTGGTAAACGAGTAGAGCTTCAAACGTATTTTCACCACCTACTTTTTCGTTCATTTTTTTTCACTACATAAAATCACTCGCGTTCACAATTTATCCCTCTATTTATTTTATCTTTTTTTCTATGAATATCAAACGCGTGTCCGAGTGTGATCGATTTCGCAGACTGAATTTCACATTTTATATTTCCGTCAACTTATTTTTACTACCTATTTTTTTTTTTATTCCAACTCTGATACCTCTTTTGCATGCGATTTTATTTTTATATTAAATAAAATAATATTGAAACGAGGATTGACGGCAACGCGGAAGAAAAATATAATCTGATAAAATATTTTAGAGTATAATGACCAAAATAAAATGCCAACAAAATAATTTTTATTTCATTTATCAAAGGATTTATTTACTATTTAAATTAAATGAATGAATAATTTATTGAATTCGTCTGTATATTTATTTTTTATTTATGGCTAGAATCCCGGCAACCACAAGTTGCATTCGTTGTCCTTTCTATAAACCCAAAACTACTAGAGCAACCGGCAGGTCTTTTGCAAATCCCTTTCCACAAGACCCCAATGCCGTATGGTAATTATGGGTAGCAGTACCGCAATCTGCATTCCGTTACCTAATTGTCGTGACACAAGAGGATATGTATGTGTATAGGTATATATATATATATATATATATATATATATATATATGTGTACATGTAGATATATGTGTTTACGGGTCACTGAATACGAGTGAGGATAGGGGGATAAGTGCCGACCGGAAGGACCTACGATATATAGATATAAACTCATCCTGACTGCCGATAACTTACAGTGACTTGCTCACTGACGATATTCTGCGGTGTCAATTAGGATCACACGAATTAATTACATTGAAAAAACTTTGTCTTTGCTAATAACATATATGCCATGCCAAATTACCAAAAAAAAAGTTTATTCAATCTTTGGAATCATATATATATATATATATATATATATATATATATTTTTTTTTTCTGTTGCTCGGTAACAAAATTTGGAACTGTTCCTTTACCAAAAAAATTAAAAATGTCCAGTAAATTTTTTGACAGTACCAAACAATGAGTACACAAAACAAAAATGATTTCTTGAAGCAAGAAAAATTTTGCATTATGAAATAAAAACAAAATCCTTCTTAGAACCATAAAAAAATGTCTTGTCTCAAGAAAATTTTTTCTGACCCAAAGAAAATTTTTGTTTTGAATAGTAAAAGTTTTTCGCGCCAAAAATCCTTTTTTTCTGTGTAATGATAACAGAAAAAATGGTCTGCTAAAAAATTTAATAAAAATATTTTGTGATTATGATCATAATGAAAGCAATGTTCTGTACCAGCTCTACATTGGTATATTATTAATTTAAATGCCTTTGATTCGATCACTCTGGAAATAGATTCAAAGCTTCGATATCCATATTGTACGGGTATTATAGTGCTTTCAACATAACTAAATTTAGAGATAGAGAATTGTATCGATTTATAGACACAAGTACACATACATACACATATATTAAACTTTTGATGAATTATAATATAATCCATGATGATAGCTTAAGTCTTCAGTCCAACGGGACTGACATCCACGACGAAAGGGATAATATAGTGCATTTCCAACACTTCCTGGGTGTGAGGGTGTGATGCCAGTGAATGATGACGCAGCATTTCACTGGTTGTAGTAGCGTAAAGGACATACAGATTCACGTCACGGTTTGCTCACCTTCCAAATATCAAAATCCGCGTTAATACCTTAATGGACAGCAGTACTAAATTGATAGTGGCTCTTGAGATCACTTGACCTGAAGATTAGTAACTAAATAACGAATGTCTTTAACCTCCAAGAATATTCGAAAAATTTTTATAGGGGTAATTTAATATTTTAGTCATTCGTTGGCAAGATTAATGGTAATATAAATTTAATGATAGTAAATGTATGAAAAAAAAAGTAATGGATCTTTAGAGTCTAAGTCCTGGGTTACCTTCTTTCACTTCTGATTCTTTATACACATTTCTTAACTTTATTTCTCTACTTCTCTATATCTTTTCATGGTATAACGAGGTACTTTATAGGATCGACGAGCAGCTATAAACGTTTCCCGCCAGTAGCAGAACGCCTAGAGCTTAAAGCTCGCGGAATTTATACGGTATAACTAGTGGAAGGGCAAAGCGTCTACGAAAATTGAGGCTTCTAGGCGGTGATTCACGTGAGCAGAAATACCGGGGCTTTAACATTTTGAGAATTTGAAATAAAATCAGTAGAAAAAAACTTGACGATGCTAAGAAGGAAAAGTGTCGAAGAGTAAACTCTGAAGAGTGAGAAAGAAAGAGAATAGGTTAAGATAAAAGTCGATTTAGAGTTATCTAATAGAGTAAAGAAGATCTTGGAGGATACTTTTATTTACATATCTAGATTAGCTGGGAATGAAAGCGATTTGAGAAATTGACTTTTCACAAATAATCAACACCTGACTTTTTTATGTTTAATCGTACGATTTCATTTTATAACTTAATGCCGAGGATTTTATTAACTTTTTTTAAATTTAATTAAAATCCAGAGAAAGATAGTTCACGGTAATATTGTAATTCAAAACTCGAGTTCCATTATTATAGATCTTTTAATAAATTATTCATTTAAATATCTACAACGATCAGCACTAAAAAATATTTAAATAAATAAATACTAGTAATGGTTGTTATGTAAATGGTTAATAGACATGAGTTGATATTTAATAATATCCTACATTAACTCAATCAGTAGAAAAAAAAAGTTTAAGGTCCCGAGTCGAAATCTAACTCTCTAAACATGAATTAGTGAAATAAGTGAATATTTACTAATTAATGTTTAGAGAGAAGGCATACTTTGAACCTAAATGAGCATTGAAAACCTACATTGGGCTTTTTAAGACATAATCATTAGTTTGAAATGAATTGACTTACAAAAGCATGAATTAGATCTACATATATCATAAAATGAACTCAGAATTTTTTAAATCGACTCTCTGTTAGCTCCAGGCTGTTTCTAGATCCTATTCCACTCCTAGGTGTCATTAGTTTACTAATGAAATAGCTGGATCGCAGCAATTTTTTACTAGCCTTAGAATTTCAAATTGACTCTGTTAATCTCAGGCTGCCTATGGGACCCAATTCTACCTTGGGTGTCATTAGCCCACTGGAGAGCTGACTGGATCATTTGTATCAATTCCATATTCTGCGAATTTTACAATTTTACTATTTGGTACCATTCCTTGCAAATCTTTTATTCTGTTAAGTTTAGTGCCATTTGCTTCACAATTTATGTCTAGGTCTAATTCATGCCTCCATTCAATAAGATATTTTAGGCCTGACAAATATGATGAAAATAATTTTTAATGTTAATATCCATATATTATAATCATCATTGAGTCTATTTTTAATGCAATTTCATCATCACTGTACAAAATATTTAGATTGAACTCTAGCGTTGATCGATTAAAAATATATTAAAAACAAACTCGGAACCAATTTCCAATTTCGTGTATCAGAGACATTGTTTATTCAATCATCAAGTTAATTTTCATAGATATTGAATTCTGTTTCATAATACTACTTGTTAATCATGAATTAAATATATTCATTTCACAGTAACAGAGCCCTCATAAAAGCTGTGCTTATATACTCAGTTCATTGATCCTCTTCATCAACAGTAATTAACTAAAATGTGTATATTCATAACCGTCAAAAATGATTGGCATTTAAATTACCTCTCATCAGTTGGCTTTAAATCATAAATTTAAAAAAAAATCTCTATCTAACCCGTTATTCAAATCTTCCTAACACATTAATTCACCATAAAAGCTCATCCATCGCGTGTTTGTATCTTAACATCCATTACGGTTTCATAAAATCCTGTAAATAAAATACCGATTAAAGTCGCGTGACTCAAAACCCATTTCGCTGAACATAAAAAAAAATTTCTCATATTTTTTTTTCTCATTTGTTACATCGTTACCTTTTTTATGTGACTTTATCCTTGTGATTGTGGATGTATCGCGCAACGCGTCGAAAGATAAGAAAAGTGTGTAGAAATCTGAAAAAAGTAAATCGCAAGAAAGTTTTTCAGTTTTTAACTTTTTCTCTACAGCGTCTTTAAAACTCTACGATACTATTTTCAGTAGTTTGTGACGCCTCCGCACTAACGCTTCGATGGCGTTGCTGATGCTTTTCTTGATATAGTTAGTATACTTTTTTATTTTTTTCCTTACCTCTGTGTACTACCTGACAATATATATCTATATATGATTATTTTTTCTTTATATTTTATTTTCGTTCATGCTTACATACCAAAGGCTTTTTCAACAAGCGTATGCGAAAGACGAAAAAGTTTCGGGATGACTTTTGCCAATCTCGTATGTCTCTCACGGTCGAGCGGTTCTACCAGAGCACCGTGCGCGTAAGAGAGAGTTCTAGATTATGGCTACGACATCGTCACTTGGTTACACGTGTTCATTTTTATCCTATACCTTAACCTTTTTCTCATAAAAGCACTACATTTACTTTACTTTACTTTACTTTACTTCCTTCCTTCCTTCCTTACTTACTTCTCTGTTAAAATCACTATTCCTTTTTCATTCAACTCAACTCTTGGTACGTCAAATTTACAAAAAAGATAAAAAGTCCGTGGTCGTAATAAAAAATTGTATTCTACCGTATAGGCAGATTTTATATATATATAAATATACATGAGTGATTTAAAAGAAACCGACTGTTCTTTTTTTTATCAATAGTAAAAATAATA
Source organism: Microplitis demolitor (assembly GCF_026212275.2). Classification (NCBI taxonomy): domain Eukaryota; kingdom Metazoa; phylum Arthropoda; class Insecta; order Hymenoptera; family Braconidae; genus Microplitis; species Microplitis demolitor. Next base: position 3,154,786 of record NC_068549.1, on the reverse strand, counting down.
ATAATAACAATTCTGAGGACAGTGGATTAGGGTGTTACAATAATACTCCAATTATTATTTTACGCAACGTTTCGTAGGTTTTATTCCCACTTCTTCAAGTGATCTTTGAAAACAAATACATTAATATGCAATAATAACTATTAAAATTCTTATGTACATTTGGCAATTGAATAACAAACCATAATATGATATATTAACATAGTCGATCTTCGCTAACTGCCTTGTCATTTGTTTTCAAAAAGTATATGACATTGAATATGTCTTTTTACAATTTAATGTCTAAATAAAAATAATTTCAATTTATACAAAAATAATGTTCTAAAAATTAAAAATTTTGAACTCAATTTTAAAAGATCCTGTGAACTAGTTTTTAATATTTTGTCAAATTTTATTTAAAAATGAGAACATGAACCCTCGCTATTAAGATGTTTTTTTTTTACATTCATAGAAAAGTTGACTTGATTCAAGAGAAAAAATCTTGAACCAAGAATTCCATTTTGAAGAAAATGATTTTCTTGAGCCAAAAAAATATTCTTGGGTCAAGTAAATTTCTCTTGGTTCAAAATTTTCGCTCTTGAATCAACTCAACTTTTTTATCAGTGTACAAATGAGAAAAACTTATCCTGTATATAGTTGGATATTTGACTTGCAAACAAAATTTCGGAGCAGAAAAAATGAAAAATATTGAATATTAGGGATGATTTTAAGATTTAAAAAATATTTTTGTGTCATTAGTTTTATTTAAGACAAATCGTGGAAATAACATACAATATAATTCTTATTGACGAAAAATATATGAAATATGAAGATAAATTGAAGGTTTGCTCTCTCTATTTTTATTTTCAATCATGCGATTTATGAAAGAAAAAGGAAGAAAGATTAAAAACCGTAGACAATATATTTTTGATTAAATATCGATTTTTCTTTACATATTCATGGATTTAAATTTTATTAAGATGACTGTTGATGTGAAAACAGAATGAAGGTAACAAATAATAAATGACAAATTGTAAAATGTACATAAAGAAAATATTTCCAATCCAATCGGGAGTTTATTGGAAATAGTGATTAAAATGGCGTCTCGTGGGATGACGCCACCGAGAGATGGCGGTTAGTTCGTGGCAGCCTCGCTGTAGAAAGCTGGATTGTTCGAAATACAGAGTAACTAGTGAGAATGGAATGGAAATGGCACAAAGAAACTGAAGAAACGAGATAAAAGATAGGAAGTAAAAGAAAATTTTAAATATAAAGCAAGTAAAAAGATGAGTAAAATAAAAGAATTGGTCTCTCGTTTGGTCGTTTCGAGCTTGAGGGAGCGCAGATAACACTTTTCACCCGAGGGACGCCCTCAATCTCAGGGCAGATATTGTTCTGTGCTTTCCCGAAAAGCTCAAAAGAACTTTTAAAGAGAATTTTCGGTTTCGCCATTATTTAGTTTTTGCTCACCGCATAAAATAATTGTTAATTATTTTATTTGTCTCAAAGTTTTTATCTATAAATTACAATTTATAAAAGAAATAAATTATAAAAGTATCTAAATAATGAAAAAAAATTTTAAACGATGTTCTATGAAGTTGCAATAAAGTTTGTGTACTTGAAAATCTTGACAATGTAATTACAGTGTAAATGACAAGTTTGTGCACTCTGTACATCAGTCGTTAGATCCCTTATACTGCTTTATATTGCAACACATTTCATATAAATTGCCTTGCGCAAGTGTCACTATAGAAAGGAAGTTACTGTTCAACTTCTAACACACACACATATTCATACATTCACATACTCCTATAACTCAAGAGCTCAAGAATTATGTTCAGAAAAAACATCTAAAAAATTTAGTAACCTCTTCTAAGAAAATTGCATAATCAGAAAACCTTCTCAATACCGAAATAATTTGTCACCAGCACTTTTTTTTCTAATCGAGATAATTAAGTCTAATATGCTACGTCTTCGATTTTTATCCGGTCACAAATTTTTTAGTGAAATTGAAAAATATCTAGCTAAGTTTTGTAACTTTCAAAATTTATCCCAACAATATTTTAAAAAATTATATTGATCATTGCACATGTGCTGAAGGCAAAAAAAAGTAGTTGTAAAAATGACACTGTAAATGTTATGCTCAGTGGTGCAGCAAGGCTTGAGCATTGGAACGAAAATTTATGTTTCCAAAGCTAGAATAAAAGCAGTGTGTGAAATTGTTGAAATATATTAAACTGATACCGAGAGAAAAAGGAAACCAATAGCAGCAAAAGTAACTGACACTCGTAGTGTGGAAAGTTAACACTCGGTAGTGACACACAAGTGTGCACTGAATTCTCGCAGAAATCCTTTATACTCAGTAGTGCACACGAGTACTATCTAAAAGCCCGAAGGCATCATGCTAATGATACTGGTTGTTGCAAATAATACAAAAGAGAATATTATTTCAAAAGCCAGCTTCCAATAATCCAGTGGAATCGAAAGCTCAACAGTTAAATAAAAAAATCGTTGTAAAATTTATTTAATGAAACTGCTGCAATCCACGATTCCAGAAACCAATAATTTCCAATCTCTGTAATTCGAATCCCCCTGTCATAAATTTATTTCTATTATATACGACAAAGGGGAATTCTAGTATGTAAAGATGGTAGTGATTATTAAATCGACTTAACCATATTGAAACGAACACACACACACAGATCCGCTGACAGTAGAGATTAGAGAATTACTGCAGACCAATAACCGTTAAAGAGAACGACCGTTGGTAGTAGTAGAGCAGTGATGTTACCTACTAGAACCACACTACCACACACTAGTTATTAGGTACTGGGTACTGATACTGGGTACCAAGTACTAGGTCCTACCACTCCGGCAAGCTAGACAATATGGACGATATAGTCTAAATAGTATGATATTAAACACTGGCATTGGGTGACTAGCCGCGACCACGGACGTAAGCACACCGAGTTTGGCTTCAGCCTATATTCTATATTCTGGTTTATTCTATATTATGTTTCTGCTATAGCCGGTAGACCAGGTTGTCATGATCCTTCTCATGAACATGGTTACGTGAAACCAGAACAGTAGATTAAAGCGACGGAGATTTGCATTGTGGTTTATCGAAAAGTGGTTAAACTATTTTTTAATGTCTAAGTTTAAGTCGGATGAACCATCGGATATTTAATATTCGATAGGAATGCGAGTTATGTAGGTTATGTATTACCAATACATAGACGTGGACTTGGATGTGAATCTGATATCAGCTAAGGTCGATTGTCAATCATAATCAATTGCTAAGCCATAGATAATATGAGATTGGAATAGTTATTACCTTATTAGTCATTATATCAGAAGTTAAGTTGGATTATCCTTGAATTAGTGTTTACAAGTTTGAGTAGTAGTTTCAGTATAACAAGTTTCAGAAGTAACTTTTTAACTCGGGAAATGGAATACGATCTAATCTTGGGAGATTTCTGTTATCAGAGAAACTGACAAAAATTATGCATAACTTTAAATTACAAGAGTACTTTTGATGAAACTGTAAAGAGATAAATGTGGGAAGGAGTGTATCGATTGGAGATTAACGGTTACTGGTGTATATAAGGTCACGTAGTCTGAAAGTGTTTAGACTCGATCGAAGAACCGGATTATCACGTTATCTCGTGATGGGATGACAGTTTCTAGGATGGCTGCAGAGGTGTGAAAAAGAGGCTGGCTGGCTGGCAGCACTAAAGCCAACTCGAGTGGGTACTTTAAAGTCTCGAGCACTTTGCTCTGAAGATGTAGAAGTAGCTTCCGGTTGCGAATGTAGTTATTTCGCAAAGCAATCACCTCGTGTATTGGGGAGAGAATCTATTGAAGATGGTTCAGATAATTTTATGAGGGTGAGGCCAAAAGTGTTCTCGAGGATTTTATAGATTTTTAGCTCTGTAAATATTATATTTATGAATTTTTCTTATAATTCATCAATTATCATTATTCCGCTTTCATTTTTTTTTTTTCCTTAAAAGCGAAAGGAGTTTTTTCTAAAATTGCGCGACTTATTATTTCATGTCTTCGGTTTAAAAATTATGTACCTGAGGATCGTAACGTTTTTCACGAAACAAAAATACATGTATTTGCTGCATTGCATGTTTTTGCAAAAACGAATTGAAAAGAAGAAAATTTAGATCTTGATTTTTTAAATGTTTCGTACGTCAGCCGAAAATTGTACCCACCCCCAATTATCCCTTACGTCACTTTTCAGCAGCCGAATCATAAATTTTTTCATTTCGTTGGGCGAAAAACGTTCCGATTTTTATGTACATAAAAAATTGACGAATTTACAGAAGAGTTTTTGCCATAAAATGTGCAATCTGAAATTCGAAAATTATTTGCGGTGTGTGTTCGTAATTAGTGATGATATTCGCTAGAATTTGTTAGTAATTATTCTGATGAATAATCTATTACTGATATAAATCACGTGATTAAGCATTACTTTCGCGAAATTTACTGTAATATCATTGATCAGCAATTTACATACCGAATAAAAAAAAAATAATTGAAATAAATGAATAGAAAAATTAGCGTCTGGTTTATTTTGAGCCAACAAATCAATATCGCGACGGGCGGCTGTTCAAACACCGACTCGATTATTCTGGAAAAATTTCATAAAAAAACAAGTCGGTTTAATAAAACAGGCTGTAATTATTATGTATTCCAAGTTATGAAAATATCTTTTAAAAGTAACCAAGCACTTGATCCGCAAAAATAATCCCGATTGATTGGAAATCAAAACACGGCGCAGAATTCTCTAACAAGCTTAGCTTTTATCACAACCATTTTTAACGATACTTTCTCACTTGCACCTATTGATTGTGTAAAACCTGGCGATGCTTTCAGTAGAAGCTGAGCTCTTTCCGTCTTCTCAGCTCTTCTGCAGACCCAGGACTCTAACTTGAGACCGGCAGCTCCCAAACCACAAGACGAAACTTTCCAATAATGTAAAAGTAGTTAGTAATTTTTATAACAGCATACACAACTTACTGGCCTCGCTTTAACTATCACCAGACTTTTCAATTTAGCACCCTATACCTAAAATGTCTCCTCGTATTAATAAATACTATCACCAGCGACAAACTTTTCCAATCGAAGCTCCAATAATGTTAGCTGCTTAAACTTAAATCCATTACTGCTATCTATTCAAAACTCGACTACTCAATGCCATAAACAGAAATAAATAAAAAATAAAAAAGTCTGGTGAAAAAATGCGGGAGCACGTAAAAAAAGATCTCATAACATAGATCACTGAACATATCGACCGTCTATTTGAACATTGAACTCTCGTACATCAAGCTTATCACATGTTGATCATGAATACTTCTTATGTATGTCAGATATTTTTCCCTCCATTTTCATACATATATATATTTTTTTTTATATTTTTATCTCGCGAATTTACACTGAGCACATCTCTATCGATAGTGATTGCCAGCCGACCCGTTTGTGGTGTGCTTTTTTTTTCGCTCTCTTCTTTCTATTTGCTGTCCCGATCTCCGTCAATCCTTTTTTATTTTAGGGTTTTAGAGAAAATTGAAGTGAACGGGCTTTTCTAACAAAAGGTGACAGAGAAAAGAGATGAAAGTGGACGGAAAAAGTGTATTTTCTTTTAGTCGTCCGATGGGTGCTAGTGGGATAGATGGAAGAAAGAATCGGATAAATAAAAAAAAGAAAAGTGTATTAGAAAAATGTGATCACTTGGCATATATGTAAACATATATTATATATAGGTATATCTATGTGGAAAGAGAGCGAGAGAGAGAGGTGAACATAGGAGACATTGAATTGCTGCTACATAAAATTTGTACATACCGATCTGGAAAATATATAAAGAGTAAGGAATTTAAGTGGAGTGTTTGAAGTACGTAGTATGGAAAAACCGCTCGACCGTAGTGGTTTCCAAGTGTATCGAAATGTGGTTGGGGTGAATGCGGTCAGATGTGTCGATGCGCCGGTGAATAAGATAAAAAATATAAAATAAAAATCCAACTGATGGAGAAGGACTATTTGAAAGCTATCGATAGATACGATGGCATTATTGAATCCCAGTGGGTTTGTGATTGAAAAATTACTCCGCGCTATCACTTTTATCGTTTATTCAGTCTATCCTGAAATATCATCCACGGATGGATTCATAAATTGACCTACATTCACTTTTTGCAATTATTTGTGAAATTGTATTCCGGCGTAATTGAACGTAAATATTCGTCATGAAGTGGATGATAACGAGATTAAATTACATGCTTAAAGTATTTTTCACCTTTCGCGAAAACTCATTTTTTTATTTAAAAAAAAAAAAAAAAAAAAAAAAAAAAAAAATATTATTCTTTAAAAATATGTTTTGACTGAATTAGATGCATTCTGCTGATAAAATTCTGGGGGCTGCAGTTAAAGTTTACTTTTTACGATAAAAATCGTTTTTTAAATCGTTATTAAAATAAATTACCACTGATAATTATAATATGTGAAATTTAAAAAAAAGACAGCTTGCATTTTTTTCGTTCATAAGTTACAAATATTATTATTAGGTCTATATAATTTTTAGTGAAAAAATTTAACTCATTTGTAAATTAATACCACCGTAGTCAAAAGTTTTTCGTTCATTAAAAAAAAAATTCGTAGCCCAGGCAGTTAAGTTTTAAAAAAAATTGATTATTAAATTCTTTGATTTAATTAAACAAATCTTAATAATTGGTACTCTATTAGAATCAAATATCACTTAGATACGAAGTTAAAATTTTTCAGTCATCATAGTGGAAGGGGGTGAAATGGGTCCCCCAAATGTAAGGAGCCCATTTCGCGCCAAAATCGTTCGAGGCACTCGAAATTTTAAGGTGTCCCTACCCCTATGAGGGGAAAGTGGGGTAAAATGGGCTGACATTTATATTACATATAAGCCATCATTACTTAAGGGGCTCATTCCCCCCCCCCCCCCCCCATTCCCCTACATCTTTTTGGTCTTGCAATTTTATCCCGGCTCTTTTTGAAATTTACTAAAATCATTCATTTTCATCAATAAATTCTAATAGTTATGAAAATTAAAGTGTAACCTTTTTCCACGTGTTTTTCTGTATCGCAGCACATTTTGTCGAGAAAAGTATTTCAATAACAAAAAATATAATTATCCGTTACGGTGCTCATAATACTGAGCTGAAAAAATCAATGACTAATAAGTAAACTGAAGGGCTAAAGAATTTTCAACTACGACATTACTGCCTGATTTTTTTTCTTAATGTTTATCCTCTTTCTTAAAATGAATCAGTGAAAAGTGCCCCAATTAGTGAATATTCATTGCATAAATAGTCCCAAGGATGTCACTGATTCGATCATCATATACATGGGGCTGATTCGCAGCGAATATTCATTTTCAAAGAGCTCATTGTTATCGTTAATGAGATAATAATATAAAAGCTGATTAGGTTACTATAAGAGCATGCACTTGAAAATACTTGATAATTCTTTGAAAGCTTCTTACAATTTATTATTACCTTACTTTTCTCTGTAATGATATAATATCGTTTTTTAAAACATTTAATACACTTGAAATAGTATTATCTGTTTATAGACTAGAAGCTTTAAATTGTTCTGCACCCAATTATTTTACCAGCAAGCTGTTTTTCAATAGACTTAATAAATCAAGGCAAAGGAATTATACGAAAGCTCATAACAACTCCTTGAAATTTTATATTTCTTGTACCGTGAGACTCCAATGACATAATAATTCATTAACCTAGATGCGATAGTTAATTGTTTCGAAAACCTGAAATTCCGAACCAATAGCTTTCCCAATAGTCCATTGAATAGCAATTAGTGAATTAGGTTCACCGAATCAAGAAATTCCAACACTATTTCAAAATATCCTACTTCAAAGGAATCATTTAATCAGACGAATCCCCTGTGTCAAACAAAGGTGAACATCCCCAAGGATATTCATAGGTTTTAGTGTCATGGGCGTTGGTAAATGGGAACATATCACCAGGGGATAGTATGTGGCCAGCGTACGTCTAGGTCATAGGGGACTTAGAAGTAGTACAGCTAACCCTCTGATATGTTAACGACGTTACGATGCGCACACATCGAGACATCAGGACTAGTCTGCAGGACAAATAGAGAAGGTGGTAAAGGATGAGTATTCCAACGTTAGCATACTCAGCAGAATAGTGTCAGAATCCTTTACATATATCGACCATACAGATGCTCGCATTTCTCACTAAGATATTCCGTTTGCAAATGAGACTAGCAGCTCACTGGGAATAGCTAGTCAAACGCATTAACAATTAAAATTAATGTATCGATCACATAATCACTCATAATTCCACACAAAAGCATCAGCTATTCGAAAAGTAATCCCACAGTGGTTTATTTATTTCGTAATACCTTATGTGCTGTACTACACAGGAGCTGATCTCACACCAGATAGAACCAGGTCCCTATGCATGGATGTATTTTCAAGCCAATGAATCACACGGCTGCCAACAAACAACATTGCACCCCTGTCACTACTCTGTAACTGGCGATTCCTCCCAGTTCTACCAACAACACAGCTAGGATTGTCTGGGTACAACATCAGTAGCAACATTCGCCGTTGTTGAGACACTGCGGAAATGCTTGTGTGTCACAAAGCCCTACTACCCAGCCGCGCATGGTTAATCAATGCTAATATTTAGCTATCATCCCTCTATATCTACGAGGTATGGACCACGCGTAAACTATCCTCCCTCTGATAAACGTTACCATGCTGTTATCGTTACATACCATCGCATTTCTCACTACAAGCGAGAGTATGCAATAGGCACACACAAAATCCTTAACCCCGAGGTTTAATTTCCTCAATTGGTGTCTATGTTTGCGAATCGTCTACGTCTCATGAGCTTCAATACAAGCACATGCGCCAAAATCTACGAGGTTACCGAGGGGTTTTAATGCGAGCAGAAACAGTGGGGATGATGTGGCTGTTTAGATATTATTTAGCAGTAAATCGCGAGTAGCTGAAGGATTTAATCACAAGGGGTGGCTCTGGTAATGCTGACGCAACAAACATGCTAAAGGCGGATCCATTTTACTGGTGTTCTGATGCTGATGCTGCTACTGCTGCTGCTGGTGATGCTGCTGCAGTGGATGATAGAATATGCTAAAATGCCCTTTTATCTTTCGCTGCAACTACCAAAACGGTTTACTCTTTTTTTTATATTTTATCTCTGTAGCTGTAGTTGTAGATGTAATTGTAGCAAGTAATGCCATTTCCTAAGGACATGGAGCTACTTTCAGAGGATATCCCTTAGCCGGATTCAAATTACAGGACAAAACACTTAATTCGGATCAAATCCAAGACGTGAAATGAGGTTAAGCTTTGCATCTCTTGTAACTTAACTTATATACCTATCTAGATACGCTAGAAGACTGCTCGGCCATTTAACAAGATGGCTGTTATAATTGAAGTGACTGGAAGTTTAAATTTGTTTATGATATTTTCTCCAGTCATAAGAAAATAAGCAGGTCGATTGCAATGAATAAAATCTATTTATGCTTTGTAATTTAATTAATGAGACTTTATACCTCTTCTTTAACTTTAATTGAATAACTTCATCAATTTTGAGGAAGATGTATTTTCATTTACCAAACTAAAAATACTATTGAAATCTAAGATGGATATCATACAAATGTAATAATTAATCAAACCGAGCCAGAAACTGTGACCCAAAATCCGTCATTAGATCTCTAGCAGATGAAATTGATCCGAACATATCCTTATCCCATTGTGGCGCTATACCAAAACTGTAACTACTGCAGGGGACACAGACTACTAGGTCGTTTTAAATGAAATGGAGGAGCACAAATGTCGTTCGATACCTTGTATCGGATATCGAATGTACTCTACCGCATACAACACATTCCGTATAACGTTCAAGGAGCACACTTGGATCCAATGCAGTCTATTTACCCACTGTGCCATCCACTTACGTATAATATATTCGACACGGACATTTGAATAATCGTGTAACGCATCTGAGAAACTTGCCTTACCTTTTTATTTTAACTCACTCTTTTCTAGCTCTGCCTCTATCTCTACCTCTTGCTCCTGTTCGCAGTTTTTTCTTACTCTGTGTGATGGCAACACCTTCAATAGGTGGAAGGTAGAAGGTAGAAGACAGAATACAGAAGGAGCTAACCTCTATCTAACTGTTCTTATCGTACATGAGCACAAGAGGGCCCTCTGCAAGGGATGATGTCGATTTAAAATTCTAATGCCCATGCAACTTTGTTCTTTGCCACATAGATTGCCGCACAGTGGCATTTGAAAATGGGTTAGTGTATTTCCTTCTTTCATTCTCCATTATATACATACACATATATACATATATACATAGCTAGGATCTATTCCAAGGTGTGGTATTACTGGAGGCTTTTCTTTTTCAGATATTCTTATACTTATACTCATTTTCAAGACGCTTTGCAGTAAAATTTTTTTTATTATTATTATTATGATTTTTTGTCTTTATGCTCTAGTCTGCGTTTGTTCCTTTTATTCTCCACTACTGCTACTGAGGCTTTTGGTAAAAAACACCAAAGAAATTTTAAATAAGTACACTTATATATATTTCAATGATATGCAAACACAATTTCTATATCATGTCTTTTTTATATTTATAATGTTCAGAAAGATTTTTTTCCAGAAAAAAAAAATCTATTTTTCTGTAGTTAGAGGTATAATTTTTTAAATTTTGAATTTCGCTCCGAAAACGATCGTGCTCTGGATACTCTATTGTGTCCCATCCTTCCGTACATCGATGTAACATAAAATTTTCAAATTGATAATAGTTTTCAATACTACACAAAAAAATAAGAGATATTATGGCAAATTTTTTAAAAATCGCGGCTTGAAACTCATTACGACACTTCAACTTCCGGTAGAAATCTACCAAAATATATACATATATTTATGGTTACTAATTAATCAAAATAAAAATGAATCTGAAACAGAATAAAATATAAATAATAAGTGGAGAAAAATAAAGTCAAAATGTTGAATAAAAATGAAAACAAACAAAAATAGGTCGGTTTGGGTACAGTATAAAAGGACAAGTTTAGTTAAAGAGCAAAGTGAGAGGGAAGCGAAGAGCAAGAAACCCAAGAGCAAGTGAATGTAATTGGCTTGAGCTAACGCTATCTTGCCAGTCAAGCAGTTTCTCAGCTCACTCGCTATCAGCACGAATATAAATTCCACCTTCCTCTTGCAAGTTTCATTTTATTTTTTCCGTCCCACCTACTGCAACTCTCTTACTTGCTTGCTTTCTTTCTTTATTGCATTATTTCTCTCCTTTTCATTCACTTGTACGCTCCACTGTTCTTGCACACCTCAAACCCGCTTCGTTTCACCCGGTCTACGTGAAAATTAATGACATTAATTTGTTTTAAGTACACTCCTAACCGGCCCTTATACCCACACTTCTCAATTCAAAATAAACATAATGAAAAAATCATAATAAAAATAATAATAATAATAATAATAATAATAATGAGGAAAAAATAATATTCTTTACTTGCAACTATCGACGCTTTTAATTTTTTCAGTGGCCAGATTTTTTTTCAAAATTACTTAAAAAATATTCATTTGAGTATATATATATATATATATATATATATATATATATATATATATATATATATAATTTGAAAAATTAATTTTTTTTTTGATTTTCAATAATTGATTAAAGCAAAGTATTTATTTCAATAAATTGTCTCAGATTTATCATGTATGTCATATATCTCATGTCTCATGTATCACTTATAGACTATATAATTTTAATTCAGAAAAAAAAACATTGGTAAATTTGAAATCACAGAACCTGAATACCTTTGTCCTGTCGTTTGATTAGGCGAATGGAAAAGAATTAATTGTCACGTATAAATATAGCGGACATTATTAGCTTGATAGAGCAAAGTTACTCAGGTTGACGGTATGTCAAAATAACTTAAGAACTTGAATCTTCAATTCAGCACGAAGTGACTAAAAGGCTAGTAAGTTGAAAACTAGTTCTCAAAGGCTTGTGGATTCCATTTAGCTTGAAATTTGCTGTCTTTTCATAAGTACGGTAATCCTTGATGGTTTTGCATTGAAGGACACTATTCGATAAAATATATCAAGTAAAAATTCTATAAAGTTGACCAATATATATGAGCAAGTATTTAACAATATGAGGTATCCGAAATTTTAGTGAAAGAAATTTATTTAAAAAACATTTTTTTTTTGAGGCCATCCCATTCTGCCTAAAAAATAAAAGAGAAGAAGAATGTATTCATGTGAATTTAAAAACTTATTTTTTTCAAAAATAATTCAAAAAGTAGAAGATTTAGTTAATCCAAAATCTAAAAGCTTCAACTTTTTGACATCCTCATTTTGCTCGCTCTCTGGATGTCAATAAAAAAAAAAACCATTTATTAAAAATTTTTTTAAATTAACACTATTCTCGAAATTTATTAACTTGAATATTTTTGAAATTGTATAATCCCGTAAAATATTAAAATAATGTCGTAATTTATAATAAATTTATTAAAATATTCAAGGTCTTAATTCTAATGAAGATTTTTTTAAAATTCAATTTGAATAGTCGTTAGTAAAAAAAAAATCTGAAGTTTTTGCTTTTACATTATCCTATTTTTTTTTTTTTAAGGTTTCCTATTATTGACAAAACAAAATATCTTTTTTGAAACAAAGAAAAAATATATACACGCTTGTATTTATTTATTGCAGGGATTCGTTTATTCATGACTACCTGATGCACATCAATTTAAAATGTCGTACACTGATATATATTTACTGCATTATATATACATTATACGTACGTAGTCTTCTTCAACCCCTTGTTCTTCTTTTTTACTTAACTTTTTTTTGCCCTCAAACCTTTCTTCAGTCGTCTCTTACACTTTTTCTCAACTGCCACGAAATATTGTCATTCTTACTCTCAAAGTAAACCGCTACACTATTTTTCCTCGAGCTATGGACAAAAAGATAACCAAAAAAATATAAAAATATAAGAAAAAAAGAAACGAAATGGAATAAAATGAAATGAAGAAAAAATATGGATAACAATTGCACAGAATAACTTACATGCAAAGCGAGTAAAAAAAAAAAAATTCAATTTGTGTTTACAAAGGCAAATTTTTTTTTTTTTTTTAATTTTTTTCATATTTTTCATTAATACAGCGCGGAAAAATGAGTACAATATAAATAAATATATGTGAAAAAAAAAAAAAAAAATATATATATATATATATATATATATATATATATATATGTATAGAGTAATAGAATGTAAAATAGAAGAAAAAAAAAAAAGAGTAAAAATAAAAAAAAATGAAAAAGTGTAAGAAGACAAAGAACAGAAAGGATGCTTTGACAAAATCGAATGAGATATAAATTTATGTGAGAGCGAATTTTAATCATAAGCGACATCACACCCTGGAATTGTTCAATTTGGATTGTCGCCAGCATCGACATTAGTCTTTGGCCTCGCTCCGGTTATTGAGGCGTGTAATTCCGCAGCTCATCTCAAGCCCCAGATACTGGGATAATCGAAAATATTTTTATTTTAAACTTTTTTTGCTCCATTTTAATCACAACAAATATATATGTATCTTAATTTTTTCACTCATTTCATCCTTTTATTATTTTAATTTATCAATCAATTAGTTTCCTTTATTGCTTTTATTTGTTATTCCACTTTCTGTGTTACTCGTTAACAGATGACAATAATAATTATAATTAAATGGAAAATATTAAATGTTATTTCATTCGACTCCGGTTCTATTGTGTATTTTTTTAATTATTTATATTAATTCGATTTACTCGGTTTATTGTTTGTTTGTATTTTTTCTTTCTGCAAATTATTCATTGACATTTAAACATTTTATGTTCAACAAAAAAATACGAAAAATAAAATAGGGTGACACACAATAGCGCTGCCAAAAAAAAATTTGTCAAAAAAAAAAAAATGTTTTATTTTCAAATTTTTATTTTTACGCGCACTTTTAATTTTAAAAGTGATATAAAATAGGGGGAGGGGGAGCAGACGCAAAATTTTGAGGAAAAAACAAATTTTTTTGCTCCATAAAATTGTAAATTTTTTTGAAAATTTAAAATTGTGAAGCAAAACTAGTATCCGAAGCAAATTAATGTGGAACTGAAGTTACCCGACTTCTAATAAATTTTGGAATTTTTTAGAAACGATAAATTATAAAAAAAAAAAAAAAAAAAAAAAAAAAAAATAGTTTATAAAATTGCAGCTGTAGTTTTTTTTATTTTCTACATGTCCATATTTTTTTTTTTTTTTTTTTTTTTTTTTTTTTGTTGAAAATAAAACCCGAAAATTTTGAATTCTCTTTTTAAGTCAGGATCATAAATTAAAGCAGTTGAAAAATTTCGTGTGAAAATATTTTCCTTTTTAAATATCAGACTCATTGGAGGTTTTTTAGCCATGCAAAATTTAATCTCGACTAGTAATTAAACAGCAAAAAAAAATTTTTTATAGTACGTCATAGTAACCCATAAATTTTTTTTTTTTTCATCAAAATTACCGAAATATAATCACGGGTTTGTTAAAAATAGATGAAAATAAAATATAATTGAACTATTCCATTAACCTCGCCGTTCCCCGATCTCGTTTAAAAATATTTTTTTTTCACTGGGATAAAAGTGATAAATTTTTTTTGTAACATAACTTTGAACTTTTGCCGTCCAATACGTCGTTAAATTAAATATTAATTAAATAGAGTCGAATTTATAATTTTATAAGCAATCAGTATCGAAGTAAATTACAATAATTAAATTATCGATACTAAATATCAGCAATCAATAAAATCCAGTAAATAGTCTCCCAGAATAAATAATTCATTGAAGTTTCTATAAAAATCCATTATATATAAAAGTAACAAAAAAAGTAAAATAGAAATAAAAATGAATAAAATAAAAATAAAAGAAAAAAAAAATTGATAAAAATGAAATGACATTATTTTATACAATTTCTTATACTTATCTCGAGTTTTCTAGTCTCGAACTCTGAAAATCCTCAAATAAATATGACGATTTTCTCTCGCTTTTCCATCCCACATTTTTTTCCGACACGTACATATACATCGCGGCGTGTATTCTCCCGCGATGTGGCTCAGGCGCGTGGTGAAATCGAAATGGAAAGTGGTTTTAGGATCGACATTGACTATAAATGCGTGTAAGGATAGAATGCCGACGTAATACAAAAGAAGTACTACTATTTCTATATCTATACATATGTATGTCTATAGATAAAAAAAAACGTACGTATGTCGGCATTGAGAAATAAAAAGGATAAGGTATAAAAATAATAATACTCGACATATATGTATTGATGTAGTATGTAGAGGATGTACGTGAGAATCTGACGATCCCGGGTAACGTTTGCATTGGTATTCAATAGATGTGATTGGACTGTGGACTTTTCACGGTAAAAAATATAAAAATAAAAATGAAAAATATAAAAAAAAAACTAAATAACCTTCATGGGTATATTTCAACCAGCACTGAAGAGAGACGTATAAAAATCTTTTAAAAAACCTGCGGCAACTCATGAAAAATCTAGAGTTTATCAAGACTATATGAGACCTTCTTTTTTTTTATTTAATAAAAATAAAATTTATAATATTCGATATGCATTTAGGAGACTCCGGGGCAAAATGAAACATTTGAAACCGTTTGAGAAAATTTTTTTTTTAATTTCGATACTAAATCGAAAAATTTTATTTTTATATTGGATTTCTCCATATTTTTCTGTACTGAGACTTTTGAAAAAAATTATAAAGCAATTTCAGTATTTTTCCGTTTTTTTATAATTTCAAAAAAATGTGAAAATAAAATAATAATCACTGATGCTGATAAATTGTTTGATAAAAAATATTTCTACAAATATATAAATGTTTACATGTCATCTATGCAGACGAATAGATTATTTTTTTTTTTTCTGTTTGAACGTCGAAAACGCGAAATTGCACTTTGCCCGTGATACGATCATAGGATTCGAGAATTTTGTTCGAGGAATTCCAATTAGTGGCATACGGTCGCGAAATAGAAGAGCCGAATATATATTCGCATGTATATATAATCTGAAAATCTATTTTATTAAAGCACGTTAATTTTATCCGCTTTGAATATTCATTTCAAATATCTGATTGATTTTACAAAACGTCTGTCAAAAAATTCGACTTTATTAAAAATATAAAACGGACATCATGACTTTACAACTTCTATTATGGTCATACTGGAAATTACCCTATGCGATTAAATAAATTTGAGCTCGCGGCTGATTTAACTTCGACTAAAACCACTTGATAAATTTAAAATTAATAAATATGTAGTGAAAAAATCAATATATATATATATATATATATTTTTTTTTATTTAATGTAACAATTGACTAAATGACAATTAAAGTAACCATTAAATTTATTTATTAACTAATTAATAAATAAATAATAAAATTTAATTTCTTGGATATTAAGTAAAAGTCTTATAAGGAATAATAAAATTTTTATTAACCATAACGATTGTAATTATAATAAATTAATAATAATGAGGAAAGTTAAAATAACTTTTTTAAAATTAAACGGAGAAAGTACCGCAAATCCTTGGGGCGGAGTTCCTTCACTTGGCTGTGGCTTGAAAGGTACTCTAACATCTGCTGTAATCGTGAATTATTTTTTCTTATTTTATTATTTTTTATTCCACCTTTTCTCTTAATTCTATACCCCAGCACTTCATTCATACGACCGTTAAAGTGAATAAATAGTAAATTGTATTTATTTATTTATTCAAATTTTTTCCAACCACTCTCTCAACATATTTATTTTAAAATAAATAAATCTCAAGTGTTTTAAAGTTTTTCATGCCTCGGCATTTAAGGCATTAGGCGAAAAACTTTTTCTATTAATATATAATTGCTTAACTATTAACTGAATACTCTGTTGTAGAGAAGGAAATTTTAATTTTTAAGGCGACTGAGAGAACTTTTTTTTTTTTTTTTTTTTTTTTTTTTTTTTTATTATTTATAAATTTTCAATAGCCAAGAGTTTAAATTAATTATACCAAGCGCTGAAGTACAATTTGTAAGCTATAAAGAGACTGGGGCAGGATGGGGTGAAATAAAAATAAAAAATATTTTTTATTTTATCGTTAAGTTTTTTGTAAAATTTACAAAGACTTCAAGTTTTCGTGCGATACGAAGTACCTGGAGACCAACAGACCTCAAAAAGTTACCAAAGAAATAAATTTTATTTTTATCAAGAATTTTCTTATTTACATTGCGATTATTGTGATTTTTTTAGCCATAAAAAGTACTCGGGCTATGACGAAGCATCTTAAAGATTGACGAAAATAAAAAAATGACTTTTTTTACTAAAAATAATGACAATTTTCACGGAAAGAAATGATCAGGTGAAACTACTCTGAAAATGTATCAGTGAAGAGTACTGCAAATCGATGAATACCCACTGAGATACTGGAATCAGTTTCAAGTATATCGCTGATTGAATCAGAGGCATAATCGGGATTATTTGTGGAGTGAATATTCACTGATTGGAGTACTTTTCACTGATCAATTTTACAAGAGTCGGGATTGGTGATTGCTGTTGACTACTGATTAAAATTCGACATGGTTAATGATGTGTCAGTTGTGATAACTGGTAAAAAATCGGCTGATTATTTATGAAAGTGGTTAGTAAACCAGACGAAATTATAACGGCAATAGATTTTTAGTCAGTAACTGCAAAAATTGACTGTAATGATCATCATAATCAATGTAATCATCAATAGTCACTATCGATATTTTTTGTAGCATTACACTGAAAAAAATAATCGGTAGCAGCTACCTATTGGCAATCAGTAGCCACTAACGATTATTTTTCGGTAGCCGCTACCAGTTATTTCAGTAGCAGTTACCTAATTTTTGGTAGCAGCTACCGATTAATTTTCGATAACGACTACTGATTATTTTGGTAATTGGTACAGATTATTTCGCTAGCCATTACTGATTGGAATCAGTATCAGCTACCGGAAAAAATCCGTAGCTGCTACCGAAAAATAATCGGTAGTAGCTACTGAAAAATAATCAGCAGTAGCTATCGTAAAATACACGGTAGCAGCTACCGAAAAATAATGGGTAGTAGCTACCGAAAAATAATCGGTAGTGGTTACCGATTGCCCTAAGGTAGCTGCTACCAATTATTTTTTTCAGTGTAGAGATTTATCATATAAAATTCAAAGAAAATATCGGTAACTAAATACAAATAAAAAATTTTTTAAATAAAATAAAATTTTTGAATACATTTGTTTAGGTGTCTTACTGTGCTTCTACTTAATTTATGTATATATATATATATATATATATATATATATATATATATATATATATATATGTGTGTGTGTGTGTGTTTGTGTGTGTGTGTGTGTGTTAATAATATTAATATGTTGGCATACAAATATATATAGTTATAGATATAGATATATATGAAAGTTAGAGCATGTAGAATATGGGGTTTATTGCACATGGCGCGCGTGGATGCGCGAAAGTAAGTTTCTGTTACCTCATGGGTATGATAACGACGCAATATTAACTGAATTAGCGAGAATATAAAGCCCACTTGCGGTTTAATCCCAACCACTTCGTGAAACGAATGGCGTAAAATTGCTGCCTCTATTTTCCCAAGGTGTCACAAAGGCAAATTTAACTTTACACTCATGTATATAAATATATTTATTTACTAAACGTATACATACATTTATCCTCCTATAAATTTAGCCTAAATTAAATGGTAAAAAATTCTTGGGATTAAATTTAATAATTTGAATTTTCATTTTAAATTTAAATACTGACACCGCGAAAACTTTTGGTCTCCGCTTTAGCCGGATTGTATCTCTTATAACTTTTTAGTATCCGTTATCGCTTATGAGACACTCGAGATCGCTGGGATGTCCGTCTAAAGATTTCAACAAAAGTTTAATGATTTTCAAACTACCGTGTTCACAATAATCGGTTGAGTACTTTATCGTTTATTACAAAATTAATTGCAGAAAATTTTCTAAACTCAAGGAAATCCTAATTTGTATTAAAACTTATTTTAAATAAAAATAAAATTTTTTTTTTTTACTCAAATCATAATTTTTTACTCCATTTACAATTTGTTTAATCGAGATTATTTTTAAAATAAAAATCGAACTAATAAAATCGAGAGCGAGTTTAGTCTCCTGTATTTAAATTTTTTTTTTTTTTTAAATCAAACTTTTTTTTACTGATTGGGTTTATATAGGATATTATTAAATATCAACTCATGTTCATGAACAATTTAAGTAACAACCTCTCAAAATAACAATATTACACTCATGTTTAATTGAACCGTTAATAAGCACATAAATATCACAAAAATGAAATGAAAAAATTGAAAAAAAAAAAAAATCAATTAAGCCAATCATACTGCAGCTTTTACATTGCATTCACTCTATATGAATTTTTAAAATCACTTAAAATAATCAAAGCGCGCTGTATTATAACGTAATAAAAAATACATTCATTAAATAATGAATAACATCAAAAAGAATCTCTTCAATCCGCACTTGAAAAATTTTATCTCGTTAAAAAAATGTATTTTCTTTTAATTAATAAAAAGTCTCATTCAATTAAAAAAAAAAATTCCTTTAATTAAAAAAAATATGTAAGCACATTAATAAATTCGATTTTATCAATTCGCGGTTCCGCGATGTCCACACATGCCTTTACATGTGTTTGCAATTATTGGATTCCATGTTCATATCTATGTCCACCCTGTACTTGAATCACTATTAACATCAATCATTACACCCCTTCTACTCAATTGTCTCTATCTATTAGTATCTTTGTCTCTATAACCATTTCCGGTCACATCTACTGCAGATAGATCCGCAGTAAATTTATCAGGCACAAATAAAAATTAAAAATAATTGAATGTAATTAAAAGGAAAGATTAAAAATGAAAATAAAAATAAAAATAGTCATGGAGAGACAAAGCGGAAATGATTAAATTGATGAAGATACGTGGGTACAGGGATGGAGAAAAGGAAGAAGGGAGGAGAGAAAAGGGAAAAAGAGAATATGAAGAGAGGGATTGTAGTTATTATTTTTCATAAATAAAAGAGGTAGTTCTTTGTACAGCTTTAGCTAGAACTGCAGTCTGCAGTCAGCAGTGTATAGTTTGTTCCTCGCTTGTGGATCCGGTTGACCGCGTGTATGCTTGGCATTTGTCATCCGAGATTCCTTTGTTCCGGCGAGAAACAAACGCGAGTTCACGAGCTGTTTCTGACTCACTTTTAACTTTCTCTCCACTCGCCCCTTGGCTGCCACCCGCCACCTCCCTTTATCACTCATGCTCTTATTTTTATTTTTTACCTTTCTCTCTCTCTCTCCTTCTCTTTCGCACTTAACTATTACTTCTTTTGACCTAGTCAAGCCTCAACAACTAACGTGTCATGTTTTTTACCCTGATATGCTTTTATTTATATTTATGTTTGTACACTTTATTTAACATGCGCTTTTTATTATTCTCATTACTCATTACGTGTTACTTAACGCTTCCATAACGCTATTATACAGCTAGGAGTCACATAAAAAATTTTGTAGGATAAATTACAATTTTTATAATTTATTTCAGATTATAATTTTTTTTTATTTTTGATGGCCTACATCACTGATGACCTTGTTGCCCTTCCTTACAATTTTAAAAAAAATTTTGGGAACCTTTCCAACGGAGCCTTCCCCCTCCCTCCTTACTTTTCGAGCTTAAAATTGATAATTTTTCAATTTCTACATGACCATTTTCCCCGAGGTATTAATTCTTAAATTTTAGCAAAAAAAAAAACATTACAAAATAAATTAATGATCCTGAAGTTAGCAGACGATTAAAAATTTTTTAGATTTTTTTTTAACTAATCAATTACAAAAAAAAAAAATCTAAAAAATGCACATGTAGAAAATTTAAAAAACTACAGGTGTAATTTTTTCATAATTTATTTTTTTTGAAGAAATCCAAAAATTATTAGACGTCGGCTAACTTTAGTATCATAAGTTAGGAGACAGTTTACAATTTTTGAATTTTTTTTTCGCCACTTTAATTTAAAAACAAAAAAAAAACTAAAAATATGCACATGTAGAAAATTTAAAAAAATACAAGTGCAATTTTTTGAAATATTTTTTTTTGACATTCAAATTTTTTCATACTGATTCAAAATATCAAACAATAAATAAACCATCGACAAATATCATTATCATAAAATTGATACATTGTAATAGTGAAACGTCTGTTTAACATCTATTTACTGAGTACAAAAGCAACTAACATATAAACAATAGAATATATATAATAATTATAGCTGCAAAGCCAGTATAGACTAGATGACGCGCGTATAATAGAAATGCTTGTGAACATGCGCTCTACATATAAAGAGACCACCAGAGACAATGATAAATACACAGTGATACATATACGCCACTATATATGTATATGCTATATATACAAAGGTATAGTGAGAGGGTGATTGTATCTCGATGCCAAACACCTGGAAGTCGATCAAACGTCGCCTGAGGACAGCCTCGATTGCATCCTCGATATATATTCAACCAGATTCAGTCTTGCCTTCATCACGTAAATTTCCGCCGCTTGATAACAATCTTGATACCCACACACTCATGCATACAAAACGTGCATAAACAAAAGTGATCAATAAATTAATAATCGCTAATTAAATACTGTAATTACGTAAATTGTAACGACAAAGCTGTTAAAATTATTTAACATTGACTGCATAAGATATCATCAAAACCGACCTAGTCCAAAATATGAATCCTATAAACTGGCCTTAAAATAAAAGGATTAAAGATCAAAGTCACAGGTCCCTTGTAAAATTTTTTACGACTGGGAAAAAACAAAATTTTTAACTTCTTTATGAAAATTTAAAATTTAAAAAAAAGGAAAGTTATTGGTTTCAATTAGATTTTCGAAAATTGAGCTTTCATCAAATTTTGACATTTTGAGGTCTTAGAAAGCTGTGTTGACCATTTTCGGATGGACATTGGCCCCCAGGCTCAACCGATTTTTCAAATTTTTTAAACGAATTTAAAAATTCGATTATGAGATTAGATAAAAATAATTAATTGTTATATTAAATGAGAAAATAAAAATGGTAGTAATTTAAATACTTTTTAATAAATATAAAACTATCGACTAAACTGACTATTATTATGTAACTCGATATCTTTGAAGGGGATCTAGTGTCTCCGGATATTATACTTGAGATTCAATAAGCCGTATTTCCAAGCATCTCCATCTCTATCTCTATCTACTGCTCTCGTAGTAGGCAACTTTGTTTAAGTTCCACAGGGTCAACCGTGATAACCTTTTGGAATAAGCCATCCTATGAGTCCTCTGCCACTTCCATACTATACTGCCCTACTTATACAAGACCTTACATACCTTACACTTTACCATCGCCACTACCGCCACCACCACTACTACTGCGTTAGACCTCATATCTTTAACTGAACTACAATAATAAATCTTACACTTACCCCTAATACCGGTAATACGATAAGACTTTACTTATTATCGTCGGATTATAACCCTCATCAATTTTTTTTATCGAACATTGGAATATCATTATTTTAATTAATTTTCAATATTATAATCTAGTTATTTTACTTGATTTAATTTTACTTGTTAATTTTTTTTTTAATTGAATACTCGCTATCGTACACAAGGAGTAAATTGATTCCGATCAAAGTATGAGGCTGTGAGTAACCGAGAAATGATTTTAAAGAATTGGAATCGACTAATATATACATATACATTTAGCATGGATTAAATCATTTTTCTTAATCAGGGCTAATAATGATTAATTAATCATTGATCTGTTCCCCATATTTTATACAATAATATTAACACGTCATTGTGGACAAATATTTTTTGAATTCATTCAAAAATTGGTAAATCTATCGAATCAGTCAATTTTGAAACCAAAAAAAATTTTTTGTATTTGAAATGCAATTTGACTTCCGATATTTCAAAAATAAAAACTGATTTTTTTAACACCAAGACAACGTAGACTTACACCATTTATTTTTACAGGGTGTAATTTAATAATTTTTCCAAATAAATATAACAAATGGTGATTATACTAGCGAGTACTATAATTACCTTGAAGTATACGCTATTATAGCATACGCGCGTATAAATAATTGAACTTTCATTGAATGTATCAGATACTGAGAGGCATTGAACAGTTGACAGTTCATTGCTAGTCAAATCTGAGTATAAATAAGTAAATTTATTAAAAACAATTGTTTTAGCCTGATTATTAAACATCACGGGTTTGAAAAACTTCAATTATTTAATTATACAAAAAAAATTTCTTTTCTTGTGTGCACAATTACTTGATAGTTGTCAGGATTCTGAGAACATTAAAATTATAACGTTGCGTGATTATTTTTCACTGCAATTGTATTGTAAACAATGTTTGTTAACAAGTCAATTGTAGCCTTGTATAGTCTCACAATGCCTGACATATTGACATATTTAAGTATTCTCACCTCATTAGTCTAGTATGCCGCGATCATGTATTCATAAATGATTGATTTGAAATTCATTGAGGCCTTCCGCGAGTTATAAAGCATCAATAGTGTTAGCGTTGTCAATAGTGCATTGCCGATTGAACCAAACCACGGACATTTAAAAATAGATAGTAATAAAACCAATAATCAAAATTTTCAAAAATGATTAAGGATTTGATAATTATATCGGCTGCGTTACTTTGCGCGACCACGGCGATGCCTTTTGGCCATGGACTGGATGATACCCAAACGGCAAAATTTTTAAAAGAATTTGAAGAAAGCAAGCAGTATCGTTTGCCTCGTAGCACAGCACCGCGAGTGTATATGATGGAGTTTGATCCCGATTTCGCGGGTGAAAAGTTTACTTTTAAAGGAAATAGTTCGATTATTTTCCAAGTGCTTCAAGCAACGGCTTCTGTGACTCTGCATAGATCTAACAAGATCACAATAGACAAAGATTTTACAAAGCTGATTAACGAAAAAGGAATTTCTCAAAAGCCGCTAAAGCAAGAATGGACTGGGCTAAATGAATTTTATGAAATAAAGTTTAAAAATAAATTAAAACCCGGTTATTATACTTTGAAATTAAAGTGGACGGGCGATGATGCCGGTAATGACTGGTTTTCTCCCCAATCTGGATTTTTCCGGGCCGAAAATGAATTAGACAATGGCCAATCGCAGTAAGCAATCATAAGTTCTATAAATTATTCAAATTTACGACTCTGAAAAATTTATTTTAGATATTTCGTAACGACTCAATTCCAGCCGATAGGCGCTCGTGATGCATTTCCATGTTGGGATGAGCCCGGCTTCAAAGCCGAATTCGAAATATCAATAAGGCATTACAAAAATTATACAGCGCTCTCAAATATGCCAGTTCGTAACCACCAGCCGTTGCCAGACGGTAAAATCATAACTCACTTCGAAAGATCTGTCAAAATGTCCTCCTATCTTCTTTGTATGGCAGTCGTTAATTACGGATCCGTCAAAAATGACAAAGGAAATATCTCTTTCTATGGATTAGAAGCTAACCTAGATTCATTGAAGATCCCACTAGAAGTCAGCGAAAAAACTATTGAAATAATGGGAGCTTACACTCAAATACCATATGCACTACCGAAATTAGATCAACTAACTGTTCCAATACTTGAGGCAACTGGGATGGAAAACTGGGGTCTTATTACTTATAGGTAAGCTACTAGTTATTATCAACTTGCAATACTTGATAGTAATCTACGTCCTTTTGCTATTAAATGACGTAGTACATCTGCTGTAACGTTTCAAAATACAACTTTGATTCCTAATGACGAGGACTACCGAAATATGGTGATGTTAGTTGCACATGAAGTGGCTCACCAATGGTTCGGCAATCTTGTCAGTCCTGTTTGGTGGAATGATCTTTGGTTAAACGAAGCATTCGCAACATACTTTCAACATAAAGTGATCGATCAGGTATGCTAAAGATTATAAAGCTATTGGAAATATGTACAGTCTTTTTTTCACTGATTAAAATATAGAATCAAATAATTTGGATCAATAAAAAATGATGATTCGATATTGTAGATGCAACCAGAAAAACATGAAATGGATTTCTTAGCAGTAACTTTTATAAACGATGCTTTTGATACTGAATCATCTGAAATAGCCAAACCCATTAAATGGATGCCTCGGGACAAAATAGCTCTTGATGATATATTTAGTGCTGTTACGTACCATAAGGGCGCTGCGTTTGTATATATGCTAGAACATGTTCTTACGGAAGAAGTCTTTCAAAAAGGAATTCAAAAATATTTTAAAGAACAGTAATGATTATTTTTTGATAATATTTCAAGTGTGTGAATAATTGAAGAGATTTTCGGTAACTAATAAAAACTGGTTACTAATTTTTTCTATTAGTATTCGCACACTTTTTAGAAAAAGAATTTTTTAAATTCAAAAGCATAAATTTATTTGGTTTTTGTGTGTTAGTAAATTTGGCGCTGTAGTTAGTGATGATCTTGTGGAAGCTCTTCAAGAAGTCTACGATGAAAAAAATGGAGACAAACCGTTAGACATAAAAGAATTTGTGGATCTTTGGATTGAGCAAACAGGAACTCCCGTTTTAACTGTAGCAAGAAACTATGAAACGGGTGAAGTAAGCGTAACGCAAAAAAATTCTGGGGAGGTAAATCCTGACAACAAGTGGAAAATTCCGATAAACTATGCTACTAAATCTAATCCGGATTTCTCGTCTACGACTCCCACTATTTGGATGAATGAGAATCAGGAAACAATAACGTTGCCCAGCATTAATAAAGACGATTGGATTATTCTGAACGTCCAACAGAGAGGTAATCTAAATGTCGTCGTCATCAATTGGACATCAATCATCATTATCATCATCATCATCATCACAAATTATTTTGATTTCAATAATTCCTTTTGCAGGACTTTATCAAGTCGATTATGACAACGAAAATTGGTACCGATTAGCAAAATGTCTAATTTTGAATCATGAACGATTTCATCCCATAAATCGTGCCCAACTTATAACAGATTCTTGGAGGCAGTTAAAAACAGATCCATCAAATCTTGATGCGTTATTCAACATCACAGCTTATTTATATCAAGAAAAGAATGAGTTACCATGGATATCTGCAGCTAATGTCATAACTGAATTAGCTGAAATATTTCGCAATACAGATGCAGAAGATGTATTCGAAACATACATTCTTTTTCTGACGGAAGTAATAATGGTACAGCCAAATACCAATTACCTTTTGAGGAACAATTTAGTTCCATTAATCTGCAAATTTGGGCATTTTGGCTGCAAATCAGCTGCCCGCGAGTTTCTTGATGCATTTTTAGAAAATCCTTCTAAGAACTTGTAAGCATTTGGGACTGAGTATTAAGTCTGAAGTTATAATTCACTAAATACAATCTGTCTACAGATTTCCCTCTTCTGATTTCGAATGGATCGCATGTTACGGCCTCCGAAATGAAACTGTTCAAGAAATGATCATGTCAATCCCAGAATTAAAGGGCCAATTCATCAAATGCATTCATGATACTGAAAAACGCGATAAATATATGAACGAAATGATTGATCCCAATTCCGATACGAGTATAGATGATGTTATTCAAGTTATCCAAGGATTTACCGACGGTGGACGTAAAGATGTTCATTATATTTTGCAATACTTTTGCGATCATTTTCAAGCCATCGTAAAATTGTAACTTTCCTTATCTAGTTTTGTTCAGTTGAATCATATAAATTTATGTTAGTGTTCATAAATAAATTTGTTGGGTTTCAGCTTTGAAAATGATGATGATGCAAATCTTCAGGCTACTATTACCCGAATTATTTCATCCATCAAAACTCAAGACCAGCTCGATAAAGTACGTTGTGGAAAAAAAACTTGGGTAGAAAATCCGAAAACATTAAAATCATTACATAAAAATTCAATTTCAGATTAAGGCTTTCGCAGTAGTACATAAGGATAAGTTAAATACAATTATTTCTGATCCCGCGGTATCAATTGACAGTCTGTTGGAAGAAGCTAAGCTTGCTGTAGAAAAAGCGGGAAAATTTGGCGATGAACTTCGAAAGCGTGTTAATCGAAATCTTGCTAGAAATACCTGGATTGGAATGTCGGAACAAAATGAGTGTACATGAGCCCGATTAAAAGTGAGGACAATGTAAGTCCGTTCATTGTTTCTTGTATGCTCAAATACTCATTCTTTGGGTAATATGAAGAAATAATACAACTGTGTTCAGATTTCCATAAATTATTAGTATATACTATTTAATAAGGAATTTATTAAAAAATTTCATTAGACATTTAATCCGACACTATTATCAGTGTTATTAAAAAAACTGATTAAAAATTGATATTTCAGTATTAATAATGTCATAAAATGAACAAAGAAAACTAATAGTACTATTAGCGTATTCATTTATTCTTTGGAGGATTTGAATTACAGTAATTACCTAATTTTAGGTAATTTGCGATATTTTACAATAAATGTACGGTATTTCACAGCAAAAGTATGGTATGTTCACCTTAAAGTTACAGTAAGAAAAGGCCAATTTACTGTAGAATTGCGGAATTTTACCGCATTTTACGTAAAAATACTGTTTTTCGGTCATTTACGGCAAAATTCGGTAAATTACCGTAATTCGGATTCATTGAGGCTATTTCCCAATATCATATCTTGTTAACGTTCATTAAAATTAAAATGAAGTTTAGTAATTCTAGAATTTATATCTTTTAACAGTCCATTAATCTATTAAGAACAGCTTTTTAAAAGAAAAACTTGCAAGAAGGCCAGGAACTGGTTAATTTACCCAAATTCACCTATTAACATAATTTAGCGTCCCCATTTGGTCCCGATGTTCTCTAAACCCAAAAATATTTCGCCAATTGCTAAAAACAAAAATAGCAACAATACTCTTTTATATCGACACTTTTCATTATGTCTTTTAATCAAGAAGTAACCAAAAAAAAATAATAACAATAAAGAACGACAAATAGCTAGATACGTTTTAATTTTTTTTAGTCATGTTTGTTTTCTTTGTTTCAACTTGTCTCTTTCTTGGGTCTTTTGTTTTAATCGTAAACGTACTTCTTCGAGTACTAAAACTCCGAGACCTCAATTCTCGTTTCCGAAAATCAAACTGAGGCTCGTGATATAAAAATAAAAAAAAGGAACAAGATGTGGGGGCTAAAAAAGGGAGAGAGAGAGGGGAAACGAGATGTATGTGGTAGTGTTTTGTTTAGTTTTTTTTTTTTTAGATTTCCGAGTAGGGTTGGATAATATCGTGTAAAGTAGAAAATGAAAATCAGTGAGAAGAGTGGCTACAAGTATGAAAAAAGGTTGAACTATACTATGTACTACTATTTTTACAACTTGTACTGCACAAACAATCCTTCCAGAAAATAATACTGGACGGATGCATCCTTTGTCTTAAATTCTGTTTTATTTTTTCCGTTATAATTTTTTTCGTTTTGCATTCTTTAAATCTCTTTACAATATTATTTATTTATTATTATTATTATTATTATTATTATTATTATTATTATTATTATTATTATTATTATTATTTATGAAGAACAGTACGTATAGTCCGCAGGTTAAATAAATAAATATTGCATGTTAATGAATACTTGAATAACTTCACCAGATTTTCTTGATAGTCAGTCAGATAAAATAATGAAATAAAGAAGTAGATGGGAAAAATAAATAAATAACGATAATAAAGAATGAAATAAAGAAAAAAAGGAATGAAGGAAAAATACGTTCTCTTAAATTTAGTTTGTTTCGCTAGAGCACAAGCACGTGGGAAATCGACTTAACCTCTAGAGCTTTTTCAAATCTTATTTTAACAAATTATATTAAATTAATTCAACGCAACTCCATTTATATAGACGAACAAATTTCCGCCAAAAGCAAATAATTAATTTATGATGATTTGAATGGCATTTCTTTATTACTTTTTGCTAGAAATTTAAACTGACTGACTCTTAAAATTATTTATTAAATATTTGATTAAATTTTATTTATTTCAGAGCTTAATTTTTTTTAAACTTTCGCCTGCGTAGAAAAATATATAAGCACTGTAAAAAATTTCTAAATGAATGCAAATTAAATCCGGAGTAATGAGAAGTGAACCATTTTTTATTTATTTTATCTGCTTGGAGTTAAATTCACATCAAAAAGAAGTTTATATATATGTTAGCTTTAAAACTTGAGAGGGATTTTTTATTTTATAACTCTGGAGTGAATTCGAATTGAAATGAAATCCGCATTCACTTGGAATTTACGCCCAATTTTTTAGTGTTTAGAAATTATACGTCATGTATAATACATCTGCTTGTAAAAAACGAGTATAATGCAGTCAAAAAATTGTCGGGGTTATCAGACAAGAACTTTTGGAAGAACGCTATCATATAGAAGTGAAGAAAAACTGGCCCTAAAGTAACCGCAAATAGTACTTCTACCCTATGCCCGTCAGAAATAAATCATATATTGCCATATATGAAAATTTGCCATATATGCGTCATATATAAAACATATATAACCAATTTTCAGTAATGCTCTATATGTATGTATATATGATTCATTTTTCACGTGTGATAACATACATGTAGTGACATCTATGTTGATATACAGGTCGACATATCTACAAAATGTATGTAAATATACATTTTTTCATGCAAGTGACTGTTAGTTAATTTGAATGATATATATTTATAATTGTATAATGAATGAAATTGACTATGAATTCTATTGAAGATGAATAAAACGATTTATCACGTAAAATAACTTGAATATCTTCAAATAAAAAAAGAGGCATAGAAATAAAAAGAATTCCATGTGGGAATATTTTGAAAGTACGTGATAAAGTACTACTCGAGTCATCGATAGTAACATACAAGAGTATCTCTAAGGGATAAGAAAATTAATTGGATTTTCGAATGAGAAGTAAGCGAGAATTTCAAAAGCCAAACGATCACGTAGTGAATTTTCCTTGCGCTTCCTACTCAACGACCGAGTGTCAGCACCTTCGCCGTATGCTTTTGGAAGCAGATGCACTAAATAGCCTCGTGGGAGAACATCTCCCTTCTCTGTCGCCTCATTCCCCTTCATCGCCAGCCCACTGCTCCCTTCGCGCCCTCCCAGGGATTCCTTATCCCAGTGGATGTGCATTATGGTCTCGTGGTTTTACCCACAAGCAAAAAGCAATAAAATAATAAAAAGGGAATGCCTAAAAATAAAAACGAACGGATGGAAAAATAGCTCCAATAAAAAATAAATAAAATCGTATTAAATAGTGATCAATGCAAATGCATCACATAAATCTTATTGATAAATAGATTATTTTATTTACTGAATTTTAATTTAAATTTTTATCAACAAAATAAAATCGTTCATTTTTTTTTTTTTATAATGGCATTGGAAAAATTTTATTTTTGAAAACTATTTTCAATATTTTTTTTATTACTCAAACATTCAATCTGTAAAATTATTTTACACGAAATACGATTTTTAATTGCTCTGGAACGATAACTCAAAATATAGACCTTAAATTTGATTGAGTATAATAGAGATTCAAAAAAAAAAAAAAAAAAAAAATATATAAAAATAGTAATAAAAATTTAATGGAATGAAATGAAAGAAAATTCCCTGATGGATTGATTTTCTTTGATCGCTGAGAAAGAAAAATGTTTCCATAAGGCTTTTAAAGCATTACTTGAGAATCGGTTTAAAAAAATAAAAATTTTATCCTTACAAATGTCTTGATAAAATCGATTGCTCATTAATTTTAGCTGCTGTCATCATATGTATATCCTTTTTTTGCACTCACCTTAAATATATATATATATATAGACAAATCTATAAAACTATGTCTTATTTTGATTTAAATCCCGCACTAGCGACATGTTAAAAAATTGACTCAACTTTTTCCGTGCTTTTAGAAAGGGAATTTTTCTACAGCTAAATTACTCAGACATGTGGGGCAATTGTGCGCTGTATGTAAATATGCGCAAACTCATTCATTTCGACTAAAAACTCTGAGCTTTTTGATAAGATTTTCTGAAAATCGACCGATCCCGTACGCAAAAATGAATATATGTCATATATATGACACATATATTCATTTTTCCGGATACATACTTTTTTCGTACGGGGAAATTTATTAATTTCGCTACAGTCGAGTACTAATAGTCCGCTTCGCGTTTGAGGTGTGCAATATAATTCTGTCGATGGCTGCTTTTTTAAAACTGCTGCAACTAAATATCTACGCAATCTTATAAGTGTTCTGTAACGAGCAATATAAATTTAAGTATTTCTTATAAATTTCTGTGTACTTATTTATTATTCTTAAAGCAACAAAAAATCAAGTAAATCATAAAGTATTTTCAGGTCTTTAAGATGAAATTAAATATTATTGGACTACAATAACTGGGTCAGAGCTAATAAAATATAATACTCTTGCATAAAATCAATGCTTACTAACTAGTTTTTTATTATTATTATTATATACAAAAGCGTGTGGCTATATTTAAAAGTTTATCAAACTAACAGCATAAATTCAGTAACAATATAAAAGCCGATGATGTAATCATTGAATATTCAAAAGTACCTAAGTTGACTTTTAAACTTTATAATTACTTAGTAAATCACTTGTACGACAATTTTCTATCGCTTTTTTTTTTCTTATCAATTGTACGATACTTTGATAAATTTTTTCTTTTTCTTTTGTATTATTACCTTTTTGTTACGCAGAAGAAAAAAAAAATAAAAGTATGTTAAAAGAAAAACCCCCAACACTTGCTCTGCAGATGAAGCTGAATTTATTGAAAATTAAAACCAATTTTATCGCGTGGAAAGTTTCGCATTTTCTCTTCGCTTTGAAAAACACCAGAGGATGCAATTTGTGGCTACTCCTATAATATATCGTGTAAAAAAGCTTTTAAAAAAAATTCTTTCATCTAAATTTTTTATCTTTCAGTCGATCTATACACTAAATAACACGATTATTAAATTGTTATATTTTTATTTTCATTTTTACCAGCAACGAAAATAAATTAATAACGAAAATATCTTTTTTTCGGTACAAAAACTTTAAAAGTTCATTTAAAATAAACAAAGGTCATTTCATACAACAATTTCTCTTGTCTTTTAACTCTGCAACATGAATTTCAAAGTTTTCACGCACAAAACGTTGAAAATAGACTGAAACAGACACAGAGTAGACAAAATAGGGAGTTTCTTAACGCAATTAAAACTCATGATAACTAACGTAACATAATTATCCAATAACTGTCGTACATCTGGGCTCAGCGGTATGCTAACGATGGTGTGATACACGCTGTAGATGCAAGCCCAGTTCTACAACCCTCAAACTAAAGTTACCTAGTTATTACCTCTAACTGCTACGATTTCAAGTCCACTATAGACATAACTACTAATTTAAATGAACAAACAGTTATTTCATTCAAATTTTACAACCAAATATTTTATCATTTCAAATTGAATATTTACTTGTTATTATTCACCTGGATAATAATTCATGGATTTTTTAAACTAAATCATCAGATTGGTTCAACGTAGGGGGGGGGGGTACTTTGAGCACATGTCAATAAACAGACTTTTTGAATTATCGTTGAAATTTTTATATTATTTTCGGATAGAAATTTTTTCTTGAATAAAAACAACGAAAAAAAAAAAGTGAGAAACAGTTGAGTCTGTCGGCCAAATCAATTGGAACCCTTTCGATTTCCCCGAAGCACGTCCAAATCAGTTGATTCGTTCTAAAGATATCCTATGACAAAAATTAGCTCACGGAAAAAAATAAACTTTAAAAATTAGTGTTTGAAATTATAACCCGAAACCCAGGTGTCAGTATGGGGAATTTTGACATTCCGATCTGATGAAAACTCGATTTTCGAAAACCAAATCGAAACCAATAACTTGTCTTTTATTTAAAATTTTAAATTTTCATAGCGGGAAGTTAAAAAAACATTTGAAAAATTTCGGTATCAAAGTGCCCGAAAATAATTATTGAAATAATAAATTATGGTTTAAAACTTTTTCTAAAAAAAAAAACCCGACCCTCTTCTGATTCTATTGACTTACTAAAAATAATAATAAAGTAGAACCGAAAAAGAAAAAGTAATTATTTAAGAAGAATAAAGGGTACGACGGAGATAGTTTCGTTTGCGTTAATGATCTTGTGTTGTCAGAAGTAATGGCGTAATTATCCACCCCTTGAATCTTTATCACTCGCAAGCTTTTGTGTCACCCTAAAATGTGACTTTACCCTCCGAAAAATAGGATCAAAGAGGTTTCAAGTGAACGAAATTAAAATAAGAGTTTAGCTATACACTAGTCGGTAAAAGCTCCATTTAAATCCGAATTCGGGCGAGAGGCGCACGAGGGCACCACTCGTCTGCGGTATTATTAAGAGCTCGCGTTCTCTCAAGAGGATTGTTCGAATACTTTCGATTAATCAACCCTTCCGGTTCTCTCCAGCTTCGCTTTCGTCCCTTACCACATCATTAACCCTTAGTCCCGCTCAGAATTAATCTCGCCCGGCTATTTGTACATTGAGATCTCATTCTGATGAAAACTGGGTCTTCAACACAATAAACACTTTTTTTACAATTTAATTCTGTATTTTTTTTCAATTAATAATTTAAATTTATTCTATTCAAAATTAAACATTTTTTTTTTCTAAAAACCATGACTTGGTATCGAACTGCGGACCTTTGACTCATTAATACCTATGTCATATTTTTAAATATTATCCTAGCATATATAAATAAATAATAATTTAATTATTAAATTAAATTACATAAAAAATAAGTCAAAGCTCATGACCTCTTATTTTTAAATACACATATACATATATATATATGAGTATTAAATTTCTGAGAAACTTTTGAAAGCGCGTATGTAATTAAATATGGTTAACCTCAACTAATGTAATTTAAAATATAGACAAGACCTCTTTCAAACAGTTTCTAACTACCGGAAATCCAAATTTTACATCCATGTAGCCTTTCATTTCCGATCTCTTATTATAACGAACCCACATCATCCCTTAGCAAGTACGTGCCGAGATAAATAAATAACAAATTGCATTAACAAATTATTTAACAAATTCGATTAAAGTAACGTCAAGGTATAATTACCGAGTTAACCATGCTTTAAAGTCCTTCTAATCTTTTATCTCCCTCTCTCTCTTTCTCCATATACATATATATGCATGTAGATGTATACTTTGTTACCCGTCACGTTCACGAGCCATTTCATCCTCGCCACAACCACGAGATTCGATATCTTCTGATGATGTTGCGTAGCTTGCTTCTAATCAGATTCACCCCAGCACGACACAACAGAGTAAAGGTGACAGAGGTTGTATTGAGAAGTGGAGAGAAGAGCCAACGAAACGGTAGTAGAGGAACCCGGATATCCAATTGCAAATTTATCCCTCTGGGTCCCTCTCCTTCACTGGGAATTAACTTAACTTTACTCCTCGCATGGCTATCTATCCCTACTCTGGGCTTTTTACAAAGAGGGAGGTACTGACGTGAAGAAAAAAAAAGAAACTAATTGTTCTACGTTAACATCCGATCACTTGTCACTCGCAATCCACTGGATACACTTGCCCGCACTTAAAAAAAAAAAATAAAATTTTAAAATATTTCACCGCTTTTTTTAATTATTTTTTTTTTTTTTTTTCATCAATTTCGATACTTCATGGAAAGGTTTGTGACAAGTGATTCATGATATAAAGTTATTTTTAAATAAACTTTTTTACTGGTCTTGATTTGTTTTTTTTTTTTTTTTTTTTTTTTTTTCAATTTTGTGGCTGTGAATTTGTTTAATAAAAATAAAAATAATAATAATGATAATTTTTATTTTGTTGCAGTGAGACTAAAATTGTAATAAATTTGTGGATTTTATTGGCAGTATCAAAATGCATATCAACAGAAGAAATTTTGCCGGAAAATTTTTACCCCGAAGAATGGGTTGTTAGAATTGAAGGTGGTGCTCAAGTAGCTTCACTATTGGCCCTTCAATATGGTTATAAAAATGTCGGTTTGGTAAGTCATTATTCATTTTATTGTGATATTTTTTTATACGGGTTATAAGAAATTTGTCATTGGAATTTTTACGTCTCAGATAAAAATATTATGAAAAATAATTTTTATATTAAAGTTATAATTCTCTGAGAATAGTAAAAAATGTCATTTGGAAAGATAACAAGGTCTTATTGCAATTAAAATATAATTTTTTATGTTTAAATTTTAATAAGCGGTAAATGTCATCCCTAGTTGCCCCTTTTACTGTTAAAAGCCGGGTTGTCATCAGCTTATTTTCCGTATGTTCTCTAATTTATTTAATTAATTACTAATTATATATTCAACTTTATATTTCATCATTAAAACTAAGTACTTTTTAAAAGTATTCAATGATAGATTAATTAATAAAATAATCATTAGGACAAAAAATATCAGTTTTTCACAGCATTTAAATTAATGGTTACATGTCGGGGTCAAAAAATGACAGATTTTATTTTTTTGACTTAAGTGGATACTAAGTAAGTCATGTTAGTCAAAAGCAAGTCAAAATTGAACAAAAAACACGTTTGATTTTGACTTTTAGCTGACTCGACCTACTTAGTATCCATTTAAGTCGAAAAAGTCAAATTAAAATTTTTTTTTGATTCGGGTCCCTTGTCTTAAGTTTTTTTCGTATTTTGTTTAATGAAATATTCATAAATTTCATTGTGCTGGTGTATTCAATACTTAGTGTAATTTGTCACTATGTGAAGCTTCGGCTACTTGACAGTTTACTTTGTCATCAAAAGTCAGCTGACAAGTGTTTCGATGACATATTGCAGTGAGTCACTACCCCGGCAAATAATTTTCTTTCTTTAATAAATTTCTTTTTATTTTTGATTATTTTTTGAAATTCAAATTAAATACATGAAATTCACAAATTTAACCTTTATTGGTATTTACTAAAATTCCCTATTTAATTTTTTTCTATCATATTTTCTCAGAATGAAAAGTCTTAATAGCTTATTTATGTAGCGCAACATAAACAAAAATATTTTATGAATCAAATGAAGGAAAACTTTTGAAATTAAATTTCTTCTTTGTATATATTTAATGCATAAAGTATGAAGAACAAACTCTTGTTAGCAATTAAAAAGTGTCAAAAACTCTTTTTGAGTTCATAACATTAAATTAAACCTAAATACAATTAAAAACTTAAATTAATAATATTCATTTATATTTTTACGTATTTTTATTGTATACAACTCAAAGTTTGAATGTTTTATTAAAGTTTGAATTTAGTCAAGCAAATAATTCCTGAATCAAAAATCTTTTTCTTTAAATCAACAATAAATAAAAATATACATAGAAAATATTATTTTACGTCATCACTTTGAAAAAAAAAAAAATAATGAAGATAAAATGTATAATAAGATAATCCGATAAGAGTGAATATATTTTCAAGTGTTCACCAAACACCGGAAATAAATATGCATATGTCACAAAAAGATAGTTATCAATGACGTACGAGTTATTTTGTAGTTCATAAAACAAAAAAAAATTATTTAAAATTACAATAGCGGACAGTAGGAAATATAGATGTCATAAATTTTTAGAAAAAAAAAGTTTTTTTAATTAAAAAAAAAATTTTTAACTTGGGTTAAAAAAGTAACTTGATTTTGACAGCTATAATTTTTTTGACTTGCATTTGACTTCGTTAATTTGAATTTGGCTCATTTACAATTTTTAACTTCAACATGACTTTTTTAACTTAAAAATTTAAGCAACTAATTCAAATTAGACTTGAATTTGACTTATTCGATTCAAAAATTACATCAACTATAAATTTAAAGTTACGTTGACTTGGATTTGACTTGAATGACTTAAATTTAATTTTAAAAAGTCAAATCCAAGGCTGCGTGACTAATTCGACAGTTGGCGTATAGTGGTACTAAGAGACAACTTAGTCAAAAGTAAGTCAAAACCAAACATGTTTTGATATCTGAAAATATGTTTTTCATTTATTAAAAGAAGAACTTACACTTGACTTGCTTTTGTCTTGCTAGACTTGCGTTATTTTAAATTTATAAAATTACGCCAAAATAAAATTATTTTTTTGATTCAGAAAGTGAATTATAAATTTATAAAAATCTACGAAATATTTTTCGGGTAGCAAGTGAACTAAGGGTTTAATTATATGAAATAATTACGCTTGGTATGACTCGTACAAAGCTAGTAGGACAGACACGCACCGTGAATTGTGGTCTGCCACAAAGACTGGATGCACTGGGTCTGGTTATATATAATAGTGTTCCCTGTGCAGAGTACAGAAAAGCTTCGGCAAAGTAGCTACACGGTGTGTACAATGGATACAGTAGAGTAGAGTGAACAAGTGAAGTTAAGGAATAAGGGAGTAATAGATAGAGTTGTATAGTGCAAGAGAAAGGTACGGGTATAAAGGTAGATAAGGCGCCAGGTAAAACTATATACAGAATAGTAATACTGAGGTAGTACGTATATATTCGCAAGTAACTAAGCATATATGTCTGTAGTCAGAGGTGTGTAATAGAAACAACCGGGCGTTGCTTCTCTCACTTTGTTGTCTTCCTGCATCTCCGGTTGTTTTGTTTATGTATGGTTACTATTTAGTAACGGGCTCTAGAGAAAATCACGCTAGAGCGCTGCTATTTTAATCAAAAAGCTTGATAATGTGAAGGTAATTAATTAGCTTAAATTTTGTTAATTAATTAAGTTGCCTATTTACTGGGATAAGAAAGAAATTAAGGGGGTGAAAAAATAATTTTACGGTTATTTTAATCCTTTATAATTTTTTTTTATTTCATTGAGGTTAAAAGAGAGAGCCTGGATAAGAAGATGAAATAATCGGCTAAGATTAGTGGGGAAAATTGCCGGGTAAAATAACCGTAGCGGAAATAATCGCGGTAATTTTTCCAAGTATAGGAAATTTTGAATGAAAGCTAATGGGATTGAAGTATATGTATATTCATTATAAAATTTATTTTGAATTATTTCCGTAAAAAATACAGTGAACATTGTCCTAAATTTTTAATGATTTTTTGAGCCTGTAGTTTCCAAAATCAGGATACAAATTTTTACTGTTGGAATTCAAAAAAATTATGGAAAATTTGCGAGTGGCAATTAATCGTAATTTTGATTTAAATTCTTTTAATAATAATAATAATAATTATTATTATATGTTATTTTGAAATAATACGGCATTTGATACCTTGTCTGAATTTTCTCATCTGATACTTTTTAATTTAAAAAATAAATCGCTTAATCACTTTAGCTGACAAAAAGTTGTTACTAAAAGAAAAAACGTAAAATTTTAAAATATCATTTATCTCTTCTCTCGTCATTGCCTGACGATCAACCAAGTGATTCATCTTATCGAGTATTCAGATTGTGTCTTCGTTGGGTTGGCAGGCAGGCAGTAGAGGTCTAGAGGGAATTGGGAGGTCGACAGGACGCGATTTGAAAATGAACAGAAGAGAACAAGGGTTGGAGGTGAATAAGAAAAGTGAAGACAGTAGATTAGAGAATAGGAAGGAATTGAAGGGAAGGTATATATACATAGGGTAGTCTGGAGTCTAGGAAGTAGCTATGTATGTATATATTTATTTATATAAATAGAGAAAGAGAGAATGAAAATCAGTGAGGATCAAATAGAAAGACGATGAAGAGAATACTAGATACGAGGGTCGGGTAGTATTTTCGTAGTCCATTTGTTTTGATCGGATTCCCAACTGTCTCTAGTGTAATCCTTGTCTCTAAGCCTCCGCAGGCGTCGTCAGTCTCCAATGAAAAGCCTAACATCTACATTTACCTTCATCCTAGCTGTTTATTTATTTTTTTTTTTTTTTTATTCATTCCTCAACGTCTCTATCACTTTGCTAATTACTTTCCATCGTTGATATACGTCCTTTCGTTGTCCTCAGTCACTATTTTAATTAAGGGTACTACCGACGCGCTCATACATTTCAGTTAACCATTTATATATATTATAATCAGATATAAGTCTTTAGAAATAACAAATTAAATTTTCGCTCTATTGTACAAAATGGCATTTTGTCTAATTAATTAAAATTCTTTATTTAGTTCGGTATAATAATTGTCTTTTAAATAAATTGATTATTATCCTAGTAATTTTCCTTAAAATGTAAGAGTATTAAAATACAGATGTGTTGGAAAATAATTTTGTCATTTTCATTACTGATAGTATATAGACATTAGAAAAATATGTGCACAGTAAAAACCCGTAATTTAAATTGTGAGAGATTACGAAAAATATTACACTGCGTATAAATAATAATTTTTTTTTTTTTAATTATTATTAGCCTGGTAAGTAAACGATTTTTATTTTACATTAGTTATAAATGCACAATTTTTAATTGAAATTTTTTTGTAATAAAAAAAATAATAAAATTTTATATTTTTTTTTTTTTAGAAGGACATTAGAATTGAAAATTTTTAATTACAGTTGAGTCTCGTTATAAGTCCTCTTAGTATCTCTCTCATATTAACGCGAGTTTGGTTAAAAGAAAAAAAAACAATCCAGACTTATAACGCGATTCGACTGTATATTGGAAATTCGACAGTAAAAAAAAAAGATATTAATTTACAGTTAACATGGACGTAACAGCCGTAGAAAATTTTTTAATTCTCGTGAGGTACGCGGATCGAATCCGTTCTAGAGTTTTTGAAACTATAAAATTTTAAATATTTTTTTTTACTTTATTATTTGAAATAATCTTTTTTCCCGCTAAACAGGACAAGACTTTGAATTTTTTTGCACAGATATGCGGCTGTCGAATTTCAAAACACAGTAACTGACAAAAATAAAATTTTTGAATTATGTATAGAATCATGTTCGCAAAACTCCACTGGAACTAAAAGTACTAAAAAATCGATTTTGAAAAATTTTTCACTTACTGTCTTTTGAAATTGGGCAGCCGTATAGTGAAAATGTATTATTTTAATTCACTAAAAATTTCAATATTTGATTTTAATGTCTAAAAAATTTTGATAGAACAATGGTATTTATTTTCTTATAGAAGAGGGTATTTATCTGTAATACCTAGCTTGTAAATAATAAATAGCAACAATATTGTCACGTACTATAATAGCCATCTCATAGCTAACGTATTCACCTGAATCTTGCGAATCGTAATCGCATTAACCGCAAAACTTGTTTTTTAAACGATTGTATAGTCGTTATGAAGATACAATACACCTCCTACCCTTAGTATAAATTCATATTTATATATATACATAACTATATACTTGAGTAGAATGGGATCAATTTCAGGCATCGTATATAATAATAAAATTATATACCAACTGAATAGTCTTGTTACCCTGATACAAGCGTCCCCAAGTTGAGAATCAAAACTCTTGACACCCGTGATATTTTTTCACCCTCTAGTAAAAGTAACCCCAAATATACTTTTTCCCGCAATACACTTTTTATCATTCGATAAAATGTCAAATATAATTAGGGGAAAAAATAAAAATTGATAAATTATTTACTTTTATATTTATATATCCATATATATATATATATTATTGTATGTATTTTAATGAAAATAAATATTTCATTAATATCACCATTTTTCTTTATTCATTTATTCATTGGCTGTATTTATCTTTTTTCTCCCCTCAGGTTCTTGGATTTGATGATACTTATCTGTGGTACAGAGACGAAAATACGATAAGAAAAAGAGGCAATAGATTTACAAAGGACTTGACATCACGCTCAGAAGTGAATTGTAGAAATAAATCTATTTGATACTTTTTGATTAATTATTTGATTAACATTTTTTTTCAAACTAGATTATTTGGGCAGATCAACAAAAAAATTTCACGCGGAGTAAAAGAGATTTTGTGGATATTGTAGATGATGAAAAACCTCTGATTCGTAATAAGAGAATTTTTTATATTGATGATAATAATTATAATGAACAATTTTATAATTTTGGTAAAAAAAATTATGATAAATTGTTTAATGATGAACTGTGGAATGAGGAGTGGTATTTGGTAAATTATTTTTTATTACAATAATTAATTAATATAATTAAGTGAAAATGGGGTAAAATGGTTTGATAAAAAATTTTTGAAAACTATTTTGCTCTTATCTGACATTTCTTTATCCGTAGATAGAAAATTTTTTTTTTGTTTGTAATTCAAATGCAAAATATTTGAAAATTATCTGGGGCAAGATGGTTAATTAAAAAATATAAAAAATTATTTTTAAAAAAATTTTTAACCCATCTAGCCTTTTTAGAAAAACGTCTCTATCAATCGTACATGCACAGAAAAAAAAATTTTGACTAAAAGTAAACGTTTTTAATTCAAAAAAAATTTTTTGAAAACCTCAATTTTCCGGATAAAGTTGAAATATCTGAACAAGACAAATTTTTCTCAAAAAAATCTTAACTTGGTTTCCAAAAACGTTTTTTTCAAAATATTTTCTTGACTCAAAATTTTTTTATGTTGAAAATGAAAAGATTTATAATGAAAAAATTGAAAATTTTTTTTTAAGTCCATTTTACCCCACTTACCCTTATTATCAATATTTTATAAATAAAATAATCAAAAAGTACCACGACATCTATTAAAAAATGGTTTAAATTCATCAGCAAGACACGCGCAGCAATAAAGAGCTACCGAAGTTAGATTTGAACGTGCTCCCGCTTTATCATCTGGGGATAACAGGTCGCGGGATAAGGGTAGCTGTTCTTGACGACGGCCTAGAATATACCCACGAAGATTTGAA
This sequence comes from Microplitis demolitor, assembly GCF_026212275.2. Classification (NCBI taxonomy): domain Eukaryota; kingdom Metazoa; phylum Arthropoda; class Insecta; order Hymenoptera; family Braconidae; genus Microplitis; species Microplitis demolitor. The sequence goes on along the minus strand of NC_068549.1, from coordinate 3,112,763 downwards.
AAACAATTACGTAAGATATCACAGTACAATAATACTTCTTATCTCGATTATTCCAGCGGTCGTCAACAAACCTCGCCCTGGTTAATAAAAAATTGCAAAAATAATTTTAAATAAAATTATATTCACCCCCTTAACAAATTCTGTTTATCGATGTTACTTATTATTTCAGGATCCCTCTATTAGCTATGACGTAAATGAGCGAGATAACGATCCAATACCTCGCTACGACGTAACAGGTGTCAGCTTATCAATGCATTGTTTTAAAAATAACATCATTTTGCTTGAACGGAAAAATTGATTGGTTTTTTCCCTCTTTAAACAGATGTAAATGCACATGGTACGAGATGTGCAGGAGAAATAGCAATGGAGGCAAACAATTTAAAATGTGGAGTCGGTATTGCATTCGAAGCATCAATTGGTGGAATAAAATTACTCGATGGAGTCGTTAATGATCGAGTCGAGGGCGAGGCATTGGGTTATAAACAAAATCTCATAGATATTTATACAGCTTCCTGGGGTCCCGCTGACAATGGAAAAAATCTTGAAGCGCCTGGAAGACTTGCCAGTGAAGCTTTGCAACGTGGTATCAATCAAGTAATATTTTTTGTCAGTTAATTAGTTTATTATTTTTTTTTTAATTAATATAATATAATTTTTCTTTATGTAAATTACTTGCTGAAAAAATTTAACTTGATCAAATTCATTTAAAATTTTTTTTTAACGGTAACTACAGTTTTATAGAAGGAATAACGATTATTTTACTGTATAGATAGAGAGAGAATGGGGATAGCTAGACGAAGACAGTTAGAAAGAGACAGGCGTACTTGCCAAGTGTCCGCAAGGTGTCGCCGCGCTAAATATTTTGTCCCTTTCAAGTCACTTATTTTAAAACTCTTAAATTCGATTCTAAAACAACTATGGGTATCGCTTCTCGGCCTTTTGGCTAAGATCAAATGTGTAGTATCTGTTCTTATCAGCTTAATATCTGATAGATTCTCATCGAGAATCCAGAATATTAATCTGATTTTTGAAACTTGGCGAAAACCTGGAGCTTGCTCCAGCTTTGCCGCAAGTTGCCCTGACATTGCAGAGCCGTCAGGTGCAGCTGAATAAATATTTACAAACTCAATAATCTTTTCTTCCTCTGAATTCACAGACTCCTGTCAGTTTAAAGTTAGAAAACACAACAAAATCGTTGTCTTCTAATTTTTTGAAATATGACAAGAGGACAGGGTGAATAAAACCACATGTCTTTTAAATTTACACAGAGAAAAATGACTTAAATATATTGTATTTTATTACTATAAATTATGCTATGGGAAATTTACATAATATATTATTAGCGTAAAAATTTGATCCAATTAAGTTATTTCATTAAAAATCATTTTCTTAACCGAAAAAATCTAAACTCAAATCGAGATATCCTGATCTTTTTTTTAATAGCGTAAATAAATTTCAATTTGCTTCTGACAAGAAAATAATTTTTCATTTTAGAAATAAAATGGACAATGCAATAATTTTTATTAATTTACTTCTAAAAAAAATATTGTTTTTATAAGTTTTTTTTTTCTTTTCAGTGTAAAATCAGTTTAAATAAATTTTTGAATTCGGTGTATTATTATGACTTTCTAGATGCATACTACAGTCGGATCTCGTTATAAGACCGCCTTATGAGTCTTTTCAATTTGTTAAAACTCGCTTGGAATCCCCCACCAACACTTCAATGAAAATTTTGCGCTAAACCTCGCTGTAAGACTAACGAACAGTACGACTAAAATCGAGACAAAATGTTCATACATATAGATTGTAGATTAATTGGTCTCACATAATTAATTACGAGAAAATAAAGACAAACTCTGTTTATTTTAATGTATAGTAATGTGTCTATATACAGTTTGTTCTCTAAAAATTTTTTCAGGTTACTTCTTTAAAAAAATTAGTCAATTGTGACTCAAACTTAAATATTTATTGCTAATCTAACTTGAAATTTCGTGATAACATATATCAGCAATAGAAATTCACAAAATGGTTTTAGCAACTACACTTTGAGTGTAAGACTTGAAAAGGAAGAGATTAATGGATTAGCCGGGGTCATGTGCTCTGCTCAGTGGAACGGATATTTTTTAGAGAAATAAATTATAAGGTAGTTAAGGTTTTGTAGATCATAAGACCATTAAGGTCCCGACGAGTTTAAAGTAGAGCATTAGGAGAAAAAAATGTTTAAGCTGAAACGTTGTTAGGTAATGCAATGTTCCAGAGATGGGTTGAATTACGTTATAGTATAAGTTATAACATTAGTGAAGGTAATTTAAGAGCGAAATGTAAGATTTAGTTTGTGTAATAAATGTCATTAGGGTCGTGATGGCAGAGGGAATATATATGTCTGGGCTTCGGGAAACGGCGGATCCAAAGAGGATGATTGCAGTTGCGACGGCTATGTCAGCAGCATTTTTACAATTGCTGTAGGCTCTGCAAGCCAGACTGGTAAATTTCCTTGGTATGGAGAACAATGTCCTGCAACACTTGCTACTACTTACAGCAGCGGGGCTTATCATGACCAAATGATTGTAAGATATTTTTTTTATTATTAAAACTATTGAATTATTATTTATTTATTTGAATAAATTTGAATATGTTGAATTCAAATTCCATAAATCGATTGGTGCATGACCAAGAAAATTTCTAGATACCACTATCAGTTCGAATTAATTTTAATTGACAGAACTGATGTTGATTAATATGTTGCTATAAATAAAATTCTTCGGTATTCCAAATTAAAATTACAATTTAAATTTTTTATTGTTCAATTTAAATTTTTAAACTATCAATCCTAATAAGACAAGTTATCAGCGACGTTCTTTTATAGAGTCCTCCTTCTTAGTAATCCAAAGCGAATACAAAAAGAATTAAATTAATCCCTCGCTTATTCTAAGCTGTATCAAATCTACCAACGTGCGGAAACGTTCAGATCAACTGACATCATCGAACAAATTCAGGATTATTTTTTTTTTCATTAAATATCAGAATAAATAAATCACAAGCATCAAAATTGTTTATTAAAATATTTTTTTTTTTTTATAATAATCTTCTTTTTATTCCATATATAAGGAACGAAACATGCGCTCATTTATATGAAAACTTGACACTTTAAGTTTATACCCAACTGAAAAAAGTCGAGATCATATTTTTTTTATACGATTTCTTGCTAACTTCTGGCAAAAAATATTGAATGAAAAATTTGATAAGTACTGTTGTCATTTTACATCAATATACTCATTTATTACCCATTTTTATCTTAAAAAATTCAATAGCTTTTTTTTTTTTTTTTTTTTTAATCCTCGAATTGACATTTATCTAGATATATATTTTTTAAATTTTTTATTCAAGGCAACAACGGATTTAAAAAACAAATGTACTACTCATCATACAGGAACATCCGCTTCAGCTCCACTTGCTGCTGGAATACTCGCTTTAGCATTACAAGTCAAGTATTTACACTTTTTTTTTTTTTTCTAAATAAATGATAAAAACTCGCCTAGTGTAAATTTAATTTAGCGCTAAAATTAAAGAGATTTAATAAAATATGTCTCAGTAAAAAGTCTTCAGCACAAATTTTTAATTAACAGACGTAAAAAAAAAAAAAAAGATATTATTTTAAATAAATAATGAACGTAAATTTAATTTTTTATTTTACTAAGCAAAGAGCTCACTTGGAGAGATGCTCAGCATCTTGTTGTCGAGACTTCAGAATATAGTCCACTTAAGTAAGTTTTTAATGCTATTTTTTATTTTTTTACTGCTAAATTATTTATTTATTTTAAATTTTATCTTTTAATTATTTTCATTCATAAGTCATTTTTATTTTAATTTATTCTTAAAGAATTATAAAAAATAAAGGGTCAAAGTTTACGGCTTAAACTTTTTCTCTAATCATGTTTAATTCTTCACTCTCGCAATCTTTACTCTTTTTTTTCCGCCCCTGCACAAAAGTTGCCGGCAATTTATTTTACGCTCTATTATAAAAGATTATAAAGAACACAATTTTTCGTTGCTCTAATAAGTAATAAATAAACTATAATTCTTGTGAAAGTTATTAATTTACTACCAAGAAAAAAAAATTTTTTTGTTCATCGATTTATAAAAAATTATACAAAAGTTACATGAAAAAATATTTAAAGAACTTCCATTGAAAAATTTATTTCTTACTCTTCTGTTCTTTAATTACACAAAAAAAATTCTGAGGGCAAGTAAAATTTTTTTGCGCCAAGAAATCCTTTTTTTGTGTAATTAAGTGATCTCCTTTTTTTTTTTATTAAATAACTCAAAAATAATTTATGTTTCGACAAACAGAAATAATCCCGGGTGGATAAAAAATTCAGCGGGTCTTTGGTTTAACCCGCGGTTTGGTTTTGGATTAATGAACGCATACTCTCTGGTACTGACAGCTTCCAATTGGACACGTGTACCCGAAAAAATACTATGTACCATAAGAAGCTATGAAAGGTAATAAGTAGGGACAAGATTTTTGCCTTAATTTTGAAATGAATAATTTAAATGTTTGATATTATGGCAAAAATATTGGTTTTATTAGAAAAATTTTCAAACAAAAGTTGTAGGAAATTTAATTTTCTAAAAAAAATGTCTCTTATGATTTTTTGAACGACCAATAATTTCACCGTAATTCCAAAATTAAGATTCAGAATAAATGATTCAAATTTTTGATAATTACCAAAATCTTAATTTTGAAATTACAGCATTCTTATTGGTCCTATGACAAAGTTATAGGAAACATTTTTTTTATAAAATTAAATTTTGAACAACTTTTATTTGAAAAATTTTTTGATACGACTGATATTTTCACTTCAATTACAAAATTAAGATTCATAATGATTGATTCAAATTTTTGATAACCACCAAAATCTAAATTTTAAAATTACGGCTTTCTTATTAGTCCTATGACAAAATTATAAGAAACATTTTTTTTACAAAATTAAATTTTAAACAACTTTTATTGCAAAAATTTTTTTGTACGACCAATATTTTTGCCATGATATCAAAAATTTGACCCAATCAATTATTAATTATTATTTTTAAATTAAAGCAAAAATTTTTAAAATTCCCGCAATTAAAATAACAATTTTTCCATAAATAAATTCCGTAATAAATGCAATAATGGGCAAAAAAAAATTTTGTTAAAGTCAATTTCGTATATTTATTTATCATTAATAAGTCATACAAATTTACAAACTTCAATAATTTTAAAACTAATCTGCATATGAAAAAAAAAAAAAAATCACATCAATACTAAATCTCCACTTTCCAGAGAAAATAATCAAAACTTTCATCGAAGTATAAAAAAATTTATAGCTCCGAGGAATGAAAAAAGTGTATTGTGAAAACGTTTGTACGCTTTTATATTTTATTTATGTATATATAAATTTTTTTTTCTTTAACAAAAAAGCAACTCTGGAAGCATAAAAAAAATAGTATTTATTTTTTATTATTCAGTTCACAAAATATAGTTTATGGTAAATCTACGATTTTATCATTCAACGTGAACAAGTGCAGGGATCAAGATTCAGAAGTAGCTTTTCTAGAACACGTACAAATTGAAGTAACTCTTACGTATACAATTCGTGGCGCACTTGAAATGTATTTGACCTCAGCTACCAGTAAGAAAGATTATATTTTAATATTTATTCCAATTCTCTTTCTCAATTTCATATACTACACTTTCTTATATTTTTCTGTTCCTTATTTTTATTACTATTATTATTGTTGTTTTTTTCTCCTTAATCGTTTTTTTATTGCCCGTCCTCGAGCACGTGGATCTCATGTTTATTGTATTTTTTAGACACTAGAGTAAAAATATTGAACCGTCGAAAGCTCGACGATTCCCAAGATGGATTTAAAAATTGGAAATTCATGTCAGTTGCAACCTGGGGTGAAGACCCAAGAGGCACTTGGACTCTCGAAATTATTGACAATGTAAATAATAGACTCCATGGATCTCCGATTTGTTTTTTTTTTCTTAATAATAAATACAAATATTTCTTTTTCCTTTTTAAAATAAAAATCTATAAATGATTCGGGTTCCTTTTAAGTGTTTTAATTATAGATTATTTCCAGGCAGGTCCGATGTCTAATAATGGAACAATCAATGATGTAACATTAATTATTCATGGAACTAAAGATCCGCCAAGCTCACGTTTAAATGGAAGTAAACGTGTGTATAACAATAATTATAATCGGCTTAGAAAAAAAGTAATTATTTATGTTATTAATTAGAAACTACTATTTACTCCATATGCAAAATAATTTTTTTTTAACTCTTCGAGTGACGGAGTGAATAGTTAATATTTTTAAATTGGACAAACTGTGAAATTCGATGTCTACCCTGGAGGGTCATACTTGAGGTTGTACTACTTAGAATTTTTTAAAACTTTTCTTGACTCTGACAACAATGAAAAAAAATTAATATTGCGGGAATTTTCAACCGCACGACCAACGACCTTTGTTAAAGGGTACGCGACTAACAAAAAGTTAATTATGTGATCTTCTTTAGGAAAAAAGGGACAAAAAAATTTCTTTGAGGTAAAACAGTGCCCTAAGGACTTGGTATTTAATATTGATTATTTATGAAAAAATTAATTTTTATTTTTCCTATTGAAAATATCTCCATACAATACGAACGTTTTTTTTATCTTTATCATGTCCTCTAACCGGAAAAACTCGAAAAAAGCATAAGAAAAATTTTAATTTTGACTTATGACCCATATGAGGATGACTTTCTATATTTTAATTCCTATTAATTCGCTATTCCCAAAAAAATGGGAATAAAATTATTTTTCTTCAATTCTGTCGGCCAGCGTTATTTCAGAAGTCCTCCTCTGAAGTTTCCAGAGAAAATACATAAACAATATATACTCGGGGCTCGGTGTTGGAAATAAAATTATTTTCCTCCACTTCTATGTGTCAAGATCTCTTAAAAATTCGATTTTCGAAAATCGAACCGAAATTAATAGCTTCCCGAATTTTAAAAAATTTGCATTTTCTTAGCGGGAAGTTAAAAAACAGTATAAAAGCTTAATCAATTTGCGATACATGAATCCGATATCCGTAAGAATCCTTCCGTCTATCAGACTGTCGGCGGTTCGAACCCATGTCAGAACTTTTCCTTCAACTCAAAAATTAAATTTACCCTCCGTGTTCTCTTATTGCCAGTAAACTCGACTACTCGCGATAATAAACAGTAAGTAGTGTATAATTATTTAATTAAAAATATTTAATGGAGAGTAAGAGTATAAGAAGTTAAAAAATACCGATTAACATCCCCAGTGGAATTAAAAAATAAAATGTAATGACTTGAATATTATTTCAGTAAAGTAAAATTTTAGTAATGCGCCGAATAATTTCGTGATGGATAAAAATTAAATATTTAAATGACTTTTTTTTTTGTGAACATTTTCTTCTATCAGCGGCTAATAATAAAAATGTTTGTGAGAAAAAAAAATAATATTTATATATTTTCAGGATAATGAAGAAATGGAAATAAGTAATAAAAATATAAGAGTTAATAAATGGAATGTGGCAGAGAACGAGATAAATTTAACCAAGAATTCAAAGCCCTTGAAACTCGTCCAGGTTGATTGGCTCCGAAGACTTTTATTCGGTTAAATTAATTGGATTTATTGTCCTAGATCATTGCTTTTCTCATTTTAACCCCGTTCCAGTTCGTCTGCTGTTATACCGTCTCCATGTCTAGTCAAAGACGCAACAAAATAGAAATCTAATGAAAAACTTTACCAAATACGCTCATGACACTCAGAACTATGCTAATAAAACTAAACTACTAATAGTCATAATTTAATAAATTAAATAATATAAAATATGTACCAAGTGTATGAAGGAATGCTTTTATTTTCAATTGAAAATAAATATTTGACTGACGTTAATTTGAAGTAAATATTTTTCTTAATAGCCAAAGATTGGCCACTAAAAAATTTTCATCTGAAATTTTATATTTGTCACGAATTTCAAAGCAAAATTGAATACTTGGGTAAAATCGTGACAGGAAATTTATATAAAGTACAAGTTTTTTTGATTAAAAATATTAAAAACCTATTAAAATTTTGTAAGGTAATTAATATCATAAAATTTTCGGTCTTTCAAGGCCATTTTTGAGGCCAATCGCTCTCCTGCTTAGACTTCGCGGCTTTCGTTAACTGCTGTTATTATTTTTCTTGTGCAGGGGGTCGTCCTGAACGCGCCTGAGCAGTTGTTGCCCTATAACTTCATGATTTGATTTTTTTTTCTAATGAAATAAGTCCCGAATCAGCATTTTTGGCCCGTTTTGGTCCATTTTCGAGGCCAATAGCTTTCCTACTAAGACTCCACGCCGGAGGTCGCATTTGATTTTTAAAGTAGATAAAGTTTTACCTTGTATAATAATTAGAATTCAATTCTCGCTTAAATACCTCACATTAACTCATGTAAAATTTTAAATATTTGACATTTGAAACTCGGCAATTTTTAAATATAATTATTTCATGTAATTAATACTGCTGTATAATTAAATTATTTGCTTCGATAAACGAAAGGCGATTGTTAAAAAATAAATAAATGATGTTTTCATAAAATATTTAGAATGTTAAAATATAAATCTAATTTATTTGAATTATCCAGAAATAAATAAATCACAATTTATATGAAAGGAGCAATCAAGATAAAAATATGACGTGTACGTGTATTTAATGAAACAGCGAGATAAAAATAAAAATTGTAAGGAGAAAAAATAAAATAAAATAAATGAAATTATCATTAATTATTTTATTCCAGTGCATGATTCTGTATCACGTGTTTGGAAGCTGCGCCGGCGTATATCCAGATCAGGGGATGAAATTCGCCTGTAGAACACAAGGGCCGACTTCTCGGTTAGTAGCATGTCACATCTCATGCCGTCCATACCATTTATAACTCGATCAATTATATTTTACCCTCCAAAAAAAAATTATAGTGCGTCTATAATTTAATGTCAATTTAATTATCAACAAAAAATACAATTAATTATTGCAAGTAATTAACTCGAAATCCAATCAACGGCGTCAAGTAAGTTTCATATATTTATCAAATATTTTTTTTTTTATTTTTAAATTCCGTATAAATGAGCGTTAATTACAAGACATATTCTTTGACATCAAAAAGTTAAACTTTATAATCAAGCGCGTTCATGTCTTAGCATCATATTTATAATTTCAAAAGCATTTTCTGTTACCAACTTCTTATATTTTTTTAAAAATAAATTTAAAAAAAAAAATTGTTGATTAAAATCCATTGAAATTTCGTTTCTCTGTAGTCTAAGTAAAGTTATTTTTTTTAATTAATGAAATGTCGGCTAATGAGAAAAGAAGATAATTATCGTCTATCATTAATTAAGATTAAATATCAGTAATTAGAAAAATTAAGAATCTCGAAATTAGGACATTATTTTTTTTTTTATAACTGCGTGAAAATAAAAAAAAATCACACATGAAAGTTTTAATTAGTTTTTAAAGTTTAAACTCTCTCTCGCAACTCTGGTCAATGAAATAATTTTATATATATGTGGTATTTATATTGTGCTGATGGAATATTGACTATGATATATAAATGAAAATTATTTGTAGAGCTAGTTGGATGTTATGGTATGAGTTTTATATAAATATATATTTAGTTTATCTCCGTTAGCGCGAAAAAAATTTTATCATTTATTAATATATATTTTTCATACTTTTCAAATCATTTAAATTTTTTAATATTTTATCAAAAATTAACTCAATTTTTAGTCAAACAGAAAAATTACAATCAAAATCTGAGACATAATTTTTTTTTTATTTCAATGAAAATTCCTCGGAAATTTTGAAACAATAAAAAAATATTAATTATAAGTTTGTAACATAGTTCAAAAAGTTTTAATACAGTAGTTTATAATTTATATAAAGTCAGTTACAGTAACCTCGTGGGTTACTCAAACTACGCTAATTGATCTCAAGACTAATTAAAAGGATCTACCATCACAAGGATTAACTTTCACCGTTAATTTAATTCGATAATTACATAGTCATTTTTGCTAACATACACACATAACATTAGATTATCATTTTTAAAATTGATAAATAAAATTATTTTTTACTTTTAAACATTACTGTTATTTAGCATCCAATTATTTTCAAATTCAATTTTGACATTAACCTGAGGGAATACAGAAGACCAATACGAGTATAAAAAAGTTTGTTTTTCTTCCATACATTTCTTTTTTTCATTCATATGATACTTTTAATTACTTCATAACAATTTAAATCAACGCTTTATTCTCTATAGTGAAAAAAAAAACATTTTTTTACATCAGTTGATTCGAAGTTTCATCATTAAAATTAAATTTTATTTCTCATAATTATTTATGAAAATAATAATAATTGTTATTATTTATTTATTTATTTATTTATTTATTATGCCGGTACAAATACACGTGTTTTTAAAATCTGACAGCTGTCAAAAGTCTATATGTCAAAAAGTTAAAAGGGAATGAAATCTAAATGGAATTGATGTATTTGCCAAATTTAAATTTTATTTTTAAATAATTAAATTTTTATGTTTGACAAATAAACATTTGATATTTTACATTAATTTTCGTACAATGATTGATAGAGTGATGTCATAACTTTAAAAAAACCTCATATATTTGTACATAATTTTATTGTAAGAGTTCGCAATAATGAGATAAAATTTTTTTTAAATAAAATAACTTTTTTTGCGGCGACAATTCTTATCAGATCTTGCTGAAATTTTTCACTCTTATTCTATGGGCGATTATCACAATTAAGTTCGAAGATGGGCTAAATCGGTCAATTAGTTTAGAAGTTATGGCTGTTTGAAATTTCCAGGATTTTTCGAAAAAATTAGTTTTTATCCACAAAAAATAAATTAATATTTTAAAAAATTTTGAATATGAAATTCTTGTTTTTATGTCAAGATATACATGAAAAATCCACTGTATCCTTTATAACGAGTGCCATATCCTTTTTGATGTTATTAGCAGGTATATCTTGATTTTTTCGAAAATTTCAAATCCAACTCCACCGTCCATCTTACGGCACAAAAAAAAATTCACCGAATCAAAATCCACAAATCCATTATTTTTTTACCGGTCCCATTTTCCCCCTATATATGTATGTATTTATTGTAATTAAAAAACAGTAAGCTCATCAAAGTTCTTGTAGAATTTATGAGTTGACAGCAAAAAAATAAACATGAACTTGTAGATAAAGTGTCTAATAAAATAGCATCCAAAAAAAAAAAAAAAAAAAGGGTTTGTGTAAATAAAGAATGACTCTATAGCGATTGCATTGGGAATAAACTTTGATGTTACGACCAATGGATTATTAAAACAGGGTCAATGAGGCCTTGGTAAGGAGTAGACAGTATTATACCAGAAAGGCGAAAAAAGCAACCGGAAAGTGGAAATGAGAATACAAGAACAAGAAAGTTAAACAGAAATTATTAAAATAAAAGTCTGATATAATACAGACTTCTTTAGATTTTCAAATGCAATTTCGAATCGCGAAACAAAAGAAATTAATTATTTGCATATTTTTTTTTTTTGTAATAAACTTTTATATGAAAAAAAGTAACTATTCTAAATTGCTTCAAGAGTGAGCGGGATTGTTTGTTTAGTTCTTATGGACTTTTTAGTTTAACAACTCAGAGAACGTGGAAATAAAATAAAAATTCATATGAGTATAATATGACATGCATGTTCGTTAATATGCAACATTTCAGTTTCCGAGATAAAGTTTTCTTTGTATAATTTTATTTTCTTTAGTTTTTATTTTTCTACCCTAGTTCGGTACTTGATAAATCAATTCATTTTTTTATCTTTTCAGTTCAATTTATTAAAATTAATTTAAATTTTTAAAAATCATTACTATATATATCTGAACTTAAAAAAAAACGGTGTAAGTCCAGGTGGTGTAGATTTATTTAAATTTTCGGTGTTAAATTTCAATACCAAAAGCCGTTTTAAAATAACACCGCCGCAGGTGTAAATATTTTTTACCGGTGTTGAAATATTTTTTGGTGTTAAAAATATTTTACTCTGTGAATATTTTTACTATCTCGATCACTAATTAATTAAATTATTAGTGATTGAAATGGTGGGAATAAAATGGTGTAATTCTTAAATAAATTACGTATAACATAAAAAATTATTTAAATAAGTACACAGCAAAATTTAAATTTCTTTCAGTCTATATTCATTACTAATTTCTTTACGTGAAATTTTTTTTTACACCACTTTAACACCGCCAATAACACCAGTGTTATTTCATTTTAACACCGCACTCTGTTAAATTGAGTTCATTTTTAACACCACTTTTTTTAAAGTGTATAAATAGTAAAATATAAAAATAAAATTATTTGTTTTCCATTTAAGGTCGGGTCAATTGTGAAACTTGAGAAATATCTTCCGATTTTTTTTCTTTTCATCTTTTTTACTTCTGGATGGAAAAACCACAAGCATATAATCGGTAAAACGAGTGCAGATAAAAAGCAATATAAAAGCATTCTAAGACAATTTTCTTTACAATACAAATTTACCTTATATATATATATATATATATATATATATATATATATATATATATATATATATATATATATATATATATGGTATATATATATATATATATATATATATATATATATATGGTATATATATATATATATCCGACAGTTTATTTCACCCTTGTCAATCTGTTTGTCCCTTAAATCATCTATGTATTAAATATATATATATATATATATATATATATATATTTATATGTTGATCATTATCATTGATCATCAAATTTATCTCAATTATACTTCCGTTAAACTTTTATAAAATATTTGTCGAAAGTTTAAAAAGTTTGCAATCAAGGGTAGATTATTTGTCGATTTTTTCCAATGAAACAGCAAAAAAAAGTTTAATTAAACTTATTATTTTTGTTCATTGTTTTGTAAATACTATTGGGTTTTATTCGGTAACAACTTTATAAAAAGTTGAATGGCAATTTAGTTAAAATTTTTCTGAGGGTAACTAATAAATTGTGAAAGTTTTATTTAATTATTTATTACCATCGAGGAAAAGTCGTAAAATTTAGATAATACAACCCGAGCGTGTTTGGACGTCAGTCTCATAAATTCTTACCTTAATTTTAATATCACGGTTGAGGAAAATTTATCGCTATCAAAATCTCAGGTATTTTTTTTTCGATTTAATGAATATTAGTTTCTGTTTCTATACATTTTATAAAATTGATTCAAAAAATATTATTAAATATTTATAAAATAAATATTTTGTTTCAAATTTAAATTTTTATATTTTCACTTAATTAATTTAAATAAATTTTTTATTTTTTACAATCTATTGTTCATTAGCTTTAATTTAATACCCGACTTGTAATTTAACAAAAAATCATTTTTTTTTTTTACATAAAAAAAAAAGAATTTTTTTGGCGCGAAAAATTTTTACTTACTCCAAAAAAAAATTTTACCGCCCCAAGAATTTTTTTCTAGTTCTAAAAAATCTTTTATCTTTAATATAAAATTCAAAATATTTTTCGCGCCAAAAAATCCGTATTTTCTGTTCGAATTTATTTTAACAAAAATACGATAAAAAAAAAAATTCTTGAAAATTTAAATTTCCTGATTTAAAAAAAAAAAAAACCAAAAAATCTATTTCACCAGCAAATTTAATAAAAATAAATTGAATTTAATGTGCGCTCGTGGTAGTCCAGTAATTAGGACTCGGGTCCCGAGTTCGATCCCAGTGGGCGGCAAATTTCGTAAAAAATTTAAATGTCATATCATTTACATATTTATTATAAATTAGTATTCATTAATACTTAAAAAATAAAAAAAAAACTAGTATTAAATCTTCATCCAAAAAATATAATTAAAAAGTAGAGTAAATAATTAAAGTTTTAATTAAAGTCACAGAGATCGTAAAGTTTTCGATTTAGTGTTTTACCGTCAAAGCTTCGGTGAACCGCGAATTCGCACCAGCTATTTTCGAATCCCTTGTTATTCTCAGTGACCTCTGTGACCTCAACAAGTTACACAATTTAATAATTACTGTCACTGTTTCTAACGAATATTTATTCACTGGGTAAAAAAATTGATTGCGCAAATAAAATCCCTTTGAGCAGAGAAACAAACTAATTTTTAACAAACCGTTAAATTGTTTCTCTGCTGATTTTAGTTACTAGATAATTGAAAACTCAAAAAATTGTATGACGTTATTATACAACAGTAATATTGTGTGATAAATATTAAAGGAAGGTGAAAATAACTGACCTAATTTCGATACAATAGATAGTAATTAATTAACACTGAGCTATCATAAACATAATTAATAGAATATTTCCTAGTACATGTGACAAGTTTAATTAATTTAAACCATCGATTTATTGTCGCATTCTAGTGCTACCTGCTATTATATACATATATATTTATATATATATGTACCTTTAAACTTGTACTCTCAGTGGATTTTGTTATTATTCACTAACGTTCACAAGTTCCATGGTAATTTAATCACAAATTCGATTAGATTCTGTACCATCAGCGCACATTGTACGGAAGCACACAAAATCTACTGAAAATTTTTCCATTTAAATAAAATCCTTTTGGATTATTTTTTATCCGCTCGCATTACAGTATTTTTGTACTTATTTTTTATGCCGAACCTCGTATTTTAATTTTTTTACGAGATTACTTATGTAAATTTAATTTATTTTAGATAATTATTTTCATGTTTAACATGGACTTTAAAAATTTTTTTTATTTTTTTATACTATTTTTGAAATTGTAGTAAATATGAGAAGAAAATTTTTGTCGAAATTTTAATACGCATTTAGTACGAAAACGGTTATTTTAATATTAAAAGTCCAAATCAGAGTGAATGTAGATTTAAATAAAATCCAGACCACTCCAAAGGATTCCCGCTGAAAAAAAACTCCGTATACCGAGTATTCGGTATTGCTATTACAGCAATATTTTTTTTCAGTGGAGTGACAGAGTGAATTGGAATTTAAATAAAATTCATAATCACTCCAAATATTCCCGGATAAAAAAATAACAATTTTGATTTATTGGACTAGCTTTTGACTTAGTTAACTTGATTTTGGCATCACTTACCGTTTTGAACCTCAGTATAAATTTGAACTTAAAAATTTAAATCAAATTAAAGTCACGTTGACTTGGATTGGATTTATTAAATTTTCCCTGGCACTTTCAAATTTTCCCGGGCAATTCAAAATTTTTACAATTTAACAAATTAATTTATTACAGTTGTAGATAAATAATGAATTAAATGAATGATGAACAATGAGTGATCTTATAAGATCAAGTGCTACAAAAATGAAAATTCCACCGCCATTAAATTTAAATACAGAAGCTACTGATGATGATACATACAATCAAAAAACTCGCAGTAAGTATTCAATGTCAATTTAGATAAATAAACACAATTAATAAATAAATAAACTAGCGTAAGAATATAAAAAATTCAAACTGTTAAAAAAAATTTCATGTTATCAATCGATACTTTTTTTATTCCAATTTTATCCCATTCGTTTTTGTTAAAATTCCATCTCTTGAAAAAAAAAAAAAAAAAAAAAAAAAAAAAAATTGCTACGTTGGTAACTTGTCATCAATGCGTAACATGTAGATATTTCTAAGAGCATTTATTGTAAAATTGTTCTCTCACTATTCGGAAGCACGTTCTGCTGAAATTTAAATTTTTTCTATTGAATTTTTATTTTATACGTCAATCAACTCATGAAAATTTCAATTTTTATATTTCAATTTGATCTTTGCAAACACATTTATAAGTCTTACATTATTGGAGGTATAAAAAATACACTTTTTTTTTTTACTCAACTTTATTTTTACATTACAAAATTATTTTATTTTTATTAATAAATTTCTAATATAAATTTTTATAAATTCACATGTAACATTTTTTTTTTTTTTAATATACAGGTAAAATAAAATATTTATACTCATGTATTTTAAAAATAGGGAAGCTATTGATCGGTAACTTTTTGGTCAACTTGAATTTTAATAAAAAAAAATATAGATACAATTTTTTTTTTTTAACAAAGTATCTTACTTAGTAATAAAAATTTTATACACTAATCATATCGTAATTACTCTGGTCATTTTTTACACATTTTGATTGCTGATAAAAATAATTAAATTGTTTACTGTTATAAATTATTTACTATAATTAATTTCATGTTTTATCCAAATCTTGTATTGTAATTAAAAAAAAATCAGTAAACTTGCAATTATGTAACCAATTGAACGGCAGAAAATTAATTTCAGTACAAATGAGCAAACAATTAATTTAATAATAAGCTTTTTTATGTAAAAACTTGGTGACAATTTTTAATTTAATTAAATAAAATAAATAAATGATTGAGGTAATTTTATAAAAATTAATTTAATTCATTTTTTTTTTGTAGTATTGAAAAATGATTTATTATTGCATGAAGCAGTTATCAAAAATGAACCAGAGACTGTTAGAAAAGTACTTGAAGAAACAGTCGACGTTAATTCGCGAAACAACGTAAGTAAAAATATAAAAAATTTTCGTATAAAAAAAAAAATAAAAACTAATTAGACAGTTGAGAAAATTTTTCAATTTCAGTAAAAATTTAAATTACAAATTAGTAGTATAGTAAAATAAATAAATTTGACAGCCGTAAAAGTATATGAATTTTTGAAAAATTATTAAATGCATAAAAAAAAAAAAATTGTAAAAGAAAAAAAAAATTTGAAAAATTTTGAAAATTAGGTAGTGGTAAATTAGTATATGATACATCGGGTTAAAAATTTAAAAAGGACATATTTTTATAAGCCTTTTTGACAGGAAATTTTTCTAGAGCTTAAAGTTCTTATATTTTTTTTTCACTGCCAATTTTGTATACATTTTAATGCTAAAAATTTTGCAAACCTAAATACGCATGACTTAAATTATATACCCTTTGGCTTTCAAAAATTTTTAGGTTTATTAAGTGGCCACGAATGCTGCCCTACACAATTTTAAAAAAAAAATTATAGTTTACCTTGTCATGTTTTTGAATTAATTAAAAAATAAAAATTACTGTCCCTATTAGAGAACATACTACTATAAGTAATTAATAAATATAAGTTTAGAGATAACAAAATATTTGGAGTATAGTTTTTTTGTAGTTGTAAATAAATATCAAAAGGAAATTTATTAATATTAATTTTTTAAAAAATGAATTATTATAAATAGTATGGCAGAGCTCCGATTCATTGGGCAGCCTCACGAGGAAATACGGAGATAATTGAGTTATTGATGAAAGCTAACTGTGACATCGAAGCACAAGATAAAGTATGATAAATAAAATATAATAAAATAAGTAACTATTAAATAAAGTATGGCAACTTTTTGACTTTGTCTTTGATTGGTTGGTTGATTGTTTGTTCGGTTGTGATAATTGGATGTAATTAATTAGTTAAATTATTTTATTTTATTTAATGGTGTGATTGTGATGATGGAAAAAAACTAATAAATTCACTTTGATGTTACAAAACAGTTCGGAATGCGACCTTTACACATGGCTGCTTGGTATGGCCATCTAGATGCTGTCAAACTGCTCGTTGATGCCGGTGCTAATGTCGCCGCAGTTAATAAGGTATGAAAAAATAAAAAAAATAATCATTTATATTAATTTTTTTTTCTTTTTGTTAATTAATTTTAAAATTAAAATAAAAATTCTTAACTTACTACTATAATTTAAATTTTTAGAATACAAAAAATTTTAGCGCTTTTATTTATAAAAAAATTTTAAAAAAAATATAAATGAATGAAAAAAGAATTAATGAAGCCATTGACGTTTGTCATCTGTCGTATTGATTTTTCCAGCACGATATAAGAGTCTTTTAAAAGTCACTGAGTATTTTAAAACTCATGTGCGACACATTAGGTGTTACACAGGTCGACCTCTTTTAGTTGTTAAATTTCTACAATTGAAGAGAAGCACATTACGTTACATGTACTTTTATAATAATCATCTACACTCTAATAAACACGTGCAGAGCAATTTGCTCATAAGCACTCTCAGTATAAGTCGTTTGCTATAAAATTGTATGGCAAAAAAAAAGTCATTTATATCTGAGATTTTATTTTTTAAATTTAAAGATTTAGGGAAATCTTTAGCTAAAATAAAGTAAATTATACAACTAAAATTAAGTGTTCGTTTTTCGAAAATATTTTTAAGTCTTACAAAAAAAAGTTCTGAAAATTTTAGATCCAGATCTAAATAAATCTAGATCTATCTGCAGCATTGAAATTAGCCGACGTCTGATAATTTTTTGACTGTTTAAAAAATGATAAATTATAAAAAAAAAAATAAATAAAAAAATTGCACATATAGCATTTTTCATTTTCTACATGTGCATATTTTTAGTTTTTTTAAAAATTGATTTGTTGAAAGACCAGAACATTTTTAATTGTCTGCCAATTTAAGAATTATTAAATTATTATGATACTGAAATTAGCTGGCATTTAATAATTTTTGGATTGTTTTTTAACCGATAAATTATAAAAAAAAAAATATTTGAAAAAAATGCACCTGTAGTTTTTAAAATTTTCTAAATGTGCATATTTTTAGTTTTTGCTTTTTTGTAATTCACTTAGAGAAAAGAAGTTTTGAATTCATAATGCAAAAAATTTCTTGGGGGGAGTAAAAATTTTTTGCGTAAAAAAATACTTTTTTTCTGCGTAATTATTTACATAATAAATGAAAAAAATTTTTTATATATCTGTAGAAAAAGTATACACTATTGATGTGCGGAGCGAGAGGAAATAGTAGTATAGTAATAGACTATTTGATAAAAGTAATGGAGTTTATAAATGTCGAAGCAACTGACAATACTGGCGCAACGGCACTCCATCATGCTGCAATTTCTGGACACCCGGATGTAATAAAAGCATTGTCAAGGATCCCGGAAATTAAATTGAATGCCACAGATAAAGTGAGTTGACAATTTAACCAAGTTGTCATCTAATAATAAATGTTAAAAAAAAAAAATTGAAATAAAATAATGGAATTATTAAATGCCAAGTATGTGGGAAAAAATAATATAAGATGAATTATAAATTTATGATAGAAAGGCCAAATTCCGCTACACTGTGCTTGCGCGGAAGGACACATGGAGGCAGTTGAAATTTTAATTAACTTGGGATCTAATTTGAATGATCGTGACAACGATGGTTACAGTCCATTACACGTTGCTACGCGAATGAGGGACACGGGAATCGTTCAAATACTTTTGAATGCTAATGCTAATTGTAATATTGTTGACGACAATGGATTAACGTCATTGCACATGGCCGCTAGTCAAGGATGTAAAGGAATACTTGAATCTATTATTGACTATTGTCCTGATATTATTAATAAACAGTGCAAGGTAAGAGCAATTTTTATTTATTATTATACTTATTTTTTTTTAGAAAACTTACTGGGTTCAAATTTTATAAAAGTTCTGATTAATTGAGTAAGGAGTTAATTTATTTATTTTTAATTTTCAATTGATTGCGCGTTTCTTAATTAATAAAAAAAAAGTTCAATCTAATTAATTATGATACTGAAGTAAGCCGACGTCTAATAATTTTTTGAATTGTTTAAAACGTCAAATTATGAAAAAAAAAAAATACTTGAAAAAATTGCACGTGTAGTTTTTTTAATTTTCTACATGTGCATTTTTTTATTTTTTTTTTTTTCTGTAATTAATTTGTTGAAAAAATAAAATCTAATCTAATTAATTATGATACTGAAGTAATCGACGTCTAATAATTTTTTGAATGTTTTCAAAACGATAAATTATAAAAAAAAAAAAAATATTTTAAAAAATTGCACTTATAGTTTTTTTAATTTTCTACATGTGCATTTTTTTATTTTTTTTTTTTTTTTCTGTTATTAATTTGTTGAAAAAAAAAATCTTGATGAAACTAAATTCTATTCTTGAATAAATAAAATATAACGGAATGAAAAATATATATTTTCAGATTGGAAATACGCCATTGCATTTAGCGTGTCAAAATAATCAAATAGATACTATTGAAATACTGTTGAAAAAAAACGCAGACATAAATTGTTTCAATCTGGTAAGTAGAAATAAACTAAAACAAACTGAATGCAAACAATGTATAAAAAAATATATAGATAAATATGTGGGAAGCGATTAAATAAATTTAAAAACTCAAGAGGGAAATACTAAAAAAAATATACATTATAATTACAATTATTTCAAACATTTATACAAGATTATTATTTTATTACTCGCAGAAACTACAAACTCCAATACACATCGCTGCGGAAATGGGTCACACGGATGTTTGCAAACTCCTACTGGCAGCTGGTGCAAATATCGAACAGAGAGAGAAAGTAATATCACTAAAAACTCATTGTTAATTTATGTATTTATTCATTTATCATTCATTATACTTGTGTTAGATCGTTTACTTTAATGTTCGTAGTACAGGTACCATTTTTGATCACTTTAGACCCAGTTTTGGACACTAAAAATTTTTCGTGTTTGAAAATACTGTCAATACACTATTGCAATGAAAACTTACTAAATTATTTTTTGTTAATTAAAATAAAGTATTAAGTATTAAGTGGCCACAAACGGTACTTCTACCCTATCAACTGGACTGGCCGTCTACGGCTGAACTGAATCCTGAGTAAACTTCGTAAGATATAGTACAGTAAAAGCATATTTACTATACTAAATCTTGCTAAGTTTACTCAGGACCCTCAGGACCTTCAGCCAAACACAGCCATTGAAGTTATGAATTTCAATATTTGCATAAGCACTCAGAAGAACCTGATTTCATACCGATAAGATTAAGTGGACAGATACTGATCAGTTTATCCTCAAGGGAAAAAACTCATTAGTCATTACTCATTAGTTTCTACCCGATACAGTAGATTACCCACCAAGGGAGGAAACTAGGGCATTCCAACTCGCATGCGTAATTATTATCTATCCGAGCCGACGATGGTGAAAAACACGCGGATTAGAACTTCTTACTTTCCTCCGAGATGCGTTTACTATTTTTTACTAGATCTGCATTTAAAGGTTTGAATTTTTCCCGCCGTTTAAGAGAAAAATGACACTAGTGCTAATTTTGATTTCTCATAAACGAAAAGAACGTCTTTCTTCCCTTCAAACGGGGCAGGAATTTAAACTCTCGGTGCCGGTATGGTAAAATAGGACATTGCACACCGAGGGAGAAAAGTAGATTTAAATTCGAGTACGTAATTGCCTACCCGAGAAGGCGAGAGTGAAAAACGCGCGAACTGGAACGTCTTATTTTCTTTCGTGATGCTTTTACTAGATTGCACCAGATCTGCATTTAAAAATTTGAATTTTTCCCGCCGTTTAAGAGAAGAACACTAGCGCTAGTTTTTATCATTTGATTTTTCATAAACGAAAAGAACGACTTTCTTCTCTCTAAACAGGGCAGGAATTTCGACTTTAGGCGCAGGTATGATGAAATAGAATATTTATATTTATTTCATTTACAGAGCGGGCGAACGCCACTTTATATTGCAGCAAGAGGTAGTTTTACCGCAATCGTCGATATGATTATAAAAACCGCGAGACTGGGATTCCCGGTAATTTAAAAAAAAATATTTCATAAGCTTTGGTTTCAAATCGATTAATTAAATTCATATTCTTTTTTTTTTTTAATTTTATTTTCAATAGGATGCTGCAGTTAGTGATGAAAACGGTGTAGTTAGAAAAAGAATGAATGACGAGCCACGTTGGAGTACAATTAGCGTTAATTGCGCATCGGTAATAACTGATCACATACGTTCTATATTGTGGAAATTAGCTTATAAACATCTTGAATCTGGTGATTGGAAGAAACTTGCACTTCATTGGTCATTTACGCACGAACAAATTCAAGCTATTGAACATCAATATAACGGTATTTATTTTTTATAAATATATATGTATGTCTATTTATATACGCATACCTATTTATGTTGAATAACGTATAAGGTAAAGCGGTAATGAAATATATAGATGTACCAATTACTGCCAGCACTATTTATTGAAGCTCTCGCTTATTTATTTTATTTTTTTTTTCTTACTATCATTAAAATTTAATTTTTTTTTTTGTCAATATTTCAATCCATGTACTCATACATATATTAAATATATCACTGAATCAAAATTATATTTTTTTAAATCAGTAATTGGGACATTATCATTATTATTCCGAGTAGCGCTTGCTGATAAAAAAAAAGTATAAAGAATTTTAAATTTGAATTTTAAAAAAGCGCGCGTATTTTTAAAACTTTTTCGGTATTTTAAAAAATGTATTTAAATAGTTGATTAACTTTTTTTTTTTAATATTTATAACTTGTAAAATTAAAAATTTATGAATTTACTTTCCCAGACTTTTTTGCAGACTATAAAACACTCGAGAAAATCGTTGTGTGAATTTTTAATACAACATGAAAACTTTAGCGGTACTTTTTTTGAATTTAAATAAAAAATAACCGACGCTGTTCAACATACAGAAACTCAATAAAATTTCTTTAGACGATTTACTGTCTTGCAAACCCGTACGATGACTGAGTTGTAATCAGTATTAAAAAAAAAAAATTAATTAACTGATAAAAATTATAAATTTTTTTTTTATGGAGAATTGTATTGAATTTTTTTTTTTAAATGACGTAGAGATATTGGAGAAATATAAAATAACATTTAATTAAATATTTTTTGAGGTCCGTCGAGTTACAAAGAGCATGGACATCGAATGCTCATGATTTGGACCTCGAATCTGTCACCTGATACTCAAATACACGAACAACTATATCAAGCTCTTTGTGCTATTGATAAAAAAAATACTGCAGGTAAATTCTACATTCTCCGATATCAAAAAGATTAATCATTATTTTTTTTTTGTTTATTTAATTCGCACGTAAATATATATATGCGCAACATGTATGTGAAATTTATTTTTTCTACATTAAATATATAATTATATATGTCGACAAAAATGTCAACAAAATTTATGTCGTCATTTATGTCAACAAAATTTATGTCGTCATTTATGTTAAAAAAAATTCAAAATTTAGTAAACATATTTAATATTTTGAGCCTGAAGTTAACAGACAATTTTTGAAATTTTTTATTTCAACTAATCAGTTACAAAAAAAAAAAAAAAAAAAAATTAAAAAAATGGACTTGTAGGAAATTAAAAAAACTATGGGTGCATTTTTTTAATTTTGTTTTTTTTTTTTTTTTTTAATTAATCGTTTAAAAAAAATCAAAAATTATTAAACGTCAGATAACTTCAGTATCATAAGTTTTTCAAAAATATGTACGCACATATATGTTACATATATATTTTAATGTAGATTAATTAGTATATAATTTTTAATGATGATGATTATGATTTTTTAGTTTGTTCTTACTCTAGTTTAAAAAAAAAAATAATTAAGTAATTAATACTTAAAATTAATTTATAATAATTATTGTAAATTATTTAGTTCACTTAATAAATAATTATTCTTTTATTTATATTATGTATATATATATATATATATATATATATATATATATATATATATATATATATTATTATAAAACTTACTTTAATGACTTATTGCTCTTATGAATAAATAAATTTAACAGATTCGATTCGAAAAAAATATGAAGAAGATTATCAACAAGAAAATAAAAAAAAATCTGGAAATAAAGGTTGTCATCAATGTACGGTAACGTAAATCCTTCCAGAGAGACTGAGTTTTAAACACGAAAAAAATATATAAATTTAAACTTCTTTTTCAACAAAACTACCAATTTAAAATAATCCGCGTAAAATAAATGAATAAAAAAATATTAGTTGGCTTCTTTTATCTCTTTTTTACGAATTTCATCACGATAAATTTAAAATTATAAAATATACAAATATGATCACCTTATTTTTAATAGACTCTACGGAATATATAGATAGTAATAAATTTAATAACCTAAATAATCATATATGTATATATTTAAATTAAATGTATAAATAATTAAAAATAAATAGATATATTAATGTATAAAATAGCTTTCATTTATTTTCAAGTTTTATTATTGTCTACTAAAACTCACTTATTATTTTATACATATATATATATATATATATATATATATATATATATATATGCTCTGATAGCCATTTTGATTTCAAGTTAACAGAAATCCAAAACTAAAATAAGATGTCAAGTTGACTGCAAAAAGTTTATGCAAATTGATGGTAACTTGTAGTCGATTTAGAAGTAAAATTTTTCTCATTCAATTTTTTTCATACAACTTGCTGTCAAATTCAAATCTGGCCAATTTTTAAGTAATTAAAAAATTTTATATATCTATTAATTTATTAATTATTTTTAACGTAACTAAAAATCTAAAACCCGAAAATTCTAATCTTCAAATTAACTTCTGCTTTTTAACTTTTTTTTATACAACTTGAAGGCAACTTTTTCATTCATATTACGACTTTAAATTTACATCAATTTGATGTTCATATTATACTCATATTGCGGTTCAAACTTGGAACAGCAAAATGACGTTAAGTTGACGTTAATCTGATGAAAAATACTAAATAGCAAATTTTTTAATAGAAGGTGTGGCTATTAGAATATATATATATATATATAATTATATATATCATATATATGTAATTCGAAAAATGATTAATGAAATATTTTAATAGACAATAGATTTTTTTTTTAATTATTGGAGACTTGGATTAATAAAAAAAAATGATATATTAAAAATGTGGATTTATTAATATTAATTAACTGAATCAATTTCTCAATTTGTTTTTCACTCATATCAAGTTGTCTGTGATAAATCAACGGTATTATAACGCTTGTATTTATAATAATTATTATTATTTTATTTATTACTATTAATCCTTAATAATAACAAAAATATTATCATTAATATTACCATTATATTATCAACTATAATATATAATTAATTAATCAATTAATTACAATAGTAGGAAGATATTAATCAATATAAATACATATATTAATTAATATTAATTATTTAATGGATGGTTTTATGATTTTTTTTTTGTCGTTAATAAATAACACTTGATATAAACTAGTCATTAACATCAATTAATTCTGTACGTAATTATAACTTTTGATTAAAATAATAAACGCCCCCTTAATTAATAAGGAAGATTTAAATAACTATTTTTAAAAATCCTACTATTAACTGCAATTAATTAACTTATACATTAAAAAAAAATGAACTCAAAAATGTATGAAGTATGACAAAAAAAATTAATAATGATAATAATAAAAATGGTACTTAATTATTTAATTAATTAAAATTTATCTTGGTAGTAATTATTAGAATGTGTTGCGATGAATAGTTTTTTTATAGTTATTTTTTTAAAATTTGATGTCTTCTAACGGCCATAGGGATGAAATTTGCTGGTATTATTTGGAGCTGTTGAGTAACCAGCCCGCTTTGGTCCACTGATATGGATGTCTGTTGTTCCTGGAGCAGCAGGAACATTACTTAGATTTGTAGTGCCATAACGTATGCCTGTTAATATTTTATAAAAAACAACGTAATACTTCTAAATATTATAATATTATTATTATTTTTAAACTGTAACTATAGTGGGAAAAAAAATTAATATATTAAACAACTTAAAGTAAATAAATATTGTAATTAAACTCGAGCAGAAATTCGAACCGGGTGCGTAGATATTAAATTGAGCGTAAATATGGCGATTAATGGCCAGCTTGATATTTTACTGTAATGGAGGGCAGTGACAAGATGGCGGTCAAAATGGCGGCGCAAAATCATATGATTTGTATCTGAGTAAGAAAAAACTTTTTGACTAATTTCGAAATTAGTAATTAAGAAAATATAAAATGTTTTGGACAACAGTCGAGATAAATAATTAATTATTATTTGGATGTATATTTAATTAATAAAAATATTTTTGAATGTTTGAAATGAGTGTTCGATATAATAATATTTGGAAAAGTTAATTTTGAAAATATGGACTGAAAAATTTTAAGGATAGCTAGTTTGAACTTTTATTAATTACGATCTTGAAGTTAGCTAACGGATGATAACTTTTGAATGTTTTTAAAAATGATAAGTTATGAAAAAAAAAAATATTTGGAAAAATTGCACCTAAAGTTTTTTTCATTTTCTACATGTGCATATTTTTAGTTATTTCTTTTTTTTTATTAATTTGTTAAAAAAACAAACTGAAAATTTTTGACTGCTAACTTCAGGATCATTGTTAATTAAGAAATTACTTTTCTGAACAGAGTAAAATAATTTTTTCTTTTTTTTATTATTTAATAATATTTTACTATAACAATTAAAAGTTGAGATTTTTTTGGAGGGAAGTTAAAATTTTCAAAAATCAATTTTATAAGT
Source organism: Microplitis demolitor (assembly GCF_026212275.2). Lineage (NCBI taxonomy): Eukaryota > Metazoa > Arthropoda > Insecta > Hymenoptera > Braconidae > Microplitis > Microplitis demolitor. The sequence continues at coordinate 3,086,219 of NC_068549.1, read as the reverse complement.
TCAGATAATTAAAAATTTAAAAGAAGAGATCATTAAACAAGTGACTAATAAAAGTATATTTAAGTGAGGATCTTGAAAAAAAAAAATTTTAATTATTTTTTCTGACCGACTGAAATTTCTTGATTCTTCCGTTATTCAAATCGATCGCAACTGGGTAATTTATTTTACAATTAAACTGAATATTTGCCAGTACACTCGGGTATTTAATCAGCAAAAATTAGCGCATTCAGGTACTTAATGATCAGACCACAGTTTGACCCCTTCCAGGCACTCAAGGATCATGCAATAAAAAAATCAATTGACCCTCAACTGAATGCTGTTTTGTAATCGAGCACACCCGGGAAAATTTCTACCAGAGTAGTATAAAGACTCGATTAAAACATAAATAGGATTTAATTAAGAAGCAAAATAAAAAGTTGTCACGATTAGACATTTTTAAATACTAAGGGTTTAGGCATTGAATCCAGAGGGTATTTTTAAATTTTTACCATTAATACTTTATTTTTTATAATCAATGTTATTATTATTTAGTGATAACAAAATATTTATTATTTAACTTTTCTCAGTTTTAGATAAAAATTATCGTTGTTTTTAGATACTAGGTCAGATCCTTAAATTTTTATGAAGATATTTTAGTATTTTATATACTTTTATTTACAGAACACTTGTAAGAAAAAATATACGTAAAAGCAATTAAAATATTTAACCCTTTAGCTGCCGCGCTAACGAAACTTTCTCAGACGTTCCTTAAGTTATTAATGGGCGGAGTAAATAAAGAATACTGGAATATAGATGAAGGTAAAAGGGTTGATGTTGATTAAGTATGAAAAATAAATGGTTGGGTAAACAATAGATATTTCTTGTTATCGTCAGTTTTAGTGAATTTCTACACTACATATTTTTTATCTTAATTAAATAAATTTAATTTTTTATGTTAATTAACAAATTTTAGTTCCATTAATTTTAATTTTTCAAATTTTTAAAATATATATACATATATATATTTAATTTGTTATTAGTGCTGATACTTGATCAGATTGAATTTGCCGCTAAAATTATTTGAATTTAAAAAAAAAAATGTTATGTTAATATATTAAATTTGGAAAATTAATAAATTCTACTGGCGTATTATTTTATAATTTTTTTATTACAGATTTAATTAAAATCTGTAAAATAATCACGGCCAAAATTACTTTTATTTTTTGATTTTACAACCAATTTTTTTTTTTATACTTAAATCAATTAATTCTACATTAATTGCAATTAATTTTTAATTAAGAAGAAATTAAAATAAACCAAAAAAAAAACTTATGAATTAACCATTATGTTAATGAGCATTTGAATTTATAATTCTAATGTATGGAAAAAAATAATTTCACAGCCATCGCATTTTTGTTAATTAATTATAATTTTTTTAAAGAAAAAAAAACATTGAAACGTAAAATTTGAATAGCGAACTGTAAATATTTTCATAAAAATTTAACTATAAATATTAATACATTTAATATTTAATTATTTTTAAAGCCTCTAAATTTATGAATAAAAAAAAAGTTATCGTTATTGTCTTATCTTATGAAATAAATTTATCTTATGAGTAGGAGTAAAAAAAAAAGAAAAAAAAAAGTTTAAATTAAAATTTAAATTTTGTAAAATTTTTCCTTATTTAATTACTTCTTCTTAAGTTTCGACACTTGTGAGACAACTCAATTCAGTTCCTCTGTGTTCAAAGCCTAGCGTCTGTAAGGATGATAATTCGAGTGTTGGGACAGGGAAAATCGTTGAGGACCTGGAGCTACATCTCCGTTCGATACTAATGTCATGCTTCCATAATCTGTTTTTACTTTTGCGGAAGTTACTTCTGTGAGAATAAACAAAAACAAAAAACAAAAGAAAATTTTTTTTCGATTCGTACGCCAAGCGATTAAAGTTCATTATTAATTAATTAATTAATTAATTTAATTATTAATTAATATACTAATAATTAAATAGATATATTTTAAGTCTAATTATTTTTTATACTTATTGTAATTATTTTAAGCCTTATAACGACCTTATTGAATCAGCAAAACTAATTAATAACCTACTATTAATATTATTTATCATATAAATAAATAAATAAATAAAATTTATAAATTAACTACGATTTATATATTATTTTCTAAATAAAATTTAGTTAAATAATAATTATTAACTACTTATTAATAATATATCACTAGTTATATAAATATATTATTAATGAAATTAATCATTTTAAATTATAAACAAAATTTTAATTTTTTAATACCATCTAATACCGTACTAATAGATCTTAATTTTAGTTTACTATGAGTATCTTATTGTTAAGATCATTTAATAAATTATTATTTAATCTATAAATAGTTCCTTAATTTTTTAATATTTTCAAAATTAAATAAGAGATGTCACAAATAAAGAAAATATAGACGGCAATAATTTTAAAAATTATTTGAGATATTGAATTAATAAATGAAGATGATAATATATACAATATATTTATGTATTTTTTTTTTTTTTTTTTTTTTTTAATGATAAAATAGATTTATTTTGAATTATTGTAGTAATTAATGAAAGCTTAGTAAACGTTTTCATGAAAACAGGGTTTAATTTTGTGCAGGAGCCAAAGGCGCGCGGAGCAAACGACTGGTATACGCATTAAAAAAAAAAAGAAATGTATGATATTACATTGCGGCAATAATATATGTAACGGTAAATATGTTCTATATATATTTAATTACATGAAGAGGTTATATAAATCATGAAGAAAAGGTTTTTCTATAAAAGTGGTTTTGAGTTCATGAAATTTTGCTTTTTTGGAAACTGCATATTAAAAAAAATTGTTTTTTGGTTACTTATACACAGTTTGTTCCGACCCCCTCATGAAAATGCAGCTTTAAATTTTGCGATGTATGATTTTGTAAAATTATGTGAAAAATGATTATTAAATCTATAGGTTTAATTATGAAATTGTGACTGAATTTTGTGTGAAAATTTTTTGAGAAATAGACAGTAAATTTTTATCGAAACCGATTTTTTAAACGTGTATCAGAAATATAATAAAGGCCTTTTTTTTTTTTTAAGTGTAACATCTCATATTTTTTTATTTATAAGAAACTATTTTAATGCATAAAACACTGCACTTTTTTAAATTAAATTTGCTAATTCATTAAAAATTTTAAAAATATAAGTAGTGGACGGCCTCGAAAATCCACAATAAAAGAAAAAAAAAATAAAATCAACTTTAAACAATTCAATACAAAAACAATAATAATTTATAGATTCATACAGCAAAAAAAAATTTGCCGAAAATTAAATTATAATAAAGCAGATTTTTAAAAATTTGAGTCAAAATTTTCCCATTGTCTAAAATTTACCTTTCCTATAAAATTTCTATTTCTTGCCCAATCTAGTAAAATATCAAAAGCGTAAAAAAAATTATAATTAGCGACAGACACTCACATTCAGTCGCTCACTGATCCACTTTTTATAAAAAAAAAAAAAATCACTAATTTATTAATTATTATCACAAATAATTAATTATTATAAATAATTTTTCTAAAAGCATCGAAGTGTGCAGTGTTTTAAGACTTGAATAAAAAATATAGAACTTATTAAAACCAGAAATAATAAGATTATACTACAGATATTTTAAGAAATAGTTAATTTAAAAATAGTATAATTAATAGGATAAAGGATAGAGTTTACGATGCAATTGATAATAGCAAATATAATTATTTTCAATAATGTTATTATTTAATCTATCATTTAAATCATTAATTTTCGTAAGCTATATCAGTATGCATTTAATTGTTTACGAGTAATTATATCAACTTTGTTTGTTTTCTTTTCATCTCTTCCTAATTAATATTATAGTTATAATCAACTTATCACTTTTACATACAATAGTAATAATAATATTAAGTGTATGATTATAGAATAGAATATTCAATATCTTAAGTATCAATTAATTAATAAGACCACTAGTAAACATCATTAATCATTTATAGATGTATATATATTTATTTATACTATATAAATATATATACTTATAAATATATTGTTTTATTATTTAATCAATCATTATCTGCTTCATTAATATATGTAATGTTATTTACGTAAATTTATATGTTAATAGTATATCATCTATAATATTTAATATTTTAATTATAATTAAATTTCTGATTAATTTTATATTGATAAATTGTTTTATTATTCTGTATTATTGTTATTAGAGTGAGAGATTTTTTTTTTTTTTTAATTTAACAGCTGACGCAAAATGGCGAATAATGTATAGGTTAGGGTTCAAACATACAAATATATGACTTTTATATAATTATGGGTATTTTCAGACTATCTCACCCCCCATACTTTTTAAAAATATTCAATGACTTTCAATTGTCATAATTGTATCAAACTTTTATGGTGTCACGACTAAATTTCACACGACATAATATCATCTGATATTTAGTCATATAACCAACTACACGGAAAAAATAAAATTTTAGAAGATACTTTTCTTTTCTTCAAAAGAAATTTTCAAATAACGCAGCGGTTCATAAACGAAACTGTAAAAGTTACAGTTTGGCGCCACACAGTAAGTTTTAAATTTTAAGTATGAAATATTACAGTTTGAAAATGAATTAAGTTTACTAATTTTTTACAGGATAAAATTTAAAAATTGCAGTATACATTTTAACTTTTGTAATTTTTTATATGACGGGCTGGTTTTTACATTTTATTCTGTGACTATTCCAGTTTTATTTTTCCGTGTATTAATCTATTAATTAATTAAATAATAATTGAAGCAATAATTGAAAAAAGGACAACCTGGTTGTAATTTCGCTAAGACATGGATTTTTAAAAAAATTGCTTACAGTTGTTATCAATTAGGAGTTAATCGAAATTTGGTAAATAAATTTTAGCTCGCAAAATTTGAAAATTTGAATTATATTGACATGATTTTTTAAAAATTTATACCTTAGTGAAATTGCAAGTTTTGTTTTTTAAAATCATGCTTAATTTTTTGTTTAATTAATTAATCAAATTTTAATACAATTATGGCAGTTCAAATTAATTGAATATTTTCAAAAAGCGGAAGGGGGTATTTTAAGAATGCCCTTAGAGTATGAAAATTTTAAAAATATGTATGAAATTATGAACCATAAGTCTTTGAATTAATAGGTTTAGAAATTTTTTTTCGATTAACGGAATTCAAATGTAAATGAATAAGGAATAAGAATAAGATATTAAAAATATTAATAACTATTTAAATTTATATGTAAATTACTTAGTCTTTATAATTACCTTTAACCAAAAAAAATAAATTCTTATTGTTAATTAACAATTATCATAAATAAATTTCGTATTAAAATTAGCCTTAAAATGTATAATAAATACATTAATTTAAGTTATGCATGTTACGTTAATTTAAATTATATGTAGTAAAAAATTATTTTTAAATGTTACAACATGTTTTTATGTTTGTTTTCAATAATAAAAAAATATCTTAACCTTATTATGTAGTTGTTGTATATTTATATTTGGATGGAAAGTATAATTATATCTAGTACACAATTATTATAATTATGTTTAATTTTCGCTGGCATTTAATTCATTATTCTTATTCCTTAATACCGAAAAAATTATAAATAAATCTCTCAGCTCTATTTGTCAATAAATTCTTCTCTTATTAAATATTAATTAAAAATATTCTGACATTTTTCCAAGTTAATATGGAAATATTACCTCTGATTCAAAATAATGTTATCAAATTTTAGTTAGTAATTGAATGATATATTGGGTGACAATAAACAAAAAACATAATTTCTTGACGAAATGAATTTTAACCCGGCAAAGAAAATTTTTCGTATCATGAATTGAAAACCAAAATATTCTTGGATCGAGAAAAAATTTTTTTGAAGCAAGAAATCTATTTTTTTTGTATACGATTACAGACAAAAGCGAACTTGGCTTCCCAAGCCGAAGGCAAGGGCTACCATCAAATCAAAAATCGTTTTATTCGTGCCCTATATTGATAAATATTTCATAAAAAATTACTATATTGTCAAATAAACTGTAAAATTTATTAATATCTTATATTGTAATTAATTAATAAAGTTAATTTATAAATCTGAGGTCATTGTTACTTCAAATATTTAATGATTTATATTTTAAATTGCATCTGGTAGAAAAATTCGCGGGCATATTATTCACTTAATTGAATAATTATATTTAATTTAAGTTAATCATTTAATAATTTAAATTCCAATCACACTAAAATTCATACCATTTTTTTGAATAAATCACTCTTACGACGGCTTGTTCGTTATCGGTATCTCCTTATAAATCCAATTAACATTTAATTAATTAATAAATTTATTACTAATCAAATTTTTCACTTGAGTTAAAAGTACTGTTTAATTATGATTTATGAGAACACAATTATCGGTAGTCATGTTACGTCATTTGTTATTTTCATTATTACCTCGACACTTAAGTTCTTAATAGTTTACGAAACTTTGCGTTAAGTCAAAAATTTAATTAATATAATTAATAATCGAATTACTTAGAAATTCAATAAGTCAACACGATATTTCATCTAATCCTACAATTTAAATTTAATTAGAAATAATTAAACCATTTGTCTCATATATATTATCATTATCAATTATTTCTTAAATTTGGTGAATTTATTGAATATTTTAAAACTGGAATTTAAATTCTGTTTTATTTTATTAATACATTTGTAAAAAACTTATGTATTTTAATTTATTGCCGAAAAATTTTCGATTTTTTTTAATTAATTAAAATTTATTTCAATCAGTTGGTTTCATTAATTAATTTGTAATCACAATCTCACAGCAGTCATACTATTAAATCTTTCATACTCTTTTAATTATTTATTGATTTAAAAATAAAAGCTCTTAATTTGGTAATTAAAATATTCAAAATTTTATTTTAAAGACTCGATGAAAATTTAATTAATTAATTTAAAATGGAATATTGTAATCGATATTTGGAAAAAAATGACTAAGTAGAGCAGAGTTTAAGACTAAAGTCTTACAAGTTGAAAAATGTCTTAGCATACTTAAATTTCTTTATATTTTTATAATTAAAGAAATCTTAAAATATCTAATAACCTCATCAAAGAATCAAAGCTTTAGTTAAACCCAATACGGCAGTAATAAATTTATCAATTTAATTAATTACAATATTTAAAGTTAAAGATAATAAGAAAGGTAAAATCCCCTATACCCGTTCTGTACCATTAGTCGCTCACTTTAACTGTTTAAGGCGTTCGTTTATATTTTTCATTAAAAAAAATTACAACTAAAAATATTATTATTGATAATTATTTGTGAATCTAAATATATTAAAATATGAAGTAGCAAATTATTTTATAATAGATTATAAATTTAAATTAAATGGCTATTTTCAAAATCGCGCTCAGCCGGGAATTTCTTACTTTAACGTTCATTCATTAAATTAAATTTAAGTTACGGCAAATTTTAAAAAAATTTTTATAACTATATCTTAAATACATTTTCAAAATTTATGAAATTTTATATTATGCAAGAATAAAGTAGTATAATTTATAAATTATTTTTCAAATTAATAAACTTATCATAATTTAATTGTTATTGTCTTTGAGCGACTAAAGGGCCATGTGTCGATCGAGTAATGGTACATCGCAACTTTTAATGAGCGACTATGGGTACACTCAAGGACCTTCTTTAAAAAATTAATAATTAATCAACATTATTCTTCAAACTTAAATTTTATTCTAATACTCGAAGTTTCAAAAAATAATAAATGTGGTTTTTCATTTTATTTAATCATTTATATTGAGTGATTTAATTTCACTCCAATGAAAAGTGAGCGGGTATGAGGCTTTTACCTTAAATAAAGTTTTTTTTAAACTTCCCGCTGAGAAATTAGACGATTGTTTTTAATAAAAAATATGAATCATTGAATTTAATAACAATATAAAAGTAAACTTTTAATTTTACGAAAGAAATTTTTTAGTGAGAAAATTTAAAAAATTACAAACCCAACAGAAATAAACTTTACTTTGAGAAAGGATAAATAAAAAAAAAGTATAAGAATTGTAATTGGAAATGTTTTTTAATTGATTAAAAAAATACACCCTCTAATTATAATTATTAATTAATAATAATAATTAATTTGTATTTTAATTTATCAGTATTTATTAATTAATTAATATAATGATAATTGCAGCATTTGACACATCGTTATTTCTTATTTTATTTATATTTTTTTTATCAGTTAATAATCATAAATACTATTACTATTTACCATCAAAATTTATCCATATCTGTAATTCTTAAACGAAACTTAAAATATCAGGGTAATATTTCCAAAGTATTATTAATAATTTTAATTAAATTAATAATTAATAAGAGAAAAATGACAGAATTTATAATAATTTTATTTTTAATTAATTCTACTGTGAATATATTAATAATCTTATGTCTCACATTAATCATGTCCCATTTATTTAAAAATTATTTATTAAATATTTTCAGAGTAATTGATTGATTAATTCATAAATTCATCAATCAATTAACTAATTAATTAATTAATCAATATCGTAAAAGTTAAAATACTTTAATTATATTGTTTTAAATGTATTAAAGGGCGTAAGAAAACTGTGTTACTTTAATTAACATTTTAATTGTTATATATAATTAATAATTATGTATAATATTTGAATATGTTTATTTTTTTGTTTCCATTAATTAAATAGATTTTTTTTATTATTAATATTATATAGATATAGATATATGTGAAAAATAATGTAGTCAATTTGTCATTAATGACATAATTATAAAGTACATTATAATTATAATTATTATAATTATTATCATTATTATTAATACACGGTTTTATTCAATATTATTTTAATAAATTATAAAAGTATATTATAGTCATATTTACCCATTGATTTATTAAATATTAAATGCTGTGCGAACCTAATATTATTTTTTAAATTTATCATTTCATTTTAATTTTAGTTATTATTAATTATCATTATAATTTTTTTCGATATCAACGGAGCTAAAGATATTAATCGATAAGTGGTTATGGTAAATTTTAAATTGTTATTGTTATTATTATTATTATTGTTTCTTAATTATCCGAACAATACGCTAATAATTATAATTTATTAATATAATTAATTCATTAATTAATCATTACTTTGTTTTTTAATTTTCCATTTTTAACTATTTTAGTTGAGGTTATAATTATAAACATAATTACTAATTCTTAAGTGATAACGATACAATTAAGGCGTTTTTTTTTTAAATATTTTAGTTTAATTTAATTTAATTTAATTAATTATTATTTTGAATGTCATGCTTTATCTTATGGTTTTTAGTTTTACTCTAACGGTGGAGAAGACAATTAGCCTTACAAATTAATTTAAATTTGTCTTTACTTTTTTAGGTATATTATAATAATAATCTATAATAATTAACTATTTTTTTTAATTAATGTAATTTAATTTAATTAAAATGTTTAGTTACGTTAATTTATTTAGTCATTAATTTAAGAGGTCCCGCGTTTTACTTAATTGAGAAAATTTATTGTGGATAATACGAGATAATTATTATCAGATGTTAATTTTTTTTATTTTATAATTTAAATATTAATTATGGTTATAAATTTACTTTAGTAAACATTAGAAATAAAAAATCAGACTGGAAAAAACTGTGAGTGAATATGGATTTCATTTTAATCCACAGTATTATTATTGAAGCAAACTTTACTTCAGAGTAAATTTTACACTGAAGGGATTAAACTGCAAAGTTTTTAGTGTACCAGAGCCAAAGGCAACGGCAGCAAACACGTGGATCAAGATATCCAATTACTTTTACTCGTTAGTCAAGAGTAAAATTGAGCCAGGATGAATAAATACTCATCTGTTTCAAGATAGTATTTAATTATGGGGTAAAAAAACGCAAAGCGGAAAGCTAGTGCTCTATTGTCAAAGTCGAGTTGTCATCAATTTAAATCATCACTACTTTTTTCGTTCTTTCCGTATTAATTTCGTTTTTGGCCCAAATTTGCTCTAAATTTCTGAGTAATTTTATCAAAAAATTCTCTCCGCGTTCTTTCTTTCCTTGGCGAGTAATATACTATGGCTTAAATCTTTTTAAAATTAATGACACCCGATATCTATCAGAGTATTAATTTGTTTTATATTGCGGTTAATGTTAAATGTTTGAATAACTATTAAATTCTTCATAAATACTAATCATTGATAAAATAACTAAAAGTCGATTGAATTAAAAAATGAAAGAAAAAAATAGCAGATAATTTGGTATTTAAAAATCTGAATAATAAAATCTGATAATAAAAATCTCGTGAATACATTTAATTTGACATTGGCGAGAACGAATGTGTCTTATTTAATTACTAAGTAATTAATTAATTAAACATAAGGGATTTATTTAATTATTATTATTATTTTGTTTTCGTTTAATTTATTTTTACTCTTATCATACTGTTTTCGTGAATTTTATTATAAATACTACTAAATTTAACACTTACGACGCTTAAATAAGTCACAGCTAGCGTACAAAAATAAAATAGGAGGGATGTGGAATTTTATTTATTATTCTTTCTTTTTTATATTGGTTTCAATGCATTGGAAACGTGCTTAGGTACACAATGAGCATTTTAAATCTGCTTATCATTTAAAATAATAATAATTAAATCCATAAATCTTAAATTTATATTTCTATTAAAAAACTGTAAAACTGTATCCATTAATGATAATTATTAATTAATAATCAATATTAGATTAAAATATTAATAATAAAAAAAATAGTAACCTTCTTATTCGTTTCATAAAATATCACTAATTTTTGTCACAAAGTCCCTACATAATAATTAACAATTAATTAAATTAATTCAATTGGCATTCATGATTTTATTAAATATTATTTTTTTCCGTTAATTCTAATTTTCATTTATTAATTAATTCATTAATTTCCTTATGTTTCGTCATCATATATTTTATTATTATTATTATTAATATTAATATTATTATTGTTGGCTTTATTTAAATTTAATTTAACAGTTAATTAATAAAATAATTACTTTTCACGAGTTTACTTTTTATTTTAATTTGCGATTAATCGCAGCATTAATTAGTGAGGTATATTTTTTAAAAATGCTTATTATAAATTATTTATTAACAAATATCTGTAAATATGTAAACTAAATTGAACAAAAAAAATATATATATATTTTATAAATTTATATATATATTTATACATCTAGGACACGTTTCCTCATTATGGTTTATCATACTTTTGTTAATTAATCATTAATTATTTTATTAACTATACATACTGAGTATCCTAGTTAATTAATAAAAAAATTTATTTTCACTTTTGTATTTTTAATATAGACCTATTTTTTAAAGAGCAGTCTGGCAATGGATGCCGTATTAATAATTTAATAATATATCATTAATTAATTAAATTTAAATTTAATATTTTTAATTTACTTTATACGCGAATAAAATCCACAAATTAATATATACATGGATCTATTGTGTTAAGGCCAGTTCTTATGATACTTTTCTTTAACTTTTATCAATTAATTAATTTTTTTTTTCTTTACTTATTCATTTAATATTTTAGTTGATAATTTATTCGATTAACGGAAACTAAATAATTACTTCAAGTTACGCTGCTGCGACAAAGTATAGTCAAAAAACGATCCCTCTTTTGTAATTTATTTTTAAATTTATTCGTTAGCTTAGTTGTTTAAATAATTGAAACTAAATAAATTATACATCTTGTAAGAATTATATTAATACAATTAATTGTTAATGGAAAAGTTGGTTTTCAAAGCCGATGGCAAGTGCAGTAAATAATTTTAATTATAAAAGCCAAAGAAAATTGTAATAAACATGAGTTTGGTTACAAAAGCCAAAGGCAAGTGCTACCAAAATGAGTTTGATATTAAAAAAGCCAATGCGAAGTGTGGTAAGTATGAACTTGGTTACAAAAACCAAAGGCAACTGCAGCTAAAATGAATTTAGTTGCAAAAGCCAAAGGCAAGTGCTGCCAAAATTAGTTAAATTACTAAAGTCGAAGGTAAATGGATCAGGTTTGAATTTGGTTACAAAAGCCGATGAAAGTGCAGTGAATATGAACTTGGTTACAAAAACCAAAGGCAAGTGCAGCTAAAATGAATTTGATTGCAAAATCCAAAGGCAAATGGAACAAAGTGTGAGCTCAATTACAAAAGCCGATGGTAAGTGCAGTCAACATAAATTTTATTGTAAAAGCCAAAGGCAAATGAAAAAAGTGTGAATTTGGTTACAAAAGCCAAAGGCAAGTGCAGCAAACACAAGGTTGATGAGATGAGTTTAAAGTTTATCAACTAAGTTTTGCACTCAATGTATTATTATTATTCTTATTAGATGTATGTTATTCATTTTTTTTTTTTTGTAAAATTGCTAATTGATATAAATAGATCTTATTAAAAGTCACAGTAAATAAAAAATTTCGCGGTAATTTTGAAAGAGAAAATTTAAATTAAAACTATCCTCCATAGACTTATTATCAAATATTTTTTGAGCATATCTTACAAAACAAATGATAAAAAAAAATATATGTATATATATTTTAGTCTAAAAATGCCATTCGTTCTCGCCTGAACATCAAATTACAATAATTTATTTACTTAATTAATTTTAATAATTATTTTAATAAATTAAAAAAAAATTATTATTTATTTATCATTCACGTGTACTGTTATAATTTTTTTTAAATTTACGCCTATACAATTAAATTAAAAGCAATTTAAAGGGCACTTTGGGGTAAATATGACGATAACATTTATTTATTTAATTAATTTTTATAATTATTTATTATTATATAAACCGCGTTAAAAAATATTTAATTATGCAGTAGTAAAATTAATAAGATAAATATTTAGTAAAATAAAATAAAAATAATAGCATTGATAAGTGATATTTAAAAAATATTAATTAAGTTTTAAAAATTCAATAAAATTATTCTGTCACTGTACCTCGACATTAATTATAAATATCTCAAGTCGTTGTGGTAATTCAAGTGACGCAAATAGTAATCGACACTTTTATGGTCTTTTTTTAAATCCTTTAAAAAATATTAATTTATAATTAATCATCAATGTAATTCTAAAAAAACAATTTTGTTACATACATGCGTTGTTAAATTTAAGATTATTTAATAATATATACATAAATATATCTATGTATACATTTAATAATTTTTAATTAATTTCCGCTGTATATTTTATTAATGAATCGTTAATTTTTTAAGTGAATGATATATAATAGTAATTTTAATTATCTTTAGATTAACTTTCCTAAATGCAATACAAATTTCCAAACGTTTAATTTTCCATTATATTTTTTTTGATAATACCCTTGTCCCAAAATTTTTTTTTTTTTTCATTTTATTAATTACTTTATTAATTATATAGTTAACGATAGTATTAATCATTCACGATAATAAAATCTTAGCTCAGTAGCGATTTTAAAAAACTAATAAAATATCCAGCTTAATTATTGCTAATTCTTCTATGTAATTTATTATTTATTTCAAGTGACAAATATTTATTTATTTACTTTTGTTTTTAATTAATTATTAGTTTTATTTTAAATATCATATTTATTTATCATTGTAATCCCAGACCGTAAAAGTGTGTACAATATTAATAAGTAATAGATATTATAATAATAATTAAAATAAGTGAATAATAAAAAATAAAGTGTGATCATGATTGATAATTATTGTAATTATAATAATTCAATAATTACTTAATTATTTTTTTTCTAAATTGTGAGTGTCTGTGTGATAAAATTTTCAAGTTATTTTTATTTATGAGCTTCTACATTTAATAGAATCATGATTAGTTTTTTTTTTTTTTTTTAATTTGACAAAAGAAAATTAAAACTTTTCTTTTTTTCATCCCTTTTTTTTTTTTTTTTATTTTTTTTTCATTTTTTTTCATTTTTTTTTCAGTATCTTGTGATACATTTTTTTTCGATTAGAGATAATGCGCGACAACTTGGATATAAATGCGAAAACAACAGGAAAATAATTTGTAATTTTTAAAAATTGATTGAAAGTAAATTAAAAAAAATTAATAAAAATTTAAAAATTTTTTAAATTTTAAAATTAAGAAAAAAATACATTTTTAATTATGCCGTTGGTTAATTTATTAATCAATATTATTGAGACAATTTTAATAAAATTATTTTCCTATTGTATATATATCAGAAAAATTATAGTAAGAAAATTAATGGGAAACGAGCAAGTGTAAAGGTATATAATTAATTATTTTATTTATTTTTTTGTGTTAAATTTAAATATTAATATTATTAATTAATTAATAATTAAAATTATTGATCAATTAATAATCACTATCGTCATATTTAATCGTTACCGTAATCATAATCATCATCATTTATCTAAGTCTGTAGTCTTAATTAACCGATTTATTTTCTTCATTATTTTTATTTAATTAATTATAAATATATATACTAGGTTTGTAAAGCTCATAACGGGGGCACGATCTTACCAATACAAATCTAAATGTTTATAAGTATTAAAGGTCATTTTTTTTTCTCTATTATTATCATTATGAATACGAGTTCTTAATTTGTTCTATATTTTTAAATTTTTATTATTATCATTTCATTTTTTTTTTTTAATAATTACCAATCTTTATAAATTTACTTCTCACTAACGTTTCCACAGCTTCTATTTAAATACATCCACGATAATCACAGTCGATATATTTAATTATTTATTTTATTCGCGATCGCACTTAGTGGAAAAAAAAAATTTGTCATTTAAAGTTTATAAAATTAAGACATAATTTTTGTGAAAATTCAAAAAATTTCAAAATAGAAAAATTTTTGACTCAATGTTTAAATATTTCTATTTTAATAAAAAATATAAAAATTAAAATACTTTTATATCAAGTTCTATTAAAATTTTTTTTTTCTTTTGAAATTTCAAAAAAAATTCTAAGTTTGTAAATTTATAGATTTTACATAATAGGGAATTTTATATTTTTTTTTTAACACAAAATTTGAGAAAAAAAAATTGAGCTGTGATTAACATCGATTGTTTAATTTAATCAATTTAATAGGCATATTTGGCTCAACTTTCAATTTCATTAACCCTTAAAATTTTTTTTAAAATAAATATTCTAATTTAACTGATGTCATACTCGTGTGCGTATTTAAATAATTAGAATAGACTGCGCTTAAAAAAAAAATAAATTACTATAATTATGATTTATTTTGTCCACTAAAATCAAGACACGGAGTAATGAATGTAATTTATAAAAATAAAATCAGTTAATCTGTTAATTGAATAAAAAAAAAATATATATATATATATATATATATATATATATATATATATATATATATATATATATATTTTCGATAATAAAGAAGCCTTGATTCAAAAACGAATTTATAATTTTATACTAGAGTTGCAATTTCATTTCCAATAAAAATATTTCTTTTAATCATCCTGACGTTAGCAGACATCTGATAATTTTTGAATTTTTTTTTTCAACAAATTAATTACAAGAAAAAAAAATGCACATGTAGAAAATTAAAAAAACTATAAGTGTAATTTTTTCAAATATTTTTTTTTTTTATAATTTACCATTTTTAAAAAAAAATCCAAAAATTATTAGACCTCAGCCAACTGCAGTATCACAATTTTTACTTGAAGTAAAATTGCAATTAATTTAAACGACTAATTGAACTTAATAATTATGATAATTAAGAGTTAATCTAAATATTTTTTAACGACATTAAATATTAATTATTGAATAAAAAAAAAAGTTCCTGGCAAATTTAAATATGTTTATTATTAATACAAAGACAATAAAAAATATATGTATAAATGTATGTGAATATTTAATAATACAGTTATGATTAAATTTAATTTTAAGTGATAAAACGACGTATCTTATTAATTGAGCGTGTAACCGTTTTTTAAAATTTAAAATGACGTGACACAAATTACAATGATTATCATTATTACTATTATTAATATTATTGTTAAAATTTAATGATTAATAACCCTGAGAGTATTAAACGGACTAAACCCCACGATATTTAATTGATAATTGATAAGTAAAAAATAAAATTAAAAAAAAGGCTCTTATCTAAAGTACATTATTTTCTTTTCAATTAATGAGTGTCAATTAATATAATATTTTACAATTATTAATTTACAATTAGGCAAAATTGTTTTTATTTTATTTCTTTTTTATTAATAATAATAATAATGTTAATAATAGTTAATTATGTACTAATTCTGTTAACTTTCCATTTTATTTTCTATTCTTCCTTTAATTTGTAAAAATTTATATGAAATAATTTATGTACAAAATTGAAAAAATATATTTATATATTTATATTGGCAACGTCAAATAACTCTCATTTATAAATTTTTTTTTATTCACTCTCTTAATTTATTTTTTATTTCCAATTATGTTATTCTGTACAGATTATCAGAATGTATAATTAATTAAATAATTAATTGTAAACTTTATCGAACAACAAACCATTACATTTAAATAAATAATTATTTTATTAATTAGTCACTTAATTTTTTTATATCTTAAATATTTTTCATTTCAAGTCCGTCCATAGTTTCCATCATTTCCCATTAAAAAAAGTAAATTATTATTATTTAATGACAGTTAATAATTAAAAACTTTTATTAATTATTACTGAATTAATTTAAATGGTTAAAAATAATATTACTTTAAATTTAAATGATTATACTTAATAGCCACGTCGTTTTATTTATTTAAAATTTAAAAATGTAAAAAAAATAATAATTCCTATAATTAATGTCCGTGTTTATTTTTTTAATTGATTAATTATTATTTTAATAACAAAAGGTTTGGATTTGATTGAGCTCCTTTTGTAATTTATTTATAATTCATTAATATTTTAATGTCGTATTGATTCTAAACAAATTTTTTTTTTTAATAAAAAATAAAGTGTGCGATCGCGATTCAATTAATTAATTTTTTATTTATAAAAAAATTCATGCCTTCTACATTAAGTTCTTATTAATTACAAAAAAAAAACACGCGACCTTTAGATCGTGGTATTTTAATTAATTAGTTAATTAATAAAAATAAAATAAAAAAATTTAATTTGAGTTTTTTTAAAATGTAGGTTCTATTGTAAACCCTATAGTAAATATACAATTAATCCCATATATTTAATCAGGTAGACTTTTCAGATACGTGCCCCCAAATATTATAAATTTAATCCACATACTAAACACAGTTCCTTAATTGATTTTTAATTATTTATTTTATTAACGAGTCATTAATTCTTCGAGACATCTTTACATATATATATTTACTTTAACTTTAATTTTAATTATTACCATTACGTTAACTTTATTTATTATAGATATTTATTTATTAATTATGGACAAAATTATTTTTTATCTTTAACTCAGTCTCATTTTAAATTTATAACGATTTAAATACAGCATTTACCTTAGATAAAAAATATTGAATTAAAAAAAAAAAGACATTATTTTATATATTAATTGTTATTGCTAGAGTTTGTTAACTTTAATCTACGGAATTAGCCGATAACATGAAATAACAATCAACTTTTCTTTAAATAATTTATAAGTATCCTATTTAGTTTTGTTTTTACTAAAAAAAATTATATTTACTCTCACTGTATGAAGAAAGTCTTCAATTGCGTAATTTTAATTACTATTTATTTATTATTTAAATAATATATGTCTATATATATTAAGAAATGAAATCTTCATAAAATACTATGAAAGACTGATGAATTAATTAGAATTAATTTATTTTTAAAAGCAGACATGAAATTATTATTAATTATATAATTTCTTAAATAAATAATTGATTTTTAATATTTATTGGCACGGTTTAAAGTAGAGAAAAGCTAATTGTTAATTAATTAATTAAATATTTAAATGCAGTCTGACTAAATATTAAAAAAAAATTTTGCTTTTAAAAATATCAAAATTTTCAATACCGAAATTAGTTTATAAATTTACGATTTAATGTCTACACTTACTAGTATTTTAAATGTATTAAAAAAAATAATACAGACAATAAATTAAGAGACCAGTTTATTTATTTAAAATAAAACTACTTTTTATTTTTTTTTAATAATTGTTATTCCCTGTTTTATTTTTTAAAAATATAAATGTCTATAGATAATTTACTACAATTAATTTACTTTAATGTATTAATTAAAATGAAAAGCGTTAAAAGATTTATCAAAGATGTCTCGGAGAATTGACTCGTTAGAAAAAAATATAAATAAAAATAATAATAATTTAAAAATTTAAAATTGTAGTTTAAAATTATGTCAAACGGTTTATTGTGCAGCTGCTATAATTCATTTAAATAAAATTTTCCCAACAAAAAAAATATATAAATATATATCGTGCACTCCCGTAGTCATTATAATTGTCTATTTAATAATAATTCATTATTTAGTTAATTATTTTATTATAAATTTAAACTTTTTTTGTCACTAACTAGATTTAAAATACGAAAAAACATTCCTTTACACTCGCTTGCTTTGCTTGCTACTACTTTTAATTATTTATCAAGTAATTGTTACCATACTTTTTTAGTATCATTATTATTATTATTATTATTATTATTATTATTATTATTATTATTATTATTATCCCGACATTAATACCACGTTTATCAATAACCCTAAAGCAGAACTGTACTTATCAATTTAAAAAAAAACACTCCCATTAATTTTCTCATCGCCTCTTATTTTTTATTATTATTTTTATTATTATCTTTATTATTATTATAATTATAAAATTATTAATTAAATAAACATAAAAATGTATTATGGATCAATTCAATTATTTAATTTAATAAAAATAATCGATAATTATTTAAAAACTTTTTTTTTTTTAAATAATAATAAAGATTTAAAAGAAATGATCCACAAGACATCGGCCAAGTTGTTACGCATTATCCTTACGCGGTTTTTTTTTTTTTTTTTTTTTTTTTATTGATTGGATTGTTGTTTGTTACTGTTGTTATTATTATTGTTTATGTATTAACTGTTTATTGTTTATGACATTTAAATTTATAAAAATTAAAATGGTCATGAGGCGGGCCACTCTTTGTAATCAAAGCCTTGTTGACCAGGTTTAGGAGCACTGGCGGCATACCCACCTTGGTTGCTCTCGCCACCCTGATAAGAACGCTGAGGATAACTCGTGTCGGCGAAACTACCAGTATACCCGCTATAACCGCTATAATCTGGATTCTTGGATGAACTGCTGCTTGATCCTGGTGCGCCTGACCCAGATGTTTGTCTCGAATACATATCACCTGAAATACCCGCATCATTTTTCTTATCGCACAGTTCATTTTTCCTATTATTACTCCTTATTTATTTAATTATTTTTTTTTTTTTAGTTTTTAGTTCAGTTTACTGTTAATTAAGATATTTTTTGTTTTTTATTTTTTTTTTTTTAACTATTGATTTTTTTTTATTTTTTTATTTGCTACTTGTGGTTAAAAACAAAAAAAAGTCAGGCATAGCAAGCGAGGACAAAGGATTTGTTTTCGATTAGGAAGGATCGTCACATTCTAATCTATTTTTTTTTTTTTTTTTTTTTTTTTTTTTTTTTTATTATTAATTGTTTATATGATTATTTATTTTTTGTCGAAATTTTTAATTGTTAATGATTATGGTCGTGAGAAATTAAAAAAAAAATATTTTTATTTTTTGATACTAGTTGCAGTACTAGTAAAAATGTGGATGCAAATTGTCGAGAATTTGATGGTAAATTTTAATTAAAATTTTTGTTAAAAAAAAATAAAAAATAAAAAAAAAAAATAGTAATTTAACCCAAGTAGAAAAATATTGTCATTGTAATTAATTAGTATAATTAAGAGAAAATGTTTCAGACTATGAGCTCAAAAAATTTTTTAAGACAGACTAAAAGTGTTATTTTGATAAGAATAAAAAATTCAACTTTAATACGATTGAGGGAAAAAAATCATGTCAAATTTTTAAAATGCCAAAAAATTAATTATTTTATAATTAAATACATGGAAAAATTTTTATAATAAATTCTACAGTACAACTACGAGCAAACTGACGTTGCCAATTAATTACTCTTCTGTATTCAAATACTGGTTAGTTTTGGAGTCAAAAATTCAAATTTTAAGTAATTTTTTAACGGTAAAAAAAAAGCATTAAGTTTAATTTTTTCGTTTATGGCCCAAATTTACTCTAAAGTCTAGAGTAAATAAAAAAAAAAAAATTATCTGTGTATGTAATTATCAGGAGACATTTAAAATAATAAATTTATTTTTGAAATTTTGACAGTAATTTTATTACAATTATTTAAATTTATGTAAATTATTTCTGAGCTCATTTACAAAAGATTAATTTTTTTTTTCTATTAAAAGTTCGTTCTGATAAAAATTTTTAAAAGGAATTTTTCTTAAACAATAAAAATATTATATTAATAGTAATAAAATTGTCTAGCAAATTTCGGAACTGATTCATCAAACACAGTTCATAATTTCTAAAACATTTTCTGTTGATAATTATTATGACAAAATATTCTTCCATGAGAAATAGAAGTAGTTAAATAATAAGTAACAAAATGTTACTAATTTAAATATTTTATCGCAGACAAATTGCAATAAAGCTCTAAAAGTCTACACGTGGATTAAATGGTAATAAAAAATTTCAATTGTTCAATTTATCTAAAAAAAAATATATATCTTTATATATATATATATATATATATATATATATATATATATATATATATATATATATATATATATATATATATATATTTGTAAATGATCAATATTTTATTGAAAGAAAATACTGTGGATGGTAAGCACAATTCTTCTTGTTAATTGTCTAGTTTTTTTTTTTTATGAAGGCAGTCATAATTCTGGACGTTAAATAATTGTTATTTAATTAAGGTAGTCAGGCTTATTTTTTTTTTTTTCAATTAAAAACCATCACCTATCAAACTACTCTCGCTAAAAAAAACTAATGCGGGACTTTATGATGACTAGAAAATTTTTTCCTTTTTTTAAAAGGGCGTAGATTTAAAGATTCATTTCAAAAATGGATAATTTTAAAAATCATCAACTACCTTAAAAAAAATACATAAATAGATAGATAGATAAATAAAAAATCAACAATAATCTAGCTAACAAAAAATCATCACTTTTTTACTGATTCAAACGATCGCTATCCGGCAAACGGTCATGCCAAAAAAAATAAAAAACAAAAAAATTTCTTATACGAAGTTACGAAGTCTATACAAAAGAAATGTACAAAAAAAAAAAAAAAAATAAAATAAAATAAAAAAAAAAAGTTTTTATTTGAAATAAAGAATAAATTGTTAGAGATGTTGACAGACATAGATTTAAATACAACAGTAAAAATGATGATGGTGAAGGTCCCTTACAATAAAAAGTGATGTGATAAATTAGAAAAAAATATAATTTTATAAGAGAAAATATTTGGAATTTATAGAGAAAGGACAATAGTAATAATAATATTATATACAATATATAGACAATAATATTTTTAGATGTTAAGTTGCTGTTTATATAAACAAATCGTAATAATTTCGGAATTTAAAAGACTCACCCTGCGGGCCAGAGGGATTTGAGTTGGAGTTAGGCTGCGAGGAGTTGGGCTGAGGAGGCTGGGGTGGTGGCTGGGTACCTGGAGGCGGCCCATTTTGTGGCATGTTCCAGGAGTTCCATGAACCCCCGGGACCACCACCCGCAGCTCCACCTGTACCGGCTGTAGGCCCATAGCCACCTGATGCGGCCGCCGCTGGCCCACCTGCGATCATTAATTACACAACACGTTGTCACCGATTCACGTTAAGACATTCTCATTTTTTATTTAAATTACTATCTAATCGATTAATCACGAGTTCTTATAAACTTTAACGTCAAACGATTGTACAAGTAGAGAGAGACCATGAGAATGTACGAGTTTAATTGACTAGATAAAAATTAATAAACGAACTTCGACACTAATTATTATTTTTAATTGTCTATATGCCTTCAATTTATCATCCTTGTATTTTCTTTCGTGTATTTATTTACCATTTTAAAAAATTTAGTTCTATTTTAACTCGTTAATTATTGCCGGAGTAAATTTGGGTTGGAAAGTTTGTTAATTAAGCAGGATAAGGACCAGGATTTATTTGTTTTTAAATATAAAATAATATTAATATTATTGACTATGATAAATAAATGAAATATGGCGACGGAGGCAATCGAAGAGGAAGGACATGGAAATGATCTTTTATATTTTTTTTTTAAACTCGTTAACTCGTTCTCTCTCTACTCTACTCTCGAATTTAAATTTTGAAATTTACATGTAACGTAAATGCCGTCAAAAATTTTAATTAAATATTTATTTTAAATTGATTTGTTGTCTGAAATTAATAATTATTAAACAAATCAACACACTAAATAAATACTTAGATTATAAAAAAAAAAAATAAATAAATAAAAAATATATAAACCAAAGCTACTGTTTTAAAAAACTACATAAAGATCATTCACTTTACAGTTAAAGTTAAATAAACAAAGCAATAAAAAATACAAATAAAATGCAGTCGATTTAAATGAAATAAAAAAAAAACGTTGGATCGACTGCCTCTGTCGCGAATATTTTTTTTAGTCGTAATTAACTATTTAAATTATAAATAATTAATAGACAGTATAACATTTGTTTCAATGATTAAGTAATTAAAAACTTACCGTAACTTCCGTAACCTTGAGTTGCTGCTGCTGGCTGAACGTTGTAGCTGCTACCCCACTGGTGAGGGGGTGGGGGTGGAATTTGCTGCTGCTGAGGAGGTCCTGGTGGTGCGCCCCATCCTTGAGCGTTGTACTGAGTGCTGTAACCAGCGTAGCCACCGGTCTGTGGGTTAGTTCCCCATCCTTGGTAACCCTGCATCATGTTACCAGGCGGACCCATGTGACCTCCCATCATTGGTCCTCCCATCTGACCATTCGGCCCACCCATGGGTCCCATGTTGCCCGCCATTCCCATCGGCGGTCCACCCTGCTGCGGTTGGTGACCCCACTGTCCTTGGTGACTGTCATTCATCTTGCTTGAAGAGTCACGTGGCTCTGCGCGTTTTATTTCAACCTGCAACATATTAAATATATCCATCACTCGTGTGCTCTGGATCCCACTATTTTTATAAATAATTTAATTAAATAATCTGCTCCTCTGCTGCCTGCTTTTAATTTGTATTCTTTTTTTTTTAATTACTAAGTTGTTAATTTTATTTATAAGTAATTTATTTTACTATACTTAGTTATATTTAATTAAATTATTTGTCGTGTTTATTGTTATTATTTAAAACTAGTGATTAATCAATACCTGTTTTCCGTTCAAGTTGACGAAGTGCTCGGCTACGCAACGGTCCACTCCTTCCTCGTCTTCGAAGCTCAGAAAGCCGAATCCTGTTGTCCAAACGCAATAATATTTTTATACATTTTTTTTTTTTTTTTTTCGAATGCTTATCGAAATTTTGTTTATATTTTATTTAATGATTCTCTCCAAATGCATTTACTTTTATTTATTTTTTTTAAGATTAAAAAATTATTTACTCGTGTAAAAATTAGTTCCCAAAAATGTTTGCGTAAAAAAATTCAAAATTTGAGACTGAGTTGAATTTTTTAAAAATTAAAATTAAAATTCGGCTCACTTTTGACAAAATTTTTTTTCAACTTTAATTTTTTAATAAATTTCCGAAATTTTTTCGACATAAATTTATAAATTTTTGGAGCAACTATTTTTTTTTTACACGAGTAATAAATTTATAAATGAAATAATTAATTAATAATAAAAAAAAAATTGTTACAGTAAACTAAGTAACATTATACTAATTTATATTATGATAATTATAATAATAATGCTAAATACCTTAAATGTATTTATATAAATATAATTAATTTATTAATGAATGATAAGTAATAAATGAATGGTTTGTTTCTGACGTTTAAATAATGGAAACTCGCTCAATTAATTAAAAGCTGAATAAGCTATATGATGGAGCATTAAATTACACAATAACTTAATATTAAATTAATATTAATTTGATATTGATTATATAATTTAATTAAATTATAAATATAACGTTGAACAAGTGAAGTTTAGAAATTTAATATTGATAATATATAATACTAAATATTTATAATGTAATTATAAAAAATAAATACTTAATTTCAAGTGTTAATTACGTAATAGAAATGTATCGATTTAAATTAAAATGATTAATAAGAAAAAAAAATTAGCATTTGATATAATTAAAATAAGATAAATTACTACATGTGCATGAAGAGAAAATGATAAAATATTAAAAAATTTTAAAAAAGTTAATGAATGAATGATTTTAAAATAAGAAATTTTTTTCTCACCTCGTGATTTCTTTTTCTCTTGATCGTACATTATAACGACTTCCATGACCTTGCCAAAACGTGAAAAAAATTGTCGTAAATCTGTCTCAGTTACGTTACTTGGTAGACCACCCAAGAATACTTTTGGAAAGCCACCGCTTCGTTTTGGTTTTTGTAATGTACGTGGATTACATGGTTTTGGATCAATCTGTAAATATTTATTTTAAATAAATAAATAAATATTTATAATAATAATCCTAGTGAGATCTTACTGGGTATTAAAATGTTTGTTTATAAATAAATATCCTGACGAATATTAAATTAATTATGACCAACTACATTTTTATTTATGATTTTAAAGTTAACAGATGATTCTGACGTTAATGGACGATTGACAATTGTCGGATGTACTTTCAATACATCAATTACGAAAAAAAAATAAAAATAAAATTATGCACATGTGGCAAATTAAAAAAAAACTATAAGTGCAATTTTTTTTAATATTTTTTTTTTTATAATCTATCTTTAAAAAAAAAAAAAAACAAAAATTATTAGACGTCGACTAACTTCAATATCATTTTTAATATCAAAATCTTAATAAATATTTATATTGATATTAAAATAATAAATTTGTCACGGACTTAAATGACTAAACTTGTGTCCTAATTTTTTTTTAATCATAAATCATTAAGTAAAAAAAAAATTTTTATATTTTTGACACTTGTCTAAAATTTAGAATTTTAAAAATATTTAAAATATTATTTAATAATAATGATAATCATAATTAGCAAATTGTTAATTTAGATACAAAAGATTGCGCTAGTGACTCAATAGAATTTCGCAAGATTTTAAAAATTTTCCGGAAGTGTGGTCATTAGGTCTTAATGAGTATATTCAAATAATGTAATTAAAAGAAAAAATACTAACAGTGCGACCGTCTAATTGATGAGGTCCGTTCTGCAAAACCAAAGCAACATTAGCGGGATCACTGAAGGTAACAAATCCAAAGCCACGGCTGCGACCGGACTCGCTGTTCTTCATAACCACGCAGTCAATAACTTCGCCATAGCGGCTGAAGTATCGTTGCAAATTTTCTTGAGTTGTCTCCCATGACAAACCTCCAACAAATAATTTTCTGAAAATACAAAAAAATTTCATACATCATCATCAATAATTAATCACTCATATATATTAATTCCCAACAAAATAACCAGCATCAGAAAATTTTTATTTCCCATTAAATAAATTCTATCTAAAAAAATTTATAAATTTTTTTGTTTATTAATTTCAATGAATTAAAATGTACACGTTCAGTAAATTTATATAAATACTTTTAATTACAATTAAAATTTAAACGAATTTTAATAAAGAGAAAGTTAATTTTTTTTTATCAAAGCATCCGGTACAATAGACTCTACCATCTTATAAATACATTCTCGTTTACTTAAAAAAAAAAAAAATAAATAAATAATAAATTATCAGTAAATAAATAAACATTAGTACGCATGATATTAAAATAATAATATTTGTATTAGATATTAAATAAAAAATATATATGAACTTAAATTTAATAATGAAAGCGTCTCTCATTTTTTTACCGGCACAATAGACTGGCGATCTCATTTTAGTATATAAAAAAAAAAGACCCTCCATTTATTTCCAAGTCACGTTATGAAAAAATAATTCAATACTAATAATAATAATAATAATAGAAATAATAATAAATAAATTGAAGACCTCGATAAATAAATTAATAAATAAAATAAAATAAAAATAACGAGTACGCCATGTGCAGCCGGTATTGGAGTTGAATGAAAAAGACCCAGACACGCTTGGGAAAAAAAATTTCCGTGAGTGAAGAATAAAAAAAAAAAAAGTTATTAATAATAATTTGATTTCAAGATTAATAATAATTTTAAATGATAATTTCAAATAAACTATAGGAAAATGGTGACAAAAAAAAACGTGGCCATGAAGGATAAGTCCACGAGTTGTAAAAAAAGTTAATTTATGAATTAATGTCTGATAAATTGTAAAATAAATAAATATATAAATAAATAACATACCCCTTTTCGTCGTCGTCCATTTCAGGTTTAACTCTCATAATATTAAACTTATAACTATCGGAATAACGTTACGTTATAAATTTTATAATTTTAAAAAAAAATTTCAAGTTTTAGTGTGAAGACGCGTATGAGGAATATGGCACGATGCTGCTGCTGGTGCTGCTTGTCTCAGACGAGGGTAATGGCTTCCCACAAATGATATTTCGTTTAAAATGTCGAATGTCGGAAAGGAACGATCGCTGTACGGTCGTTGGTTATTTTTCTCGTAAGTTTATTGGCTGGCTGGTTTTCAGTGAGCGTGTGTGTGTGTCTTAACCGGAATGGAAACGTAATGATGCTGAGCGCGTCACTTCCGGTTATAAATACTGAAGTCAAGTTTTATTTTACGCAGTATTAGTTTGCGATATACCTGTACCCAGTGCAGCCAGATCGCGGACGAAAAGTTCCCTTTCCTTCGCACCATTTTAGCATCACTCACAGCTTAAACGGTGCTTGGGAAGGGGAACTTTTCGTCCGCGATCTGGCTGCACTGCCTGTACCTAAATGCCGGTTACTTTACTGTAGTACTCAGGTGCGTGTTTTCAAAATTTATAACCCCGCGCTTTTAAATTAATTTTAAAAATTATTTATTTATTTGAAACTTTTTATTTGATTTGTAGGCAAATTTTAAATGGGGGAGAGACGGAAAAAATTATTTGAAAATTTTTATTTTAGCGCTTCTTGCGGTGGAAAATTTTATTGTGGAAATGGGGAAATTAATTGAGAAGTGATCAAGTTTGTGATAGGTGGGGATTGACAAGTGATTTTGTTTATTAAAATATTTGTTCAATTAATTTTTTGACTTGAGTTGTCAAGAGTTCAACGATCTGATAATAATGGCGGGTAACTCGCCATGTTTTGTTTTGGATCACGTGGTTTTTTTTGAATTAGCGCGCGTTAAATTTTATTTTGTTTATAATTGACGGATGAGTTTGAAGGAAGTTTCAAGAGTAATGAGAAGTAATTTATGTAATTAATTATTAAATTAATAATTTGAAATTTTTGTGAGTAGTTTTGGCGGTAAATTGAATTTCAAATAATTACTTTTGTAATAAAAGTTTTTTTATTAGAAATTTGTAAAATTATTAATTAAACTTTTTTTGCCTCTGTTTTTAGTGACCGTAATAGAACACATGGAAAGGAAGATATTTAAAAAAATTAGTGTTAGAGCCAAGTTTTTTCTTTTAAGCGGCCATTTTTACTTATAAGTAAGTATTTTGTTGTAATTACGGAACATAATGAATTCTAATAATAAATTTATTACATAAAATCTTATTTTTTTACCAATTACTTTATCACTTATTACTTTTTATGCTGTAGTTTTTTTTATGAAATTTGAATATTTAACTGATTAGAAAAATTTGACATTAAAATCGAATTTTCGAATTCCGCGGGTACTTTAATTTTGAATAAAAATTTTTTAAAATTCATATTGAAATTTAATTCAAATGAAAGAAAGTTTTTTCATTAAAAATTAGTGGGTATCAAATGAAATAAAATATCAACTCATATATTGCAATTTTTTTATTTAAAAATTTATTGTTTAGTACATATATACATTTGTTTAAATTATAAATTCATCGTATTAGAAAGGGGAAGTTTTCATATCCGGATCCGGTACATAGATCCCTTTTGCTGTAATATCCAGACTGATCCAGAGAATAAATTCAACGATCAGTGATTCTCAACTTTTATTTAATTTTATAAACAAATATATATATAAATATGAATTGTTTTTCATTATTGTAATTTTCATATTTTATATTATTTTACTCTTCCCATTCGATAGGTAAAATTTTCCAGTTTAAATTAAATATCATACTTAGAGTACGTAAACAATAAGAAATTTACATAATTGCTATAACCGTAAACTTTTTTTTACTAAAAGAAACATTCCTCTGTAATTTAATTATCAATCATAATATTTCCTAACGGTTCATTTATTGTTTAAACTTATGATAAAAACTGTAAAAACTTATGATAATTACTTATAAATTATAAAACATTTTATTGGCCAATCAATAAGTCAATAAACTATTTTTTATTTCCAAAATTATTCAAATTTTTTACCCGCGAAATGTAAATAAAATTTATTTTTTAACGTTTTTATATAAAATTTTTTACGGCAGCATCTTTATTTCTATTCAGCAATGCAGAAACTGTTACAAAAAAATGAAAAATGAATGGGAAAGAAGCAGACGGTGTAAGTTAAGAAGACTAGGCCGGATTGTCTGAAATAAATTCCTGGAAGGATCAAGCCGATGGATCGGGATCTTTTGTAAAAAGATCAACAGAAATAATCGATACATTCCCTTTCAATTTTATGCCAGCCTCTTTTTTTTCCTCTCAAGCTTTAGTTTATACTCCATAGTATCGATATTTGTAGATCATAATTTTTTTTTTTAATTTATCAGTTCATTAAAATTTTTTTTTTATTTGGATTGGAGTGAAAATTTGTTTAGAATAATTCAAATTATAATCTGAATAAAAAAAAAAACTAAAAATATGCACGTGTAGAAAATTTAAAAAACTAGAAGTGCAATTTTAAAAAATTTTTTTTTTTTTATAATTCATCGTTTTTAAAAAATTCAAACATTATTAGGAAAAAGTTAAAAAATATTTTGAATGATAAAAATTTTTTCTTTTAAAATCAGGGGCTTTGTAATTTGTTAGCCACATGTTTTTTAGTTTAACACGTGCAACGAATGACAAACTACACCTACTAGCTTACTATATACAACGAACACCCACACACACTTTTCAAATATCATATATATATATATATATATATATATATATATATATATATATATATATATATTATCTTGTTCTTTTTTTATCCACCTTATTTCTCTTTCATCTTCGCTTCAAACTATAACAACTATATTTTATGATATATATGTACATATATACATATCTATATAGACATTTAGTTTAATCGTAATGATAAAAAAAATATATGACTAAATAAATTGAAAAATGACTTTTCAACTTCCACTGATACAATTTATTCTATTTAAAAAAAAAAAAAAAAAAAAAAAAAAAAAAATGAACACAAGTCTTGTACTGCTTCATAAAAAATAATTTACCTCTGTAATAAAAACGAATGTTCAAACATCTCGATACTAAGTAATTAAAAAAACAAGTAAAAATTCTGAGTCGGCTTATTAATTAAAAAAAAAAAAAAAAATAAAAACAATTTAAACAATTTCAATGTTAAATTAAAATTCATGACCCCTTTTAAGACCTTGAACATCAGCCAGACGAATTTATATTTCGCAGAGAAAAAAAAGTATGAAAGTCGCGGGTTATTTAAATTAAAAAAAAAAAAAATATATATATATATAAGTAACCGAGGATTAGTTTGTGAATATGAATATGAATAGTTAGAGTCATTATTACGTCAGATGTATGAAGAACGATTGTGTTACAGACTAGAGCATATGGTGAGCAAGAGGCCACAGTAAGCCGCGAGCTGGCTGATCAGAGACGTTAATATCCGTATTTTTTAACCGCGAGCAAGTGATTTAATTGTGATCCTCAACTAACAATGGAGTGGAATAGCGTATACATATGAAAGGACTAGCGAAAGAGTAAAAAGCATGAAACATTAGCTTCCTTTACCCATACAGTGTACAGTACATATACATTTATGGATAATGTTTAATTAATCTTCTTTACTCTTCCCTACCTTCATTGTATTTTCTAGACTTGGATCCCACGCCTCCATAGCAGTTTGCTTGGATCCTCTCCTCATGCTACGAGTAGTCCGACTTAAACTACTTAGCAAATGTAGAGTAGCTTAGTCACTGTGACTTATTCTTACTGTATATAAGTTTTAATGTAAGAAGAAACTGTAATCCTCTTCTACCAGTGGGGTTTTTTATTTTACAAATTTTAAAAGTAAAAGAAAAAGAAGAAGAAGAAGAGACAGTGGTGGCAAAGAAGGAGAAGAATAAGAGCAAGAGAAAATAACGATAGATTCTCTAAAGAGTCCCAGTATCCCGTTCACTCTGGACCCATTCGGCCGTAAACCAGTGTCGTCTCCGAGTTACTTTTTATTATAAAATATATATATTTATATCAATTAAAAATCAAAATTTACCAATAATTTGATAAATTTTTAAAAAAATTTGTTTACTAAAAGTACAAATTTCGTGTTGAAAAAAAAAAAATCTTTTTTTTTTTTTTAATTTTGAATTGTGAACAGAGGATTAATTGTTTAAATAAGTGAAAATAGAGTTCACTGGCCTTCGGCGAAGGTCATGTATTAAATCATCAAAGATTTATGAGAACGGAAACAAGTGTGAGAATACACGTGTATTTAAACTATTAATAAAAAATATATATATTTTTTTTGTAAATATATTTACAGATTTATTTTATTTTTTTCTAATTATTAAATGAAAAATTGTTAATAATTAATAAATTAATTAGTTAGTTGATGTATAAATAAATAAAAGTATTTATATGATTTATAAAAAAATAAAAAGAACCGTAAGCAGACTTTAATCCGCGGTTTAACGGTTTCGAACCTGGCGTTAAGTAAACTTTTATTTGCACTTGATTGACTAGTATCCGTTAAATGTGAAAATATTTAAGTGAAAAATAACCGAGTTTAAATATTTATTTGTCATTGTTTGTTTTATTTCACTAGCCTCGGATGTATCATATATTTTAGATAGATATATGTATATGTAGATAATTAAGTGGTAGGTTTAATTTAAAAATGAAATTAATAAAAGTTTATTTGAAACAATTAAGTGCTATGTTTTTACACGCTAATAAACACGGTGTATGAAAATAAAAAATAAAAATGATAAGAATTAAATGGATGTTTTATGATAATAAAAAATTGTTAAAATATAAATATAATAGGCTTTTTAATTATAGATAAAAAAAATAATGATTGGAATAAAATGAAATATTTTATTGGTGACAATAAAATTATTAACGATAAATAGTAGTAAAGATGATTATTGTTATGAAAAGATGGAGGATAATTGTTATAGTAACAATAACAATAATAATAATAATAAAAAATTTGAGAGGTAACGGATAATCTGAGTGATGATTAGACATCGCGGATTGAAAAGTGCCATTTACGGCCTAATATCGGGCATTATTATTGGGCTATTTATGTTTAATTATCAGCATGTTAATCAAACGCAATTATATAAGAATAAACATTCATCATTGATGATAAATAATAATAATAATAATGATGATAAAATATTTCGAGCATTTGTTAGAAATGTTGAAAATATGACTGATGATAATAATAGTAGTAGTAGTAGTAGTATTGATAAAGATGTTAATGATAATGATAATTTGGTAATTGTCGGTGTGATGACAGCGGAAAAATATTTAAGCACACGTGCAAAAGCTGTTTGGGAAACGTGGGGCAAAGAAGTACCGGGTAAAATAATTTTTTTCTCTTCGGAAGAATCAAAAGTACCGGATAATTGTCGGGATTTGCCATTAGTTGCGCTGCCGACAGTCGATGACAGTTATCCCCCTCAAAAAAAATCATTTTTGATGCTCAAATATATGTGGATTAATTACGGTGATAAGTTTGAGTGGTTTATCAGAGCGGACGATGACGTTTATATTAGAACTGATAGGCTTAAAAAATTACTGAGGTCTGTGGACTCGACGAAGTCTATGTATATAGGACAGGCTGGAAGAGGAAATTCAGAAGAAATTGGACAGCTGGCGCTTAATTACGATGAGAATTTTTGCATGGGCGGTCCGGGGGTCATCATGTCTAGGGAGACGATGAAGAAAGTTATTC
Organism: Microplitis demolitor; assembly: GCF_026212275.2. Lineage (NCBI taxonomy): Eukaryota > Metazoa > Arthropoda > Insecta > Hymenoptera > Braconidae > Microplitis > Microplitis demolitor. The sequence goes on along the minus strand of NC_068549.1, from coordinate 3,053,777 downwards.
CTCATGTCAAGGATTGCTTGAAAAATCTTTACACGGCGCATGAGGATGTTGAGTTGGGGAGATGTGTGAAGAAATATGCGGGAATTCCTTGCACTTGGAGTTATGAGGTAATTTTTTTTTATCATTAGATTTAATTATTTTTTTTTTAAACTAAAAAATTCAATAATTGTGTGAAAATATTTTACAAAAATTTATTAATAAAAAACTGATTTTAATTCCTTAATTTATAATAAAAAAAAAGTAATTAGATTTATTTAAAATAAAAGACTGAGTAAAATAGAAATAGGTAAAAAAATATTCAATTTTATTGAAACCAATTGAAGCAAAATTAAAATTGTCATCAAAAAATTTTCATTAAATTAAATGATCCTGAAATTGACCGACAATCAACAATTTTCGGATTTTTTTTTTTCAATAAATCAATTACAAAAAAAAAAAAAAACTGAAAATATGCATATGTAGGAAATTTAAAAATCTACACGTGCAATTTCTTAAAATCTTTTCTTTATAATTTATTACCTTGAAAAAAAAAACCAAAAATTATTAATCGTCGGCTAATTTCGGTATCATTAAATTAAAGAAATTTATTTTATTTGCGGAATAAAAAAGAAATTCTGGTCTTAAAATATTCCAGAAAACAATAAAACTGTCTAACAAAAAATAAATTTAAAAAAAACCGACGATGAGACGAATCATTTAAAAAAAAAAAGTCATTTAACTGTTTTCTGTAATTAATGTCAAAAATTTAAAATATCAAAGTTTAATTACCAGATATCACAAAGCTTTCCTTTTATAAAACTAAAAATATATTATGCAAAGTTGTGTGAATAGACGCGGTTAATGATATATATTGTGTACGCGTCAAAATGACTAATACGTTAAGTCGTTGACATTCGAAGGCTTGTTCTATTCAAATAATCGAGATAAATATTAAACTATAAACGTCACTACTATTTTAAATATTAAATATATTTTCTAAACAACCGGTTTTCCCGCTTTTACCCTCACCTTTACCTGTCTATTCAAATCTATGTCATTTGCATAAAGTGCATAATTTAACTGACGTTTAATAGAAACTAAAAAAAAATTTTTATAAATCTTGCGAAGGAAATTATTTAACATCCGAACTGTCATTAAATAATTTATCTTTTGTTATTTAAATTAGCTTTATATATTTGTCAATTATAAATAATTATTTAAATGCATAAGTACAATATTAGAGCATTCTTCTTGTCTTTATTATTATTATTATTATATAACAATGATAATAAATGGTCATAGCGGTAGTATAAAAATATATTTACAAAGCGAACGTATTAAAAAGTTTTACACAAATTAAATTAAATGACTTTGTATATTTACATAATAATAGACCAATGATGCATTACGGTTATATTATTGAAATTCAAGGATCAATGCCTCAGAATATATATTAATATCGTGTATATATATTTACTAAAAGTTGAAATAGTTATTTTTAGGTTAATTAGTGACGATTATATGGATTATGTTTGTCATTGGTCTTTAATATATAATTAAATAACTAAAGATAATTAAATTTAAACTCCACAGGTAATAAGTAGTGTCACGTTTCATATGTACGAGAGATAACATAACACGAGAAATTTTTAAATGAGGATGTTAATCATTAAATTTAAATAGAAATAACAGATATCTATTTTTATAAATATATATATCCTACTATACTCATATTTATAGATCTTGATAATTTAAATTTAGAGTACTTACTAATTTACTTTTTTTTAAATGTTTAATTTATTCGCGCTGATAATAAAATTTTGAATTTTTATTTAAGTTCCCGCCAAATTTTTATAAGACAAAATAAGAGTCCGATAATTATTTTTTTTTTTTTAAGAAAATATTTATTTTTTCAAATCGTAAAAAAAAATAAAAAACTAAAATTGCAACCAATGTCTTGATTAATAAAATTAATTAGTTATTATTAATTAAAAATCAGTCATTTTTTTTTAATTTGAAATATTAAAAATATAAATTTTATCCAAAACTGCTGATTATTAATAAATAAAATATGACATTGATTGACTCAGTTGCCGATCACTTTCCCATGATTTAAAATTTTAAATATAAAAATGAACAGTAATTAAATAATAAATTAATTACAGATGCAATCAATACTTTATCACAATAGTAGCGGAGATCAATCATTTACTGGAAATCTAAAAAAACGTGAAGTACATCAAGCTATTACATTACATCCAGTAAAAAGCCCGCCTTATATGTATCGTCTTCATAATTATATGCGGGTAAGTTTATTAATAAATTTAGTAATCACCCGATTAAATAAATTTTAATAAATTTATAAATTTTTTTAGGGTCTAAAAATTCAAGATTTGCAACACGAGAGAATAAAATTACATCGTGATATTTATTCAATGGCGGAATTACTTGGAGATAATATAAAAGACTTCATAAGCAACCCGATAGCGGACAATATTCGACTGTTTGCGAAACCGGATACAGAAAATTATTTTGGAGATACGCTGATGCTTGGTTAGTATATCTTATGAATTAGCATTGCGATAAAAATATATATGTATATATATATATATATATATATATATATATATATATATATATATATATATATATATATTTCGTGGGAATGCGAAAGATAAAAATAAATGAAAGTAAAGCTTAAGAATAGAAGAGTAAAAAAAGAATTTGCGGGTCGGAATTGACTGATTTGTATTAATGAATCCACTTTGAACAATTGATTGTGCAAATTGCTTACGACACAGTTCTATTCGCCTCGGTCTGTGAGCCAGACTAATCAAAATTTTCATTACCTCATTCTCATGCAATAGTCACGGGTAATTTGTTCTATCATACATATAATACGTCCGTATCATATTTTATCGTCAAAAGCCCTGCCCAAATGTTCACATTCACTTATAGTATATTTAAATCAATTCAATATAATATTTAAACACTTGGATCTAGTACTCTAATAGAAAATTAATCAAGACACTTAAAGATTAAATCAATTTAAATCATTGAATTTCTTGCAATTGATTTAAATAATTCATAACTCGCGGTCAAATTATCGTAGGGAGATATTAAAAAAATCAAAATTTTTTAAATTTCATAAGCTAAATATTTTATTTCTTATACTTTTTTTATATTTGTGATATTTTTTAAGATATTTAAACTAGAAGCGAAGATTATTTTTTTTTATTTAAAAAAATACTGAACTTTAGTTGAAAAATTAATAGTTCGTATTTTAATGATCGTAAAAAAAATAAAAAAATGAATTTTGCTTAAAATCAATAAGTGAAAAATTTTAGGTAAAGTATTTTTTTATAATTGCGACAGAATTTGAAATATTTAAGACAAAATTAATGGGAAAAATTGTTAAAAATTGAATTTTAATAAGGAATGTAAATTAAATTATAGGAATACCAGCGGGCTTGAGAAGCTTTAAACCACAATCTGAGGACGAGGTAGTCCCATGGGATTTTATCTCACGGTCGGAGTACAGTTTGGGTGATTTAAATCCGCGGAGAAGGATACACAGTGATGTTAAAGAAGGATTGGAGGATATAACGCGAGAAGTTATGGCTTCAATCAATTCTTGTTCACGACAACGCGGTAGAGTTGTTGAAGAACGATCTATGCTGTATGGTTACAGACGAGTTGATGCTTATGGAGCAGACACTATTTTAGACCTTCTACTAGTCTATCGGAAGTATCGAGGGCGAAAGGTTACACTTCCCGTTAGACGACATGTTTATGTTCATCAACATTTTACTGGTATTTTTTTTTTTTATTAATTGCTAATGAAGGATTTTATAATTGATATGATGATTGTTTTTATTATTTATTTTATTTACAGGAGTTGAAGCGAGAGAAGTTGTAGGTGACGAAGAAGTCGACGGCGGATATTTAGAGTCACGTCAGAGGACGAGTAATAATTTTTACCCGAGTTTTTTATTTAATTCGGCGAGTAAATTAGATCCGATTGAAGATAAGGTTATTAATTTTGTGGTACCGTTGGCGGGTAGATTTAAAACGTTTGAAAGATTTATGAATAATTACGAACAAGTTTGTTTGATAACAAACGCCAAGACTGAACTTTTAGTGATACTGTATTCACATAAACTTGAAGATTCAATAGACAGTACGATTTATTTAATTGATAGTATTAAATTTAAATATAAAAATGCTAAAATAAAAGTTATATTAGATAGGAATAATTTATTTTCACGCGCTAAAGCACTCGATCAAGCTGTTAAGCATTTAAACAATAATGATTTGTTGTTTTTTATCGATGTTGATATTGTATTTACACAGGAGGCATTGCATCGCGTACGTTCAAATACTATTATTAATAGAAAAATTTATTTCCCGATAGTATTTAGTCAGTACGATCCAAATTACGTGAATTATCATTCGGCAAATCGTAACTTTGATAAATTTAGTGAAAATAATAATTACAGCGAAAATATATTTATTATCAATGAAGTAACCGGGTACTGGCGACAGTTTGGGTTCGGTATTGTATCACTCTACAAACGGGATTATCTTAAAATCGGTGGGTTCAATTTATCCATCGAAGGATGGGGCAAAGAGGACGTCGATTTCTATGAGAAAAGTGTCAAGTCTGATCTGATTGTCTTCCGCGCTCCAGATATTAATTTAATTCACGTTTATCATAAGGTGACGTGCGATGAAAAACTGTCAAACATCCAAATGTCAATGTGCAAAGGTTCTCGCTATGAGACACTGGCAAGTGCCGACACACTAACTAAAATAATTTGCAATAACTCTGATTATTTGACTTTCGCCAGCAACAGAATAAATAAATTAAAACCTGGTAATTAATCATCCGCTCTACTATCTTAATTCTTTAAATTAATTGATTCATTGAAACTGATTTATTACAATAACGATAAACTGTGATTTAAAAAACAAAACAAAAAAATATATATATATTTTTTTTTTGCCTAGATTACTAAATAAAAAATTAATATTTTACATAAGCATGTAAATATATGTTCTACAGATATTTTTATATCTTTCCATAGATAGTGTTACTTTAAATAAATGTAAAAAATATAAATACTCATAAATTAATTGCAACACACTCAATTATGTATAAAATTATTTTATAAAAATTATAAATTTAGTATTAATTTATCAAGTGTTTAAAAAATATGTTATAATAAATTACTTCAAATAAAATTCACGGAAATTCATCGAAATTGAATAAATAAATTTTTTTACTTCTTTTTGCACAAACCCCTTAAGGTAAAAGACTTTGTACCCGATCAGGGAAGTAGTACTTGATCTCCCATATATTTAGTAAATATAAATATACAAATACGCGAGTGTTCGAGTACTGGGTCTCTTACCTTATAGGTGCAAAGTTTAGTACTATTATCGAATGATAATTGATTAATTATACAGAAACTTACAAAAAATAAATTTTTATATTAAAAATAAAAATTTTTTTATTGCCAAGTATTTTTGTCTAGTCAAACCGGCCATCATATTAATGCGTAAAGAAACTTGGCAACATTTTTAATATTTATGTAATATCGATTAATTAATTATTCATCAATAAATACATCATTTACAATAAATGTTTATATTTAAATAAATTTAACTTCTTACTAATAATAATAATAATTATTATTATTATAACTTGAGTATATATTTAATATAATTTATGATTGCTAATAAAGTAAAATAAACATTAGAAAATATAAAATATGAGTTCAATAATCTAATCATCGATTTATCGAATAAATATCATCAAGTGTTGATATAATTTTTTCGCTACTTGGATATTATTATTCTAGATAACGAAAGAGCGTTAGTGATTTTTTAAAATTTTTTTATTTTCTTGTATAAATTATTCTAAAATAATAATAAGATAAAAAGTTTATCAAACATCCAAGCTCAAGGATAAAATATGATACCACTTGATTGGTGATACGGCAGACGGCGCAGTCCGTCGTTAATGAGACTACGTCAATTATAAACACTAAGTATTCATTTTAAATCGTTTACAATATATATTTGCATTTAGATTTTTTAACACAACGCTTATAACACGCTGTTACTGTATTGAATACTCAATTGTATATCTACGTTACATAAGTGTTGATAATAAAAATTAAGTAAATACTTTAAAATAAATATATTAAAAATGATATCGGACAAATTATTTATCAATTGTTTGTTTATATTTTTTGTTATCACGAAAGTGGAAGTAAATGGAAAAATATTGAGTGAGTGTGAGGCAGCACGTGAGCTTAAAAATTCAGGAATATCGGCAACATTTATTAGCAACTGGGTAAACTTTATTTATTATTAATTTAAAATAATTAAAGGCTCTTGTAAAAAAAAAATTCTAAGTATAGAATTCGAAATATTTTTACACAAAAATAAGTCAAAAATTTTTTGTAATTTTTGTTCGACAATTAATTTTAAAATTATTCATTATTTATTCCTTAATGATACTGCTGTTAAAAACTGGTGTAAAATCGAAAAATTATCATAATTTTTTAAACTGCGGTTTGTTTATAAAGGTATATTTAATTTTACAAATGAATTATTAAAGTTTTATTAAAAGAAAACCGCATCCTGCATCTATTCTCTATCTCATTTTGCATTTGTACAATCAACAATTATTTAAATACGAATCCTTTTAAAGATAAATTGCAATTATTATTTCTCAGATCCATAATTTTAAATTAAAAATTTTTTTTAGAAAACATAGAATACAATAAATTAGTTATTAATTTTTATTGTCAAATTAAAATATTTTATCGCAGAATTTATCAAACTCGAAAATTAATTTATTTTACAAAAATTCATTATCACGGTGTTAAAAAAAATTTTTGCTAAAAATATTTAAATTCTGACGATTATTTGAGACCAAATCAATTATTTTTTAAAAATTTATTTTTCCCGAGAAATAAAAAATTCGATCTATCAAAATTAAATTTTTATATTTTAGATCTAAATTTATTTATATCAGAAGATCTATTAAAATTTAATTAGATCTTAGATTTAAAAATTTTAAAATTTTTTTTCTAACGACTCGAAATTTAGTTTAAATTTAAAATTTAAAATTTTAGCAGTTTGATTGCTTGTCTATTTTTAGCTTCAATATTTTTAGACTAAAGATCTAGATCTATAGAGATCAAAATAATGAACAAATTTAATTTACTCAAAAAATAAATATTTCGTAAAATGTATAATTTCGATTTCCCTAAATCTAAATAAATTTTTTTCCGTAACACTAAATTTCTCTGAAATACAAAAAATAATTTGAATAATTTATTCAATTAAAATAGAGAGTACCTAAAAACTAATTGATGGTTGACATAATTAATTAAAATGAAAATAAATATTTTAAATAGGTATGTTTAATGAAAAGTGAAAGTGGATTAAACACAAGTTTAGTTAAAGGACCAGGTACAATGTCAAGCTATTCATATGGAGTTTTTCAAATAAACAGCTACAAATGGTGTAAGAGAGGACGAAAAGGCGGGGAATGTAATGCTAAATGCGAAGATTTTGCAGACGATGACATAACCGATGACATTGCATGCGCTAAAAAAATTCAAAGCACCGAAGGATTCAAACATTGGACAGGTTGGCTTAAAAAATGCTACAAAAATGAAGGAGCGCTTCCTGACGTCAGTGGATGTAAAAGTAATGCCGTCAAACGACACGCATTATTCAAACGATTTCTTAACTTTTTTGCATATTGAACCAGGCTACGATGATTTAATAACAACGACTACCAAAAAATTTTAAGTTTACGGTATTGTTATTCGTAACAAGTTATAATTGTAATTAATTTAAACAAGTTTTGATCAAATAAATATACTGTTGACTTGTTTACAAAATACACTGATGTGTTTTTTTTTACATTCAAAGGGAATTTCTAGAAATTATTTAGAAATAAAAATCTGTCAGAAATATTAAATTTAAGAGTCGTGATAATTAATCATTAGAAAAATATTAATGAGCCGTAATATCCTCTAATTATTGCACTGAAAATACCCAGGAGTGAATGCGGATTTTGTGTTAATTTGAATTCAATCCTTCATTATGGTACTGGAGCTAGCCGAGGTCTAATAATTTTTAGATTTATTTAAAAACGATAAATTACAAAAAAAAAAATATTTAGAAAAATTGCACCTGTAGCTTTTTTAATTTTCTACAAGTGCATATTTTTAGTTTTTTTTTTTTTTTGTAATTGATTCGTTGAAAAAAAAATTATAAAATTAGTAATTGTCTAATTTCAAGATCATTCCCTCATTTGGAGTTACGGAAGTTAAAAAAAATCACTGCGCATGCGGAGTGACAGAATTTTTTTTTCAACGGAGTCATTTCGGAGTGATTTACTCCCTGGAGTAAAATACACTCCGGGAAATTAAATAAAAAAATTATCCACTTCACATTTACTCCCGGTTTAATTTACGATTACTCCGCAAAATTTTTACAATTAATTGTTATATTTATTATTTGTATTTTTAAATATCTCACTATTTTAATCATAGACATTCTTCCCGTGGATATGAAGTCTGGTAAATATTTTTCTATTTCAAATTAAAATAATCTCTTTATTAATGAAAAATTTTAAATCCATGTAAAATTTAAATGAACGGGCCTTGAAAACACAGAAAAAAATTTGAAATGTATATGAAAAAAAAAAAAAAATATGATTATCATTGACAATAAATCACGATAACTTAGTTATCGATTTGAAAGTTTTAAAAAACTAAATCTTATCATTTTCTCATACACTTCCTGAATGTCGATTTGAACAATTTTATTGATACAATCTTTCTATACATACACATGTCGAATAAATAATTGAATACACTTAAAATACGTAAGTCCAAGTGGCTTCATGTAATGATGTAAGTTTAGAAATGTCTCTCGATTAGAATTACAAAAGAAAAAAAATCGTGTAATGACTTTTAATTGAACAAAGGTAAATTTTCTAAATGTCAAATCATTTCTTTTCTAACACCAACAATAAAAAAAATTTCTTCAAACTAAATATATAAAAAAAAAAATAAATGAGTTTAAAAAAAATTATTTAATAATTTTTACGACCACTAAATTTTATTTATTATTCTTTACATAATCTCCCGGTCAGATATTAGTGGAACTTTTAAATAAATAAAATCTGGAATTTAAAAAGTTACATAATAATAAGTGTAAATATATTTTCGACTGGTAAAAAAACACGTTAATCAAGGTCGTTTAGATTAATTCGTGGACAAAAAAAGGTGATAAATTGTTTTAATAATTTTCCATATTACCAATCCACTATAATGACAATACCCATTTATCTCCTTTTATTTTATTCAACAAAGTGTTTTTTAAAGGTGAGAGGTAGAATATATATGAATTGATATATTAAAAAATGATAATTATATATCAAGTGACTTAAATTGGTTCTTGTGAAGAATTTAAATATTTTAATGACGGAACAGTTGGTAAGCAGGTGTTGAGAATAATATTTATCTTAACGTATAAATATATAAATATATGTGTAGATGAATTTTAGTATGTATGTATAAGTTGGATCATGAAGAAGAGTGAGCAATGAGCATGCATGTAACACTTAGTCCTTTCACTAGTGTAGCGGAAGTTAAGTACGGCAAGAACTGAAAGAGAGAATAAAGAAAAACGCGTGAGAGCGTACCAGGTCATCATCATTTGATAATCAATATATATATATATATATATATAACTTATAAATTATTAATATATATTTTATAACTTTACCAATAATGAGATCAATTAAAAAATTAATTTTAAATTTTTCTACAAAAGTTTCCCATGAAAAAATTTTTAATTGATAGAATATTTTTTTAATTAAAAAAAAAAATTTAAGTCATTAGTAGATAATTAAATGTTTAAAAAATTACTGTGTGCATATTTGGGAGAGATGATGGATTTAAAAAATAATTAATATATAAATGCATTAAAAAAAAAATCCTTTCTCCTGTGGATCTTATGGACATATATACGGTGAAACTCGGGCGCTCGACCTCTGCAAAGGTCGGTACTCAGTGAATCTGCGATGAAAGTGAATTCTACTGATGTATCAAAGCTTTAAATAATGAAATTAAAAAAAAAATGATTAATAATAGTAATAATAAAACATTCATTTTAATTGAAAGACGCGCGAGCTTTTTTTCATGGGGAATTTATGTTATTAGAAAAATTTGTTTTGCATATGTAATTTATCTCGAGATTAAATTTTTCTTTGTTCTTTGTCTTATTAAATATTCTTGGCATTGTAGTCTTCGGAGTTGCAAATTCAATGGCTTTGAACCGGAAGAGTTTCTCCAGTTTCACATACCACGGTGTGATAATTATTTTACATGGGAATAAGATGTTATATATATATATATATATATATATATATATATATATATATATATATGTGGAAGTTATATTGCTATGGTTATACTTGATATATATATCCATATATATTTTGTACGTAATACGGCAATTATGTTGTAGGTTCTTCGGTCTGAAGATTTAACAATTTTTTCATATTTTTATTTTTATTTTTTACGTCACATTTGTAACAATTGTAACACTTAATAGTTTAATAATCTGCTTTCTACATAACAAATAATTTTTTTATTATTAATGACAATTAAAAAAAAAAATATGTCATAAGTCGTAATTTTTTTTATCTTTACTTAAATCTTTTTTTTTGTCATAACGAAATTTCTTTCTTCTCTTTAATTAAACGTTGTAATTATTAATTAAATAAGTATGGAGTTACGTGTCCACTTGGTTTTGGTAATAAAAAGTGTCTTTTTGAAATTTATTTATTTATTTAACGATTTCTTTAAAATTGCATTAAATCATCTGTGGATAAGTTAAAAATAAATGTAAAAAATTTTTTAACGTCATTATTTATTATTTACTTTTTAATTTTTGTTAATGAGTTAAAATTTTTTTTATTAATACACAGATTAAAGAAACATTTTATGAGATCGGTTTTAAAATAATTGAGCAAAAAATTAGAAAGGAAAAATTAAAAATATTTTAATAACTCAGTTATATTTTTTATTTAAATTACGATTTCAGCAGACATATTTTTTTTTATTTACTTGAAAATAAATTTATAAGATTATTTAAAAAAACTTTCTAAAAAATTCTAACTTTATATTGCGTCGGAAATTAGTCTCATTATCGTTAATTACCGAAATTTATTTTGAATTTGAAAAATTTTAATAAATTTACATTTTTTTTAGTTCAAATTTTTTTTGATCAATTAATCAAATAATTAATAAGTGAACGTTTTCATAAAAAACCGTTTTATGTACAAAAAAAAAAATATATATATATATATATACACATATATGTATATTAGACTGGGCCAAAAAAATCGAAAATTTTTTTTTCTTTCGATGCTGTGAAAACAAGGTTGAAGTTGAGTCGAAACGACTTAAATAACCTGAATAACTTTCGAAGGAGTGAATTTAGCAAAAAATGTTAAGAGACCTTTTTTGTAGAGCATTAAATTTTCTTTAAAAATATGTATCATAACTAGAAAAAATTTTAATATTTCCAGTAGTTACAAAAATTCAAAATAGAAACAAAGAATTTAAAAAACAAATCAATGTTTAAGGCACGATTACAAGAAAACGGCTCGTTTTACGTAAATTTACTAAGAGAGATTTTTTGTAGGGAATTCAATTTCCTTCAAGATTATACATTGTTCAAATTTTTCAGATAAACGATCTATGAGTTTTTGGTAAACTTGCACAATAATTTTTTTTGGTCATCAGGAATAATATTTTCACAGTATCGAAAGAAAAAAAAATAGTCGATTTTTTTGGCCCAGTCTAAAGTATATATTATTAACATATATGTAGCGGATAATTAAATTATGTTTTAATAATTTAAAAAATTTTCTGACTTAAAAATTTAAATCATCCCTCCAATTCTTTTTTTTTTTATTTTAATTTACTTTCAATTTTTAAAATTAAATTTTATTTAAAAAATTTAAAAAGAAAAATTTTTGGCGGCAAATTCATAAGATTCAAAACTACAAAATTTGAAAATTTTTTCTGCACTGGAATATTAAAAAAAAAAATTCTTCGAGTAGTAGAATTTATATCAGAAAAAAAAGAATTTACATAAATGGAATAGTAAGTTATTATTATTATTATTATTAAAAAAATAACAAATAAATTGGAGAAAGGAGAGCTCTGATAACTTGACAGAATAACGGTCATAAAAAAAGAAAAAGGATATGAAGAATCAGGCAGCAGGATTGAAGAAGACCCCGAACGCGGTCGCTCAAGCGAAAGTTAAAAGCCCCAGGCTTCTGTAACTCTCCCCTTTCTTCTTTCTTTCTCGGTATCATATTATTATATATCGATATCAAAGTCCCTTCATATTAATAACGTTTACGTCAAAATACAAGAGGATCAAGCCATTTTACCAGATCTCCAATCTCTCCGTAAAAATTTCCCGCGAAAATTCAAATCCCAACCACCCTCGAATTATTTCCCGGGCAAATGAAAGTCCAGCGAACAGAGACAAATAAACCAGCGGGTTTGATAATTAAAGTGATGAAAATAAAAAAATTAATTTTTAATGTCAAACCCATTCAAATAAATAACTTATAATATTCCATAAAGAAATACTCTTCAAATAATGATTGACATTAAGCTTTGACTTTCCATTACTAAACGTACTTTTTAAAAAAATCCGAATCATCTTGTATGACCGCAAGTGTCTCTCAAACAATGCCTCCAAGCGGATAAAAATATATTATTTATTTCAATTATATATCATACGCATCTTAAATATACTGATGCTAAATTAAAACTAGTGTCAACTCAACCATAAAAACTGTATAACAAAAATAAAAATCTCATTGTCGCATAAACAAATTTAAAAAATATAAAATAAAAATTCATTGATAAAAATAATGTCTTTTCTCCTTTCGTTTTATTTATTATTTATTAAATAAAAGGAAGATTAAGAGAAGGGAAGTGTTTTACTAAGTAGGCCGGGAGTTCACGTGCGGATAATCGAATTCCACAACGAAGAAAGCGTTTTCCCTCTCAATTGGTGGTCACCATCACTGGACACATTGCCAATAAGAAAACGATGCTCTCATCAGCACTGTACTGTTGCCAGGGCAACTTAAATCCATATTTTTTATTTTTATATATATATATATATATATATATATATATATATATATATATATATATATATATATGTTCTCACTTAGTTACGTATTATAGTTACTTAGTTGGACGGTTACTTACTAATACTTGAGTTGTTTTAGTTTACGGCATAAAACATACCAGTTACTTTTGCTGACGATGACGTTGGTGCCATTAGTCCGCTTACTGGGACTGCTTCTGTTGATGATGTTGATGCTTGCAGTCTTTCTAGTTGTTTAATCTTTTTCTCGAGTGATTGCGTCTAGCTGAGATCGAGATGGTGATGGTAACGGTGATGATGATGATGATGATGGCTGATGGCGATGGTAATGGTGATGGCGATAGTGCTTCCCCTTGTAACCGTCTGATGGCTTGAGAGCGGTAATGTGTATAATGTACGGAAGCTATTGAGAGATGATACAACAGCCGACACTAACGTGTTTTCTATTTCTTCCTGATGCTGAGACGCATTTTAATTTTTTTTTTTTTTAGATTATCTGCAAGATTGCCGATGGAATTCCGAAGATTGTCGAGATGCGTTTCAGTTTGGAGAGTTTTAATAAAATGTTGATTGATGGATGGAGAAGGAATGAAGAGTTTTTAAGTAGAAAGGGGATTAAAAAATTTTAGGAATGAGAAGATAAAAAAAAATTAGCATTTGGTTTAGTTTCACTTGCAGGATTAGGTTTCTAATGTAAATTTGAAGGACGACGCTTTCGCTTAAATTAGAGTAGACGTGAAAAAAATGGAATGATTAATTAGAATAAGAGTGTGAGAAGTATATTTTATGTATTGCTGGTTATTTTTATATTATTATTATAAAAGATTGATTGATTGTGCAAAAGTAGTGAGGGATTTTTTGATTGAGATGATGATTGTTTTTATTATTTATTTTATTTACAGGAGTTGAAGCGAGAGAAGTTGTAGGTGACGAAGAAGTCGACGGCGGATATTTAGAGTCGCGTCAGAGGACGAGTAATAATTTTTACCCGAGTTTTTTATTTAATTCGGCGAGTAAATTAGATCCAATTGAAGATAAGGTTATTAATTTTGTGGTACCGTTGGCGGGTAGATTTAAAACGTTTGAAAGATTTATGAATAATTACGAGCAAGTTTGTTTGATAACAAACGCCAAGACTGAACTTTTAGTGATACTGTATTCACATAAACTTGAAGATTCAATAGACAGTACGATTTATTTAATTGATAGTATTAAATTTAAATATAAAAATGCTAAAATAAAAGTTATATTAGATAGGAATAATTTATTTTCACGCGCTAAAGCACTCGATCAAGCTGTTAAGCATTTAAACAATAATGATTTGTTGTTTTTTATCGATGTTGATATTGTATTTACACACGAGGCATTGCATCGCGTACGTTCAAATACTATTATTAATAGAAAAATTTATTTCCCGATAGTATTTAGTCAGTACGATCCAAATTACGTGAATTATCATTCGGCAAATCGTAACTTTGATAAATTTAGTGAAAATAATAATTACAGCGAAAATATATTTATTATCAATGAAGTAACCGGGTACTGGCGACAGTTTGGGTTCGGTATTGTATCACTCTACAAACGGGATTATCTTAAAATCGGTGGGTTCAATTTATCCATCGAAGGATGGGGCAAAGAGGACGTCGATTTCTATGAGAAAAGTGTCAAGTCTGATCTGATTGTCTTCCGCGCTCCAGATATTAATTTAATTCACGTTTATCATAAGGTGACGTGCGATGAAAAACTGTCAAACATTCAAATGTCAATGTGCAAAGGTTCTCGCTATGAGACACTGGCAAGTGCCGACACACTAACTAAAATAATTTGCAATAACTCTGATTATTTGACTTTCGCCAGCAACAGAATAAATAAATTAAAACCTGGTAATTAATCATCCGCTCTACTATCTTAATATTTAAAATAAACCAATAAACTGATATATAAAAAATGATTCAGTACTATCAGTATATTTATTAAATAAAATCATTGTCTCATTATTTAAAATAAAATAATCCCAATTCATAACAATCAATTGCAATGCCCATGAAGAGACAGGTTTCTCTTTTTTATTCACCTTAACTTCCTTTTATTTTAAACTTTTTCTTATATACCACTCACAAACTTTTATTTTCATACATTTATTTATTTTTCATCCGCAAATTATAATGATTGGTCGTTAGTAACAGCCAAAAAAAAATAAGTCCTTATTATTATTACTCGACTCACACATCGTGTATTATCATCATCAGGGACACGACAAAGAAGCCGTTCAATAATGAAAGGAATATTTCTCGATTGCTCTAATTTAGCAGCGCCCATGACCCAAAATACTATAGACCGATAAATAAATAATGCGAAAAATTTTTTAGCGAAATTTAAAAGCGGAAATATTTGTCCTGTCTAAAAATAAATTATCATTACTAGCGGGTTTAAAAAAAATTGAGTGCACATTAAAATATAAAAAATAAAAATGATAATTTTTGTCAAAGAATTTATTAATAAAATATTTATGTCAAGAGACATCTCTTATATGTTTAGAAAACACGTAAGTTTTAAAATTGAGGCCAGTTGGTAGCAATAACTTTACATAATACGTATAAAGACTTGTGCATTGCAACAAAGTCCTCACGTTCGTCTAGTGTCGGTAAAAGCCAAGGTACTAAATAGTGCTTTTGACGCATTTGTAATTATTTATATAAAATTTAGTAAGTAAATGAGCAAGTACACGAAGCCGCTTATGAAGAAGAAGAAGAGGCTGTAAATTATCTATTGTACATAAGTCTAGGTCTAGGACATCTAGGAATAAGAAGTACTCGTACTCGTAGGAAGATACGCCGAGAGCATAAGAATATTTCGCAACCGGCCCCTTTACTTTAAAATCTCCTTACGGCGAGTTGCCACAAGCCCCAGATATAAAGTCCAAGAGGAAAAGATGATGAAGAAGAAGAAGAAACAGAGCAGTTAGTAAGTAAATGTACATGGATGCAAGTAAGAGTAAGAGTAAGGAGAGTAACAGTCGAGTGAATAATCTACTGGGTGATGTGTAACTCACTGGAAATGGTATATAACAGAGAAAGAGAGTCCAACTTTGGAATTACTCTCACTCTGCCCCCGTCTCTTCTTCTACTAAAAACCCCCACGTATATCCACGTATCCCTCTCGACCTCACGGGTATAAAGGACACAGGTGAACCTTCTTCCAAGTCACACAGAGCCGAATCGGCGTAGCAGTCAACATGAATCCTCTTTTTGCTGTAAGTACCGTCATCATCTTCATCATCATCTTCTTAATCCTTTTCTTCTCTTCATTACTTTAATTAAATTCAAAATTTCTTGATCATTACTGTTTTATAACATACATTTAATCAGATTTAAAAAATTTTAAACTAAACATTTTATATTTTTTAAAAAATTGCAGTGCGTGTTAATTGGACTAGTAGGTCTAGCCTACTCAGAAGCTCCATTATCTGGATACAATTACAATAGACCAAGTGGTGGTGGTGGACACTCTGGAGGTGGTGGTGGTGGATACTCAAGTGGCGGTGGATACTCTAGTGGCGGTGGATACTCAAGTGGCGGCGGATACTCTGGAGGTGGTGGATACTCTGGAGGTGGCGGATACTCTGGAGGTGGTGGATACTCTGGTGGAGGCGGTGGATACCAACAAGTATCAACTGGTGGACAAACCAGCGAGGGTGCTAGCGTTGATGGTGCGCTTTTGGAACAAATAAGACAAATTCTCCTGAAAGAAGAATCCCAGGCATCGCAATCCGGTGGATTCGGAGGATCAGGGTACGCACCAAGCAGCAGCTACGGCGCACCGAGCTCCAGTTACGGCGCTCCCAGTTCAAGCTACGGTGCACCTAGCTCCAGTTACGGAGTCCCTGGTTACTCAAGCCGCGTCGTCGGCATCGATCTCGAGGGCATCAGACAGGCGATCCAGGTTGCACAGTTCAACCAAGTCAGCCAGGGATCCACCGGCGGATTCGGCGGATACCCCAGCGGACCCTCGGGTAGTTACGGA
Organism: Microplitis demolitor; assembly: GCF_026212275.2. Classification (NCBI taxonomy): domain Eukaryota; kingdom Metazoa; phylum Arthropoda; class Insecta; order Hymenoptera; family Braconidae; genus Microplitis; species Microplitis demolitor. The sequence continues at coordinate 3,036,530 of NC_068549.1, read as the reverse complement.
GTTCCCAGCAGGCCTAGTGGCAGCTACGGCGCTCCATTTTAAACGAAATTAACTTCTTCTTCTTCTTATTGTATTTTTAATTAAATCCGACTTTATCCAGTCGTGGACGCGGGCGTTCTCCATTTTTTTAAAAATATATTTTATGAAAAATCGTAGTTTCATTAAATATATGTACTGTTATCATTTTAAATTCTCACTGGATTACTAAACACTCTGACGTGTCGGATTTGTTATAAAATACAGAAAAAAATTTACGCTTTACATTTTTTTTTTTTTTTTTTTTTTCATAAATTCTGAGGAGTACCGTCGAACGAAAGTGCGTTTTTAAATTAAAATTTACCAGCAAAAAAAATTTTTTTATCTTATAAATTTATTATTAAGAGCTAGAGTAGAAGTTTGAGAGGAGGATGATCGTGATTCGTACGGATTTTTTTTTAGTTTTTTAATTAAAAAAAATTACCGTACATTTGTAAATATATTTACACACTACACACACTATCAATACTATTATTATTATTGTGATTATTAAAAATAAAGTAATGATAACAATAATAGTAACAGTAATTTTTAATAAAAAGCAATTGAACTGAAACGTGTATCAGAAACAGATCCAGCCATTTCAGGACTTCCTACATGAGCGAACGCGATACAAGATTTCACTGCGTGGGAAAAATAAAAAAAAACGTATTTAACACGTGATGTAACACAGGAAGTACATCTGAGTTGTCCAAGTACTCGATCTTGTTCACGAGATCGTGATTCGCGGAAAACAACTTAAGTATAAAAAGCAAACGTCGAATCGGGCATTTTATTCTTCATTTGCTTTTTTTATTTTTGTTTAAAAAATACACATGATGGCAATTGCTTTAAAAAAAAAAAAAATACACACACAATTTAATATTGTATTACTCATGCATTTTGTACTTGTATAAAGGCTTTTTTGTAGAAAACAAAAAAATAAAAAAAAATCTCGCCACCGTTAAAAAAACGTAATATTTTTTAATCATTACTAATTACCTTTATTACTAATTTTAATCTTAAGTTTCATTTTATTTTATTTATTAGATTTTTTTATTATTATTTTTAAAAACCCAATGCCTTTCACCTTTCACTGGAAGAGCCAGCGGCCAGGACTTTGGATTGGTCTTTTGGTCGTGTATTTTTTATATTTTTTGCTACTCACGATGATGATACTTTTTAAAAGCTTTAAGTTTAAATAATAATGATAATAATAATAACAACAATAAAAATATATAAGTGAGCTGATAGAATCGAGAGATGCATAGCAGACGCGAGATTTTACCCAACAAGGAAGGAAGGATCTTATAAATTGTGAAATCCGGTTAAAGATATTCGAAAGTAAATGATGACGAGGTGACTTTTAATATCTCGGGCAGAAGACTGACTTCATAAAATAGAATGTAGATTATTTATCAAGTTGATAGTATAAATATTTATGTAAATAAATTTAAAATGGATGCTGTGATTTGTAATTAATTTAATATGAGAAATAATAATAATTATGGACATGGATGTCCTCGAATGTTAGTAGAATGTCTTGCGTTTATTACCTAAATGAAAAAGCAATTAACAAGAACTAGAACGTGCGTAACTATTACATACAAGAGTAGTGCTCGACTTTTTCTGGTTTATTTTATAAAACGTCGACGAGTTTTGTTTTATATTTAATGTCCGATGTCTGATGCCAATCACGATTGTCGTTTTTACATTCACGGTGTACTGATTTTTACTTTTTTAGTTTATGTTGATGAGCTAATTCCGCAAGAGCTGAGTTGTGCGTATGAAGGATTGGGATGAGATTAGATTTATGTACAAATACCTTAGTTTAATATTAATCAAACGTTGTAATGGGTTTCAACGATGGTTATTGAGCAATTTTTAATGCTACGTTGCATAATTTTACGTGGATGAAATGGATTTTGTTTTGGGTTTATAGGACGAAACCTATGAACTGAAAAAAAAATTCATTTGAGCCAAAGATATTGTATATTTGGATATGGTCAAATATTACGAGTGTGGGTTTAGCAAACACAAGACAAATTTAAAATTATAAATAAGTAGAGTAAATAATTAAAAAAAAAAAATATTTTTAAAAAATAAACTTATTAATTTAAAAATTTTTTACATGCGCATTTTTTTTTATTTTATTTTATTAATTTATTCTGTTTACTATTAGTTTTAGATCTGTTTGTCTGCTACATTCACGGAAAAGTACACATTAATTAATGACGTGAATATCTACTAATTAATCAACCAGTTATTGATAGATATTAGAGTGTAAACGGGTCAAGTTAGCATCAAAAATAGTGTGTTATGTATCACCATCGCCATAAACGTATTAATTTTGGTATAGAATGGAATCTATGGAAAATATCCGCGACAATAATAACCAGGATTTGGGTCTTTCGGACGTTCTGTCGCGCGGATGTTTTGTGTGGTTATCTAGTCGCGGTACCGTATGAAGGATTGGGATTAGATTAGACTTATGTACAAATACCCTATAGTTTAATATTAATCAAACGTGTAATGGGTTTCAATAATGGTTGTTGAGCAATTTGTAATGCTATGTTACATAATTTTGCGTGAATGAAATGGATTTTGTTTTGTTTACAATAATAAGAGCCAATTAAAGTTATTATTGTTGATGACTGCGCTCGAGTTTTTTACTATTAAAAGTTTTGTTATTTTTTTATTGAAGAATTTATTGAATAGGCTTTAATAAATTTAATTGTTTCCAGTGGTTTTAGTGTAATTATATTATTTTACTTATTGTATTTTTTGACTTTATTGTTTTAATGACAATAAAGTTTATTAATTACTTTATGGCTGATAAAATATATGACGTTATAATCCTGTGTAAAATAAATAACGTAAGCCGATTATTTACGGATTTGATTATTAATAATCTGGTTTGGTATTTGTATATCATTTTTATGAAGATCTGATAAAATAATTTGAATCTATTGGATTCTATGAGATTTTCTGAACAAGGAAACACAAAAAAAAATTTTTCAGGAAAATGATAGCCTAATCTATGTATATATATGCAGTGAAACTCGGATAAGTGGAAAAACTTCTATAATTTACACTTAATGTTGGGTCCCGGGACCTTAACAACGAAAAACCTCTTTAAGTGATACTGATGAACCTATCTAACTACGACTTTTATTTGAACCTATTCATTATTTACTTTCCTAGTTAAAGATATGTATATATATAATTTTTAAAGTAATAAAAGGCATTAAATAACTTTTTTATGAATAATAAATGATTTCTATCATCTATGATTACCAATAATTGATTTTTAAAAATTTATAAGTAATATAATAATATATAATATAAGATAAATATGCAAATTTATTGGGGAAAGTATTCGTAGCAAGAAAACGTGAGATAGTTGATGAAGAGAATAATTTTGCAATATATATGTATAAATTGTAATACAACAGCCATAATAATAATAATTATGACCATTACTACTATAATAATGAGAAAATAATTAAAGTTGTTAAATAAATTATTAAATAACATTACGAATTTAAGAGCTGTGTTAATTACTAAAAAAAAAAATTCTAATTTAATATTTATCATTTTGTAATTCGCGGTACCAAATAAATGCGTTGAATAAGACGAAAAAAAATGTTAAAAGTATAAATATAAATTAATTGAGATGAATAATAGAGTGAAAAAAAAGTATGAAAGCTTACGATAAAATTAATCAGCTCTTTTGTTAGTTGTCTTGCAGAAAAATCTTAACTCGGCATTTAGTAATTATCCATTCGAGTAACAGCAACAATACGCAACACAGGATACAGGATATTACTCTTTTGTCCATAAAAAAAAACAAACATAAATAAAAATTTGTGGAGAAAGTATTGGACAATAATTATGGAATCTCTTTATATTATTCAACTTCCGTTATTGTTTTTATTTTTTCTCTCTCTTAGTATTTTATTTATTCAATTTAATTTTAATATAAAATTAAATAAAAAATTTATTTTCATTTGTGATTTTTTTTTTGTCGATTTATTTACATGTTGCATTGAGTAATGGCCATTTATCCAGCCACTAATTTAAAGATCATCACTAATATGTTGAGAAATATTAATGGAACTGTAAATAAATGATTATTATTAATTTTTTTTTAATTGACTACAATAATTAATTAGTGACAATTATTTAAGTTATTAATAATTTTCGATTTAATTAACAATAATCAATTGTCTCTAATTAAAAAAATATTAATTAATAATTTATTAAAAAAAAAAATTACTCACTTCTTGCAACAGTTCGGATAGATCTTATAAGATTGAGCATTTGAGATTTAATTGTCGGCGGTTCTCCAAAGCCTCTTATGTCTTGTTGTGCCCCCCAGCCAACTGTAAATATTATTTTGAATTTATTTTATCAAAAAAATTTATTTTAATAAATGAAATATATAAAATTATTATAATTTTTTTAAATTTCCTGTAATTTTGAAACCAAATAATAATGTCAATTAACATACTGACATAACTGCCTGCATTATAAATAATTATCGCTCTATTTTCTCAGAACATTATTTAAAAATTTAATATTAAAATAACACTCAAGAATTTTGCAATCTTTAATTAACTTGTTAAGTAAAATACTTTAATGACTTTTAATAATTTAAAAAAACATAAACTTATTTATATTTTTATGGGAAAAAAATACAGTATGAATTTAAATAACAATGAGTTTGTTTTCAAAGAACCAACACAAAGTATATTATTAACTAACAATAAATAATGGAGAAAAAAAAATCTATATCTTATTGTTCAACTAAACAATATTGTGTTACTCCATAAAATAAATAATTTATTCAAAATCGCAATAAAAATGAGTGTAAATGTACCTGACATTTAGCAATTTTTAAATTTTGAATTAAATAAATAAAATCTAAAGTAAGTGGGAGGTATCAGTGTTAAAAACATTTGTTTGAAAAAAGTTCGACCTGGAGTTTCATAATTAAATTAAACTCTTCTTTGAAGTGAATTTTACTTCAAGGGGAATTAAATAAATAAAAATTCATCTAGTCCGCATTTACTCTGGAGTTACTCCCTTACACTTGTACTAATTTCATTATTTTAATTAATTAATTTATGTAATTAAAATTTATAAATTGACTTTTATCTGTTACATCACATTCATATAAAAATTGACGTGTCACATTTGAGGTTAATGATTTCTTGCAGTACTCAAGTTGAGACCATTTGAAAAGAGAACTTGTAGTCTATAAATAATGACTTACTTTTATTTAAAAATCTTTCTTCATGAAGAACACAAACAGCATTCAAACATAAAAGTGTCGCTTCAAATAGTGTCCATAATGTAAATGCCATAATTAATTGTTTCTAAGTTAAGTATAAAAATAATAACACCAACACGTTTGCCTTTAGATATTTGCTTTGCTCTGTTGCATTGCAAATTTGAAAACGACCGGATACTGCCATCTTGTGGAAATCTTTTAAAATAACAACACCAGTAGTAGGCAATATGGCGACTGGTAGTTGTGACAAAGGGAATTTTTCTTAGTCGCAGTTGCTTAGGAGAGGAGTAATGAGTGCGATTGTCTCCGACATGTTGGACTGAGCTTGGAACGTTTTCTATATTTAATTTATTTCGAAGGTATTCATTTTGTTTAATAATAAAAGTTATTAATTTTCGATGAGATGAAATTAAATTTTAAATAAAAAAATAGTCACAGAAATTATTGAAGAATAGATAAATAAAATCGTATGAAATTTTTGCTTTTTTAGAAGTTATTCGAGTAGAATTTAGTTTATTTTAAATTCTTTTAATAAAAATTTATAATTAAATTTTTTTTAATTTTTGAATATTAAACAGATGCGGGATTTATTTTATTTCAAAGTTTCTTTTCTAAAATTATAAAAGTAAAGTATATATCAGTCAGATTGTGAAGACAAAGTTTTAGTGTTGCTGAAAAGTTATTTGAAATATTTTGATTGATTCCTTAATTTTTATATTTAAATAATTCTAAAATAATTTGCAGTGTTCATTAAATTAATAGTATTATATTTATTTTTATAATATAATTACATATAAATATATAAATGTAAATTCATTAAAAAGTAGTAGTACATATATTTTATTGACAGTAGTGCCAAGTTTGTCCGCCATGACCACGCAGCTCTGGTATCTTCTTTTTGAATCTCGCGCATGCGCGTCCATTTTAGTTTCGAACGCTACGCTCGCGACAACAGTTCCGTAGTTGTGTGAATAAATTAAGTGCGCAGTTCATTTAATTAGTGTTATTAAGTAGATAAATAATTAATTTCAAATGTTCTTGTGATAAATAAAATTAAAATTGTCAGGAAAGTAAAGTATCAAGTGCAGTGAAAGCGAAAAGTAAAAAGTGTTACTTATAATCTCCATTAGTTTGTGTCGTTTTTTTTTAAAGTTTCTTATTTTTAGTGCGTGAGTTTTATTGCATATTAAAAGTATTTATTTAAATTCAGTGTGTGTGTGTGTAAAGTGAAGTATTTATTTAATTTGATATCAAAGTCGTGAAGATTATTTACAGTGATAGTGAGAGTAGACAATGTCCGACTGTTTTTTAAATTTTTAAATAATCGATACTGAAATTAGTCGACGCCTAATAATTTTTTGATTTTTTTTAAAAATGATAAGTTATGAAAAAAAAATATTTCGAAAAATTGCGCTTATAGTTTTTTTAATTTTCTACACGTGCATCATTTTTTTTTAACTCATACAAAAAAATTTAGTTGTAAATTTTCAAATTATTTTTTTTTTTAAATTTGGAATTTATTTAAAAATAAATAAATTGTCAGATGTCAGCTAATTTCAATATCGTAAAAAAAAAAACTCGACGATCCTCAGAACTGAATAATTAATAAAAAAAAATTAATACTAACTAGACTCTAAATAATTTATAATTAAGAACATAAATTTTCGTTTAAAATTTTTATCCATGAGAATTTCGGGCCCGAGATCAATGAAGAGGACGGATATGAGTCACCTGAAAACGTGAGTTAATTTTTTTGGTTTAAAATAAATCACTTTTTTTTTAATCACTTATTTTTATTTTAAAATCAAACCCGATGTAAAAAAATTGCATAGTAGGAGAAATAATTGATTATAACGCAGGTTTATTAAAATTTATTCTATAAAATTTACATTAAAATTTTTTAAACCATCACCATTTAACCCAACATGTAGGAGAGAAATTATTTAAATTATTTATAATTTCTCAATCCCAATATCCAATAAACACAACAATTATTTTGTTGTTTTTATTGAAACATAAATAATAAAAATATTAATTCTTACGTATAAAATAAATATTAAGTACAAAAAAAAAAAATTAATAATATTTTTTGAAATATAAAAACATAATTAAATTAAATGTAACATTAATTAAAGGAAACAATAAACTTTTGGCAGGTACGTGCAAGCGTGCGCTTTTGTTTATAAAAAAATTAATTAATAAAAAAACAAAAGTCTTATATTTATTAATTTATAATTAAAACGAGTAACGACGCGTAATAAATTATAAAATTTTTTAAAAATAATTATTGCGAATAAATTAATTAAATTATCAAATATAAAAATTAATAACATAATTTACTTTTTAAATCCCAGTCTAGTCATCATTCAAGTCTATTAAATTCACAGTAATATTTAAAAAAATAAATCTAATACCTTTTCGGCAAGATATCTTTTACTTTTTTTTTAAATGCCTAACAAAATATATTATTTTATTTATTATAAATATAAAAGTTATCAATTATCAACTTATTATTTACAACAATAGAGACTAGAACAGTCATTTTAAATTAATTTATTACAATATAAATGTAGTAATTATTCTAATTATTGCACCGTCGGCCTTAAGACATATTCAAGTGTCTAATTATTAAAATTAAATTATTAATTAACTTAAAGTTTAATATTTATTTAATTAAATGTTAATAAATTAGTACCCGGTTAACGAACTTGTAAATAAATTTTTTTTCTGACCTATTAAGAAAAAAAATTAACTAAAAAAAAAGTTACTAAAGTAGGCTAGGATTCAAATATCAAATTTGATCCCACTTTTTTAGTCTTAATTTAAAATCATTAATTAATTCAATTTATTTAAAAATACGCGGGCTCTTATTTAATTTTATTAGAAATTAATTTGCAAAAAATTGACACTCAATGAGAAAAAAATTTTTTACATTTATTTTTAATTAAAAATTGTCAAATTTTTTGCTAAGAATTTAGTATAGCCCTAATTACCCCTTAACGTCTATGTTTCCCATATGTACAATTTAAAAAAAAAATCTGGAAGCCCACTTTGCTGCCATTTCTTTAGACTTAAAAATTAATTTTTTTTGTAGCCGATCCTATTTAAAAAATTTCGATATTTGATATTTCTTTTGACTACAAATGATCTTAATAATAAACAAATTAAAGTACTAAACTATTTCTACCTCCTTGAGGTAAAACAGTTACAAAACTTTCATTTTCACTATCACTATTATTAAAATTATGCCCTTCAAATCCATTGATAGAGAAATTATTATTTTTAGTACAGTTCGTAAAATCAACGCCCGAGTCATAACTTTTACACTGATTACTATTCAATTTACGAAAATTACCAAAGAACACACTGTCAGTATCGACACTTTCAGCGCCACTTTCACTCTCGGCGCCGTCACAAATTGACTCGTTTTCATCCGTCTCTGAGACGCTGCCGAACTCATACTTCAACAATTGTTTATTAGATCCATTACTGTCTGTACTACTTAAATAACCGCTATCCTCAACTTTACCCGTAAAATTTTTAAAATTCTTTTTCACTCCCAATCCTCTTGCCAGATCACGCCGGTATTTATCTTTCGTCCCTACGTAATTGTCATTATTTACGACAGGAGAACATCCACTGGCCGTAGGGTTACCCGTATCAGTCAAACTCCTGTCCAAAACGTTTTTTGAACAATCTATTAATTTTTTACCACCATTACAAACTATTTCTAATGATTTTGCCTGCGCCACTTCTTCAGGCGGCAGCGGTACAACATCCGGTTGATTTTGCTTGCGCTGTCTTCTCGCCTGTCTCAAATCCGGGGTTAAATACTTCTTATTTTTACACGAATTCTGGCTATTCAATGAACTAGTATTAACTAAATTATCGTCAACAGCCAAACGTAGTCTAGCTTCATAAATTTCTCTCAGACTTCCGTATCCACGATTCAATGAATTACTGCTATTACAATTACTATTATTATTATTATCTAAATTAGACTCGTCCCGAAAACTTCCTTTGCTACGCAACAAAATTTGAGAAGGCCGTTCCAGTGAATCGACATAAATTTCATTATTTATTTCTTTGTTATCATAAATAACGTCGCCGTTTATTTTTAATTTCATTGGCTTCCGATCCAATGTATCGGGTTCGTACTCAGATTCGTCATATTTAACATAATTGTCCGGCGAATCTTGAACTTTTATTGTTAAATGTCCTGGTTGTTCGGGCTCATAACTTATTTCCGGTCCAGAGTCATCGCTATTTGCCGGACTAGCATAGCCATCATTGACATAAACTTCACTTACTAATGAGTAGCCTTCATTGCGTGATATCAACTCGGGTAAATTATTGTAATAATTTTTACGTAGCACCTCATTGTCATTATTACTATTATTATTATTATTGTTGTTATTATCATTATTATTATTATTATCCTTATCATCATTATTGTCATTAATTTGTCTTTTAAAATTATTATCGCTATTTAACTTCAACTGCTTATTCAATAAATTTGATTCCAATTGACGTTTTTGAGTTCTCTCAAGACTATCGACCTCATAATCGATATCCAAAAACTTTCGTTCCAATTTATTGTTATGATTGTCCAATTTAACATCAACCATTTCTTTAATAACAGCGTCCATTATTTTTTTAGCTTGTAATTTTGAATTTGGTAGTTCGTTGATCATATCCGGCAATAATTGACCCGTAGATGGTGACAATGATGTAGAATTAACTGAACATTTGTCTCCACTATCCGATGATTTATTATACGAATTAAATGACTCGAAATTAGTTTTTTCAGAACTACCGTCAGGTGAAAAACGTCTTTCATTATTTATTTTATTTTGCTCAATTTGACTCTCCATTGCTGCATTTTCTTCCATTTGTTTTATAAATGAATTTTCAATAGCTTTTCTAACCTTGTCGTTTATCGTATTGTCAACTTCGTTTATTGTTTTTATTTTCTTGTCGAATAGAGTGCATTTGCGTGTGCGACAGTACCGATCGTAATTAGTGTCTTCGAACATTGATTTTGTTGAGCGTTTTGATATACTGTGCTGGCTATTTTGGTCATCATCACATTCACTGAGCGCAATATTTTGAAAAGTACGCAGCATTGGCGGGTCTTTCCATGTCGCTAATGAATTTCTGTTGCTGGTATTGTGCCTCGGTATGTCGTTTAAATATTCTAAGCTACGGGTAAACACACGCGTGTTGTCGTGCAGCAATTGGTTTTTATTATAACTATTGTGATTATAATGACTATGATTATTATTATTTGAGTCAAGTGATTTACGCCGCGACTCTGATGGCGGCTTAATGTCCTCTAACCACGCACGTACGCGGCTGTCACCAGCGACTGGACGTAAATTGTCATCAGGTAAATTGAGTAATGGTAAATTATTGTTATTGTTGTTAGATTTGTGTCGAGTATCTAGACAACCGGGACATCCAGTACATTTTTGTGATTTCCGTGATTTTGTTACTGAACTTTGTATCGATGAAGCCGCGCGTTTATTTGAAGTACTACATTTATCTGAATTGGTACCGTCTTCTTCTGGAATTTTACTAAGTGTTGGTATGAAACGTTTTGCTGTCAATTTATGCTTCGCTATGGATATTACTTCACGGATTTTGAGGATAAATTCGATGGCTGCGGGCGGTGGAGCCTTGAAAAAAAATTTTATTAATTTATTTGAGTAAAAGTGAAATTTATTATAAATTTTACCGCCAAAAAATTTTCATAGTAATTTTGATTCATGATAACTTATGAAATGATTGATTTATTTCGATTATAGATTAAATGAATTGATTTTTAAATAATTTTTTTTTCGCGCGTATTTATTAATAATTGTATTTTCCCCTTGAAGCGCCACACAGAATATTATACTTCTAAAAAATTTTTATTTTATTGCTGTCTATTTTAGCAAGATGGGGCAAAATGGTCCCCTTAAGAAAAAATGATTTAAAAAAAAAATTTGTAGGACTGATTTTGATTAAAAAAATTTATGTAAAATATATTTGAAATAGTCCGAATTGCCCCGTCATTTCCATGTTACCTCTTCGTATAATTTTTAAAAATAAAATTTTGAGGCCCATATTTCTTTCTTATAACTTCGTAGTAAAGTCAATTTTCATAATTTAAATTTACGGCTCCACATTTATCTAATTATTTATTTACTTACCAAAAGTAATTGTCGATCGAAGTAAGCTGGATTGAAATATAATTTCCTACGTTGAATACCGGGTAATACGGCCATATCAAGTTGCTGATGATGAAATTGTTGCTGAAATTGATTGAGAGTATCAGCTGTCTCTACAATTCGCACATCTTCTTCAGGTAAACGTTCAGCGATTATCGATGACGAGGATGATGAACCAATTACTGACTCGTTAGTTTGTTCAATGAACATCATATGCGGATGTATTACCGCGGATGTAACTTTCTCAAACCCAGTATCGGTATCAACTGGATTGTACTCTTCGCCAACGGGATCACTCGTTTCACTATGAAGGCTGTTGCTGTCGCTTTCGAAGTGCCGATTTAATAGAGGATTATTTTTAATTAATCCGGTGGCTTCGCGATTGGGGATTGTGAGTTCCGGATCCAAGGCATTTCTTTTTCGACGTGATTTACGGCTATGCAAGTAAAGAGATACACTTGCGATGTATATTAAGGCTAAAAGAAGTGTAGAAATTCCTATTGCGATATATTCTGCTGTTGAGAGACCTTGATTTGATTGTCCGGTCGAGATAAATGAGACTTCTCGAATATCTGGAATTTTTTTTTTTATTTAAATGTGGACTTAATGAGCAGACAGATTAAGTACTTAATTTATACGTTAATAAAAAATAAATTTTTTTACTTGAAATTATAAAATTAGGATTCAATTTTGAAAAAGGAAATTTTGATTATTAAAAGTTTGATATTTAGTGATCATAAAATAATTTTAATCATTTTTTTTTTTTTAATATTTACTTTAGTGTTAGATGAATTACAAAAAAAAAAAAAAAACTTACTACTTTTTGATGGTGAACCCGCTACTCTAAACGCGACGCAAGGTGTAAAAACACCTGGATTAGTTGAATTTGGTGAAGCATCTCTGCAAACTAATTTAATCGCAATTAATTTACCTTCTGCTGACTCTCTTAACCCGCCTTCACCAATCCACTATAAAAAAAATAATATTTATCTTAATAATAATTTAATTTTTGAAACCTCTTCCAATTAATTAATTTAAATTACCTGTAAAAATGTTCTGTTTTGATCTTTAAAAAGACGAAACGGCGATTCCGTACTTGATAAATTTCTGAATTCCGACCAAGCTGATTTACCAAGTTGCTGAGCACCAGCGATACCACATACTGGAGTCGTAACACCTTTAACGCATTAGTATTTGTACACCCGTTTTGTAATATTACGTTGTATGTACGTTCAGTTATATTAGTAGTAGGTTAACGTATATATAATAATGAATAATGAGATATGGCAATTGATTATCTCGTTATTTTCATAAACTCACTTACCCTGAAATTGAATTTCTGCTTGAGGATAAATTATCTGTCCGCGCTGAGGTAAAAATACGTAAGGAATTTTTTCCACTACACCGGTATTGCTGATAAAACCTGTGACTCTGCATTCTGAAAATGACAAATGTTTAGATTTATTTATCCTACATCTTTTTATATTATTATCATCATTATTTTATCAATTGACATTTAAAGTTCTATCTCATTATTATATTAAATCAAATTATATTACAAGTTTGTTGCTGATTAAGTTTTATCTGTTAATATTGTTTGTAAATTTTATCTCAAATAATGTTAATTACCAATAAAATTAAGTAATTAATTAAATTAATAAATTTATTTATATTTTTTTTTACAGATTTAGAAAAATCCTAGCGCTGAGAAAAAATGGAAATTAGCAGCATATGTGAGTCAAATTTTTTTTTTAATGCTTGTTTAAATTTTTATTTAATTTGTGTTGCGTGTTCTGGAATTATACATCAGAATATTTAATAGGTGTTGAATATATAGAAATTTACTAGTTTCTGGAATATTTAAAAAATTTAAAAAAATCTGAAACTAGATCTAGATCTTAAATCCAAAAATCTCTCAAAAATTTAGTAGCACTCGGGATCATATCAGACTTAAAAAAAAATCTAGGACACTATAAATTCTTAAGATGGAAAAAATATATGAGATTTAAAATTTGTCTAGGCCATATGAAAAAAATTATGATAGTATCTGAATCATTAGTTGAAAATTCCAACCGCATTGAACATTAAAAATTTTTAGGATCTTCTCTGGTACAAAAAAAAAAAAAAAAAAAAATTATAAGAACTGTCACCCTGTGACTTTTGAGTCAAAGCACTAGTTAAAAATTTATTTTATATAAATGAATTGCACAGAATAGTAAAAATAAAAGATAAAGTATCAAGTGATTTATCTGTTGGTAAGTTAGTTTAGAATCTGTAGAATCCACAATTTGACATTTGTGATTTACGCTATTACAAGTTTTCCCGTTGCTATTTTTACAAAATATAATTCCAAGTTTAAACTCTTCTAAATGTTAATATAAATAATCTCGAGAGTTTGTAAAGGCTCTCTGCACGGATTTAAACCCTTGAACCCCGACCTCGTGAACTGCACATTCGATCTATCGTTCAGTATGTAAATAGCCATATATGTTATATAAATAAACTAGACAATTTTTGTCCGGTTTTTATAAAAAAAGTAACGACAACTCGCGTTATTAATTAACAGTTTTTTAATGAAAATTTTGAAACACTATTTATATAGAATTTAAAGTTTAATTACACTTTAATTTGGCAATAATTTTTTCTCCATTATTTGTATCCACGTATGTAATTAACCCTTGAAGTTCTGTACCACAATGTACGGTTTAATTGTAGCCATGCAATACTTTGTATCCTATCACCAGGTCACGAGTTTCACTTTAATGTAAAGTCACTTTTCAATTCATACAAAGTATATTTAACTCGAATTTTTTCTCTCGGGATTATATTATCAAGGGAAAAAGGCATACATAGACAGAAATACATCTCATGTCCCTTTCATTAGTTATTTTATTTTTGAAATTGCAAGTTGTAATGCGAGTAGTGGTAAAGTACAAAGTATCTATAGACTTTAATGGGAATTCACGCTTTTGATGTCCACAACATGTCCATCTTAAATTGTTTCATTATGTCCAGCTGCAGTTGCTAAGTTCAGAGAAGGATTATTAGTCGTATGTATGTCTACTAATGTGGTTTTCATACGTGGTATTTTTGTTATTGTCAGAATTATTATTATTTTACTCTTGTGTGTTGAACTTAATAAGGAGATGGACGTGTATATGTTATTTTCGCATGACCTTTGACTTTTTATTTACATTAATCTTTGCGCTGGATTATAATCGCGGTTATTTATTTAAAAATTTTTACGACTTGTAATGATTCACTATAATTATTTTAGTGTCAATAATTTATTTAAATATTTATATATGTATATATAAATATTTATTTTTAAATTTAGTAATTGAATCGACAGAATTTTATGGTTAAAATCAATAAAATAAATTTTTTAATTATTTATAAATATTTTGTCCGCAAATAATTAAAACTTTCTATGACAAACTCAATATTAATTTTAAAAATTCATACGATAGATTTCTCAAAATTTTTAAGGCCATATTTTAAAATAAATTTATCAATAAGTAGTTTATTTTTTTAATCAAAAGGCCTAATTTATAAGATGTACCGATACATCACTAAAAAAAAAAAAAAATTTATTTTTATTATCGAAAGTAGACAATCGAGAAAGTGGACACTAAAAGTTTTTTATTAAAAAATTAAGTTTATTCTTCTTTTACATTTTCTCTTTTTTTGAACCTTTGAACAAAAGTGCCGATGATAAATATATATTATAAATAAATGTGCAATTAAATTGGAAGGTTCATCAATCAACCCACTGTATATAAATTCGGTGATAATGGGCGTCTCATACAGTTTCTGAATTGCAAATAAGTGATAATTAACTTGTCTTAGGACCAAGTCAACGTCTGATAGCTAATTTACGCGGTTAAATTTTTTTTTTCATTAATTATAAAGTAACTCCACTTACATATATATCATCCGCATCTTACTGGATGATTCGACCTAATTATTTAAATGAATTCATTATTTTTTTTTTTCATTGAAAAAAAAATATCACACTGGATTAAAAAAATTCAAATTACTTGACGGTAAAAAATATTTTGACTTATAATTGAATGATTAAATTGAACATTTAAATTATCTCAATGATTGGTCACTTAAGTGCTTTCGTTTCGTTACTTTCGGCGTATTGCGTGATGCAATTAAAAAAAAACATAAAACATTTTCTTAAAATTTTAAGTCAAAGTAAATAAATGGTAATGACTTACCGTGAATATCGCTCACGCAAATATTTAAGTCCTCACGAAAAAGGGGCAGTTCTGATTTGCATTGACAGACACAAGTGATGTTTGTGGTTACTGTTGTTACTGATGATGTTAATGATGATGAATTAATGCCATCAGATACCTGAGATATTTGCCGTTTGTATGGATTTGCTGTTGCGCTACTGACAACTGTGCACGCAGTCGCACAAGAACCTTAATATTTAAATAAAATATAAATTTTAGTTGAAATAAAATAATCGCTCTGAGTTTAACGGTTTTAATTTATGCGATTTTTGGGATTTTTTTTCAGTTCTTATTTTAAATAAAAAAAATTTTTTTTCTCATTCCTTGTTTGGAAAAAAAAAAAAAATAATAATGAATAAGCTTTAACCAGTTATAGGTGTAACATATATATCTTGACAAAACTCGTATATGTTGAAAAAGATAAATCTTAGATACTTGTTCACACGGTTTTTAAAACAAGTACTTTGCATATTTAACGATATCATTATTTTGAAACAACTAATTTTATAATACCAATACTTAATAATAGTAAAATAAAATTATTTTTTACGTGATGATTTATGAGTCACAAAAAAAATATTTAGTAGTTGGAATAGTTTATACGTATGTGTGTTTAAAAATACTGAAATAATAACGTACCTTCAACTGTAAAAATATCGCCATCAATATGTCGTACAACGGAAATTTCTTGTCCTGATACGGTGATAATTTGTAAGCAGGTCGTAAGCACGAGTAACGATAGAAACATTTTTTTATCGGCATTCTAAAATAAAATAAAAAAAAAATTATATATAAATATTAAAAACATATGGCAGTTAAATTAACATATCACAGCTTCTTTTTTTTCTACATGTAAAAGGATAAAAAATGTGTATTTGACACTTGTCCAATAGAAAACCGTGAAGATAGTTATATGACTGGACGTGATATTTATGATTCGGTGAATCATCTACATGAAGGCAATTTGCCAAAATAAAGATATCTCGTTTATATGTCTCTATACCATATGCAAAACCCGTTATTTTTTAACTCCGATGAGTTTTATTGATTTAACGAGATTGTCAACTTGAAAAATCTATTCCAGTCAGAGTTTATTATTTTTTATTAATTTTTATACAAATAATAACTTTTTTTTATCATATAGTATTGCAATAAATATCGGATTATTTAAATTATATTTCTTATTGAAATTTACATCGAATCACCATAATTGCCATATTTTTTAGAAACTTATTATTTTTATTTTTTGGAAGCGACCCCCACTCTTTTTAAAAATCGACAGATTAAATGTGAATTTATAAATAAAATTATAAAGCCCCTAATCCGGAAATTACTAAATTTACAACTGTACTCCTACATTATTATACTAATTTATATTTCGTACGTAAATGTCTCGGACGTCATTGGCCATCGACTGGCAAACTTACGTAATATCATGAATAAATAAAAAAAAATTCTTTAAAGATTTTTAGTATTTCCGGTATTAAAATTATTTTTCTTATGAAAGTTTTGATAAAACTTTCATTTTATCGAAAAATAAAAAAAAATTATTAAAAAAAATGAAAACTACGAGGTCAGTGTAGCAATAAACATCTGGACTACATTTCCACCGTCATATTATGCCTCTATAATACAATTGTCAAGGCGTACACGGAAGTAACTCCCATATTCTCAACAGCAAAACTACCTGACATTAAATTGAAAAATATAAAAATAAAAATTAAAAACCCGATTTACGGTACCAAGTACTACATGAGGTATGAGCCGATCTGATGATCTACACACTGCACTGTTATCATACCTAATATGAGAGTCGTTACACATCAACGTGCATAGATTAGAGTAGAGTAGAGTAGAGTATTACTTATTTCGAGGCAATTTTCGTCATCATCACGTTCCAACAGGATCTCTTTTACAACTGTTATTCAAAGTGTCTTTTATTTGCTATTATCCCATCTGTTGTTTCTCCGGCGTGACCTTGACGAGGCAAAATCTAGTACTCCAATTTAAAAAATATCTTTCATATATTTTTACCCATAAATTCTTTTCCATTCATGCAGAATAATTTAAGAAAGCCCTCAAGTTGTTCTTGCATCACTTTTCTAGCGAATTACATTAATCGCATCGGTAAATTCGTTGATGCAGAACAGCACGAGCTCTGCTGGGTTAGCGGTCATATTTATATATTTTTTATATATTTCATTTTATTTAAATTTACGTTTATACTCTTTATCATCGCCTGTATGATTCAAACCACGCCTACGAAAAGAATTATACATTTTTATTTATATCTTTATGTGTGTGTTGATGTGTGCTGATGTGCAACGGGATCTAACAAGCGGTCCTTCATATCCTTCGTGTCACTTAAAACTACCCACCGATACTTAGTCTCTCAAAAGACCCTAAAGACTTGTTGAACTGAAAGTTAAAACTCCTTTTATACCTCTTAAAATATCTTGGGTTATATAGGATAAATGTGCTTTTAAAAGGATTTGATGCTACGTAATGATGTAAATTATAACCTATGTAGTACGTATTTGTCTTCCGGGAGGATGATTAAGGTGGTGGAAATGTAAAAAAATGGACAACTGATGCAATGATGAAATGGATGGCTAACTGTATTGGGATAAGACTGATGAGAGGATTTTTAATCATGTAAGGATGCTCCAAATACGTGACGATCAGAACCGGGCTACTAATTATCCATTGGATTCCAATGGACATTCGGTTGCGTACTTTTAGGTTTATAATCTTGGACATCATTAAAAGTTGAAAGTTCCTTCAGTTCGGTTGGCGTTTTTTAACTTTTGATACCTCGTTATAATTGTATATATTGACGAGTTTTTCGCAATCGAGTTTGGTGACAGTATGCTCAATAAAGTCAGTAAAAAATTTTTCGGACTATGAGTTTTAACCTCATCAAAATACCTGCCGAATATTTTACTTACATATTCTCACGTGAGTGATGTATAGTTTTTTTTTCATGTCGGACTATTTAATGTAATTGATTTGATAAAGCAATATTGAAATTTTTTACCCAAAAGGATACGGAAACAGATTTTTTAATCCAATTTTTACGTGACTGAGGCCCAAATTGCAAAATGAAAAATTTTTAACAATTTTTTTAATTTGGTGGGGGTAAAAAAAAATTATTTTTGTTTTTAAGAAAAGTTGTTTAAAAATTTTAATTTAGTGTAAAAGGGTAACGAAACAAAAAATTCATTTATTTCATTGAGTATGAGACTGAAGTAAACCGACGTCCAATAATTTTTGAATTGTTTTTTAGAACAGTAAATCATAAAAAAAAAATATTTGAAAAAATTGCACCTATAGTTTATTAAATTTTCTACATGTGCATTTTTTTAATTTTAATTTTTTTTGTATTTTATTTGATAAAAAAAAATCCGAAAATTTTTAATTGTCTGTTAACTTTAGGATCATTCATTGAGTGTCAGAAAAAAATAGATGACTTCCACTTAGAGGCAATTGTAAAATAATTTTTGAATTACTCCTGGTTTTAATTGAAAAGTTTGAGTGTGATTTCACGTATTTTTAGTCATACAAATTTTTTTTGGTTTATCGAACTTTTATTTTTTTAATTTTATGTAGAAAGTTTCAGATTAATGGAAATAATGTCAACTCCATGATTTAATAAATTAATTTTGAAAATATTTAATAAAAAAAAAGTTATTTGGCCACTTTTGCTGAATAAAAAATTAATTTTCAAATAATTTACATTTTATGAGACTGAAAACAGTAAAAAAAGTTTTTTAGCCTAATAAATTCAATAATAAAATCCAAGAATCGTAGCAAAACATATAATTATGAACATATTTATTTGACATTTATACTCACGTCACGCTACCCACCTGTTGAGCTCACCAGGTGATAACAATATAAACTACGAGACAGTAAAAAATATTTTTCTCTATTTACCCCAGAAAAAAATAAAAATTTTCATTTCGTTACTGTTTTTAAAACTGCATACTAAATTAAAAATTATTGAATTTTCTGGTTAATAAATAAATAAAGATAATAATTATTATTTAAAAATAAATATAAAAAAATAAGTGAGCAATAAAAAATTAGATATATATCTTAAAGTTGAGCTAAAAGTTTATGGTGTTATTCTCCCGGTTAAACTCAACACTTCCTATATCAATTAAGTTTAACGAGCGTCGTTAGGATGTGCGTAAGATCGTTAAAGGGTAAAAGGAATGTCGTCACGAGAAATGTTTCGCGAAAAGCACGAGGGCGATATCACGAGTATTAAATTTAAAAAAAAAAATATTTATCATTTTATTTTTTTTTTGTAGTGAATTAAATCATAAAATAAAAATTAATGGACTAGATATGAAAGTTTAAATTATATTTTTATCTTTTTATTGTACTGCTAGAGCTATCAAATTCTTATAATTTTTTATTTCCATAAGCAATCATGTAAATTATTTTTAATCGTTAAATCTCTTACACGCGTGCCCGCAATTTAATTAAATGTCCAATAACTTAATTTATTCAAACCGATCGCTTATCATGTGTAATAAATATTGTTTAAAATTTTATTTTAATTAATAATTGGTTCTTTTTTTTTTTTTTGCAAAAATAAATAATCTAATAAAAAAAAAAATTTTTTTTATTTATTAAAATTTTACTATAAAGATACAGCAATAAATTTCCTAATGTGTAATTTTCTGGTAGCTGTTAACAAATGACAGTTTTATTACATGTTTTATTTTTGCACCGAGCAAAGAGATAGTACCGTTAAAAAATAGTTGATTAGCTGTAAATCAGTCAGAGGTGATCTATCTTCCAATAGAATGTCCTAAATATTTTTTATTATTATTAATAGTACGTAAATTATTTTTATACACTATCATTAGTTATTTATTGTTTTTAACAATTTATTTTAAGCGTAGTGAAAATAATTTAGTCTCTATAAATAATAATTAACACTGTAAGGAATAAAGTATGTTCATTTTTTTTTTTTTTTTTCATAATAAATTTATCGGCTGTCACTAATTATGGTAGTAAAATTTTAAATAAAAGAAAGTTAAATTAAGAAAAAAATTCTATAAAAATCAAAATAATTTTAGGGATGATATCCAATTTAAATTTTCAATCTAATGGAAAATGATTTAAATGATCAATCAATTATTTCTACTGCAATTTATAAATTTTAAAGAATTCGAACTGAAAATTTTGTGCAAAAAAAAAAATTATATTTTTTTAATCAACTAAAATTATATTTAATTTTAAAAAAGTAATTTTTGAATTACAGAGTAATTACTATTTTTAATTTGAATTTTAATTGCCATCAGTAAGAAGAATTTTTGAATTTTAATAAACTTTTAAAAAAATTCCATAAAAAATTTATGATAAAAATTCAAATTTTTTTTACTGCTACTGTTATTTAAATAATTATGAAAAATTCTTACGCCTATTTAAATTACTCAACTTTTTTATTACTTTAGTTTAAATTAAAAACTGGAATTGCTACCGATTAAATTCAATAAAACTAATTAATTTTTATTTCATCTAAATATTCA
The DNA here is from genome assembly GCF_026212275.2 of Microplitis demolitor. Taxonomy (NCBI): domain Eukaryota; kingdom Metazoa; phylum Arthropoda; class Insecta; order Hymenoptera; family Braconidae; genus Microplitis; species Microplitis demolitor. Next base: position 3,015,214 of record NC_068549.1, on the reverse strand, counting down.
AATAATGAAAGCGATAGTTATTAGCTTCGCGTTATTAGCCATAAAAATTATTAGCCAAACTATGAAAAAAAAAAATTAATAAAAATATAAAAATAGCAATCGTCTAGTCTCTCTAGACATTTAATTAGTCTGGAGGTCATCAGTATGATTATAAATTTATTAGAGACAAAACTTGTTTAAGTATACACAAGATTACATAATCCTATGGTTAACTGTTGAATCTGGTTTAGTGACTGATATATTTACTATCATATATATTAAAAAAATAAAAAAAAATTCTTCTACCAAATAAACGTATCCCTATTAAAATTACAAATCAAGTCGCCCAGCGGGTTTTATCATAACCAGACATATCGATCATTGTCCTTTGACCCGTATTATACATTATCTGTTATTAAATCATGGTAATTATGGATTTTAGCTATACATATATTAAGTATTAAATTAAATTAAATTTCATGTCTATACGGTAAATTTTGTATATTTTATTTTTTTCTCATCAGTTGTATGGCTAAAAAATTTCAATTTATTTGTAACCGAACTTGATATATTTGATCAAGTGGTTCATTAAGGCTTATCAATAAAATATATTGTATTTTTTTTCTTTTACCAATTTACAATAATGGATTTTTTTTATTTTTAAAATTTATAAATTCATGAAAGTCAATATGATAATTATGTTTTTTGTATATGTTTTATATACGAATACAGATTATTGAAATTTAAATCTTATGATAAATATAAAACGAGCATTAAAATCATTAATTTTTCAAGTTCTGGATTAATTATTCTTAAATTTTATGCTAAAACGGTTAAAACGAAGCATTAAAATTTTTTAAATAAATATAAAAAATTGGATTTATGACAGAAATATTTTAAAAAGTTATGGGTTGGTTATTTTATGAAAATTTAAAATTACGTATCTGTATATATATTTTAAGATAAAAGTCGTCTTTAAGAGAAATAGTCGAGGTTTCAAAGTGTCATAGTCTAAGAAAACATTTCACTCGTCTTGAGTGTCGTGTCGTCTATTAACAACTTGTGCACGTGCACACTCATCTTGTTTCGCAAATATCGTGTGAATAAAGAACAAGAACTTTTTTTTTTATCTACAAACATTTCACGTGTACTTATAAATCAGTATATTGATTTTTATTCTTTATTATTGCATTTAATGACATTTATTTTGTACAAATATATACAATTTTTATTACTACGAATAACTAAGATATGTAAAATCTGATTGATTACTGTAAAAAAATTGCAGTTAACGCGCATTAAATCCAGAGGATTTTTTTTTTATTTAATGCTCTCGGGTTGAAATTCAGAGAATTTATTTTAGCTCAAAAACTCCGGATTGTAATAAATGAGGATCGAAATAAAATTCAGATTACTCCAAAATGACTCCGCTAAAAAAAACTTCCTATTGGCTCCGTACACGGAAAGAAAATTTTATCAAAATTTACGATGTTAACATCGTAATCGTGGACTAGACTTTCATTAGCGTCAATTTTTGAATGTCCTATTTCAAAATTGACTATAGTTTTTGTTAAAATTACGATGTTAACTAGTAAAGAATACAATCTACATCGTAATTGACGCCAATGAAAGTCTAGTCCAGGATTACGATGTTAACATCGTAAATTTTGATAAAATTTTCTTTCCGTGTATGCGAAGCGAATTTTTGAAAAAATCCGGAATTCAAATTGATGGAGTGAAGTTAGATTGAAATAAAATCTGTATTCACTCCCGATTCTCAATGTAGAAATTTTTTATCACCATCTCAAATACGGTGTGTATTATTTTTTCAAAAAAAAATTTCAAAATTTATATTATTTGTGCTTTTAATAAATTTTTTTGTATCGAATGGCATCAAACTAAATTACACATGGAATACCATGAATTGAAATCATTATTATTATAAACTAAAGCACCTGTTTGGTTCAATACCTTAATTTTGCATTCCAACTCATTTACTGAGGACTCAAGTGGCAAACCCATCAAGTTATTTTCGCTTTGGCCCGGGCTATAACGGGTGCCTCCATGTGGTCGCGAAGATATTTCCCCTTTTCTCAATTTACGATTACCGCGGCCGGTTGCTAAGGACGCGAAAAAAAAAAATGAAAAAAAAATTTCCTTAATAAAAACGTTAAAAAGACCAATTTTTATTATTAAAAAAATAAAATAAATAAGTAACTTGTTTTTGTAATTAGTTCCCGGTGTTACGTTTATTATTCCAGCGGGTTTCTTTAAACCGCATCCACTTGTGAATAATTTATGATCAACTTGATCCGTGGCGATGAAACAACATTTACACGGAGGATTAATGCACCTGGTCCAATCAAAAATATATCAAATTTTTGATACTATACATATTTACATCAATATGTTGAGAGGTACTTCAAATATAATTTATATGTCGTAAATATTACATGACATAAATATGCATAAATCGTGGTCTTAAGTTCTTCTTAGCTTCGGTATTTTTTAAATTTATTTATAAATATTATATATGCGTTTTTAATATTTTTAACATGCGTGGTAATAAACACACATGGCCATTAATACTTTTTAAAATAATTTTTTGGTGCAGATAATTTATATGGAAGTAGAGTGGATATAAATAGATTTAAGTGAGTGAAAGAAATTGTCAAGGGGGTTGTCCTGGTGCATCCGTAAGCTGATTCGCAAAACGAGATCCAGTTCTCCAATTTGATCAGGAAATTTTTTTTTATCGAGTCCTTGTCACGCCTGGACTAATTAATGAGCTATTTTTTATAACGGAACACAAGAGAATTTTTTTTTTTTTTATCAAAAGATTTTATTTTAGAAAGTTTAGTTAACCATATTTAGTGTATATTTTTTTGACTTCAATTAAAAACATTAAATTACTAGAGGTAAAGAGTGAAATGGTAACCGACGTAATGAACTTTGAAAATTAAACTTTACCAATTTGAACTTCGGCAATTTGAACTTTGGTAAATTTGACCTTTGGTAAATTGGAACTTATCTTTTTCCTCGGGTTTTGTAAATTTGAACTTTTAAAAATTTGAATATTTTATATGTCCACGCACACAAAACCTCTTAAAAAAGGTAAGTTCAAATCATCAAAGTTCAAATCGCTGAAGTTCAAATTGTCAAATTCAAAGTGTAAAATTTCAAATTTTCGAAGTTCTTTAGGTATGAAACCGAGTGAAATAACGTACCCAATGTTTTTTTTTTTAATTTTTTCGACATTTGTTTTCCAATTCCAAATTACACATAAATCACTTATTAAATTTTCTCAAAAAATTACCTTTTCTTAAACTTATTCTTAAAAATTTAGTATTTTCAAAAAAAAAAAAAAAAAAAAAAAGAATTGAGCTTCAACGGTAACTTAAAAACTTAAATTTTTATTTTTCAATTTTTTTAAATGAAATTTAAACAAATCAATAAATGAACGCCTGAATATAAATAAAAAATGTAAACTTTTTTGATCGAAAAAAAAATATAATTGAGTTAATGACAAATATTAATTAAAAGTGAATATTTACTGTAAAATACATTTTAAAAGTAGCTAAAGTGATAAAATAATAATCGATAGATAAAACTAGCAATCGACATGCACATATCTCGTAAAGAAGCACGTGCCAGTAGTATCAACAACCCGATTAAATTCACGCCTTAAATTACATGATTTCTCGGTGATCCGCGGGGCTATTAAAGTGTACTCACAGCTTAGATCCTCACTTCTCACTTCTCACGTATATATATGACATATATTCATATACATATATACTTGCACGTTTTACACATATGAACAAGAAATAAACAACTTAAGAACTATATAAAAGCATTTGCGGTGTGCAAGCAGTCGACAGGACTTGACTCAAGTGCGTCTTGACTCTTGCGTGGAAAATATTTCTTCACATTACATTCACTAACCTGTAGTACACATAATACTAACTACGTTACAACAACTTTAATACAATAACAGTAACCATCAAGTCAACACAGAACGCGTGCGCAAAAATAAAATAAAAATTATCTGATTTATCACCTGACGACTTTGAAGGCTTGTTTCTTTAACTCTACAGTTTAACTTGAGCTGTTTGCGATATTCTTCCTTCGCATGACTAACCAATCGGTACCTTTAAAATAATTTCTTAATGCATTATAATTAAAAAAAAAAATTAATAATTTGTTACAATAAACTTGATGTCTAAATATTTAATTAAAGTTTATAAATGAATATATATATATAAAGTGCAAGTGTTTACTTTCTCGTCTTACGCAGTAGATTACGTTTGATGTAACATCTTAAAATTTTGCGGTTGCTTTTTGTAATGTAATTTACCCGGTAATGTCTATTATTAAAGTTTTAACTAAAAACACTGACCGCTAGATGGCTAGATGGATAAATATGTCTTCTGTATATATACTTTCATTTGTAAGATTATTAAGAAGCTCAGTTAAATACGTTGATGAAGACGAAAAAAATTTATTCATTCATTCCGGTAATTGGAATCGCGTGTTTTGTGAAACAGGCAATTCGTAAACCGCATTGTGAAATCGACACTGATCTCTTCTTCATAACTCTTCCATATTTTTGTATACATTTATTAGACTGTCTCACATATTTTGGAGTAGCTTTTTTTATATTCACTGATAATAATTATTTGGTATACATTAAATAAATAATTAATATTTTACTTAAGGGCTATCATGAGAGAAATTTTTCTTTAATCTGTACGAAATTATTTTAAATAGTGGGTATGAAAAAAAAATCTCCTGCGAAATGACACTCTGATATTTATATTCAAGATTATATTCTAAAGAGAGAGAGAAAGAAATTTTCAAATATAAATTTATTGTATAAATTTTTTTAAAAATAAAATATGAAATTTTTTTTAAATTGAAATTTTATCAATTGAAATTATTTTCGAAACTTCTAAATGGATTGATAAAAATAAAATGTATGTCGCATTACATATATGTTGAGACTAAATATCAAATGCACTTATGAATTTAATCTTAATTTTTAACAAAATGTATATAGTAGCGATAAATATAAACGAAATATTTATAAAATATGTAAAAAATTTAAACGATAAAAAATATCGACAAACAATTTCATATATACTGTAACGGATACTTATAATTTATACCGTAATTAAGTATAAATAAATATATAAAATGTAAAAAAAGTCGATTGAGGTGAAATGCGTATAAGATAAATGTTTGTGACAAATGGACCAACATGATTTTATTTAAAATAAAATGTCAATACGCGGATATTCTCATCCATTATTCAATGTTACTTTTAGATACTCTACTGCAGATATTGTGCTACTGCATTCTCTGTATCTGTTGCCATTTATGTTGCTATTGGTAGTGATGCTCTATGCAGAAGTCAGAGTACAATTTGTGACGATCGATCGGAATGATTTATTGCGCCGGCGTGTGAGTCTCTTTTCACGATTTACAAATACCTCGCGGTTTAGCTTTTTTTTTTGTATGACAAACAACTGAGACGACAACTCGTTGAAATGGGACTTGAGAATAGACGAAAGACTAGATAGAACAGAGTTCGATATTGAATTGACCACTACACCATAGACATCCATATATTTATTCACATGAGAATTTATTTTTTTCCCTGACTTTATACAGCAGTTGTCTGAGTATTTGATTCCGTCAATAATTTTTATCATGCGGAAAATTTTAATTCTTAGCATGAATGCCAACAAACGGACTCGGAAATAATTTAAACGCGAATAATAATTTTTATAAATTTATTGGATAATAAATCCAACATTACATAAAAATAATAATATATTTTTTTATTTTTATGGATTTTTAATTGAACATTATTCGAAATTACTAATTAAAAAAAAAGTAACAAGTATATCAGTTTTAATGATATTATTTTATTTTATAATTTATTGTAACTCTCTATAATAATTTTTATTAAATTAAATTAAATGACTGGGTAGTAAAATGCTAAATGAGTCTTAAAAAAAAATTCTTTTAAACCATCGTGAACGCGGTCGTAAGAAATACAATTACAGATTACGACGATCATTTAAAGAGTTTTGAAAGACGAGAAATTTAGTGATAAAAAAATAAATAAATTTTTAAAATACCCACGAGTTTTATGTACAAATAAAAGGGGATTTTTAGATTAATAATCCACCGTATCTGATATGTATCACTGTTATATTGTTATATATGATAAATTGAAAAATCTTTCAGAGCCGTTAGAAAAATTTGTAACTTTATAACAGAATTTTTTTTTATCTAATTGTCAACAAAATTCCTAATTATTTTTTTTTTAATGATTAAGAAAATTTTTTATCTTAAATACTTAAGTTAAAAATTACTCAAGTACCTAAGACATAAATAAACATTTTTTTTTCTCTTTCAAATCCAGTTAATATATATGTACAGATATATAACGAGATAAATCAATTTGTAATACCTTTTCTAGGTTATGATCTGAGTTTATTACGAGACGGAAGGCGTTAACAGCCACTGCAACTCGTAAATTGAGTAGTTATTATCGTAAACATAACGTGCGAGAAAGTTTTCTGATAATAATTATATAAATATATAAATACATTGATATTTATATGCATATATTTGTACAGTAGATTAAGTAGTCTATGATATTTCTGTCCATTACTAGACCTTTCTAATCGTCCAACTAAATATAGGCATATATACATATTCATATATTTTTCGATGTTTTTTCGGCTACCGTTTGAATTCGATAAGATGATATTATTTTAAGTGACAATTAAAACAAAAATGTTAATTATTCATTGATTTTTTTTTTTCTAATGTCTCATTTAAAGCTTTTAAAAAAATATGTGGGCTAATTAATGATATAGATTAAAATTTTTAGGAAGTAAATGAGTTAGATTATGAAAAAAAATAAAAATATATTTTTTGAAAGTTACCGTTTCGAGATAATTATATTTCAAGTTAATTAATTTTAATTGTTAATTAAAAGTTTATTTAAATTTGTGGATAAATTAGTAGTAAAGTATATAAAAATAATTTGATTATAGGCTCGTAAAAATAACTCTTGTAATCATGAATTAAAATCTTAAAAATGAAATTCACGAGTTAGTGTTATAACGTTATCAGACGATCGTATATCCATAAATCCAAATATACATACAATAATTCTGTGAAATCGCGTAATCTGTGCTAGGATATGTCGAAGATGTTGTAGTTTATATTTTTTTTTATTTTTATAGTTAAATTGAATTTTTATTTATTTACTTTTTTTTATTTTATTTATATTTTAGTATTAAGTACTTTAATAAATTCTTTAGAGAGATTGTTCGATGTTCCACGACTTTAAGTGTAAATTATTTTACCCGCAGCATATACTCTGGAATATTAAACATTAAAATTTTATTATTAAATAATCAATAAATAAAATCAATAATAAATATTTAATTTTTATATATTTTTTTTAAATTTATTTTCATACAATTATTTGATAGTCATAATTTTTTTTTTATTAAATGAAGTATTCAATTATTTATTACTGTTAAAATCACTTTAATTTACCTCGAAATTCAAATAAAAATATTTAATTAAATTTTTACCCGGGAAAAAAAAAGATTTGAAAAATATTCTATACAAAGGAGTTCGAAATTTGAGTCAAATCGAATTTTTGAGATACATTTAATAATAATTTTCGAAAGTATAACAAATTTTCAAAATTTTCAAAATTTCAGTTTTCCGCTTATCATTAAAAATTAATTAATAATTCTACTGATTGCTTTCGAAATTTGAACTGAAAATAAAAAAATTTGATCCTTTCAATGCCGCACAAATTCAAATTCGAATTTAAATAATAGCACTAGCGCATAAAAAAATTAAATGATTTTATTTATTATTTTTTTTTAATTCGTCCCGAATTACGGTATTAAATATATCGTATACAACAAACCAGTAGCACACGCGTGACATTCCGCAAACTCATGAAAGCAAAGACTCCTTGGATCTTTTAGTTATGTATGAACGATTCCAGAAAACCGTTGGTTGTTTTCTTTCTTTGTTTTTTTTTTCTTTTTTTTTTTTTTTCAACTTTGCATTATTTTCTCCCACTATGCTATTATTTTATGCATCCTCAATATACAACCATTCGGTGTTTCTCGCTTCGTCGAAGCATTCGATAAGGATGTTGGAATGGCAACTACGATTATTTTTTTCATCGCGTTAAATTCTAACATCTCGACATATAACCCATCTAATTTTTTCTCCCAACATTACATTGTCTAATATATTATTGCGTTAATAAATTGTTATTTGAATTTTTTCTTTACAATTAGTATTCATTGTTGATAAATAAATAAATGAAGGAATGAAAAAAAAAAAAGTTGAATTAATATAGCTTGTATCTTGATCGCGCATTGAACTCGCGTATTTACGCGGAATACATACGAAGAAAATGAGTCTAATGTCCGTGGTGGTCATACCCCCATGGAAATTCATCGAGCCGTAATAATCTTAACCCCTCTGAGTATGTTATAATAATGACGCATTAATTAATATTTATAGTTTAACCACGTGCCCATGACGCTTTGCTTCCTCTGCATAATTTTCATATTTCTTCTTTTTATCTATCTATTTACTATATATATTAAATGCACGCGGAAATCATTTTATATTTTAAAAAAATGATAATTTTAAATTATATATAAAAAATTACAATTAATTTCAATGACTTTTTGTTTTTTAAGAAAGATGTATGTGGTATAAATGTTAACTTACTAAAAAAATAATAGAGTATGAAATATTAAAAAGTTAACCAATGAATTACTAATTAGATACAATAAATTTTATTTATAAAATGGTTGAGGAATTTTCAAAAATTAAATTTAAAAATCTGGTACTTGATGACAATGGCATTGGAATTGACATTATAATGATGACAAAAATAAATTTATAGTGATAAAATTGACACGGAAGTTGTTGATGGTCAGTCATATCTTCCATATGGTCAATAGCGCAACTCGAGTACTAGAGTTTGCGTCAGATGTTTAGTTTTATTTTCAGTATTTTTACAGTACAACAAAGTGTGTATATTTATATTTATATTATGATTTTTTTCATGCATACTTTTCTTGTTTTTGTTCTTCAAATTCAAAAGCGCTTTAAGATTTATGTAGGAGTTTTTTTTTACAAAACGTCTTTAATGATTTCCGGCTAAACTTTTGATTTTCTGAAGAAATTTGTTGGAAATATTTTGTAGAAAATTTTATGCACTACTCAAAAGGTCTTAAGCAAAATTATTGTAGAAATCAAAGTTTTAAAGTTACAGGCATTTAAAGATTTTTTTTAACAGGCGGCAAAAAATATATATTTTATTTATGAAAGACAAAACTTTGAAGGCTTGTAATTTTTGAAACAGTATTTCTACAGTAATTTTACTCAGAACCTTTTTTATAGAGAATTAAATTTCCTAAAAATTATTACTAGAAGTTTTTTTTGTACAGTTCATTGTCTAGGTGTGACAGTCATTCAAATGTGATATTCTGTATTACGCTGACTCTAAACGCTTCTAATCAAAAAAAGCTTTTAATTTTTCATAAAAAATTTTGACTTTAAGGTAAAAAAAACTATTTTGCATAGATAGTAAATATTCTAACGAAATAATATAAAAAATTCACGAAATAAAGTTTAATTGTCTATTTATATTCCACTATTTTATTTCCTCAATCGACTATAAAAATATAAAACAAAGCATTTTCTTTTTTTTTATATTATTATATTAACACGAATTTAGCTTCTTTTAACACGATAATTTTCACGGTGAAAACACAATTCTGTCAATTATGAAATATCCGAACGAAAATTTTCTCAAGGTGAAATTCACACTTAAACTTTCGTTAAATTAGTTAATTGGATAATTAAATAATAAGATAATTTTATTTATTTTCCCAACTTTTTATGAATATATGTCGTGAGAAATTGGTTATTTTAAATATTATTTACCATAATTGTTAAAGTTATTTTTTAAATTTAACAACGAGCGTATAACATTGATTATTATTATTAAAATTCATAACAATTATAATTAATATCCACATATTATTATTTAGTAATTAATTTTGAATAGATGAATAATAAGAAAAAAATTATTACTCAAATATTGTAATTGTAATTAAATAAGAATGACGGAAGTATCTACACCTCTGTGTAAGTACATACAACAGGTGTCTTATGATCGTTAGTAGTCACTTGTTGCAACTTTTTAACTACTATATACATAAAATCATACGGCGCAACAAGTGTCAAAGCAAACGACCGTGACATATCATAAAGTCGATATATACTTGTTATTATATTTATACATATATATTTAAATCCATTTTTAAGATCGCAAATATATATAAACTTTACTAACTTTTTCTTTTCAACAATATATATTTTCAATTATTATTATTTCAAAATTAATTGAAAACTCTGTGAATTATTTTTGATATAAAGAATTCGAATATAAATTATCGTATTGAAGTTAGCTGGCGTCTGATATTTTTTGGACTTTTTTCAAAAAATTGCACCTATAGCTTTTTTAATTTTCTACATGTGCATATTTTTAGTTTTTCTTTTTTTTGCAATTTACTAATTTAAAAAAAAATCTGAAAATTCATAATTGTCTACTAACTTTGATCCTAAAGTTCGCAGACAATTCAAAATTTTCGGATTTTTTTTTTCAACAAATCAATTACAAAAAAATGAAAACTAAAAATATGCACTTATAGAAAATTTCAAAAACCACAGGTGCAATTTTTTCAAAATTTTTTTTTTTTTAAATTTACTGTTCAAAACAAAATTCAAAAAATTATTAGACGTCGGCTAACTCCAATATCATCTACTAACTTCAGTATCATAATAAATTTCATTAAAAAAAAATTTTTTTTTTTTTATGAAGTTTAAGTAAAAGAAGTAATAAAGAGATATATAATATATTAAATAAAATAATTCATCGAAGCAAATAAAATAGGACATAGTCGAGAGTTTGAAAGAATGAAAAGTTTTTAAATTCTCGCGCGTGCGGATCGTGAAAATTGACTGTGAAATGTTGCTATTATTATTGTTATATATGTGAATGTGTTGTGTTGATTATACACATGAAGTTGAGAGAACGATTATAGTTACAAACAAAGTAGGCTATTACCTACTTCACTATCAGTCTCATCTAGTTAAAGTTAACGTCATTGTCATTAAATTTATCATCATAATTATTATTATCATTTATCAACGTCGCTAAAAAAAAAGTATAAGCCTGAAATATTTACTAGTATTTGTTTTATGCATGCATGTAAATTGCCGGTTATTTTATTTATTGATTATACCGTCGGTCTTTTTGTCCTTTTATCGCGATACTTATCTTGTTACATCATTGCAACCGAGTCAAGGAAAAAGATAGAGAGGAAGATTGAGAGATCAAGGGTACTGGAACGGAGGTGTGTCGTTGACTAGTTCACATTTTCCGTCTTTTCTCTTTTAATCTTCTTCCGCTACTTCCTTTAAATTTTTTTATTTTTATCCGGTTACTTCTATCGTATAATCATCATCGAATAAGATCAATCTGTTACATCTAATCATATGAAAATTTTCTACTCACTATTATTATTATATCGCAGTTTCAAATCCCATTTTAAAGTTAATAATTTTTAAATAAATTTGTTTATTAAAAATAAAAAAAAAAAAAAAAAAAAATTAAATAACATACCTGACTTTTTTCACAATTTAAAAGTCCATAAGGAAATAAATTCCTAATTTCATAGTTTAAAAAAAAATAAAATTCACAAGTTCACAGAGTAAGAGATTTAATTTCACATCACATAAAAATTAAAAACTTAAACAAAAAAAAAATGTATATATATATATATGTATATGTCTATATATATTTTACAATGGCCTTAGATCGACCATGACATTGTCCCGTGACACAGAGAATAAAAATAAGGTGGTTGATCTTCGCAGCAAGGTGGTCGGGTAGTTTGTGTCAAGTGTCTGGGGGAAGACTCAGTGAGTCTTCTCGAATGCTGCTGCTACAACCGCGACACTTTACCTGTTCTCTCATCTCATTCCTCTCTCTCAGTCTTTCTTTATCTTTATCCTTTTTTTATCTTTTTCCACCGCTACTTCTATATAATGCATACTCCCTCTACTTTATTCTGCTTATATATATATATACATATATATATATATATATTGTACAAAGTCGCTAGTGTCTTTCTCTTTACCTTAACTTATACCCACTGCATTGAATATAATTTTTCTTTCTCTCTACTCACCTTATTCACTTACCAGACACCAGATACCAACAACAACTCGTAGTCAAGTCAACAGTACATACAATTCTTTACTTGTATTGAACCCGAGTTTGCGCGTAACTTTTAAATAAAATATTATAATATAATATCACCCGTATTGCGACGGCGTATTCATATTTATTTATTACTTGACATGCGCCACAAAAATTATAATGATTTTTACCGTCAAATTTTAACTATACGTCAATCAGTTACTTATCATTCACTGAAACATCCAGCTCGCCTTTCAAATTTATTAATTAATTTTGTTTATATCAATAAAGAATGGAAGTAAACAATGAAAAATTAAATTGGAGCAAATAATTGGAATAGAGGCTTGAACTTGTTTGGAAAATAATTAATTTCTTGTAGATTTTATCGAAAAGTTGACAGGTGATCGTATTTATATTTCTAATTATTAATTATTTAATTAACTACTAAATTATTATTGCAGTTTATAGTTACAGCTAATTAACGATCACCCACCTGACAGCGGGTTTTGATTTAATAATTTAATATACTAGAGTTTGTGATTAACACGTGAGTGAGTGAGCAGAGAGGATAAGTGTTGACCCCACTGGTTACTTGCATGCAATTATTTAACACACGTGCGTGATGGTGTATTAAATAATAATTATCGACGTGATGGATGTAATTGCTACTGATAACTTATAACTATATAATGATTTATTCATATACTCGCAGGTTCACTGGATTTACTAATACCTTCATTATTTAATGACCGATAAATTAAGTCATTGTTTTTATAACGTTATTTATAGTCTTATTTACTTTGATTTTTAATTGATTACTTTTTTGACTACTGTTTGTTTGTTTTATTTAATTTTTTTTTTTTAGAATCATTCCATATACATATGAAGATAGTCAATAAATTATTTTCTGATTTATCGATTTATTTTTTTTGGTGTTAATTTTTTATGCCGGATACGTAAATATATATGAGTTATTTTTTATTGATATGTTAATTTGTTTATTTAATTTTTATCCAGTTATTTTGATAAATTTTCTCCTTGATTATTTTTTGTTAAATTTATATTTTTTAGAATTATATTATTAATTAGATATTAAATAATTGATCTATTAAAATTTAAAGTAAATTCTTTTTTATTGAATTTTAATTTGAATATAAAATAAAAAATTTTTAAATATTAATTAGAGTCATATGGGACACATGTGCGCAGTGAGTAAGTGTGCGCAAACTCATGCATTTCAGTCCGAAATAAATGGGTTTGCGCACACTTGCCCCACGTGACTTTAACGTACTGAAATGAGTACCTTGAATTCAAAATCGATGAACTGTCATAAGTATTGAAAATTCAAAATTAATGCATTGGGTTTTAAATCGATACATTAAATTTTAAATCGATAAATCAAAAAAGATTGAACGATAAAAATTCGAGTAGAGTTTTAGGTCAATATTTTAAATTTATTGAGATCAATTTCTTAAAATCAATAACCCAAATTTCAAATCTACATGAAATTAAATAAATTTCTCAATTTTAAATTAATTTTCGAATTAATCAATCGATACATCAAATCTTATATGATTAATTATAAATTGATTAAACGAAATTCGAAAAGAATTTCCGTAATTAAATTTTTCAAAATATATTTTCAAAGTCGTTATAATAATAAATAAGTTTTTTTTTTTTTTTTTTTTTTTTTTTTTTTTTTTTTTCAAAGTGAATTATATCCTCAATGTTAAAGGTAACGTGTCATATATCCATGACAAATTGACTATGACTTGTGATTATCCAAGGTATAAAGATTATCCGTACATCAGTAGAGTTAAATAACAACAATAGTAATGACGGCAATAAAGTAAAAATACCACAAAGACGTAGATTGGACTTAGTGGTAGCATAAATAACGTATTAAGGGAAAAGTACTTATGATATTGTATATGTATACGTACATGTAACTGAAGCTACAGTTACATATCTGCTATAGCCAACATGTGGCAAAGCTACTAATACCCTACACCACCTGACTTACTAGGAAGTCAAGTATAGTCCTAAGTCATAGCACAGCCATAGTCATACTTGTCATGGCTGAAGAACTTTATTCATCACATTACGAACCACCTGTACCCACTGAGATTTTAACCATCATTAATCACTTTAGTGAATTCTTATTATTCAAAAGTATAAATACTTCTCTGATTGTTATATTTTATTATTCTTAAAATTACAACAATTAGTTATAATCTATGATTACATGCATAGTCGAATATTACTTTCGGAAATAGTTACTTTCAATACATATGTGCGGACGTAGGAATTCCAACAGGCGAATTGACCATTTTTCCAGAAGACTTTTCTGAATCTTACAGAAATCCTAGAGACATTATCTTTCTTTACTTTTATGTCCACCATTTTTCCAGAATACTTCTCTGAATCCTAAATATATCCTAGACAAATCCTAGAAAAAACTTGGAGAAATTTTTTTCCTTTACTTTTATGTGTTTGCGTTATTATAGAAGACTTCTCTGAATTCTAGACAAATCCTAGAGACATTATCTTTCTTTACTTTTGTGCGCTATCATTTTTCCAGAAGACTTCTCTGAATTCTGGAGATATCCTACACGGAAAAAAAAGTAGGCGCTGCAACAGGATTTTTGTCCTGTCGTTCCCACAAGACGTGTCCTGTCGCTGCAATGGGAAAATCCTGTTCCATTGACAAGACAAAATCCTGTTGCAGCGCCTATTTTTTTTTCGTGCAACGGAGAAAAAGTTACGGGCGACTCTTCGAAAAATACATTGATAGTGTCATCTTCATTTATCTTCATTTATCCTTATGTGTACCAGTTTTTAAAAAATACATTCTTCTGAGGACTTTTTAGGGTTTCTTCTACTAGAAGACATCATAATAAATAAAAAACGTTAGTATTGTGCCGAGTTATTCCTAACAGGGAAAAAGTTACGGGCCGCTCTTCGAAAATATACCTGGGATATAAAGTAAATTGCTCTTATATCGCACGAATTTAAACTCAAGTCGAGATAAATAATGGACGAACGAAAAATGGAATGGAATTCTGTAAAAACAATAGATGTATATAGATGTTATAAAAAAATTTATAAACTCTAATACAGAAGCTCGTGTAAACAATGTTGCAGCAATAGCGCAATATCGGAAAATAATTTCTATAATATAATGAACATATATTATATTAGCATTGAAAGAGGCTTTTAATGCTGTCCATTTTTCATAAAAAATCTTTCAAATCTGAACTCATGAATAAAACTTTTTTGCATACAGAGGAAAGGGGGAAGGGTAGAACGTATGCTCAAATTTTTTTATAAAAGTTAGACGATAACATGCGGAATAAAAAAAAAATTTTATCATTACTCAAGGTAAAGTTTTATTAATAAGTCGGAAAAAAATAAAATTTTTATTACTATGTAGTGTAAAACTACTTAAACTACGGATATGGTAAATAATTACGGTACATATCTCATTTCCATCGCCGATCAGTTATTACCGTCACCAAAAACATATTTTTAATATATTGTTGTATTCTAACTATATTGTATTGAATGCACTACTCGTCATCAGAAACAGTAGTCAGTAATACGAATACAGAGTACGAGGTCTTTAAAATCTAAATAAGAAAATTTATATATTTATAGTGTAACGTTATTTTGATTTACGAAAGTAATAGTAAATATTTGAGTTACTGAAAGAAATGTCTCCATAGATAAAATAAAAAGACCACCGGCCCGTACTTCCAATGGCTGCATTGTTCTAATCATTGCAGTTGTAACAAGATTTCTAATACCACTGTCGAATTTATCTTCCCAACCAGACATCCATTGACTTATCGTTAAATCATTTGCCTGTATAGAGTTTTTATGATTTTCAAATTTAAACATTTATAATTATCGTAATTTTTTATCTGACCATGGACTGAATAATCGATTGGAATAGTATATTATACACCTAGAGAGGAAAGTAGGATGTTTAAATTCGCGTCTATCATACGCTCAGCTTGGAATCTTTTACTTCTCTCCCTAGGTGCGTAATATACTAATATTGTACTTTAGAGTAAGCAAAATTTTTTTTGAAGCTGTCATGCATTTCTTAACAAAAATGCTGATAAAAATGACATTAATTATTTAAATTTAATTTTAAATTTAAAAGTTTTGTTTACACTTTATAGTATTTACCTGAAACTTAAGTTCATTGCCAAATCCACACCAATACAATAACTGAACAAATCCAGCTACAAGATATAATACAGATCTTATCAATCTTTGATTGTCATGAGGAAACTAAGCCAATAAAATAGATAAAAAATCTGAGTTATGTATTTTTGTTTCCGACATGCGTTGAAAGTATCTATTTTTAAAAAATTTTAGTGGCTTTAGAAGTATTTTGTTGGTATTTAAAAAAATCATTAAACATATATATTTTTTTTGGAGTAAATTGAGTGGGTGCCAAGAGTCAGAAAAAGGTAAAAAAAAAAAATCAATCGCTGAATGAACAAGCGTACGAAAAATAATAAACTTTTAACGCCACCGAAAATTTTTTACACGCTGAAAAAAAAATGCTAACTATCACCATCTTGCAGTAGTGAATGATTACCATTTGTATGTGATCATTATCATGCTTTTATGTTAACTACTCGTTTCTCGTAGAGTAATAATTACTATTGCCGATAGTATTAATTACCATGTAGATAGTAGTATTTCTTATGTATGAAAAATTTTTCAATTTTGCATCCTAAGATAGTAATGATTACCATCACGGACAAGAATAGTTACCATCTCCGATAGTAATAGTTACCATCTAGATAGTAATATTTCTTATACCTAAAAAATTTATAAATTTTTCATTCTCAGATAGTAATGATTATCATCTCAGATAAGAATGCTTACCATCTCCGGTAGGAAAAGCTAACATAAAAAAATGAGAATCATTAAAATGTAAAGATGGGAATAGTTATTTTGTTAAGATGGGAAGTATTGCCATTTTTTTTCAGCGTGTAGCGAACAGAAATAGATCGAGGTTTATTTATAAACGGTAGATAAATTAATAAATATATGTACCATAAATGCAAGATAGCCATTTAAACACATCAGAAAAGTACTGACTCCAAGTTGTATCAAAAGACTAATTGTGAAAATATCATTTAAATCATAAATTATTTTAATCAATCTTTGGTGATGTCTTATGCAAGTTCTGAATCGCCAATTGAAGCAATCATTTATATTATTCAGTTCTTTTTCTTCAAACACTATGAAATTATGTATTTCGGTGTCTTCGTCATCAACTTTGAGTATATTAAAATTTTTAATTTTGTTGTAAGTATTTTTCGTGACATTAAATGACGCAATAGGCACTTTATCACTGTTGCAATTTTGATAGTTTGATGATAATACTTTGAGTTGCACAATTGTCCATCTCATCAGTCCCCAACTGAGATATTCCAATGCCACAATAGTTACAAGACCGAATGATATATTGTAAGCTTGAATAAAAAATGCAATTTTATGCATTAATGGTTTCGTTACGTCGAATGGAAAAATCGCTCTCACTGGTAGCCCGCCTCTAGTTAATGGCAAGAGTACAATTAGGCCTACTCCCAATACAGTTACGACATATATCAATAAAAAGAAATCAAGAGTTTCAAAAAATATGTACTGTTTTATAATTGTCAGTACTCCCAAATCTAAAATTTGAATATGAAATAATAGACTATTGATAAAAACTATAAAAATTTTATTACCGCATGATTTTTGAAGTACGTCCACTGAATTGTGAACATCATTTATAATTTTCATATAAATATTGTTCAGGAGATGAAATTCGTAAGCTTTAAAACAGACCGTAAATGATCCAGCAAGAAAACATCCGTCATCAGCTACAATAATTAAATCATTATAATTCACCACTATATCTGCGAAAAGTGTCAGAAAGTGAAAAATTAAAATTGTCGGATTAAATATTTTGCCAAATAAATTCATTAATTTGTGATAGATAGATGCGGATGAATCGAATTCCCAAATTCCGCAAAATCTGTAAATCAAATAATCATCAATATTTTTTTTATTTTTCCATTGCAAGTTATATAAATTTTTCAGAATCACTGGCTATTATTTTAATGAACGCATTGTTATATTACTTTAAAAAATTTTTCTATTTTCTGGTTATAAGTTACATCGGACGCTCTACTCACTCTTACGTCAATTTCATTTTTTCTTGTAATTAAGAGTATAGACAGAAATATAACTTATAACCAGAGTCTACTGTATATATTTTACCTGATACAATGAATACATTTATCTAAGTATTTTCGGTGAGTTTCGATCGGTCTCTTTATCATGACTACCAGTCGAAAATGTATTTTATTTCTATTCTTCTAAATCGTGGAAAAAACTAATGCTGAATATACAATAGCAATTTACTAAATTGTTGCAATTTTTTTAAGTACCATGTAAGCTTTTTTATTCTTCGAACTAACTTTCTTTAATATTGAAAACGATTGTTACAAATAGCATATAAATATTTAATGGGGGTAATTTCCGATAGACACTTTGTTGCAAGCGGTGTATTATAGTGCCGAAAAAGAACGAAGGGGTGTACGATAATTTTCCTATAGACTTTCTCCAGTTGATGTTTGATAGTCGAAGTCATCGTATTGCAAAATATCGATTTCTTCTATATATATTCTATCGTCAGAACAATACAATACAATATGTATACGTGTAGAGCAAATAATAGCAAGACTTGCAGTTTTAGCTCTCTGTTTTTGTTCTCTACTCGGGTCACAAGGGAATTTTTGGAAAGTTTTAAGTCACTAAACATGTTTGTTTTCATTTTTCATAATATTTCAGTCCTATAAAAAAAATGAGATTTTTAAAATTAAAAGATTTATTTCAATAAATCTTGGCATAGTAAAAATTTTCATAACTTGAAAAAATGAAATATCTTTGTGTATAAAACGTTTATCAGAGCTTTTTTTTGTTTAACGACGATGACACTCAAGTAAAATAATTTAAAATACTAAAAAAAATATTTCCATTTTTTATTTCGATATTTATTCCGTTGCGTCCTGATTTATCCTACAATTTTTTATTTTTATCAGCACCCCATTTTTTTTGTATGCACTTAATTGTCTTTTCATACTAATAAAATCATTGAATTCATGAAACAATTCCACTCTTCTTCATCTTCTGATGTTGATCACTGCTTTGAATTAATTAGCAAACTTAATCTCTCGTTTACATATCGAGAGTACTTTGACGCAATCTCGCACCTTCTATATAAATTTACAAAAGATATGATGTTGCATCAGAGTACTCTCGATATAGACACCTCAATTTTTTTCAACTCTTTACATAAATTTTGAAAATACTTTAGTAAAAACATTATTAGTTACTTATCAGTTATCACTTAGAGTTTATCTCTACACCTTCTTCTCATCCTTTTTATTCTCTCTCCATATTTTCTTTTTCATCTCGTTTTAAATCAACACACGTGTAGCTGACTAATCAAATTTTCTCTCACCGTGAATATTGA
Organism: Microplitis demolitor; assembly: GCF_026212275.2. Taxonomy (NCBI): domain Eukaryota; kingdom Metazoa; phylum Arthropoda; class Insecta; order Hymenoptera; family Braconidae; genus Microplitis; species Microplitis demolitor. The sequence continues at coordinate 2,995,346 of NC_068549.1, read as the reverse complement.
CACATATTTTTACTCTTTTTATAGCATTCCCATTTCCCATTCGGTCATCCACTGGTTTGTCGTTTGAAAATTTGTCTAAGACAGTAACAGTAATATTAATAATTATAAATCAAGTGCAAATCTGTCGATAACTTTCACCAGAACTTCTGCGGTGTCAATGATTCATTAAAGAAATTTCGTTGTAGTTTTTGAATAAATCTAGTTATGAAAATATTATAATGAAAGCAATAAAATGGTAGTCGTGATAATGAATGTGCTGAAGATGTTTTATTATAAACATATAAAAGACAATAATTTAACAATTGACATCAATGATTATATATGAATTTATATATTTTCTTGTTGGCACGTAAGTCGAGCATAGGGTGGAAGTACTATTTGTGGCTACTGCTCCATTTTTGGACATTTAATAGTTTATTTTAATTAATGAAAAAGTATCAAATAAAATTTCCATCTTAATAGTGGGATAAAAATATTTTTGAACGCATTTTAAAAATAAATTATGCCTCTTATAAATTATTTTATTTAAATTTTTCAAGTGTCCAAAACTGGCCAAAAACGGCACGTCTACCCTATATCTCTATTGAAACTGATAATGTCTGTGTAATTTGATATTACCATGACTTGGGATATTTTTGTATTATTAAATTTGTGCATCATGACGTTTATTTATTATATTTATGGTTATAAATAAGTACTATACTATTTTACCCTGATAGAAATTTAAATTAGGCATCTGGACAGACATCAGAATGTTCAGCAATACCCGGATAGCGGGCATTCGGTCAAATTTCAAACCGGGTTGTAATGTTTTTTCGGTTTTTCTAGTTATTCGTAAGCCCGTTCAAGCATCAGCTATGCTCTAACTGAGTGTTGATTTGTAATAGGGCATTTTTGAATTATTTTATAATAGGAAAAAAAAAAAAAAAAAAAAAAAAAAATTGTTCTGATATAAAAAAAATTTAGCCAAAATAATAAAAGCTACTACTCTGGTTTTATTGTCTACAGTAAAGATTCAATTTCTTATAGTTGAAACTAATATTGTTTTAATTATTTCTTGATGATAAATAAATTTTAAATGATATTTTCACTAATACAGAAGAAATTAGAGTAAAAAACAAGACCCATTGATTTTATAGCCACCCACGCACAGCTGGATTGTATTTTTTTCTAAAATAAAACAAAGTTATAGTTTTTCTTGATTTCCTGATTAAATGCAACGAAAATCTTCATTAAAAGTTTTTTAGTCACTGTTTTCACTCTTTGACTGTATTAATAATGACGACGCAACTTTCAAACGAAAAACACTTGGCCTTACGACTTGTAGTGTAATCATTTTTTTCCGGTTAGAAATATAACAATTTCCTTAATATTTCATTCTACTGCTGATTTTTTGTTTCAATAATATATAACTACATACTTTCCTCAATTAATTGTTACCCCAAATAATTTCAAATCGCACAGATCATAAATTAATAGAAATAATTTTTTTCTGCAAAACTTTAGTTTAAATTAATATATTACTAATCGGTAGTGACGGTTTGCTTCAATAGTATAAAGACAGAATATGATTTTCTGATTATCTGAATATAAATAATAAACTTTAGCAATACAACAGAGTAATTTTTTTAAATCAGTTAATATCTAATAATTTTCTTACATCGACGAATGTTGGTATGGTGAATTTAAAAAGACCAATTGCGTGAAATTCGAGAGGTCGTAAGCTCTGAATCATTGAAATAGATAAAAGATTTTTTAAACTACCATTATATGAATTTTCCCATCCAGAAAACCATTGGGAGTTTGTTAATGAGTCAGCCTACAAACATATTAATTGAAAAAAATATAATGAACTGAATATCGCAATAGTAAAAATATTATAGTTGAATTAGCGAGACTGCGTTTCGGTTATTTTCGGTTTTTACCCCCACTGTCTAAATTTAATACCTAAGGCATGCACTTTCACGATGGGGGTAAAACCCGAAAATATCTGAAACGCAGTCTCGCTAATTCAACTATAAAGAAAGTTATAAACGTTTTTCCGTTTTTTTCTTTTCATTTAATGCAATTTCCAAATCAGATACTCACCATGGAAACAAAGTTATTTCCGTAATAACACCAGAATAGTAGTTGGATTAAAGCTATGACTAAACCTAAAAAAAATTTTATAATAGCTGAACTATCTTTACACTGTTGATAAAAAAAAATCATTCAATTAATCGAGTTTTTTTTCTATTTACTTTGTAAGAAAAAAATCTTTTTACTCACAATAATCACTTGGAAACCATTTAAACACAGTAAACCAGTACTTATAGCAAATTGCATAAGCATGTAAACGCTAAAAGTGGCATTAAGATCGTCAACAGTTTTGATTATTTTCTGATGCTGTTTTACACATATTTTAAATCTTTCATAGAAACAATCATTAATATCATCATTATTATTATGATCTTGATGTACTTGTTCAAGAGGTACAAAAGTTTTTATTTCGATGTCATTAATATCTGTGTGTATGTTCTCTTGATTATTTAAGATTTTTGATTCAAGAGAAGTTGAAGTAAAACCGGATCTTTCAAATAAACTGCTGTCGCAGTTTTGATAGTTTGATGCTACGATTTTTAACTGAACTGTCAACCATTTTATGCATGACACTATTAAGAAATCACCCATCAATATGGCTGTTAGATTGTATACTATACAGTATGAATGTAGAATATACATAATTTGATGAATCGGTGATTCGCTTGTATCGAACGGGTGATATACTGGTAGTGGTAATCTGTTCTCTCTTTTACGACCAGCCAAAATTCGTATAAGACTCACAATTGTTATAATAATAGTGAGAGAATAAAACTCTTTAGTGTCCTGACGTACTGTGATCTTTATTACGTTCAATACTTGTGAATCTGAAAATTATTATAGTACAGTGCATGGTAAAGGATGAAATTGCGTTTTATATCGTGCCAAATACTGTATTTTTCATTATAACCTGCATTGAAACTGAGTTCAAATATATCAAACCAATCGAAGAAAGACAATTTACCCATGTACAAATTTAGCTGCCAGACTATTTAATTAGAACGACATATATGATAATTAGATGTGATATATTTCTGCGCGAACACCAATATTCTAAGCAAAAAAATATATGTAGCAAATAGAATTTTTTAATAAAAATTATCTAAAAAAATTTCGCTACTATGAGGACATTTAGTCAGTATTTAAATTTTGACAATGCATATTTTGAAACATAGTATATTTGGAAACTCATGGTTTAAATGCAGGAAATATGAACACTTCCCAAAATATATGAGAAAATTTTATATTACAATTTTTTTGAAAGAATATTATAGCATCGAAAGAATATTTTCATAGCATTTCTGTATACTATACTAATGTTGAGGTTCTAGTCTAAATGTAAATGCATTTAATTTCCCAATTTCTTATACTCGTGTTTTGCAAATGTTACTTTCTATTTTTTAAAAGCAGGATTGAGGAATCGTCGAGTTTTCAACAGCTTAAAGGAAATATGCTATGAATAAATTGATATATTGAAAAGTTGGATGAAGAAAACGTTTGAAAAGTAAAGAGAAAATAGCAGATCGAATGTTCATGGACAGATATAGATAAAAGGAGCGAAATCCAAACTAATGGATCTTCAATGCAGAGGTAAATGATATTTATTAATACAATAGATTGTAACATTTGCAAAATGGCTGTATCAGTTAATTTCTTACAGTTATTATCTAAAAAATATCACTTTAAGTAATTAATCATTTAAATTTGGCTAGAAACCTCTATGACAAAATTATAAAGAGACATAGACAAGTCCAATTCCATAGAAAAAATTAAAAAAATATATGTATATCTATCATCAATATCTGCGAATTTTTGGTTTAAACCTTGGTCAACAAAATTACTTATGTTAATTTTGAATTTTTTGATTTAAATGGATACAAAGTTACTCAATTTATTAAAGAACATGTCAAAAAGGAATGAAAAACTCATTTGATTTTGACTCATATTTGGCTAATTTTACTTTTTCAGCATTCATTTATGTCAAAAAAATCAAAATCCATGTTAATTTCTGACCCGGGAACCATCACTTTTAGATCCCAGAAGTCCAATGGAGAGTATTTCAGTTGTTTGGTTGTGAAATTAGCATCTCATTTAAGAGTTAAGATTTACCAATATATTTTTTACACCGGTCTTTTGCCGAATTGAATATGATATTAAAAAGAAAAACAATAAATCTCTGAAGACAAAAAATGTTTGATCGGCAAAAATAGTCGAAGCATCATTTTTAGTTGATTATCAAAAATTAGTAATATCTATAATTTCCTGTACTATTAATTATCAATTACCACTTGAATGTTGTAATATATCAATAGAGTGAGTAACATCCTCAACATGTTTCAATATTATATTTTGTCGTAGACAAAAAATCAACACTTTTACTATTGTTGTACCCGAACCAATGAAAAGACACAGATTTTCTGTAACTTTGGTTAAATCTTTATAATTATCAATACCATCTACTCCAGAGCCTATGAGTAGCAAAACATATGTAATAAAAGTACACAGTCGGAAAACTGAATGAAATATTCTAAGAACTGTCGGTACTGTTGAATGAAGTGACCAAATTCCGACGTATCTGAAATTTTATTACACGAAATATATCTTAGCGTTACTCTAAACTGAGATTAAAGACAGCAATCTATTTAATCATTGATAAAATACGTAGGGCTAAACAAATAACTATTTCAAACCTTAGTACTTTTGTAATAATATTAAATACTCTTCGATTTGTGTTACTCATTTTAGTGAGTATTGAAAAAAAAATAAAATATAAGCTAATAAGTAATTTCGTAATATCTTTATTTCATTGAGTTTATTTTAATAGAATAACTGGTAGGTCGAGTAGAAAATATTACAATGGAATAATGACTTCACCAGGGGTCTGTAAAAAGTGATTCAGTTTTTTCTTTGTTACAAAAATAAGTAAATTTAGCTATATTATTTTGTATACTATGCAATTTAGAAAATTACATTAATGATAAGTTGGATTTTCAGTACCGAGAAAAAAACATCTAAGAACACTTAATAGTTGAAAACTGTAATTTCCTATAGACAGTCTGGCGTGAAAAGGGGGGAGTGAAAGTTTAAGGGTTCGATAATTTTCTTATACACGATATTCTAGGATTTATTATTTTACGGTTGTCGTTTTCTGATTTAGTTTCATTGTTCTTGATGCTAGATAATATTTTTGATGTAATGATTTTTTTAAATTAATGATTTTGAGAGTAAGTCAAAATTATTTTCACGTATATTAGATTCATTTCAGTATCATATAAAAGTTTACCTCTTTGATACCGAATGACCTTTTATATAATTTTTGTAAACTGTTAAAAATTGAATTGAGACATGATAAAGTATCTCAGAACAGTGTAATAAAATTTTTTTTTCTTTAAAAATTTTATTTGTGGACACTAGTTATTGTAAAGAGTTTCTTTCTACTAGAAAAAAATTCTTAAATTAAATTTCAAAGTCTGATAGTTTGCCTTTTTTTTAGTTTATGTCAACCTAGATTTAAATAAAAAAAATTTATGTAGGTCTAAGTAGATTGAATTTCTGTAGATCTAAATTAATTTTTTCGGGGGATTTTCAAAATTTTTTCGGTTTGGTTAAATGGTTCAGGTGTCCTGTTTACTCTGAGTGCTTAGTATCACTCTAAACTTCATAATAGCCGTAAAAAAAAAAAAAATTTGACAAAATTTTTAGGCCCACTCTTGTGTCCAAAATAATTTGTTTCGCTCTGAAATTTGTAATACCTATAAAATTAATGAAAACTTAAAAATTAATTAAAATTTTTTTTACCTGATTTTCATGGCATTCCACACATTACTTGGCTGAGGTAAATGAATTTAGAATTATTAATAACGAGTACGAACTCTTAACAATCTGCATTAAAAATTCAACGATTAACTTTTTCATATTTTTTTGTTTAAATAAAAAAAAAGTCAAATTATTTACTGAAAGAAATGTAGGCATAGATAAAACAAAGATGCCAACAGATTTAAATTGTAGACGATGCATTGTCGGAATCATTGAAATGGTGATAAAGTTGCTTATTTTATTATTATTGTTATTAAAGTAATAATAATTATTGTCATTGTAAGCGTCCTCCCAACCGGAAATCCATTGATTGTGCGTTAAAGTATCTGCCTGATAATGAGTAATTATTTAAGCAAATAAATATTGTTCTATAAATTTAATTCATGTTTTTAAATAAATATTTTATTTTTCACAGTTTATGTAACCATGAAAATTACTCACTATATAACTAAACTCATTTCCGTACCAACACCAAAAATATAATTCAGCAAAAGAAATTACCAAATATGCTGTAAATTTAGTAAAATTTGCTGAATTTTTAGTACTCTACAGTAATTCGGAAAAACATAATTAATTAATTTACAAAATAATAAATTATGAAAATCTTAATTTTGAAATTACGGTGAAAATTTTGGTCATATAAAAAAATCATAGGAGACATTTTCTCTGAAAAATTAAATTTCTTACAATTTTTGTTGGAAAAATGTTTTTTTTAGATCAATATTTTCACCGTAATTCAAAAATTAAGATTCATAATGAATGATTCAAATTTTTGTTAACTATGAAAATCTTATTTTTGAAATTACGGTGAAAATATTGGTCATGTACAAAAGTCATAAGAAACATTTTCTCTGGAAAATTAAATTCCCTACAATTTTTGTTTGAAGAATTTTTTTATACGATCAATATTTTCACCGTAATTCAAAAATTAAGATTCATAATGAATGATTCAAATTTTTGTTAACTATGAAAATCTTATTTTTGAAATTACGGTGAAAATATTGGTCATGTACAAAAGTCATAAGAAAAATTTTCTCTGGAAAATTAAATTTCCGACAATTTTTGTTTAAAAAATTTTTTTATACGATCAATATTTTCACCGTAATATAAAAAATTAGACACCATTTTTTATTAATTGTTATTTTTTAATCAAAGCTAAAATCCTGATCCTAATTATCAGTTTTAAATAAATACGTACTAAAATCATTTGATAACCATTTAAGCAAATGATACATGTACTCGTAGCAAATTGTACCAACATCAATGAACTCAATATTGCATTCAGATCGTGAATAATTTTCATAAGCCGTTGATGATTTTTTATACAGGTTGTAAATCTTGATAAAAATGTATCATCAATGAAGCATTTTGCTTCATGAAGATTAAATGGTACAAATGTTCCAATTTCTACATCATCATCAGTAATTTTTATTTTGTTTAATTTTTCGATTATTTTTCGAGAATCAGTTGTTGATGTAACTAAACTTGCGCGTTTTGCTACATTAGGGCTAGAATTTTTGTAATTTGAAGTCAGAGCAGCTATTTGCAATGTCGACCATCTGATGAATCCTATTGTTGTTATGTCAAGTGCAATAGCGATACAAAGAGCGTAAGCAAGACAATAAGCTTGATATAATATTGCCAACTCGTAATTTGGTGATATTGTTGTGTCAAATGGATAAATAGCTCGTATAGGTAGAATTCCTTTTTCACGGGGAATCAAAAATATTACGGAGAAATTAAAAAATGAACACAATATCCAGAAACCCCAAAAAGCTATATTTTCTTGATAATAACTTTGTTTTATATTCATCAGTATTCCAGGATCTGTTGATTATATATTAATAGGTATTATTTTATTTAATAAAGCTAATAGCTTACACATGGATAGAAATTTATAGTAATAATTATAATATATTATGGGAATTGTTTTCATATCGTGTGGTAACAGATTTTTTTTTAAATATCGATTATAGAAATGTTACCCATATAAATTATGGTAACCATTCCTAGTTATATGGGTTTCATTCTTATACGATATTGGAATAGTTTCTATAAAATTATGGTCATAATTCCTATGTCATTATGGTAATTGTTTCCATACTACTATGGCAAGTATTGCCATAGTATGAGAATATTTTACATATATTATGGGAACCGTTCCAATGTGGATGTAGAATTTATTTTTTTTGAGTTGTTCCCATAGTTATGGTTACTTTTCTCAAAAATTATGGGCTAATATCTCATGATGCCAAGTAATTATAACCATATCATTATGGATTGATAAATTTATTTCATAAACGTATTAAGAACGATTACTATAATTTTCTCTCCGTCTAAAAAGGGAAGGCCCGGATAAAATAGGTAGTTTATATAATAAACGTAATTTTATGCATGTTTTTAATAAAATTTGACAAGTGTGATAATTAATATTAACAATGTCAAAAATAAATTTTGCCACATCGAGTTTTAGATGTATCATTGAAAACTATTTTCAAGATAAAACAATGTTCCACTTAAATTTTTGGATACTCCGTTTTTCCGTTCCTCCTCTACACATTTTTTTTTTTAATTTACCTGAAGATTGTATAAGCACGTCTATTGGATCGTAAACGTCAACAATAAGTTTTATTATTTTATGATATGAAGCCCAAAACTTACAGCCCTTAAATAAACACATACAAGTGCCAAAAAAGTAACAACCATCATTACCAAATATTGTCAAATCATTGTAATTAGTTACTGCATCAGCACCCAGTGTTATCAGGTAAAAAATAAAAACTGCCAAATTAAAAATTCTGTAAATAAAATTAAACACTTTCCAGCCGGTTTTGGCTGTAGGCAATAACGGCCAAACACCACTGTATCTGTAAATATAAATAGATATATATATTAGGAAGGCATAAAAAAATTTTGATTTTTTTTGGCTTTCACATTTTGAAAAGTTAATTTATGGTAAAAAAAAAAAATCTTACCAAGCTTAAGCTCAAAACCTTAAAATTAATAAGTCATTCAACAATTTAAAAAGTTTTTAAATATTAAATAAATCGTGCCTTCGTTTTTTGTTGCTACAACAAATTTGACAGAAAATAAAGAATCTTAAAATTTTGGTTTAAAACATGAATTTTATGAATACGCAAGAAATTTGAAACTTTCTGTTTTTGATGTTTTTCAGCGACCTTTGAAAATTCACATGCTGAACTGAAAATTTCAGGCGGCCATTGATTTTATAACTTATAAAATTTGTCGTAGTAAGAAAAAAATTGAAAAATATAAAAATTTGACTTTTTTAATATTCAAAAAATTTTTTTAATTCTTGAGCGCTCATTTACATTAAAGTAACACGTATAGTTTTAATTTAATCATGATTTTGTATTACCTCAGTATTGTGATATTAATATTGAGAATTTTGCGATGGATATCAATAGGAATATCTTCCATCACCGTGGAAATAAAATATAAGCTTAAGTTACTTGTACCAACGTAAAGTTTATTTATTTTTACAACCAAGTTAACTCTTAGGGGTGGAAAATATGAATACACTGTTCGCGACTATGATTAAATGATTTTAAATAATATCTCTCATTGTTCATTTTCTCTTGCACTGTTTACGGAAACATATAATTTGCCGTTTATTAATTATTCACACAATAATCATAATACTTGGAAAATATAGCCAGCGTAATTATATATTGTATCAATACAGAAACGTGGAAACAAAGCAGCTTAGAATATCTAATAAGGTTTGAGTATTGTTGCAACTATAATTCATTAAATGTTATGCGATACTGAGAATCTAATAGGGGTGCGTGAATTTTATTTTTAACTTCTTTCTTATTCTGCTGACTGAAGTCATACAGTGTACTCATACTTATTCTTGTAATAAACTTTTCCCTGCCTTCAATAAGACAATAAATTCTTCATTTAATACTATTTTATTTTTATCAGTTAGAGAGTTCACTCACCTTTTATAACAAAGCACTGAAATATATACATTAATATTTCGGAATATTGCGGATAATATTTCGGAGTTAAAACTGATCATAAGTGTCACTTGATTTTTTTTTCAATAAATTTATTACATTAGCAATAATTTTGACGGGGATTTCAAGTCACATATTAAATACCTTCGGACTTTGAATTACGTAACCTCATTTTCAAATAAAATTAAATTTGTGAACGGGATAATTTTTTTTTTGAATTATTATCGCGAAGTTGTTACTACATTATCGAAACAAAAGTTAATTATTAATTTTAAATTATTTGGTTTTTCTAAAATTTTCGAGGCTCCTTTTGCCACCACGATCATTTTTAATGGTTAAAAAAAATAATTACTAATGAATCTTAATTTTTTGAATGCTCTTTATTTTCTACATACTGCGATAAACATTAAAATTAAGGTTTTCGTTTTCGTATGGTTGAAGACATCTGGTCTGACTTAAATGATTAATCTTCCGTAACTGTTGTTAAAAGTATCAACATAGAATATGAGCTTTTGACAACCTGAATGAAAAAAAAAAAATATTAGTAAGTAATCTCTTTGTAAATCGATAAAAATTTTAAATTACCGCAAGTAGCGTCGGCATGGACAAAGCAAATAGACCAACAGCATTAAATGCAAACGGCTTCATTGTTGGCATCATTGCAATAGTCACTAGATTACGTAGCTCATTACTTTTCAATTTTCCATATGCATACTCCCATCCAGACATCCACTGGTTGTAAGTCATAGTCTCCGCCTGACAATGAATAATAGTATATAATAGTAAATACAATCATATCAATATTATTTAATAGAGAATTGTGTGACAATGAATAAAACAAAACAATTTCAGACCAGGGTGAAATTGACTAAAGTCACCCGCAGTTTGAAATCGTTATTCATCCTGTGTCACACACTATATTTTTTATGATTACCAGCATTGGAGGTTCAAGTTTCAATGTCAGTAGCCAGTCAGAAACAAGCTAAGACCAATGGTGAGATCAACTATTAGCGTAAGAGTAAAATTTAAGTCGCGATTTTAAAATTAAGCAAAAACTATAATTACTATTTATTATTTACTCTTATGTTTATAAGATCTAATTACAGTCAAAACTGTCATCTACGTATATAAAAATTAATGATCTAAAATTATCATTGAACAAATGACAAGTATTAGAGTTGAAATTGCGAATATTTTCGGTCAGTAGTCAGGAACTTTATTTGTTTCTTCCCAAGGAACGAAAGATATATGTTTCTGCCCGCTGACCGCATACGCGAATATTCGTTTGTAGCTTTGGACTGAAATTAGCTTGTTTCGACTGACTGTAGACTCTAAAACACGAAGCTGAATCTAGCGGCCGTAATAAGTAGCGGCCAACAATTTATTGCGTGGCCGCTACTTATTACGGCCGCTAGCTTTAGCTACATACTCTAAAACTTGAAATTTCGAAGCTGGAACTATGAAAATACTTTTTTTTACCGTAGAAGTAAGTTGATTTCCATACCAACACCAAATAAATAATTGACCAAAACATAACGCAAAATATATACCAAATCTTACTAAATTTGCAGCGTTACTCGTGTTCTAAAGTAAATTAAATATATTAGACATAAAATAATATTAATTACCAATGATATATTATGTAATACGATAAATTCTCACTAATATTAAGACAAATCCATTCAAACAAATAATAGTTGCACTAACTGCAAATTGCGCCAAGAAAATTGAACTGTATATTGAATTAAAATTATTAACTATTTTTGAAATTCTCTGATGGTTTTTGATGCACGTTATGAATCGCCAATTGAAATCATCATTAATCTCTTTACTTTCGCTTTCTTGAAAAGGTATAAAATTAGATATTTCTAATTCTTCGTCGGTAACTTTACTGGCAATTATATTTTTATAAGTTTTAATCGACTCAGATGGCACAACAATATTAGCACGTTTTGTTAATTCATTATTACAACTCTTGTAGTTTGTTGTTAATATCATTACTTGGATTGTTAACCATCTCATTAATCCGATAGCTGTAGCATCATATACCAGCATCATCATCATACAATAACATACGCAGTAAAATTGAAATAATACTGCTAATTCGTAATTTGGTGATGTTGTTGTATCAAATGGATAAATTGCTCGTATAGGTAATACACCTTTGTCACGTGGTATTAGAAATACTATGGCAAATGACATAAATACAAAATTACAAAAGACACCAGAAATTAGAACAGTTTCTATTAATAATTCGTATTTTATATTTTTCACTACTCCAAAATCTATAAATTATTTATAAAAGAAATGAAAAAAAAAAAAAAAAAATTGATACCAGTGTTATTGGGGGTGAGCCGAACGAAATGGGTCGCGAAAAAAAAATATTTTTGATTGTGAATAAGATATTTTACTGTTCGTTCATATTCAAAGAAAATGAGGTTAATTTTTGAGTGCCATTTGAAAAAATAAATTGTTTTTAATTTCAGGCAGAATGAGATAGCGATGAAAACTTCATTGCTTTAAGATATTTGACTAATATAGTAATACATGTTTAAAATGTGAGAAACAAATATAATTAGTAGTCAGATCGTCACTTTATACTGCCGTTTATGATTAAAAAGCTCGGAAAGGTAACTTTAGTTTCATCAACTGACCTGGTTAATCTAAAATTACTACACTGATAAAAAAATTGACTTGATTCAAGAGCGAAAATTTTGAACCAAGAATTCCATTTTGAAGAAAATGACTTTCTTGAGTCAAGAGAAAAAATTCTTGAGCCAAGAAATTATTCTTGGGTCAAGTAAATTTCTCTTGGTTCAAGAATTTTTTCTCTTGACTCAAGAAAATCATTTGCTTCAAAATGGAATTCTTGGTTCAAAATTTTCGCTCTTGAATCAACTCAACTTTTTTATCAGTGTAGGTAACATTTAAAAAATCTGATCATTCAAATTTTAATTGACAATTTAAAAATCTATGTTCTTTAATTACATTTTTTCTAGATTAATTAGACAACCAGTACTTGTTGAAAACCCCAAAAATTCCCACTTTTTCAACTTAGAAAATTATTTATTTCGTAAACTATTAATTGATTTAAAAAAAAATATTTTAATTAAAAATAAAACGTTTGGAATTTCGAAAAGATATCCGATATTTTAAGATTTAGTAGGTTACAATGCTTTGATTAAGCCAAAGTTACTTCGCTGATCTTTTGTCATACAACGCTATGGACTGATAACCAGAATGGATTAGCAGAATAATTCGAAAATAAAAATATTTAAAAGCAAAGCTAGTGGCATCTGAAATAAGATTAAAAAGATTATAAAAGTTAATCACAATTTTGAAAATCAAATTTTTGAGTATCCCATTTTATTCGGCCTTTTGATGGAAAGATAAATTAGTTTTAAATTTACCTGAAGATTGTAGAAGTTTATCTATCGGTTTGTAAATTTCATCAGCGAGTTTCAATATTTCATTCTGTGAAACTGAATATTTATAGGATTTAAATATAAACGCACAGGGACCGAAAAAAAAACAACCGTCGTAGCCAACTATTGCCAAATCGGTGATATTATCAACAGCATCAGCCCCTACCGTTATCAGATAGAAAATGAAAACTACGAAATTAAAAATTTTGTAAATGAAATTAAATATTTTCCAGCCGATTTTCTCTGTCGGCAAATATGACCAAACACCGCTGTATCTGCAATTATAAATTTATGTGCTATTGAAAGTATTAATTGTACAGGAGTCAGACATTTTTTAATCACTAATATTAATTAAATGTATAATATTTTATTCGACTTATCCATTTCTTTAATAACCTCAACATTGCAATATTTATTTTCAAAAATCTATAGTGAGTCTCATCGGAGAATATCTTGTCTATCTTATCCATCGTTCCAAGTTATATTTCTTCTACCACTGAATATTAAATTAATTATTTATTTTCACCACGTAAACGCTCGAGGGTGAAGAGTCGAATACACGCAAATGCTTTAAAAATAAACTGTAAAATATATTTTACATTTTTTTTCTTTTCTGTAAACATCATATAATTTTAAAAATTTGTCATGGGAACTTAATAAAATTCATTAGTTTAAATTTCATATTGTTTTTTCACGCAATCACAAAACTAAAAGCATAATTTTTAATGAAAATACTAAAAAGTATATGTGCTATATGTGATTAACCAAGTCATCAAATTGGATTTTAATTCAAAAAATTTTTAGAATGCAGTACTTACTTTAAAAAAAAAAAAAAACCTTAAATAGTTTTTGATTATAGTGTCTATTAAAAACATGTTAAATCTAATATAATTTTATATGAGTCTTATATAATTTAATATTAATGTAATTTTCAAAATGTTACTCAAAAGTTAATCAAATTATTCTTTATTAATAGAATTAACTCTCCTCTATATTTCTTCTAATACATCAATGTAAACGTGCTCTCTCAATCTGAAACAATGAAAACCACTGAAACGTAGTGTATATACACTGTTTCACAGTTATAAGTGTACCACTTGGCATACTTATAGTTGTGAAAGAGTGAGAAGTCACTGTTTCAGATTTGGAGAGTGTCTTAATTCGCAAAATTGTATATATTTATATTACATTCAACCAATGAAATGCCAATAATTTCATTTATTGTAAGAAATCTCGGTATTCATAGAATAATTAAACTTGTCGGACGCAAATTTACTTTTAGTCGCATACAGATTATCGTTTAACGCACAAAAATGTCGCGGCAACAGTTGAATCGCCAAACAGCTACTTGGAGAACAAAACAGCGAGCACTAAATTAGTACTTATGTCGCATTCATGATAAAAAAAATTTTGTTCAATTCGTGCGGTGTTGTCGATTAACCACACGAGCGAATGAGCGCACTCACTTCCCTCTCGTGGGCAATCGACAACCTGAAGCACTAGTTGTACAATATACTACTTGTACGCATATTTCAATCCGGACATCCACTGGTTGTACGTCAAAGTGTCCGCCTTGGAAAAAAAAATGGTACAATGTCAAAGGCTACTGAAATAGTTCGATAAAATTTTCTAAGCATGCAAATGTTGATTTTTTAGTTACAAATTTTCGTTAACAGTAAAATTACTCACTGAAAGTGAATTGATTGCAGTACCAACAACACAAAAATTTAAGAAAATTCGATATGTCATTTTTTGAATTCTTAAAGCAGGATATGATGAAAAAATTATATTTTTGGATCATAGGCTTATCCAAAAAAATTATTTTATATAGTCGAAACTGACCAATCATAGGACAGAAAGTTATACGAGCTGGGTAAATAAGAATTTGAGCACTTTTTCGAATACTTAAAGGCTAAATATATCTTATACTAATTTGAATTATAATTTTTACCATTAATAAATAACTATTGGTATAGAAATAACGTTGAGAAGAATTAAGATTGAATATGCAAAAAATTTATAACTGGAAATTCCTAATGAGAAAATTATTATATTTATTAGACATGTTTTTAGTCGCAGCTTTCAAGTCGAGTATTAAATATCTCCGGACTCAGAGTCCAAATTTTCAGATCAAATTAAATTTGTGATCAGGATAATTTTTGTTAAATTATTTTACTTTGTCGTACAATTTTTTTTTTCGGTTTAAGGAGACTCATTTTGCCCCCCTGTCATATTTTTTATGGTTAAAAAAAAAATAAATAACAATAAATACTTAATTTTTTTACTGCTCTTTATTTTCTAAATACTGCGATAGACATCAAAATTATGGTTTTCGTTTTCGTATGGATTAAAGAATTTCGGTCTGATTTGAATTATTCTTCCGTTACGGTTGTTAAAAGTATCAACATGGAATATGAGCTTTTGACAACCTGAATGAAAAGAAAAAAAATAATATTAAGTAAACTTTTTATTTCAACTCTTCAACTTCTGTAATATTTGTTAAAATCCGAATTTGTTCAAAATAAAAAATAATCACAATTGACATTTGTAATTCTAGCCCATAGTAAACTCGGAAGAAACTATAATTTTTAAATTAAAATTATATTTTGGTTGTTAATTGAAGTAATAGTCGAACTTCCTGCTAAGAAAATTGAAAATTTGAAAAAAAGAAAAATAAATTATTGGTTCCTTGAGCTCGATAACAGCGGAAAGTTTGGGGGCAGGCCCCCAGAGTCAGCAAAATGGTCCTCATTTTGCCCAGCTCTCCTTTGTTGAACAATAAAAATTTTTAATTACCGCAAGTAACGTCGGCATGGACAAAGCAAATAGACCAACAGCCGTAAATTCAAACGGCTTCATTGTTGGCATCATTGCAATAGTCACTAGATTACGTAGCTCATTACTTTTCAATTTTCCATATGCATACTCCCATCCAGACATCCACTGGTTGTAAGTCATAGTCTCCGCCTGACAATGAATAATAGTATATAATAGTAAATACAAACATATTAATATTATTGAATAGAGAATTGTGTGACAATGAATAAAACAAAACAATTTCAGACCAGGGTGAAATTGACTAAAGTCACCCGCAGTTTGAAATCGTTATTCATCCTGTGTCACACACTATATTTTTTATGATTACCAGCATTGGAGGTTCAAGTTTCAATGTCAGTAGCCAGTCAGAAACAAGCTAAGACCAATGGTGAGATCAACTATTAGCGTAAGAGTAAAATTTAAGTCGCGATTTTAAAATTAAGCAAAAACTATAATTACTATTTATTATTCACTCTTATGTTGTAAGATCTAATTACACAGTCAAAACTGTCATCTACGTATATAAAAATTAATGATCTAAAACTATCATTGAACAAATGACAAGTATTAGAGTTGAAATTGCGAATATTTTCGGTCAGTAGCCAGGAACTTTATTTGTTTCTTCTCAAGGAACGAAAGATATATGTTTCTGCCCGCTGACCGCATACGCGAATATTCGTTTGTAGCATTGGACTGAAATTAGCTTGTTTTGACTGACTGTAGACTCTAAAACACGAAGCTGAATCTAGTGGCCGTAATAAGTAGCGCCCAACAATTTATTGCGTGGCCGCTACTTATTACGGCCGCTAGCTTCAGCTACATACTCTAAAACTTGAAATTTCGAAGCTGGGACCATGAAAATACTTTTTTTTACCGTAGAAGTAAGTTGATTTCCATACCAACACCAAATAAACAATTGACCAAAACATAACGCAAAATATATACCAAATCTTACTAAATTTGCAGCGTTACTCGTGTTCTAAAGTAAATTAAATATATTAGACATAAAATAATATTAATTACCAATGATATATTATGTAATACGATAAATTCTCACTAATATTAAGACAAATCCATTCAAACAAATAATAGTTGCACTAACTGCAAATTGCGCCAAGAAAATTGAACTGTATATTGAATTAAAATTATTAACTACATTTGAAATTCTCTGATGGTTTTTGATGCACGTTATGAATCGCCAATTGAAATCATCATTAATCTCTTTACTTTCGCTTTCTTGAAAAGGTATAAAATTAGATATTTCTAATTCTTCGTCGGTAACTTTACTGGCAATTATATTTTTATAAGTTTTAATCGACTCAGATGGCACAACAATATTAGCACGTTTTGTTAATTCATTATTACAACTCTTGTAGTTTGTTGTTAATATCATTACTTGGATTGTTAACCATCTCATTAACCCGATAGCTGTAGCATCAAGCACCAGCATCATCATCATACAGTAAAATACGCAGTAAGCTTGATATAATATTGCTAGCTCGTAATTTGGTGATGTTGTTGTATCAAATGGAAAAATTGCTCGTACAGGTAATACACCTTTGTCACGTGGTATTAGAAATATTATGGCAAATGACATAAATACAAAGTTAGAAAAGGCACAAGAAAGTAGAAGTGTTTCAATTAATAATTCGTACTTTATATTTGTCACTACTGCAGGATCTATAAATTATTTATATGAGCAATGGAATAAAAAATAAAAAATTGATTCTGGTATTATTAGGGAAGAACCGAAAAAAATGGGTCGTTTAAAAAAAATTTGTGACTGTGAATAACAGATACTTTTTTTTATACTTTTTGCTATATTGAAAAAAAATCCGGTGAATTTTGAGTGCTGTTAAACGTAAATATTATGGTAACGATCAGCATATGTTATGGTAATGGTTACCGTAATGTTATAGTAATGGTTCCTATTATATTATAGTAATGATAACTATAATTATCATTACTATAATAAATTACTATATTAAATTCCTATTATATTATAGTAATGATAACTATAATTATCATTACTATAATAAATTACTATATTAAATTTTTCTCTATGTAAATTGGCGACCAGATTGTATTAGTAATTTAATTCGAGAATAAAAATGTCAAAACTAAAATTTTAAAAGCAAAGCTAGGGGCATCCGAAATAAGTTTTAACAGATTTTGAAAGTGATTAATTACAATTTTGAAAATAAAATTTTTGAGTATCCCATTTTATTCAGACTATTAATAGAAAGATAAACTTGTTTTTAATTTACCTGAAGATTGTAGAAGTCTATCTATCGGTTGATAAACTTCATCAACGAGTTTCATTATTTTATCATGTAATGCCGAATATTTACAGGATTTATATACAAACGCACAGGTACCAAAAAAAAAACAACCGTCGTAGCCAACTATTGTCAAATCGGTGATATTATCAACGGCATCAGCCCCTACCGTTATCAGATAGAAAATGAAAACTACGAAATTAA
The DNA here is from genome assembly GCF_026212275.2 of Microplitis demolitor. Classification (NCBI taxonomy): domain Eukaryota; kingdom Metazoa; phylum Arthropoda; class Insecta; order Hymenoptera; family Braconidae; genus Microplitis; species Microplitis demolitor. The sequence continues at coordinate 2,976,743 of NC_068549.1, read as the reverse complement.
AAATTTTGTAAATGAAATTAAATATTTTCCAGCCGATTTTCTCTGTCGGCAAAAATGGCCAAATACCGCTGTATCTGCAATTATAAATTTATGTGCTATTGAAAGTATTAATTGTACAGGAGTCAGACATTTTTTAATCACTAATATTAATTAAATGTATAATATTTTATTCGACTTATCCATTTCTTTAATAACCTCAACATTGCAATATTTATTTTCAAAAATCTATAGTGAGTCTCATCGGAGAATATCTTGTCTATCTTATCCATCGTTCCAAGTTATATTTCTTCTACCACTGAATATAAATTTAATTTTTTATTTTCACCGCGTAAACGCTCGAGGGTGAAAAGTAGAATACACGCAAGTGCTTTAAAAATACATTTTGTAGCATATATTCAGAGTTTCTTTCTTCGCTTTGAACAACCTATAATTTAAAAAATTTTAAACATACCCGCGAATAAAAAATGATTCTAAAAAATTGCTTATTAAATTATATGTTCCATACTTAGAAGTGAGAAAAGAACGAGGTAGCTTTGAATATTGCATACTGGTTAATTTTCAGTTACACTGTTGGAAAAAACTTAGGGGTGCGTAACTTTTCTTAGGGAAACCTTGTTCATTCGATTCTTGATTTCTGCAAAGAACACATCGTCGTCTATAAAGTATTCTTTGCTCCTGACTATTTTTCAACCGTAATATTATTTTTTTAAAGTCAATCAATAGACAGGTAAACGTTTTCTATATTTTTAAAAATAATATTGTCATGGAAATTTAATAAAAAAGTGAAAGCATAATTTTGAATGAAAATACAAATTAGTATATTCTGTGATTAACCAATACATCAAGGTAGATTTTAATTTAGAAAGTTTTTAAAATGAAGTACTTACATTTTTTTTAAAAAAAAAAACCTTAATTGGTTTTTGATAATAGTGTCTATTGAAGTCATGCTAAGAAATTTCTCGTATTTAAAAACTAATTATACATGTAGAAGAAGGATTTTAAATAAAAATTATAAATCATGAATATTTTTAAGCGTCGTTTTCTTTTATTTATAAAAGAATAACAATTCTTAGCTTGCTAATAAACTTACAATATCATTATGCGTATATTAAGGTTTTTGGTTTGCATAAATAACCCGAGTAACAACGTAAAATAGCTGCAACACCGCGGCAGCAAGCTTATGATGAAATAAAATTACATGACTGTAATTTTTTTACTTAAAATTTAGTCAAATTATTCTTTATTACTAGAATTAACTTTTATATTTTTTCTTATACATTTATATCAATGTGTATTAATATGTGAATTTGTATATATTTATACTATATGCAACCAATGAGATGTCGAGTTATTGTGGCTTTTTACACTTCTCATGTATTTGTTATCAGAAGATTATAATAGGATTTTTTTTGTTTTTTTCGAAGTCATCATCTATTTGAATTGAGGTGTATAGATATATACTTAATCAATTGTTCAGTCTGCAGTAACTGATGTTAAAAGTACTAAAAATGAATATGAGCTCTTAACAATCTGTGCAAAAAAATTTTTTTTCATTAATCTAAAATTTATTAATTGATAAGAAATAATTTTATTAAACACATAGAATTTCGAGAGAAATACAATATTCTCTCTGAACTCCAAAAGTTTGAAAAATTGTAAAAAACTATGAGTAGAAGTACAGTAATTTTACTTACGACAAGAAACGTTGGCATTGATAAAACAAAAAGTCCAACAGCTTTGAATTCTAATGGTCGTAGTGAAGGTATCATCGAAATAGTGACAAGATTTCTCAATTCAATATTTTTATTTTTTTCAAATACATACTCCCATCCGGACATCCACTGGTTGTACGTCAAAGTATTTGCCTTGAAACAAAATGTTAAAATACTGAAATAGTTTAATAAATTTTATAAGCATGCAAGTGTTGATTTTTTAATTTAAAATTTTCGTTGACAGTAAAATTACTCACCAAGGAAGTGAACTGATTGCCGTAATAGCACCAGAAAAGTAACTGGGAAAAACATGATATCCAATATGATGAAAATTTGATGAACATCGATGTGTCATTTGTATTCTTAAACCAGAATACGATTAAAAAATTATAGTTTTTGATGCAGGGTGCAGAAATTTGTGCTCAATAGTAAGAGTAAAAGAAAATAATTCGCGCAAATTTCCCTGTATCAAAATGACAATCGTGAGCAAATTTACGTGAAATAAATTAAAAGATGTATTCAAATATCGAGTGCCAAAAAAGAACGTCAAAATAGAGGTTGTGAAAAAAAAGCCGACAATACAATCAGCAAAACAATTAACAAGTCACGTTATCTTAGATTTGACTAAGTTTCCACTTAAATTTAAGTTATTTAAATAAAATTTAAATCAATGCTATTTTTATTTGACTTAGTTTACTTAAATGTTTCGGTGAAAAAATTCAAAATCAAGTTATTTTTTTGACCGGGATTATTTTCGCTAATCAAGGCAGAGATTAAAATTTTACTTTCAGGTGTGATGAGAGTTAATAATTATAATTTATAGCGTAAACTCATCAATACTTACCACAACCAATTGGAATCCACTAAGGCAAATAATAGTAGTACTTGTTGCAAATTGAACCAACATTGATGAGCTAAATATTTCATTAAGTCCATTAATCATTCCAATAATTCTCTGATGATTTATTATGCACGTTTTGAATCGCGCGAAAAATGAATCTTCAACAATGTTCTCTATTTCGTTATAATAAAATGGCAAAAATTCACATATTTCTGTGTCTTCATCATATTTTTTAATGTTATTGAATTTATTTTCTATCTTTACTGATTCGGTAGTTAATAATGGAGAAATTAACACTGCACGTCTTATTGAATGAACATTACAATTTTGGTAATTCGACGTTAATACTTGAATTTGTATCGTTGACCATCTAATGAATCCCACAGACATCGCGTCCATTGCGATCAAAACAGTAAGTGAGTATATAATTATATAAGACTGGTGCAACAGAACAAGTTGGTGATTAGGAGATTTGTCAGTGTCAAATGGATAAACACTTCGTATTGGTATCGCACCTTTTTCTGGTGGAACCAAAAATAGAATCGCAAACAAACTACACGACACACAGAAAAATGATATTTCCAATTTTTCTCGAAATATACAGTTTCTTATACTTATTGTTATTCCAAAATCTGTAAAATTAATAATTAAAATAGTTTATATTTTTTAACAAGATAATACACGGAGTTAATTTTTTGATAAAATTTACAATACAATTTAGAGTAAACCCGGGCCAGAAAATAAAATAAATACGGAAAGAATAAAAACTACTTCCTTTTGTTTTACTTTGTACTTTTCTATATTTAAAAATTACTCAAAATTGGGGTTTTTTTACCTCATACTTGATCATTATTCAGAAATGGAAGAGTAGTTATTCATACAGGCCCAGTTTTACTTGAAATTAACAAGTAAAATTTATTAGATAACTTTTTCCGTATACATCAACTACTGTTAGGTGCATCCACTCACGAGTGTTGAAATTATTTCCACAAATTAAATTTTTAAATCTCACGTGATAAATTGCAAACTTTTTACGATATTTTACGAATAATTCGATTTTTTAAAATACTTTTGAAACTCACGAATAATAATTCGATTCGATACAAATGATGCATAAGTTCGAATTATTCGTGCACCCCTAATTTCGACTAAATATATGCAATATCTTAATATCACTATTAGAGTCCGGACTGGTACCAAAATTTTCATTTCTAGTTATACTTTCAATTTTTGGACATCATAAAAAAAAATAAAATCGTTGTTTTTTTTGAAACACCCTAATATATATGATACTTCAATCAATTCTCAATTAAAAAATTTCAAATTCTTATTACATTTATGATGTGTTGAATTTGAAAAAAATACAATTTAATTACCAGATGTTCTTGAAAGTATATGGATTGGATCGTGGACATGATCAATGATCCTTAAAATTTCGTCATAAGAAAGACTAAATGTGTATGCTTTAAAAACAATCATTGTTGTAGCAAAAAAAAAACATCCATCGCAGCCAACAATAGCTAAATCTGTCACGTTATCCAACGCGTCAGCGACCAAAGTCATGAGGTAAAAAATAAATAGTATTAAATTGAAAAATCTGTAGATGAAATTGAATATCTTCCAGCCGGTTTTAGCTGAAGGTAATAATGGCCAAATACCAGAAAGTCTGTGAATGGTTGATAAAATAATATTATTAGTCTTATTACAGAAAAACATAAAAAAAAACATTCATAATCTGTCAATGTGTCCATTCTTTATATATATTTACAAAGCTTGCAAGAATCTGGACAATACACAGTGTATTATTTCGAGTCACATTTTTCACTTGTTAGTTTATATTCCAAGATAATTATTTTATCAAATGTTTTAATGCGCAATATAATTTAAGTAAAGATCAAATGTATATTATATATGATCTTTATTATGTTCTCCGTTTTGAGATGCCTAATAAAGATCGAATATATGACCGAACTTTTTACATTCTTTTTACATTTACATTCTATTGTCCACTTTCTTGCAAACTTCGTGAATATACAAAAAAAAAAAAAAAAATTTTGCGTTGTTTCTTTTACAAATATTCGCGTTTATTTATTATTATTTTTACTGTATAAATTTATTTAATCACCTCAATGTTATAATATAGATATCTAATAGTCTGCGATAAGTATCAGTTGATATATTTTCCATTTTATTTAACTGCAGCGAAGTTTATTTTTATCACTATGTTAGCACAAAGGGGTTGGAAAACAATAAAACAGTGTACAAGAGTGGTGAAAACGTTTATAATAATAATTCTTATTGCTTTTCATTTTTTGTTGGGTTCTTGAAAGTGTCATTATTTATTACATAGTTCCGATAATAGCAACAATAGCTTGGATAATTTCAGGTTTCATTGTAAGAAACAGACAGGCTGTCGTTGAATATTAAATCAAGGGGTTGATTATTACCGCATTCGTAATGAACTTATCGTCTAGGCGAGGAAGAACAAAGAAACAATAAGAAGGGGAAAGTGCGGATTACTTTATACGCTTCTTCACGTCATTTTAAAAACAATACTTCAAGAGTCAACATTGTGTAAATACTTTATCGTCAGCTCCTACTCATATATATCGTTTTCATTTACAATCATCCCTTCAAGTATTAGATTTCACAGATAATAGTTTAGTTAGTAATAATATATATAAAGTGACGAAATAAAGATAAATTTATTGAATAAACAGGTAGTAAAAAGTAAGTTTGTTAAATTTGTAAAACAAATAAAATATTAACGGCTATTATTTTCAAAATTTTTTGAATTATAGTTAACTAAAGTGTACTGTGAGCTATTGTTTGAAAATGTGACATTGAAATATAAAATATACTAATTATTGTTGCTGATAATATTTATTGATACAATTACAGTTTCCGGTCAGTGAACTATTGAAGTATAATAAATGATTATGAATACAAAAAGTATATGAATAATTATATCACAATGAGTACAAATTCACTTTTACTACTTGAAAATTTTTAAATTTATATTTGTTAACTTAAAATCACTTAATTATTCTAATGATTTTACAAAGAGGGCCATTTTGACGATTTTCGAAAAGAAAATAAAATTATTCATCTGAATTGGCTGTTGTCATTAGTACTAAAACTGAATACGAGCTTTTAACAACCTGTGCAACGAAAATAATTTATTACTTATTGTTCAAATTTTATTTTGATAACAAATAATATAAAAACAAAATTCTTACTGAAAGAAATGTTGGCATAGATAACGAAAACATCCCGAATGCTTTTATTTCCAAACGTCTTATGGATTGATTCATTGGGATGGTCATTAGATTACTCATTTTATAAATATTTTTCTTGGTGAATGCATTCTCCCAACCGGACATCCATTGGCTGTACGTTATGGCATCCGCCTTTTTAATTTTTTAATATTTTTGTTACATTAATGACGTTTATTATTAATGTCAGTGATTAATAGTCAGAAGAAATATTTTTATTCATTATCTGTCAATAATTTTTCAAAATGAGGTTTTATGCAATACATCAAATACATTCATATATTTTTCTGAATTTTTAAGCCATTTCTTTGCTATAATTTCATCCACGTATTTAAAGAAGTGCTGGGCAAATATAAACTCTAAGAAAGTCCTCGTGTAAAAAAAAAGTTTTTGCAGATTTCTGAAAGAACTCTTGGTTGGAAAAGTTCTGCTCGTAAGACTGTCAGGAAAACTGATCGGCATTTTTACGGAAATTTAAAAAATTTTTTACTATCTAATGAATTTTTACCGTATTCATAGCATTGTCAAGATTCTAGAAAAGCTCCGATAAATTTTTCTGGTGTTTTTTTTTTAAATACTTACCTATGCTGTAATTTCTTGCTTACTCTAAGGAGTTCGAAAATTTTATAATATTAGTATCGAAAATGGGCCATATGAATATTTTAGGCATCTTCGCGGGTTTTTTATAAAATTTTTGAATTCTGTTAAAGTAATTAGCGTTTCTGATTAGAAACCTCAGGAATTTTTTTTTTTTACACACTATGCATTTTTTTGATGTTCACATGTAAATTTGAGTAATAAATATAAATCGCAATAAAATTTTGCAGTAAAACATGTAAAAAAAGAAAAATTTGGAAAAACACTTTTCCTATAGTTCGGATTTCTGAGAAATTCCCTCTGACTAAGATTCCCCATTTTTACCGATTTTCCTTCACGAATAATATTATATGACAATACTTACGGAATAATTGAAAGCATCGCCATAAAAACACCAGAAAAGTAATTCAGCAAAACATATTCCCAAAAATACAGTATATTTTATCAAATTTCCATGGCTGCCTGTATTCTGAAGAAAATTTAAATATATATAGATCAAAAAAAAAATTAAATAAAATAAAAAATTGATTAACTAAATTAACTAACTGAAATCCATTGAAAACCACTCATACATATAATTAGTGTACTGGTTGAAAATTGCACCAGCAAAAATGGGCTTAGTGTAGTATTGACACCGATCATAAGTTTTAAAAGTCTCTGGTGATTTTGTATGCAGGTTTTGAAACGCCAGACAAAACTATCCTCGGTATCATCAGCTTCACTTTGTGCAAACGGTAAAAATGTCCGTATTTCTAAATCTTCATCGGTTATTTTCCATGGTTTGATTTCATTAATTATTTTTATTGTTTCTGATGGCGAAATTAGAGTTGCGCGTTTTATGGATTTTGCATTACAATTTTTGTAGTTAGCCGTCAATGCTTTCATTTGTATCGTGGACCATCTGATGAATGCTATTGTCATTATATCAAGTGCTATAATAACAAGGAGACAGTATAATACGCAGTAAGCTTGAAAAAATAAAGCCATTTCATTGTATGGTGATATTGTTGAGTTGAACGGGTAAACTGCTCTTACTGGCAATTCACCTTTTTCACGAGGTGTCAATACTATTATTGTAAAACTCAGTGATAGACATCCAACCAAAAATGCATAAAAATGTAAGTTTTCAAAAAAAATACTGTGTTTAATATTCATTATTATTCCTCGATCTGTAAGTAAATATTAAACATTACACGGAGGAAAAAGTATAGTAAAAATTACAATACTATAGTAAAATTTACTAACAGATATGAAAAAATACATTCTATACTGTAATCAGTACTAAACGTTTAGTAAAATATACTAGTTAGTAATAATTACATAATAAGATATTAAAAATTACTATGCACAATGTATTTTTTGCTATGACGATTATATTTTTTACTATAAGTACTATTAATAAATACAAATTTAATAAAGTAAATTTTCTAATACAATATGGTATTTGTTACTATACACATTGTTAAAAATTACTATACGTAATGTATTTTTTTACTATCTGCTATGGTAAATTCTACTATGTATAGATAAAATCAAAAGTTGGTAGGGATAGCATATACAAATATGTATTTCAAGTTCTAAAACTTTTGTCCAAAGGAGACATCGGACCGTTAGACATAGGAGACTCGCGCGCGGGAGATCAGGGTTCGAATCTCGGTTGAAACAAGTGATTTTTTAAAAAACAAAAATCGACACAACCACCAATTCAGATGACATGAATAACAATATTAAGCAGAATTATAGCAATAATAATAAAAAATTAAAAGCTAGTAAAATTTTATTTTATTTTTCTGCATTCTAATATAGTAAAATTTACTAAACAGGGATAGTAAAATTTACTAAATATAACTAAAAATTAATAGGCAATATAGAAGATTTTCCATAACCAGTGTATGGGAAATTACTAAACGACTTGTAAAATATGCTTATCTGTTTATTAATTTTTCATATAAATCATGAGCGTTTCAAGATTACTATCCAAATTTAGTTATTATTCTCATATTTTTTAGTAAAATTTACTATATTATTTTCTCCGCGTAAATCGTTATTATTATGTAATTAATTCCGGAAAAAAATAATTTAGATCTAATCAATCAACAACATCTAAGTTTTCACATTTATAATCTCCATATATTAATTTACATAAATTTATGTAAATCTTAGGTTTTAAATTTATTCAAAATTTCTCTTTGTCGTTTTTTTGAATCTCTTAGAAGAAAAAATTTCAACTTTTATAGTTTATAGATTTAGATATTGAGAGAATAAGATCTACGTAAGTTAAAATATGGGATCTAGCTCCAAATACCTAAATTATTTTTTCCGGGATTTTTTTTCTGTGCCTACCAGATGTTCGCATCAAAGTGTCTATTGGACCATAAACGTCATCAATCAGCTTTAAAATTTTGTCATACATTGTTCGAAATTTGTATCCTTTGAACATAATCATAACTGTGCCAAGAAAATAGCATCCATCATTACCGCAAACATTCATATCTGTATAATTGTAATATAAATCAGTACACAGTGTTATCAAGTAGAAAACAAGTAATGAAAAATTTAATAGTATGTAAAAGGAATTCAAAATTTTAAAAATAATTCCAGTCGATGGTAAGCATGGCCAAACTGCGCCATACCTGTAATTTAAATTATTTATGGTTAATTAATAATTGTTAACTATTTAGCTCACTCAGTGTTCGGATACTGTTCAAAAACTTCCCGCTCTGTTTAATAACTGTTAGACATTTATTCTCAATTTTCGCTATTGAGCTTTCAAATTCAAAATCATGATTTCCTGTATGAAATTTCTTAGAGTGACGATTGTCTTTTTACAAAAGATTCTTTTAACACAATCAAGACTCAAAAGTTTTATACAGAATTACATTCATATATTCATTCAAACATTTTCCTACCTGAAAACTATTAGGAAATTTTTCCAACACTTTTTAATCTATTGAACCATAAACTAAATTTTTACTAAAGAATAAATTTAATTACAAGTTTTTTTTTTTTTCCAAGTACTAAATTTTCAGAGCAAAAAAATGGAATGCTTTTGTTCAGTAGTGCAAAAAATAATGATTCAATACCTCAGCATTGGAATACTCATATTTAAAACCCTACGATGAATTTCTATATGTACATTTTGCATGTCAATATATATCTATCACCGTAGTATATATTTTTTAACGTAAACAAAGATGCTCAACGGGTGAAACAAACGGTAGCTTTTCGACTAGAATCTAGAATTATTGAACGTTTTGTGGAAATAATTCTTACTGTTGATTTCCTTTTGTTACACTTGAAGACGAGTATTATTATCATTCTATATATTATGCATCAGTTTATTCTGGCAATCGCAGAATACCCTTTGCCTAATTATATGTTGTGCTATTGGAAGAAGGAAAAACGGTAGCAAATGAATAAAATGGGCGGATTATTATTGCATTTTTAATTAGTTCATCGTCTATGCGGCGCCGGGATAAGAAACAACGGGGGTAGAAGTTTTCTCTTATGCATTTTCTGGTCATTCTATAGTCGATTTTTCCGCGGTAAATATTGAATATAAATACTTTATTGACTGCTGTCGGATGTGGAGTTCACTTAAAGTTAAGTATATGAATTTATCGAACTTTATCCGCGTACTTGAAGTCATCAAACATTTCTATATGATTTCAAAGATTTTGCTTTCAAATGGAAGGTTTTAAAACTGCATGTGTTTCAAATTACGAAAGCGGCGTCCTTAAAATATTATTTTAAGTAACTGCGTATACATGGAAAAAAAAAATCGGTACTGGCTACCGATTGGCAATCGGTAGCGTCTACCAAAAAATAGTCTGTAGCTGCTACTGATTTTCTTTTCGTGTAGATAAGCTGCGTTTGTATTAATAAATACAATTACCATTAATCTTTCGGCAGCTCAATTTCAAAACTTAGAAAGAAACAAAGCTTTGAAAATCTGAAATTTTTACACTCTAGTCTTTTTTATATATTTCAATCTTTTTTTTTTATGAAACTGTCAATTATTGATATATAGTTTTTAATTTTTTTTATATATATATAAAACAATTTTTAAAACATTGTAACAAATGGCTCATACTACCATGTAAATTTTATTCACATGCATACATTGATATACGTACACTTAACGACCATGTTTCAAAGTACACTTTGAAAACAATTGAAATAAATTTCAAAGACTTTTAAATTTATAAATTCATAAACTCAATTATTTTGAGAATTAAGTTTGATCACAATAATTTGGTTTTTATTTTAAAAAAATAATTTTCAGAGCGAAAAGTTGAAACACTTCTTCCCAATAGTAAAAAAAAAAATTATAATTCACCTCAGCATTGGAATACTCATATTTAAAACCTTACGATGAATTTCAATATTTATATATTTAAGTTCTTTGTTCATTTTACACTTACCCCCAGGTTTTTTTTTCTTTGTAATACAAAATAAAAACAAGAGGGTGAATAATAGCTTATACAATGTATGGCTATAAATAAATGCTTTGTTGAAAATGATTATTTTCTCACCTTTTACACTGTTTTATTCCCTTCATAGCAACATATAATTTAAAATTTATTTATTATGCATGACGTGAATAATATTTTAAAAAATCATTTCTCTTATAAATGCAATTTTTATCACTATGAATAAAAATAAAAAAAATAACGCTTGTAAATTATTAAAAAGGGATGGTAGTTTTTTTTACCAGAAATGTACATAGCTCGCCTTTATGGCGCCGAAAAAAAACTCGGGGGTGTGTAATTTTTTTTTGCGCAACCGCTAGACATTCTACGGACAATACTTCTAGATTTAACATCATTTATACTCTTGTGCGCGCTCGGCTGCTCAATTTCAAAATCGAGTAATAGTCAATTCTTACTTCAGTTTAAATTAGTCTTTAAAAAAAAAAAAAATAAATAAAGTGATTATCAACTATAAAAAGTAATTATTTTTCGAAGGAGAGAGTGATATCCCGTGAAAAAAAAAACTTCTCTGGTTCATAAAATCTTCGGAGTCAGGCCGTTCCGTTTTAAATTCAACTCCAAGCAAGATGTTTAAAATAAATTTAATAAATTGGGATATTATAATTCACAGAAAGTAGTAACTAATAAACTCAATATTACTCCGATTAATAAAAAATATATAATAATTTACTGATGATATGGTTATTTTTACCTTAAAAGTGTTTATTTATATGATTCTACATTAATTGTTTATCTACGATGTATTCATCGATTAAATAAACATTTTTAAATAATGTATAAAACTTAATTGGAGACTGATGTAAGTAACACAAAAACAGAATATGAACTCTTCAAGATCTAATTTGAAATAAAATTATTAGATTATATTCTAATGACTAATACTTAATAGTTACACTGAGAAAAAAAAATACTTTTGTTAAGAACATTTACTTGATACAAGAACATATGTTCCTGATAATTTTCAAAAATACATAATTTTGTCTCAAGAATTCGTAGAAATGAAAGAAATAATTTTTATTTAATTCAAGTAAAGCTATTCTTTTGTTTACTCATAATATAATATCAAATTCATATAATAAAATAAATAAATTTGATGCTCTTTTCTCAAGAAATTGATAATTAATAATAATAAAATAAATATTTTGAACGGATTTCTTGAACCAAGAAATTCTTGTTTCGAAAATAGTACTTTTTTTTTCTCATTGTATAATGAATTTTTATTTGTATAAATATTTATTACTGATATGAATGTTTCCATGGTTAAAACAAAGAGCCCTCCAGCACGCATTTCCAATGGCTGCATTGTTTTTATCATTGATGTTGTAATAAGATTTTTAATACTACTATCGTATTTATTTTCCCAGCCAGACATCCACTGCGAAGTTGTTAAAAAGTCAGCCTGAAAAATAAAAATCTTTATAAGGGACGGGCCGGGATAAGTAGGGCTGCTGAGGAACAAATTTACTTATTTATCCTAAATACTCTGCACTATTATTTTCCGTTTATGTTCAAACATAAAACAAATTTTCAAATGTAATTACAATTTTTTTTTTTTCGGGTAGAATGGAATAGCCTCAAAACCATGAAAAAAATTTTTATCTCATGAAATTTAAATTAAAAAATTTGATTCCAATTCAAAATTATTGGTATACATTCACTATAATTATTGAGGATCTTATCTTCATCAGATATTCTTAACATAATTAAGTTTTTCGATAAAATGAAAATTCATAAATCTGAACATGTAGATACCGGTCTGTGGTTTTCAATTTCAAACTTCATATATCTATACGGCTGCCCAATTTCAAGACACAGTAAGTCAAAAATTTTTCAAAATCGATTTTTTAGTATTTTTAGTTCCAGTGGAGTTTTGTGAACATGATTCTATACCCTGATAGCCAAGTTGGCGAGAAACTGACGAGAAACTTGCAGCCGCAACTGGACACCAAGTTGGCCGCCAACAGTTGGTACCTCCAATAGTTGATAGACATTTTCTGAGAAAGTTGGTGGCAAAAGTTGCTTGCAAAAGTTGGCAATCATAAGTTGACGGTAAGTTTCCTCTCAATTTCCTCAGAAACTTGCATTCCAGTTGTGACTCCATACTGACGCCAACTTTCTGAAAAAGTTGGCGGTAACTTGTAGCCAAAAGTTGCAAAAGTTGAAGTTGTCGATAACTTGTCGTCAAGTTGGTCGGAAACTAATGGATGACCAACTTTTTCACGATCAACTCGTGTTATCAGGGTACATATTTCAAAAATTTTATTTTTGTCAGTTACTGTGTTTTGAAATTGGGCAACCATATACTCTTTTTTTTGTATTTTTTGTTATGTTATAACAATTGATATGCTTATGATAATAATGATTATGTTATTGAATTACCTGAAATTTGAGTTCGTTGCCTAAAGCACACCAGTATAGTAAATGAAGAAATCCACCAAGTAAATATATAACAGCTCTGACTAATACTTGTTTATTATTAGAAAACTATTAAATTTAATAAATTTTATGGTTTTTTTTTATCTATTTTAAATATCACAGTAAAAAAAAAAATCTAGTTCTCCTAACTACAATTTTTTTTTCCGTATGCATTTTATTGAATATTGTAGTATTTACCGTTACTGCCAAATAACCATTGAGACACATAATAAATAGACTACCACCAAGTTGCGCCATCAGACAGGAGCTAAATGTATTGTTGAGATTATTTATTATTGTAATAAGTCTCCAATGATGTTTTATGCAATTTTTGAATCTCCATTTGAAACAGTCATTGATAATATCTATTTCTCTTTCTTCAAATGCTACAAAACTATTAATTTTTTTCTGTTCGTCCTCGATATTTAATACATTAAATACTGTGATGTTATCTATGGTGTCCCGGGTAAAGCCAAAAGATAAAATAGGTTTTAGTGGCACACTAGTGCAATTCTGATAATTTGATGACAGAATTTTTAATTGGACTGTCGTCCATCGTAGAAATTCTAGGCTTATAAATTCTAGGGTCATCAAACTAACGAGATTGAAGGCTGTTGCGTAAGACTGAATAAAATATGCAATTTCAAAATACGGTGATATCGTTGTGTCAAACGGAAAAATAGCTCTGCAAGGTAAATCTCCAGTTAATAAGGATAAAAATATTAATACTGTTCCCAAAAATACAGTGCAGCTGATCACTAGGTAGCAGTCCATGGTTTCAAAAATCGTGTACTCTTTTACGAGAATTAATACCCCTAAATCTATAATTAAAAACAATTAATTAAATAATTCATTTCCGTTCATACAATCACTGTCATCCCGTACAACAAAAAAAATTGGTTACAAAAAATTAAATCAGCATTTATCGTTAATCATGAAGAACTTTCAAATTCAAAGCACCGTAAAACTGTAAATGAAACTTTTTCTTAACTGTCAAAAATTTTAAAATAAAAATACTTAGTCTCGAACTTAATGCGAATAAATTTTGATTTTTATGTTAAATTTCTTTGTTTTCATTCTTATATTTTTTTTTTTATAATCAATAGTCGTTCTGAGAAATTTTATAAATTGTTGATTTTGAATTTCATATCAAGAAATTTTAAAATTTTTAAAAGTCAGCAAAACTGCTGCTAAAGTGATTTGAAAACATTCACGATAAAGTCAAAATTTGTTCATACAAGAGCCTATCTTACTTTTATACGTTTATATGGCCATCGCTCTGGGAAATTTTTTATAACCAATTTTTCTTAGACACGGGTAAAAATGTAACCATTATTTTAAATATTTTTTATATTTACTTAAATAATTTTTTATTGAAAAAATAGTCCTATTGAAAAATTATTATAATAGTTAATATTAAAATCTGATTATAACTACCATTTGATTTAAGTAGTACATCAATAGGATCACGAATATCATCAATAAGTTTTAATATCTTGTGACGTACACTGTACGATTTTTGTATTTTAAAATATACCAAAATCCATCCAGCAATGATACATCCATCAGATGCGACAATCATCAAATCAGTGCAATTAGCCACAGCATCAGCAACGATTGTTAAGCCATAAATGAGTGTCATACTTTGACTGAATAATATTATAAAATAAGTCAAAATTTTATGATACATGGGCGTTGAATTATTAAAATCAAAAATACCACAATGTCTATAATAATTAAATAAACATCATTAATTCTTCCCGACAATTTACCTCTAAAATGAGCATATTATTTTTTTTATAGTCACCTGAGAATAGATATACTTTTGTTCAAAAAAAGTCGATGTGTTTCAAACGAATTTTTCATGACAAATATTGAAGTAAATATACTTCCCTGTTATTCTTTTTTTTCAACAGAAAAAAATGGTTGGAAAAATAACACGCAAGCTCTACGAGGTGTAATTTTGTAAAATGTTCTGGGAAAACGCTTCCCATTTTTTTAATACTTCCTAAGCTCATTTTATTATTTTCTCTAGAGCGTAATATAATATTAAGTATGATTACTTCAAATTACGAGTCTATAGCCAGTGGCAATTTTCATAAGGAACTTTATTGTATTTCAATGAATTTTCTATAAATATTTAAAGAGAAATAATTTTCTTTCGACTCTATATACTTCGTTGCAACTGGCGTCTTTGTGGCATTGAAAAAAAAAAAGGGGGAGGGGGGTGATTATATTGTCTTCTACACCTCGCAAATCAATCAATCAATTTTATTCGTGAAAGAAGTGTACATCCTTGTGTTTCTTCATGTCTTACCAAATCAATCAATGGCTGTCAGTTGAATTGCGGGAGTCGTCATGAACAGTTCGTACCGTAGCAGTTTTAGTGTTGGATATTTATTAACCACGGTTAGAATTATTTTTTACTAGTTTTAAATATCGAGGGTTTATTCTTACAAAATTTTTTTTTTTTTCAAGTTCTTATTTATTAACACATTTATTATCATATTGAATTATATTATAAATTAAATTTTGACTGATGTTCACTTGTAGTTTATTTTAAATGATAAATGTTGTCTTACGAAAAAAAACATTTTGTTAAGAGAGAAGGCCCATTTTGCTCCAAAATAAACGAAAATTTTTTTTGAATAGAGAGTAAAACTTTTTTTAATTATCTATCCATACAAGTGTAAAATAATTTTCATACTGTTTTAATTTTAAATCTAATTCTCATTTATTGACCGATCAAATATTTTTTTACACTAATTGTATACATATAATTTTGAAGACAATGTATCGAACTTTTATTTTCATAGTATGTCATGAAATTAGTTCATTATTGAATTCAAGAACTTAATTATCTTCATTAATCCGTAACAGATGTTAATAATATAAAAACAGAATACGCACTCTTCAAAATCTAGATAAAATAAACCCAAAAAAATAACATTTTTTATTTCGGCTATCATTAATATATAAATACATAGGGGAGAGTGAGCCGAAATGGGCACATTAAGAAAAAAGGGCTTATAAGGATTATAAATGTAAGCCTATTTTTCTTCGAGTGATCCATTTTGCCCCCCCCTTTTGTATAGATATGCAAAAGAATATAAATATTTTTTACTGATATAAAAGTTTCCAAGGTTAAAACGAAAAGTCCCCCGGCACGTATTTCCAATGGCTGCATTGTTTTTATCATTGCTGTTGTCACAAGATTTTTAATACCACTATCGTAATTGTTTTCCCAGCCGGACATCCACTGGCCTGTCGTCAAATTATCTGCCTAAAAAAAAAGTCAATGCATTGCAAGCCAGTCATGAACGGAAAATATAAATAACTTATTTATTCTATTGAAATAAATTCTTTAAAAAAAAAAAAAAAAAAAAAAAAAAAAAAAAAAAAAAAAAATTAAATTTACTTGAAATTTGAGTTGATTTCCAAATGCACACCAATATAGTAATTGGGTAATTCCCGATAGTAAATACATCGTAGCTCTGATCAATATTTTTTTATCATGAGGAAACTGTTAATTGAAAAAATAAATTTGATGTAATTATCAGTTACTGAATAAATAAAAATAGTGTTTCATTTACTACTTAAATAATTACCATGACTGCTAGATAACCATTCAAACACATAAGCAACAGACTCCCACCAAGTTGTACCATGAGGGAATTTTGAAAAATATCATTGAGATCTTTAACAATTCTAATAAGTTTCTGGTGATGATTTATGCAAGTTTTAAATCTCCAAGTAAAAGAATTCTCAATATTATTTATTTCTTTATCGTCAAATGCTATAAAACTAGTTATTTCTTTTTGTTCATCCTCGATATCAAATAAATTATATATTTTAATGGCATCAATAGTTTCTCGTGTTGAATTAAAAGATGAAATTTTTTTTGAATCACCTTTACAATTTTTATAATTAAATGACAGTACTCGTAATTGAAGTGTAGTGTATCGAATCAATTGCCAGCTGATAAATTCCGCAGATATTAAATTAATAAGATGATAAACTATATTATATGCCTGAATAAAAAATGCAATCTGGTAGTATGGTGACGTTGTCGTATCAAAGGGAAATATTGCTCTACCAGGTAATTGTCCAGCTAAAGCTGATAAACCACTGAGACTCATTATCATAAGCAAGACAAAAATCAGCAATAAATAACAATCGAATTCTTCAAATAGCATGCACTCTTTCACATTAACCAGAACTTCCAAATCTAAATAGATATAAAAAATATGTAATCTACAAAATGACATATTTTATTTAAGTTATCAAACAGAAACCCAAGTGGCACAAAAAAATTGTTGTTATTATTATTTTATCAAAAATAATTTTCACTTATTATAATTAGAGCTTTCCCGCGTCAAAAAATAATTTGAATTTAATTTGTTTGACTTACCTCGTCAATTTTCCAAAACGAAATTAAATTTGACTTTTGGACTTAAATGGATACCATCTAAGTCAAGTTAACTAAAATCAAACCAAAAATGAATCAAAACGACATTTTATTTTGACTAGCCTTAGGTACCTTGACTTACTTAGTATCTATTCAAGTAAAAAAATCAAATTCGACTTGGTTTTGGCTTAGTCGACTTAAATATAAGTCAAAAAAGTCAAACTAAAGTTTCTTTTTTCAACTGTATAAATGCAGAATTTTACCTAAAGATTGACTTAGTACATCAACAGGATTGTGGATATCATCTATTAGCTTACAAATTTGGTGGCGTTTCCTGTAAAATAGTTGCTCTTTTGTAAACGCCACAAAAGTTCCTACAATACAGCATCCATCATCTGCGAATATTATTAAATCATTGAAATTCACTATTAAATCAGCAATCATTGGTGAAACAAAAATAATAGAAATAATAATGTTAATTATTCTCATAAATTTATTTAAAAATTTTCGATGCATCAGCGCGGACGAATCGTAGGTTAAAACTCCGAAATATCTGAAAAATCGATTTTCGTATTAATAATTTAAAAAAGATTAACACTTTATTCTTTTTTTCATTTCATTACCTCAGAATAGTGAGAGCCTTGTTCAGATAACGCCTATGCGTATCAATAGGTGATTTCTTCATTATTATTACTGTTGGTGTAGAATTTATGTTTTTTTTTTAATTTGTTTTTCAACAAACGCATTTTAATTCGAAATTGTTATTGATAATAATTTGTTAGTTTTAATAATTGCAATTGTATTTTACTTAAGTAAAATTTAATATTATGCTGGCTATAGTCATTTAAACAGGAAATCGGAGTTCAGAGGAAACGCTTAATCAGATAAAATTAATTTAGATACGTAAATTTAATACTTGAATTAAGAATAAAATTGGTAAATATCAAAAGGCTACAATGTACAAAATTTTTGTAGAACGATTTTTCATTTATTTAGCATTCTTGGAGTGAAATTCACTCCGAAAATAAGTTTATACTGTAATATCAGGTAACTTATAACAGTTAGTTCAGTTTTTATTCGTTACAATATTAACATAAAACTCCGCAAAAAAAACTCCCTAATTTCTGCGAAGTGATTTTTTTTAAATTCCGAAACTCCGAGCGACAGAGTGAATTCAGATTAAAGTAAAATCTGAATTCACTCCCAACTTTATTTACCGCAGGCTTGTAGAAATACTTTTTGTCATATTAACCGCGGAAGTTGAATTTTCGAGTAACATGCAGAGGGCGCAAACTATACGATTTCTGGTAATCTATAGTTTAGTTAACTGTCTTCGAACTAGTATCGAAAAGTAACTTCTCTCTCTATCTGTCTCTACATTTCTACACGACTACTACAATAAGCTATAGATGAGTCGAATTATTTTTTAATTTGACAAACGTCCGCTAGGTAGAATTTTCAAATTAAATAAACTGTAATTAAACATTTTTGACTGCTTCTCTCGCAAATTCAAATTCCGCCGTCGATATGACAAAAATATTGTTCGATACTTTATGCTCAAAGGTAGAAACTATGACAAACTTCAAGTGCAGGCACGCGTTTGAGGCTATGGATACATTCTCATCAAGACCTCGTACTATATCCGGTCTTGCTAAGAATGCGCCCATAGCCTCAAACTCGTGACGTCACTTCAAGCCGTCAGAATCCCTACCTTTTCGCATACGTATCGAAAATAACTATTATATGAATTTTGTAGAAAATATTTTTAAGTGCTTATTTTATTTAAGCTGATAAAAAAATAAAGAGCGAAAAATGTAAATTTTCAAATCAATTATAAGGGTCAAAAGTTTTTTAAAAATAATTTTTAGGAATGGGTCGTTGTGCCTCGGAAATGAATAAATTTATTCACTAAAATAATTGTAAAATAACCTTTAATTTACTCGAAGTAAATCAAAATTGTTAATATCCGGTGTTCAAAAGCTACAATAAATTACTACTTGCTTAGATTTACCCTCGTGTCCTAGTCTCCACTATAATGTTATGATTTATAAAGAAGGTGATAACGATATTATCATGATTGTCATCAAAAAATTTTTTGTCAATTTTTGACATACAAGTGAAATATTTTTAGGTTAAGCCCATATATTTACACTTGAGTTTTTTGCGAGATTAATATCATAAGAGTGATATTGATTAATGAATTTATCATTTAACTTAGATCATCATAAGGCTGTAATTAATAATACAAAACCGGATGTGAGCTTTTTGTAGAACCTATGTCAAAAAAATATTATGCATGGATATATATATATATATATATATATATATATATATATATATATATATATATATATATATATATATATACAAATACTTTAAACGATCATTTAATTATAATTAAAAATTATGAGTATGAAATGATTGTAGTTTTGTAGAAAATTAAATTTAAAAAATATAGAAATTTTTATACCATAATACATGTCTCAATGGATAAAATAAAAATACTACCAATTTTAATGACCAATGGCTGTAGCGACTTAATCATTGTTGTCACAAGAATTGATAAATTACTATTGATATGATATTCGTCTTCCCAAATCGATATCCATTGACTGTATGTTAAAAACTCAGCTTATAAAATATCAATTATTGGTAATTGTTCTTTGCAAATTGACATGGTTATAACTGACACCACAAATATCAAAAAAATAATTATTAATTGATAGCAGTCGTATGTTACAAACAACATATATTTCTTCAAAATTAATTCGAAACCAATTTCTAAAATATAACAATAATTGATTATATTAATTGATTATAATATTAATAATATTTTTTGCTTGATTTATAGTTTGGGACTACTTCCGAAGTGGTAAACTTTAATTTTTTTTTTAAATTTCATTGTAATAATAAGTTTTCAAAAAGTTATAATCAAAACTTCGAGTAATGAAAACGTAAATTTTAATAATTTTTCGAGTTGATAGATAAGCAAATATGTTTAAATTCACTTATCGTTTTGAGTTCTTAATTTTATGAGATTCAAAAAAAGTTTAAAAAGTCAAACCAATAGGTAGCAGTCTCTTACATATTCCGGGTCAAAAAAATAACTTGGTTTGACGTAATTTCAAAAATTAAAAATAAAGAAAGTCTAGCTCTTTATGAAACTTGGCATACTTATTCTATGAACGACTATCACGGTTAAGTTTGAAGATGAGCAAAATCGGTCAATTCGTTTAGAAATGGTGGATACTTGAAATTCCAAAAATAACAAAAAATCCTACTTTTTCGGCTTTTTTCGTAAATAATTTTTTAATAGGTATATCTATCCTTATTATGTAAAAAGAACTTGATAGCCGATAGAAAAAGCTATATTTTCCTTTTTTTATTTTTTGTTCTACGATAATTGTTTCAGTTTTAATAAGGGTTCAAAGTCACATATTGGACTCATGTCGTTATGGTGTTAATGCCATTGTTTAAATCTTTGAAAATTTTTAATGGGTAATTATTAAATTGTATATATATAGAAATTTACTTCCATTTCGGATACCGAATGACCTTTCTTAATAAATGAAAAACATATTTCAAAATATGAAAACACATTTGGTTTTGATAAAGTCTTACTTAGTACCGATTTACGCCATCCAAATCAAATTAAAGTCACGTTGTCACCAATTTGACTCGATTGACTTAAATTTAAGTCAAATCCAAGTCAGCGTGATTTGAATTTGATTTAAATTTTTAAGTTAAAGAAGTCATAATGAAGTTAAAAAAAGAAGGTATAACCATAATTAAGTTAACTAAGTCAAATGCAAGTCAAAAAAATTATAGCTGTCAAAATGAAGTTATTTTTAGACCCGGGATATATTATAATATAAAATCAAAATGTTTACCATATGATTCTTGAAATGTTCCTAATGAACTTTGAACATCATTGATCGTCTTAATATTTTTATGACGTCTCAAATAAAAATTGTGTAGCTTAGAAATTATAGTAATCCAAGCAGCTATCACGCATCGATCTTCAGTAGTCATTGCTAAGTCCTTGTTATTATTTATCATAAAATCAGCTATAACTGTCGCATAATAGAAAAAATAAATGCTGTAATTGTACATTCTGATAAATTGATTGTATAATTTTTTATGCATCGGCATCTCCGTACCACAAGACAAAATTCTATAGTACGTCGTAATCATAAATTTATATTAATTAATATAAAATATATTAAAGACAATACAAATTCATCAATGTCTGATTATTTACCTGAAAATAGTCTTGGTTTTATTCAATACTAGTTTATGTATTTCAAAGGTCGCATTTTTCATGACTAATACTGTAATCAATATTTACTCTTCCCTAGTTTTATTTTAACTCACTGTCAGATAAGAAGTGGCACGATAAAAAAAATACGTAAGCTCTATAAAATATCAATTTGAAAAATAATGTTCTAGGGAAATGCTGCTCTTGTTCTAAGTGCTACCTAAACGGTTTTTAGTTTCTTGCAAAAGGTACTATAATATTTATAATGATGATTGCTTCAAATTGTATGTCTGTAGCATTTGTAGATAATAATTTTTACAAAACACTTTGTTTTATATACCGCCTTTGTGGCACAAAAGGTACAAGAAGGGGGTGAGCTTATTTTCTTATAAGCCCGCTTATTCACTCGATTGTTAGTGTTTCTGGTATAGACATACGCGCAAACTCTCTGGTGTGCTTTTTATACAAATATATATTTTTTAACTCCCATTAAACGCCAAAAATTTTTTTTTTTTGTCAAACAAATTTAATATTATATTCGAAAATTGTTATTGATAATAAAATTAATTATTGCAAGTAATTTTCCATCAAGTACTGCTAGGAAAATATTTAATTTTACACGGAAAATAAAAGTTATTTGTGAACATTATTATTTTGGGGTAAGGATAGGGGCCTTCCCGCCAGGAATAAATTTTTTTTTTAAATATTGATACATAACTAGAGCTTTGTTTAATATGCGTTGAATTCAAGAATGCAACGTCTTTAGAAAAAAAAAATTTAATTAAAAAAAAAAAATTATATTTTTGAAAAACACGCTACTTGCCCGGTGTATAAATTTATTTTGTCCCAAAAATTGATACCGATATAATTATTGATTTATTCAATATATGTAAAATTAAAGAATGCAGTTATTTAGAAAAAAAAATTTTTTTTGCATTGCTTTTTTTTTTTGCAGGGGGTCTGTTGTGTGCCTCGAAAAATTTTTTCTTTCTTAAATTATGGAAATATTATAATGAATTTGTCCAAGATATATCAAAACAACTTGTTTCCGGTGCTCAAAAGTCGAAAAAAATAATCAGCGACCTAAAAGAGCCTTTGTGCCCTGGTCTCTATTTGAATTATTTCATACTTTCTACAATTTGTTTATCCGAAAACGGATAATAATATATGATAGAAATTTTATAAGGAACTTGAGATATACGTGTTTACATACATATCCATCTATATTTTATATTTCATCTACAGTATAGTACATTTATTTTATAACTTATAATCATATACATTTGATAAATTTTACAATTTTATTAGCCGTGTTTTATGGTCTTCTGTGCCTAAAATTATCTGAAACTCTGGAATATTTGCTTTTATGCGCGTATATTATTTACATATATATTTCCCCATGCTTGCTTATTTTGGGCTTTTACATATTATTGGTACAATTCATCTATCTGACACAATTTTACACATAACTGTTTTTTTCAGCTAATAATTTAATACTACTTTCAGTAATCATATTCCTATTCATCATCACCGTGAACAGTATTAAGTATCGCAAAGTATGAATAAGACTTTTGTATTACCTGTAAACAAGCAAAACATGCCAATCAGTAGTGCAAATTTTAAGGTTTTTTACTAGCCGAAATAATGAGCTGATTATAACACTGTTTTGAAAGCATTGTTGAATACCCTACATACACGTGCTCAAATATTATTTTAAAGGCTGACGAGTTTCAACGCTTACTGAGTTTTAAGGTAAAATATACATTCATATTTCGGAATATATATCGTTTTGTATACATCGAAAAATATACAAAAATTTATAAAGTTAAATACATGGTACATATATCGTACCATATAATGATGAATTATATGTGTATTCTAATTTGTTTCCATATATAAATAATATATTGAAGTTATACGGAAATATATGAAATCATATCAGAGCAAACATATATAGAAATATAATAAAATCAGCCAAAATCTATATATAATTCTGTATAAGATTTCATGTATTGTCACATATATGTTTATATCTGTAACATATATTTTTTAATAGATGTTTACCATATATAATATTTTCATGCGGGTTCTAACAGCTCTGTGTTCGTTTTTGCAATGTTTTTTATGTAACACACTCGAAGAATACACCGCTAAAAGGCTACAGTCAGCCTCATAAAAAATAAAATCAGGGATGTATGAATCGTATTCGAATCGGATGTCACTATTTGATTTGAAATTCAAATTATCTAAAAGTTATACTTCGTCCACTCATTACAATAAGTTGTTGAAATACATCTAATATGAAACTGAATTAAAGCGTGAAATGACATATACTTTTGTTGATGAATAACATTAGTAGTAAAATTATTTCACCGTTAAATAAGTCGCCAAAGATAACACAAAAAATTTCCCAGCCGTAATTTTCAATGGCTCCTTACTTTCTATTAGAGAATTTATTACAAGATGACGTACTTCTGAGTTAAGTTCTTTCTCCCAACCTGAGTTATACTGGGATTGATGTATGATATCAGCCTGTAATACATTAATTGTTAGTGATCATTCGTAACATTACGTACAATAAGAGAATCTGGACGAATCGGAATAAGTAAAATAATAATAAGCCAGGATTCAGGAAAAAATAATATCATTAATTTTTGATAGAATTTTCAAAAACTATATGAGCAGTGAATGCACTAGTAACTGAACAAAAGCATAAAAACTCGACTATTATTTAGTAAAGATCAAATAAAAATCATTCTTATCCAAAAATAAAAAAAAAATTTATTTCAATAGTGATTCGAAATTTGTTTTATTTTTATTTCAAATATCAATGAAAAATAAATAATTTTTACGTATTAAGGATTAAAAGAGGGTGTGTTTTTTCAAGCGTCAGAATTATTCTCGGTTCTTTAATATATTTGTGAAATTGTTATAAAATAAAATTTAACAGTAACGAACAACGAAAATGATAACATTAATAAGTAACAATAAATACCTCATTCATTAACAAGTTACCAAAAATACACCAGTAACCTAAATGACACATTTCCGAACACATTAAAATTCCAGTGTTTAAAACAGCCGCTTTCTTTGCTTTATTCTATTAAAAAACACAGAAGTATTGAATAAAAATAATCATAAAAATTTTGGTTTATCGTCTGACGATTTAGACGGATTAAATAGTTAACTAAAATTTCTTATGTGTTAACTGTAGCTGTGAATAATTCCTTCTAGATTTGTAAACAGTTATGTAAAATGATTTCATAACGAACACATAAAGAAAGAAAAATTATTGTTATTAAAGCGACCCGGGTCAAAAATTAAACTTGATTTAGTCGTCTTAATCGTCTATATATGCGTATATATAGATATATACTCACCACAACAATTTGGAATAAGCACAAGCAAACGAATAAGCAAGTTATAAATACTGTGAAAAATTGTAAAACACTGAAAAAATCATTGTATTCATAAACATTATTAATAATTCTCCGATGATGTTTCAAACACGTTTTATATCTCAAAATAAATGAATCGTTTTTCACGTTAACTTCATCCTCTTTAAACGGCACAAACAAATTTATTTTAAAATCTTCATCTTTAAGTTTAAAATATGAATAATTTTTAATTTTTTCATACGTCTCATCAGACATTTCAAAATTAGCACGAGGCTCCATCCAATTACAACAGTTTTCATAATTACGTTGTAATATAATTAATTGCACATTTTTCCATCGTATTAGCTCAATAACGGATGTTTCAATTAGAAGAATCCATAAAGAACACATCATTACCGTCCAAGATTGGATGTAAAATACTACTGCATATCCTGGCAATACAGTTTCGTTGAGCGGAAAAACTCCACGTAATGGTAATTTTGTATCAGAAATTACTGCCATTACTACGATTGTAAGAGTAGTTGCTCCTAGGATAGCGGCGAATATAATGAAATCCAAACTTTGATAAAATATTGTTGTTCTGATTTCCGTTAGTACACCGAGTTCTGAAATGTCATATTTAATAAGTAATAAATATCATTTTTTAACTTCCCGCTTCTCAGCCGTCAACTTTTCTGTGAATCTCAGATCATTCAATCAAATAGACTAAAATAATTAATAAATTAATTGATTTAAAAATCTAGCCGGATCTATAAACTTTGATAAAATACGTCGATTTTCATAAGAACTATCACAATCGGGTTTGTTCAAAAAATATCATAGAAGAAAGAAATGGTAACAAAATATTTTCATAGCGTAAAGCAAGACGTAACTCTTTTTGAGTTCGAAAAAACCGATGCATTGGAGAGTACTTTTGATCTCGAAGAGTTCAAAAATATATTCCCAACATGGAAAGAAAATTATGTTAACTTTTCCCACAGAATCAACTGTTTTACAGATTTGTTTTTTTGTTTTTTTGAGTATTTCCACTATTCTCAAGATCACATGTGTATATATAGTAAAGATGAAATTGATACCGTATAAATCACAGTGAACTAAAGAGGAAATTGCGCTCAACTCACTGTGATCAGATGAGTTTTTCACAAATGAAACATGATATACCTACGAAAAAATACTATAAAATCTCGTCTATTGTCTGTCATTTTTATGTATCGTGATAAATTTGCACAAACACACTCGTTATCCACCGTAAAATATAGTTCGACCGTGACTGAACGATCTTTTGTCGGTAAAATAATTTCATCGTTAATTAACAATTTTTTCACCGCATTTTTACGATTTTTTTCGCGTGACCAAAAATCTGGTAAAGGTACACAATATACTATTAACAAATAATATAAGATGTGGGTAAAAAAAGATGATAAATTTTTAGACAAATAAAACATCCAAAGGTACACTACCGTCTGAGTTAACATAAAATATATCCCATTCATACATATTGTACTGACCTGAACTATAACGTAGTTTTAGAATCGGTGCATGAATTGCTTCTATCAGTCCAACAATATTCTTTTGACCAAGATTTACTGCAAGAGTTTTCAAAAGTATTCCAAGCATTGGAAATAAATATCCCACGTCATTTGTAATCGCTTCTAAATCACTATAATATTGAGAGACATCTACAGCTAGCGATGTTGTAACGCATAATGCAACTGCCCAATTGAATACCTTGACCGCATTGCCTTTAATACGCAAAAATAATGTGCTCGGAGTATAATCAAGGATTCCGATTATTCTGTAATTCGATAAAGACAAATTATTTGTAATATTAATTAATTTTTATAAATTACTTTAAAAAAGCAAGGGAAAAATCTAAATGTTTTCGATGAGATCCAAACGGTCTTCTTTCTTTCATTATTGAAGTTACGTTTTGCGTTGATGTTCGATGTAAAGAGTTATTTTAAATTATGACAGATCTCTTCTTCAGACTACTTGGAAATAATTATTTATTTATGCGTTATTGCATATTTACCCTCTTCTACATGCTACGAAGAATACTTAGATGAATAATAAATGAATTTATATTTTTTATTCGTAAACAAAAAAATCTGAATATTAAATGTCTTTATTTATGTATACACCACCCTCCATATTTCATAATAAATGAAATAATTGTAGCTCCTCGGTTGAATTAAATAAAGAAATATTGATTCTTTTTATTCCAATATACAGAGGAGTTTATTGTTCTCTTCGTATTTATATATTTATAATCAAGTATCAGAAATACCGTTTGATATAAGTCGGTGATATAATATCATGATGTAATTATACAAGTTAATACGAATGAAAATTCATTAGTTGATTGTTTTTTTCTATCGAGTTTATCGGTTGACTGATTAATAATTTGAATATCACTATTAAAAATGATTAATGGAATTCATTCAACGCTGCGTAAAAAAATTTTTTTTGTGAAGGTGAATTCATCATTTATTTTTATATCAGTAATATTAATGGTTTGCTCAAGTTAATTTATTAATTAATTAATTTGTAAAAATTATAAAAATAAGATAAGTTGGTTATTCAATCTTTGTTAAATTTATTAAAATCACAAATATTTAATTTTATTTTTTTATAAAACTGTAGAGACACTCAAAAATTTAACAATAATAAAATATTTCATTTGCATTTAAGCTAAATAATTAATACTAGTAATTTTTTTATCACAACAAATAATTATGATATTTAAATCATATCGTTTATTTATGAAGATATAAAAAATTATTTTTTATTGTCACTTGTTACTGTGGTCATCAAAACAAAAATAGAATACGAGTTTTTCAAGATCTGAAAACAAAATATTTATAAAAATTTAGTAGCCCTTAAATAAAATACTTTTTTGATATATCGTCAGTGCCATATAGTGAAATTTTGACCCTAATATAAAAGAATTCCTTAGAGTTTTACAAATTTCTCTTTGAAAAAATTCTGTAAAACATTTTGTGTTTCAACAAAGAAGCCTCAACCTCGATCATATATTAATTTTATTAAAAAAATAATTTGAACATGGTCTTGGGTCTAAATGGCATCCGGTGTTATTTAAGGGTTAAAATTTTTTTACTTACATTAATAAATGTATCTAAAGATAATACAAAAATACCACCGGCTCTCATTTCTAATGGCTGCATCGTTTTTATCATTGCAGTTGTAACGAGATTTTTTAAACCAATTTCAAACCAATTTTCCCAGCCAGACATCATTTGTGACGTCGTTAAAGAATTTGCCTATAAATAAATATTTCATTATACAAGTATCGAAACTTAAAGTTTCAGTGTCTCTACATTCAGTCGAAACAAGCTAATTTCAAGCAAATGCTGCGAACAACTACTAGCGAATTCATAATTTACAAATACCTGCATACAGCGGGCAAAAACATGCGTTTCTTCCCTTGGGAAGAAACACAGTTTTTTCTGCCCGGTGTTTGTTATATTTAATGTTCATTTGCCGCCTTATTACTCTCACCAAAACATGAGTGAAAATAATATCTTTGTCTTATTTACTATTTAATAAGTGACTGTTAATCAAAAATTTCTTATTCTCTAAGAGTTCTCCTTATCATCGGCTTGAAATAAACCTGTGACTTACTGGCTGCTACACTAAAATTTAACGTTCCAATGACGGTAATCACGAAAAATATTGTGTGTAACTCACGATGAAACAAAATTTCAGACTGCGGATGATGTCAGTCAACTTCACCTTAGTCTGAAATCGTCTTGTTTCATTCCATGTCACACAATATACTATTTATTTACTTGAAATGACAGTTCATTGCCAAATCCACACCAATAAAGTAATTGCAGGAATCCAACAGATAAATATGTAAATGCACTAATTAATTTTTTTCTATCATCAGCACACTGAAAATGAACACAGAAGTAAATAAGTAATTATTTACAGTAATCAATAACCACCATATAACTATTGGCATACCATAACAATTAAAAATCCGTTGAGACAAATGAGAAATAAACTGACAGCAAATTGAACAATAAGACATGAATCAAAAACGTCATTGAGGTCATCAATAATATGTGTAATTCTTTGATGATGTTTTACACAAGTTTTGAACCTCCACTTGAAGCAATCAACAACTTTTTCAATTTTTTTCTTATCCTTACTACGATCAAATTCCACAAATTTATTTATTTCCATTTGATCGTCTAGTAAATTTGATATTTTGAATTTTTTAATGCAGTCATATGTATCTTGTGTTAAATTAAAATCAGCACATTCTATTGAATAGCTATTACAATTTTTATAATTTGCTGACAATACTTTTAATTGGAGTGTTGTCCATCGTAAAAATCCTAAACTTATAAATTCCTCCATAGCAACACTTATAAGACCGAATATTAGTGTATATAACTGTATAAATAATGCTAGTTCGTAATTTGGTGATTTTTTTATATCAAATGGAAATACTGCACGCACTGGTAATTTACCTTTTTCACGTGGTACTAGTATAACTAAGGCAATACCGAGAGTCACAGCACAATTTGAAAATAAAAAAAAATCTAATGCATCGAAAAACATGTACGTCTTCATTGTTGTCAATACACCTAAATCTGAATATATATGTAGTTTTAATGATTAAGACCATGCTCGGACAGTATCCCCGACTTTTTAAAAAATTTCAATAGCTTTCGACTGTCATAACCGTATTAAAATTATATTAATTAATTAAAAAAAAATTACAATTGTAATTGAAACAGGGAGAACAGTCGTAGTTTCGCTAAGATATAGATTTGAAAAAAATGACTTGCAGTTGATATCAATTGGAAACTGAACCAAATTTGTAAAATAAATTTTAGTAAAATCTTTATGTCAATTTTATAATTTGATTTTTCAAATTTTATAGGCTAAAATTTATTCAACAGATTTCGTTTAACTTCTGATTGATATCAGTTGCAAGTAATTTTTTTAAAATTCTATACCTCGGTGAAATTACGACTACGTTCTCCTTTTTTCAATTAAGGTGTTCATTTTTTTTAATTAACTAATAAAATTTTAATACGGTTATGACAGTTGAAAGCCATTGAAACTTTGTAACAAATGGGAGGGGGGGAGGGAGGATACTGTCTGAGAATGCCCTTAATAAGAAATTGAAAAAAACAAGAAAGTAGAATTAAATAAGAATGATCAAAAAATAATTCACTAAAAATTTCAATTATGCTAAAAAACTATTCATAACATCTCTAAAAGTATTAGGTGTAATTATAAATTAAAAG
Source organism: Microplitis demolitor (assembly GCF_026212275.2). NCBI lineage: Eukaryota > Metazoa > Arthropoda > Insecta > Hymenoptera > Braconidae > Microplitis > Microplitis demolitor. The sequence continues at coordinate 2,946,061 of NC_068549.1, read as the reverse complement.
CAAAGTATTTTGTCGTTATTTTATTTTTTCTAAGTTCTAAAAATGATGTCAAAATTTTCTATATAAGAAATTTTAAAATGAGAGACAAATCGAAATTTTAAGTTGAACCTTTGAAAATTTAAAAGTAGAATAACTGCCCACTTTAATACTTTTTGTAAAAAATTTTCAATTATTAACAAAAACATGAGAAAAAAAAAAAAAACAAGGAAAAAAATTAAAAAATGAACTTTTTGGAGGCATCTAATGTAGACCTAATTATTTTGAATTTAATAACTACATTAATATCGATAGTTTTATTCAAATCTATTTATATCTATGTAGATATTGTCAAATATAAATTTATTCAAAATTTTTTTTTATAATATTTCGAAAACTTTTTGACAATTAAAATTAAAAGTTTTTATTATTTGATGTTTTAGCTTTTTATTTAGCTTTGGGCCACACCAACATAGATCTAAATAATTAAAATGTTAGACCTACGTGGTATGCAAGATTTAATATCCGTGAATCTAAAATTTTTTTTTCTCCGGAAATAATTTATCTCTGTTAATTACCACAAGATTGTCGAAGCACATCAACTGGATTATGCACATCATCAATAAGTTTACAAATTCTATGACGTTGTGTATAAAATTTATGTATTTTAAAATATGTCACTATCCACCCAGCAATAAAACATCCGTCATCAGCAATAGTCATCAAATCCTTATAATTCATAATAATATCAGTAATGAGAGTAATAAAATAAAAAACTGCAATAATATAATTAAATATTCTTATCGTGTTATTGAAAAATTTTTGATACATGGATGCTGTAGAGTCAAATGTCAAGACACCACAATATCTAAAAATAAGTGATATTAATAATAATAATAATAATTTAAGTATCATATGTATTATTACTAAAAGTATATTTTATATTAGCCAATAAATATTTTACCGTAAAATTTTAATACTTTTGTCCAAAAATCTACGATGTGTTTCAATTGGGGTACTCGTCATGACTACCCGGTATATTTACAATATTTTATTTTTAGCTTTCGATAAAAGTTAGTAAAATAATAAAACAAAGTATGAAAAGTATAGATGGTAGTAATTTTCAGAAATGATTTGGGAAAATAATGTAATTTCCTTAAATACTGTGTAAGTCCTTTTTATATTTAATATTTCTCAGAAGGCTGTTTTATCTATCGTAGACTATAAGGCGTCGATGAAAAAGTAACAGTTTAAATTATTATCTTATACATAGTTATTACAATGATCGATAACAGATAGTCCTATTGCGTGCAATGTGACTAATACTTTTTTTATGCATAGTATTAACTTTGAGATTTTTTATTGTTACTTTGTTATCGATGTCTAAGTATTTCTTGATGATGGAACAGCTTTGACAATTTATTCAAAAATTAAACTCATTAATTATTATATAATTGGATAAAAGTACACGGAAAAAAATTATTGACAATAATTGTAGTTCAATTTGTAATTAATTATTTATGTTATGTTCAATAACTAATGTCGTTTCAATCAGTAAAATTATGATTTTAATGTTTAAACTGCTATAATTGACAGTTAATCGTTTAAATATACTGTTTGACTATTTAAAATTACTACTTAAACCTCAAAAAACTACAAGACACCTGTCAAAAAAATGCATCTGTTATTAATTTCTTACGTTCTACTCAGTAATATTTACTGAGATTCGATCTAGGCGTGCTGTTGACGAGAATCTCAGTAATATTTACTAATATTTTTTTTCCGTGTAAGACTTGATCATGTAATTTTTCTCTAATTCGTGAAATATGGGGAACGAAGGCAGCATAAAACATTTTTTTTATTGGCTACTGTTGTGGACCGCGTGCTAAAATTTTTTTATTGTGAAAAACGATATCAGAAAAAAATTTATATAAAATTCTTAAGAAAAAAAAAATATTTAAAATTTAAAGTTACTTATTGTGTAATTAATAAAAATGAAAATGAGATTACTAAAGATTTTCATAAGTACTCTAACAAACATTTTATTTACGCATTTGATTATTGGGAGCAATCTAAAGCTCTGCCCGATTACTTCAAAGTAAACTACAATTCTATGTGTTCTAATAACAAAAAATACTTAAAATTTTTAAATTTTGAATTTATAATAATTTTAATTTTAAACTTTAATTTTTTTTTCATCTATTTAAGACGGCACATATTCCAGATAACGCGTTATCAGGAATTATTATTAAATTAAGTGAAAAAAACTACTGAAAATAATATTAGTGCAAGGTTTTATTACTTCATTAAAAAGTATTAATAATTAATTTTAATGGGAGTGCAATAAATTTAATTACTAACTTACTTGCATATAAATTCTTACTTCTGTATATTTTTCGAAGTTGCTATTTTCTTTCGTACTGCCACTGAGTAATAGAAAAAAATGAGCCTTTATTAATTTGACAAATTACTTTTTTATTTAGAACTCATATCATTTTTAAAATTTTTAAAACGTAACTGTTAGTTTGGTTGATTATTAAAATAACGTAAAAGTGAAAAAAAAAAAAAAATAGTGCTGACAGTGAATTAAATCTCAAGAATCAGAATGAAAAATATTGTGTTAAAATCAACATAACTTGTGTGTCAGAAGCGGTCTACAAGTATTTGTATTATTTTTTAATACCGACTATTTATGTTGAATTTCGACGCCCTTTGATATTAGTAACATGATGTATTTCAATAAGTATTTAACCCGAGATATTATCGTGTTCCTAGTTTTGTAATATCAACTGTGCACATATATGATAAATTTAATTATATATTAAGTGAAGCTTGTATTATCAAACAAGACAGAGTTTCGAACTAGGCCCTGCTCTGCATAAGTGTATTAACTGATATTTATCTATACATGTGAAGGTTAACACACGAATGCAGAACGAGGTCCAATTGTACTTTTATTTATTTTACACTAGCTTCTTTGTAAATTAATTTCTCTACTACAAAAAATACTAATTATTCCATATTTTTAGTCAATATGCGATAAGGTTGTTGAATTGAATCTCTATTCATCATTACTGTGAACAGTATTAAGAATTGCAAAGTACGAATAAGAATTCTGTATCACCTGGATATAAAAATAAATTTATTAATATACTAAATTTATAACTATTAAGAATAGGATAGGTCAAAAATATTGTAAATTTTATTTTAACTTCAACAATTTAAAAATTAGTTGCTCGAAATCTTATGAAATGCGTCTAAATAATAGCTCTTAATTTGAAGCGAAGTATGGGAACCATTCCTATAATATTATAGAAATGTTTCCCATAATGGTGTAGGAACGATCACTATGATATTATGGGAACCATTCCTATAATACATAGGATTACTTTCTATAATTTTCTTTCCGTGTAGCTTCCTATTGTTGATTTTAATTTCCATAAAGGAAGATAAAATTTATGTTTTAAAGTAATAGAATAGTACTTACTGCTAAATAAGTTGCCAATGATAACACAAAGAATTTACCAGCCGTTACTTTTAAGGGCTCTTTACTTTCTGTCAAAGAATTTATTAAAAGATGACGTACTTCTGAATTTACTTCCTTTTCCCAACCTGAGTTATACTGGGATTGATGGACGGCTTCAGCCTGTAATCCATTTATTATAATAATAATAATAATAATAATAATAATAATAATAATAATAATAATAATAATAATAATAATAATAATAATAATAATAATAATAATAATAATAATAATAATAATAATAATAATAATAATAATAATAATAATAATAATAATAATAATAATAATAATAATAATAATAATAATAATAATAATAATAATAATAATAATAATAATAATAATAATAATAATAATAATAATAATAATAATAATAATAATAATAATAATAATAATAATAATAATAATAATAATAATAATAATAATAATAATAATAATAATAATAATAATAATAATAATAATAATAATAATAATAATAATAATAATAATAATAATAATAATAATAATAATAATAATAATAATAATAATAATAATAATAATAATAATAATAATAATAATAATAATAATAATAATAATAATAATAATAATAATAATAATAATAATAATAATAATAATAATAATAATAATAATAATAATAATAATAATAATAATAATAATAATAATAATAATAATAATAATAATAATAATAATAATAATAATAATAATAATAATAATAATAATAATAATAATAATAATAATAATAATAATAATAATAATAATAATAATAATAATAATAATAATAATAATAATAATAATAATAATAATAATAATAATAATAATAATAATAATAATAATAATAATAATAATAATAATAATAATAATAATAATAATAATAATAATAATAATAATAATAATAATAATAATAATAATAATAATAATAATAATAATAATAATAATAATAATAATAATAATAATAATAATAATAATAATAATAATAATAATAATAATAATAATAATAATAATAATAATAATAATAATAATAATAATAATAATAATAATAATAATAATAATAATAATAATAATAATAATAATAATAATAATAATAATAATAATAATAATAATAATAATAATAATAATAATAATAATAATAATAATAATAATAATAATAATAATAATAATAATAATAATAATAATAATAATAATAATAATAATAATAATAATAATAATAATAATAATAATAATAATAATAATAATAATAATAATAATAATAATAATAATAATAATAATAATAATAATAATAATAATAATAATAATAATAATAATAATAATAATAATAATAATAATAATAATAATAATAATAATAATAATAATAATAATAATAATAATAATAATAATAATAATAATAATAATAATAATAATAATAATAATAATAATAATAATAATAATAATAATAATAATAATAATAATAATAATAATAATAATAATAATAATAATAATAATAATAATAATAATAATAATAATAATAATAATAATAATAATAATAATAATAATAATAATAATAATAATAATAATAATAATAATAATAATAATAATAATAATAATAATAATAATAATAATAATAATAATAATAATAATAATAATAATAATAATAATAATAATAATAATAATAATAATAATAATAATAATAATAATAATAATAATAATAAATAGTTGAATAAAAATACCTCGTCCATTAATGAATTACCAAACATACACCAGTAAAATAAATGAGATAATTCGGCTGCTAATAATACAGAGCTTTTTATAACAGCGGCTTTATTTCTTTTGTTCTATTAAAAAAAAAAAAAAAAAAAAAAAAAAAACAATTGTTAAATAAGAATAGTATTTTATAGAATCATATGTTGACTATTACTCAATGTCTTGAAGGTATTAAGCTATCTTATGAAAAAAGTCAATGAAAAATTTTATAACAAATTATATAAACATGTATGGATGTATTTAAGAATCTATTGATAAATTTGCCTATGGGAAAAATGAAGCAAAAATTAATGATTTTTAACAACTAAACATGGGTCTCTAAAAATTTAATAACCATGCAGGCAAGAATAAAAATGGAAATAACAGTATTATATATCACATTATAAATGCAATTAAATATTAAATAATTAACATACACACATCATGATTGTAAAAAAACTTGTAACGATCGTTATATACTTATGATGGAAACTTCTACTATTAATTTAATATTTTTTATTTGCTTGTGTAGAAAAAAATTTATTTCGAATATATTTCAAAAAAGTTCACAACCGTAAACTTGTAAATTTAAGACAATGCAGAACTTTGAATTAATGATTTTTAACAAAAAATTTTAAACCTCCCAACCTCGTTCTTGAATAGTTCTGATAAAATTTATAGATTTGAGTATACTTACTAAAACAATTTGAAACAAGCATAAACAAACAAATGAACAAGTGTTAAAAACCGTGAAAAATTGTAAAACGCTCAAAAAATCATTGTATTCATTGACATTATTAATAATTCTTCGATGGTGTTTCAAACACGTTTTATATCTTAAAATAAATGAATCATCTTTCACATTAATTTCGGTCTCATCGAAAGGAATATATGAACGTATCACCATTTGTTCATCTGTTACGCCAAAGTATCTATAGTTAATTATTGTATCATGCGTTTTATTGTCCATTTGAAAAGTTGCACGGCTCTCTGTAAAACTATGGCATTGTTCGTAGTTAGCTTGTAATACTACTAATTGTACATTAATCCACCGTATTAACTCAATAACTGAAGTCTCAATTATAAGTATCCATAAGCAACTCATGTATACTGTCCAAAATTGCATGAAAAATACAATTTCGTATACTGGTGATACTGTTTCGTCGCACGGGAAAATTCCACGCAATGATAATTTTGTTTCTGAATCGGCTGACATTGCTGTTAATGCAATAACAGTACCTGCTAAAATCATAGCAATGGCAGCATAGTCGAAGTTTTGATAAAATAAGGTAGTCCTTATTTTTGTTAATACACCTACATCTGGATTAATGCATCACATTATTTTCGCTAAAAATCTGCATGAATTTTTTTTTTACTTACACGGAAAAAAATGAACTATATAAATTGAGAACGACAAGTAATATAATGATTATTTGATCAGCAAATACTATCATTCTAAATAGTCATTTTTTCATTTATATACAAGAAAAATTACTGTTTGAACTTTATAAATCGTAACGGATACTTAAAAAATTCACGACACTTATTATAAAATTTATTATTTTGAATTTTAAACTTTCCCATATTGACACCCAGGTTCCGAGTTATAATTTCAAACACTAATTTTTAAATTTCATTTTTTTCCGTGTATAAATTGACACGTAGTGGGTTATAATAATTGCTATTGATGAATTAATTATACATTTTCAATATAATTGTATATTTTTTTATTCAAATTCGAATTATCATCCGCTGCGTGCGCAACCTTATCTCATCATGATTACAACAACTAACTGCTTCGTGAAAATTTAACACCAACTACAATCATCAATATTTGCTATATTAAGTGGTACACAAGAACCAGGTATAACCATAACATGACAAAACTATCTTACTTTCTAAAAGTGGATTAGCGAAATTCACAAACAAATAGTGAATATTTAGTAATTCAGTTTTAGGGAGCATGCAGGAGTATTCCACAAGAAGAAAGCCCCATAACAATATCATCTCATGCAAAAATATAATATATGCTGTAATAAAGTACGATAATTTATATTTGTGCACTGAAAAAAAAATTGCTGGAATAACAATATAGTAACCATAAAAAGTTTGGAAAAAGTAGATTCTTAATACAGCAATACTTTATTTGCGTAAATGTTAGATTGCTGTTTACCCATACAATGTTTTGTTAAATCAACTATCTATATATATGGTTGCTACGGCAATATGTATTGTTATATTAACAATACGTATTGGTATATTTACAATCCGGATTGCTATTCGCTCTGAGTGAAGCCATGGTAGGGGAAATCAAATTGACTGAAGCGTTTGCAGTGGTTACTTTCGGAGTTACGGGAGGCTATGATTACTGAAATTGTAAGCAAGCACACGTGAAAGTATTTATTTTGTTATTATTTAATTATTTATTTTTCATTTTGATTTTTTTCTTAGTATCATATTTTGACTTTGATATGAATTTCAAACAACTTAACCTAAATGCTTACTACAATCTTTTTTATTTTTTATCATTATACTTACTTATTGATGGTCCGTTTAGCTAAAAAACAAAACTGCAATTACTATAAAACTGTCACATATTTTTTACAACTTTTTTTTTTACTATTATTTATAATATTTATTTATTTTTATGTTTCTTGCTATTGACATACGTATAAAAACATACTCTGACAGCCTCCCGTAGTTCATATTTTGTCTGGCGCTGCAGTCACACTCATAGCGAATATTAATAATTTAGATTGCTATGATAGCAATCTATAGGAATCATTAAAACAGCAATACCAAGTATGGGGAACATAACCAAAAAATATGGTTAAATTGACAATACTTTCATTTAAAATTTAATATAGTTAATGCAGTAATCTAGTATTGCCAAGTTAACTATATATTTTGTTATGGCAACTATCTACCATTAGCAATACTTCAAATGGCTACGATAAAAAAAATTTTTTTTGTCAGTGGAACAAATGATTTGAGTGTCACTCACAATTCCATAATTTTATACGTGTCGGCATATTCTTTAATAACACAAATATACACACAAAAGATGCCTGAAAAATACTAAAATGAGGCTGCAGCGAATGGGTTGACGTATAAATCTTTTTTTAGAACTGATTATTTTCGTCATGTAATATTATTATATGTGATATTTCTGTCGTAGGATATCATTTTTATTTCTTTTAAAAAATTTTTTGCCAATTAACTCCAAAAAAAAAAAAAAAATATTTTTTCAAATTTTTAGTACTTTTAGACCTTAAAATATTTTATACTTTTTAGATATCACAAGATCTTACAATTATTTGTAAGATTTTATAGCATCTGTAATGCATGTAGTCAAGCTAGGTAATTAAAGCCGTAAAATAAAAAAAAAAAGGCCTTTTTATTTATTAATTTTGTAAATAATATCTTTAATTTAAAGTTTTTATAGATCGTTTTATCTCTCGATACCCGTGTGATAAAATCACTGTGCGGCATTTTTTATTTTTTGTAATAAATTTTACGATATTTTTTATACTTGTCAGACGAAATTAATTTATGTGCAATTTGAATTATATGTAATTTTATTATGCTCACCTGAACAATAACATAATTTTTTTATAGGTTTGTGTATGTCTTCAATTAGTCTACGAATATTTTTCTGACCTCTAGTCACGGCAAAAGTTTTAATAAGTATCCCAAGCATCGGAAGTAAATAACCCACATCGTTTGTAACAGCTTCTAGATCTTTAATATTTACAACTATATCTGCGGCCATTGTTCCAAGGGTTAATATCACAATAATCCAGTTAGCTATTTTGGTGAAAAAATTAATTATGCGAAGATATAACTTTGGTGAATCATAATCGAAAATCCCAACCAATCTGTAATAAAAAAAATCAAAATATTCGATATCCATATATCTGCTTTAATCTATGTATATTATTTTATTATCGTTCACTAGATTACTGTATTAGTTTTATTGAAACATCTAGAGTCGTCCGATGCGATGGTATTGGCGTTATACTCTCCATTATTGTAACAAAGACTTTTGGTATTATAATTTAAGGAAATATTCAACTGCAGCGGATTTTTTTATTACCAGCCAGCTCCTAGGCAAAAAGTTGTCTGAACAGGATGTTTTAAACGCGCTTTTAGCTAGATTACTTGCATTAATAAAAAATTAGCCTTTTTTTTTACCCCATTTTTTGCATAATAAATTAAATATTGACATCCGCTAAGCCACGTTATTTTTTAAACGCATTAATAAAAAATTAGCGTATTCATATTTGTATTACCTCATTTTTTGCATAATAAATTAGATATTGGCGTCCATTAGGGGGCTTTATTTTTTTTATAATAGAATTATTTTTAATCAGCTCTTTTGTTAGGGTGAAAAAAAATCAATTCTGAATTAATTAAAGTGAAAAGTTCACCGTACAGTTGTACTTCAGACTTATAAAAGAAAACAACTGAAAAATTATTATACCAGTATTTTATTATTTTTAATTAAACAATTTTATTTTTTTCCAAATGTTTCATTTTAAAATTTATAATAATTCAAGTTACTAAAAAATATTTCGTAAGTATGACAATAAAGTAAATGGTTCTTAAGGTTATCATTTTAATTTGATTGTCGTAAATATAATTGCAGGTTAATTACAAACTGAAAATATCATTTCTTAATTTATTAAGCTGAAAATGTTTTGAAAGCAGTTTATAAATTTTTTTAAGTAAAATTTATCGATTTATAAATTTTATATTAAATGATAAAAGCGTCTTGACATCTTTTATTAAAATTATGTATTAAATGAATATCGGTAAGTGTAAATAGAAAGTATATATTTAAATTCAATTCGATATTCAAATAAAATAAATATTTTTTTTATCTCCATTACTTTTGAGAGAGTTATTAACATAATCGCAAAATAAATAATTTTTTTTAAAATTATTCAAATGGCATACTTCGACTTAACACCGGGTTGAAATTATGCCTTAATAAATTATCTTTACTAGTATGTAATTTAACCGATTTTCGTATAATGAAAAGCGTAGGGTACAGGTAGCATTTTTAGCAAATTTTGGACATTTCAAAAATTTTACAAAATAAAATGTAAAATACGGAATGACAATTAATTTTTTAAATTTGATAAAAGACACTTTTATAAGACTTTTATAATGTAAAATTTTTATTTTAGAATTTTTGATTAATTGAAATAAAGTATTAAATGTCCAAAAATGTAGCAGTGGCCACAAATGGTACTTTTACCCAATAGAGATGATTTAGCATGAGTGAATAAGGCGAAAAATAATTTCGATCGTAAGGCACCATAAGCGCATCCGCGCTTAGGTGCAAAAATTAAAAAATGATGATTGAAAAATAATTTTATTATTTAATTTATGCTACAATTAAAATATAATTTATTGTTTTTTTTTTGCTTTATTGATAAATTAGATTATAAAATATAAATTTATATTTATTCATTATTTCCTCGTGTTTAAAAATAGAACAAAAATATATTCCTGTTGAATCATCGTCAGTTTTGTTGACTCGCAGATGACAATAGAGCAAAAAAAGAGTATGAGCTCTTCAAAATCTATATTGCAAAATATTTATTATTTTTTTTTTTAATAATAAATGAAGATATAGTTTATCTTATTATTGTTAATTTAAGTCAACACATCTAGTATAAATGAATATAACATATAGAGAGTGAGAAATTTTACATGAGTTACAAACAACTTCTTTATATCCATTTTTGCTAAATGTATTCACTATTTTTTGTAATAAATGATTAAAGAATACTCATAATTTTGCTTAAAGCTTAGACATTCTTCAAACATATTTTAAAAAACATAATATATGTATATGTTTATTTTACCGACACAAAAAGCTCCAAAGATAGAGTAAAGAAGTTTCCAGCTTTCAATTGTAATGGTTTCAATGTCCGTAATATTGAAATGGTTAATAAATTTTTAACATTCAGTGGTAACTGGTGTTCCCAACCTGACATCCAAACCCCAGATGTTAATGAAATTGCCTAAACAATATATACATATCGCCTTTGTAATTTCTGGAAAATATATTAAACTATTGCGTATGGAAATATTTGTTTTTAATACAAAAATTTATTGCAATTTATTCGTTATTCAATTTTAAATGAATTATTCTTCAAAATTAAACAAAATTATGTACAAAAAAATTATGTATGTATATGTAGTGTCCGAAAATGACCCCACATAAATGAAGAAGTAGATAAAGGGTGTTAAGAGACGAAAAGTCCTCTAGCATTTTTTAATCCGATGCGCAGGTAGTAAGTTTTTAATTAAAGAAAGTAGCTAATCAGAAGCACATTTTAGTGAAAGCTGGTGAACAAGAACTCTTGCAGAGGGCAGCAGCTATTTCTTCCCCTACTTCTTTTTCGCATTTCTGATAGCTTATTTCTTCTACTTAATAATTATTTGTACGTCGGATTGAAAAACGCCAGAGGAATTTTCGTCTCAGACTTGTGACCTTTATGTACCCCTTCATTTATGTGCAGTCTTTTAACGACACTATATACATATACTGTAAAATTTCGACCGCGAAACAAAAAACTTCTCTTTACTTATTTAATTTATTATGAATAAAAATAAAATTACCTGAGTGAGAAGTTGATTACTAAACCAACACCAATACAATAATTGTGTAAAAGTCGCTCCAAGGTAGACAGTAAATTTCATAAAACTAGATTTATCATTCGAGCCCTTTAGGAAAAATTAAAAAAATATTCATCTCTTTTTTTTGGTAATAATTAACGAAATTTATGTATACGAAGTAGCTAACAAATAAAAACTTACTAATACTGCTTGAAAACCAGCCAAACAAATCATTGTAGCACTTGTTGCAAGCTGCGTAAACATACTGGAACTGAATAAGCTATTCAATTCCTTGACAATCAAAGTAAGCCGCTGATGATGTTTAATGCATGTTTTGAATCGCCATAAATAACAATCATCGACAATATCATCAGCTTCATATTTCATAAACGGCATAAATTTTCGTATTTCCATTTTTTTATTAATTAATTTGGTAATGCCGAAGTTTTTCACTAATTTTATCGTCTCTGATGAAGGATAGTAAGTAGCACGCCTAATAATGTCCGTACGACAGTTTTTATAATTTGAAGTCAATACAATCAATTGTACGGTAGTCCAGCGTATAAATCCCAAACTTATGAATTCCAGTGTTACGACATTTGTCAACCCAAAGGCAATTGAATATATTTGGATGAAAAATGCTATTTCGTGCATTGGTGATATTCTAGTATCAAATGGAAACAATGCGCGTACTGGCAATTCACCTTTTTTACGGGGAACTAAAAATGTCGTCGACAGTCCCAATGTCGTGGCAAATGATGAAAACATATAGAAATCAAGATTTTCCAAAAATATTGTTTTTTTTATAGTTATCAATGTTCCTAAATCTTAAGTAAATTATTAAATTATTAACTGATTGGTAATTTCAAAGCTCTCAGTAGCAAACCATCTAACTGGATTATTTTAATTTTACAGGCAACAAAAAAAAAATAAAACAGTAATCATAATGTGCAAAAAAAAATTTCTTTTTGAAGAACCCAAGCTCAAACAATGCGATAATTACACGGAGAAAATAGAGCAGTAACCATTACTGCGCAGAACAGTAATCCAGTCAATTAAATAAATATAAGTATAGTAAAATATGCTTTTTGCTGCTCTGCGCAGCAATGGTTACTGTTCTTTTTTCTCCGTGTAACAGAAAATGTAAAAAATGTCGAGTTAGGAAGTTTCCTAATGAAAGAGACGATTTATAATTTTTTTTTTTGTCTCAAAAATAGTGAAAAAGTAAATTTTTTAAGGGATAAAAAATTAATAGTCATAAAATATTCGTTATTTTTGTATGGAGCTGTATAAGTAGGCTCCACTCTATTGTAGCCTTTGAAAAATTTTTTTTGGTTACTCAGTCTATTTTATTTTATTTTTTCAATTTAAAAATTGTACAATTAACCAACACGTTCACGCTTTTTAAATGAAAACTAAAAATGGCTAAAGTCAATTTTTAAATTTTTTCTTACTCTGCAAACCCTCAAATTTAATTAAAAATTACTATTTTCAAATACTTTTGTTTACGTTAATTCGCAAAGTCAAATAAATTATTATTAAAAAAAAAAAAACAAAATAAATAAATAAAACCTAAAAATTTTTAGCGGGCAGAAAAAGAATAAATCCAACTTTTAGGCATTATAGTTGAAAATAAAAGTATCAACTTACCACAAGATTGTCGAAGTATGTCAATCGGTTTATGAATTTCATCATAAAGATTATGTATCCTGCTTTGAAACCGATTATATTTATATGCTTTAAATAATATAACATAAACTCCGCATAAAAAGCAGCCATCATCAGATAAAATGTTCAAATTCTTATAATTAACAATCAGATCTGCGAGTATTGTACTAAAATATATTGTCACAATAATAGTGCTAAATATCTTTATAAATGAATTCCAAAAATTCAGATAAATTGGCACAGATTTATCATAAGTCCAAACGCCAATTAATCTGTAGCAGAAAAAATTATTTTAAGGTTACTTTATTTTTTATATTAAAATTACCTGAACTGTCCACCTAATAATTTTAAAAACTGTATGCCAATGTGTGCGATGTGTTTTTATCAAATTATTTTCCATTACTGATGCGGCTTTTTTTTTTTTTTTTTTTTTTTTTACAAACAGAAATAAAACAGGAAGGGAATAGAATAGTAGAGTTTCTATAGATATAATTGAGGGCAATTTACTCAAATTATTATGTAATCTACTTTGCTTGGTAGCAAAGTGTTGCTTAGTATTTTTTTCGTAGTAACAATACGATAAATTGCTGTTAAAATAAAAAAAAAAAAAATTATCGTGAATATTTGATGAGTGAAATTACTATTGCGTGTCGTCTATAAACAGGTGTTAGTTCCCAGATTCATGTTAAATTTTATTATTCATCCACTATAAGATGATAAAACTACGAAGGATAAGAAAGTATATCACTTAATACTTTATACTTATAGTTTTTACACTGAGCAACAGTTTTTTAGTAAAACTACAAGTCATTATTTTTTTTTTTATAAATAATTATTGAATACTAAAAAAAAAAAACTAGTTTTAAAAATTTTACAACCATTTTAAAAACCAAGTTGGATGTTTGAAATATTATAAAATTATTTTTGATAATTTATATTATTTAAAATAAATTAAAATTATAATTATTTGTTGAATTTATTATTAAAATTTAAACGCCGATTAATATCACCGACAAATATGACAGTAACAAAAGTTTTTGCCGATGGAGGATAAAAAATATACTAACCTGTAAGTTGAGATATTTAAACTTCTAAGTTTACACGTATCATAAATAAATATTTAATTATCTATCTTCTGCCGAAAAATCTATTTCATGATCGCACCAATTGATCTTCAAACATCTAATGATCTGTTAACTTTATACCAAAAATTAGCTCTGTTATGTCCGGATTTAATAAATAAATTAATAAATAATTAATTATTAGTAATGGTCGCGTGGGCTTCAAGTGGGAAGCACCGGGTGCACAGGGTGATTTTCCTAGAGGGTTAGTTTTAGGTTTTATTTTTATTGTGAGAACTCAAACAATAAACCCCGCAGGGACCTCTCTGTATATTCGATGCAGAATTCGGATTTTATATGTCAAAGAAATTGGTGACTTCATCCACCTTTTGATACTTAACTGCTTCCTTTAGAAGTTGACCTTCGAGACGTGTCACCTGGATCTCCTGTAGACGGCTTCTGGAGTTCCCTGATCGAAGATGAAGGTTGGGTCCAGGAAAAGGACTACTATCACTAAATCTTTATTTAAATCTCTGGAATTTAACCCTTAACTATCAATAATTAATATAACAAGATAAATTTGGAAGCGTAATTAACAAAGTCTTAAATAACTGCTGTACGTTGAATAACTAGATACTCTTTAGTGATATCTCGTACTAGTAATAAACAGTTTATAGCAAGTGTATATAGCGATACTGATGAGGCTGATTGTCCACTGAAACGAAACTGCTATATTCAAAATGAAATACTTGAACAGTTACTAACACCTTTAGCAAGTTATTCAATAAAAATAGTAGATGTATACTATTTTCGAAGAGACAATTAGTTTCGATAAAATACATACATGTTATTCTATTCATATTTTTGAATTTAATAGATATTGCTTTTGACCAACTTGGCATTTAAAAATTTTTTTTTTTTTTATGCATTATAAATAATATTTTTATGAATGATATACATTTTGCATTTATGATAAATGAGCTCATGATTTTTGTTTTGAGTTATTCAACATTGCTGGTGATAAAGCTCGATCTACTGACGCTGAGAATATCGATTCTAGTAGCAAAGCTTGAGTATGCTCAGCCATTGGACATATTTTTAATTAACAGCTTAGTAGTATTCGTATAAAAAAATATATATATATAAGAAAGGACCAGGCAAAATATGAAGTCGCACTTATTTTAAAGAATTTTTTTTTTTTTTTTTTTCAATTTTTGGATAGTATAAAAAAATTTATATTAAGTTTCAACAAATTTATTTCTTATCAAATTTAAAAACAATAATTATTATCAAAGTTAATCAATTCACTATTTGAGTTCTATCATCAGTTTTTGTTTAATCGATTAATGTTATTAGCAAAGCAAAAAATGAATAGGAACTCTTGATAATCTGTTCAAATTGTAATAAAAAAAAAAAAAAATTTAATTAATTTATAAAAAATCTTCGGATTGATAAATGAAAGGAAAAAAAAACTGAAATAAAAAACTCACGGAAAGAAATGTTGCCATAGACATGGTGAAAAATCCACCGGCTTGTAGCGCCATAGGTCTCATTGTTTTAATCATGGACATTATTAACAATGGCTTAATATTGGAATCAAGTTCATTTTCCCAGCCAGATGTCCATTGACTTGTTAGTAATGTTACTTTCTGAAGAAGTCGCCAAATTAAATATTTTTTCACGAATACGGCTAAAATTCCGGTCGATAAATTCAACAATATAAATATTTCAAATTTTTTTTCTCTATATTTATTAACAATTCAAATAAACATACATTCTAGTCATTTATTATTCATAATAAATGAATTATTATTTTTTGAAAACTAAAGTTATTACCTGATAGAGTAATTCATTTCCAACCCAAGACCAGTTAAATAATTGCGTACATGCTGCTCCCAAGTAGAGGACGAATTTTATTAAACTGGTTTTTGTTGTTGCGCCCTTGCAAAATTGACGAATCGTGAAAGTATTAATTATTGTAATTTATATCTGTTAAATATTTAACGTGCCGTAGTCTTACCAGAACAGCCTGAAAACCAGTCAAGCAAATCATTGAAAAACTTGCAAACAATTGCATCAACATACTGCTACTGAAACAATCGTTTAGTTGGTCAACGGTATCCAAAAGCTGTTGATGATTTTTTGTGCATCTTTTAAATCGCGCGACAAAACAATTGCTGATTCCTTCGGTATCTTGATCATCGAATGGGCAAAATGTTGTTATATTTGGTTCTTTTTCATCATAATCGTCATTAGTATTGTTAATGTCTTCAGCAATAGATGCGATCATTGATAAATTATCGGAAGATTCTGAAGAGATTAATTTACTTTCATTGATTCGACAATTTTGGTAATTTGACGCGAGAATAACGCACTGGATATTAATCCATTTAATGAGTCCTAAACCCACTGTGTCAATAAAAACAATCGCCATGATACCGTAAGCTACTGCGTAAAATTGAAGAACGAATGCTATTTCATGCATCGGTGACTTTGTTGTATCAAATGGATAAGCTGCTCGTATTGGTAGACTACCATCTTTTGTTGGCACAAAAAACATTAATGCTATCGTCAGACTACTACCGAGTAATACAAAAAACCAAAATTCTAGATCTTGGTAGTAAGCAGTAGTATCTAAAATTCTATTTAGTCCAACATCTGACGAAGAATTGTTATTTTATATTTTTGTATAAATTATTAATTATGAATATAATTTTTGTATGAATATGAAAGTTACCTGTATACTTTTGAAGTACATAAATAGGTCTATAAGTTGCGTATATGAGGTTTTTTATTCTCTTGTGATGACGGCGAAAATTGTATACTTGGAATACTATAACAGATATTCCAGCGAGATAACATCCATCATCGGTGGCAATCAAAAGATCGTTAGAATTAAGTATCAGATCTATAGCTAACGTTCCCACAAAAATAATTAGCGCAATGATGCCAAAAATGTTTGAAATTTTATGTAGAAGTTTTAGGAAAATCGGGCTCGATGAATCCAGGCTCCAAATCCCGCACAACCTATAAGTTCTCAAAGATTAATACTTTTATACATTTTTAAATAACAATAACAATAAAATGAATCTAATTTATTTTTCAAACAATAGCAACACACAGGCTGGTGTGTCTCAGAGACTCGACCTAAGTCCGGCAATCGCCATGCTTAGGGCGCTTCGACGTGATTCTATTGATGTATTTTTCATTTCTGCACGCGATACTTTATTTTTATTCAGGCAATTCAAAAAAAGTAAAAAAAATAATATACAAACTAACAATTGAACAAAATCATTCCAGAAACAGGATAAATTCAACAATTATCTTATGCTATCATTTTACCTCACTTTTTACAATAAATTCTTCGCTACCTATCAATTACATAAGTTATAAGAAAATTGAGGGTTGAAATTATAGAGGTTGAAGACTTTTCATTTCCAGTAGTGTAAGTCATATGTTAAAATACATCCCAAGTGTTTGCTTCTTACTAGTAGAGCTTTTCGCTTGAAAATAAAATAGTTAGCAGTTACTTTCGGTTAAACTTTGATAATTTTTATTTTTTTGTTCTTCGATAAATTATTTGATAGTCCAACAATTTGTTATCAAGTTTACGATATCTTATTTTAAATAATCGTGTTTTGCCATTAGTTTTTACTATTTTAAAATATGATGTTGATTTGTGCCAAATGGTAGATTTTGATATGAAAATTTATTAAAAATTTATAATTATTGAGTAAATCCTATGAAAATGCGAACAATCAAAAAAATAAATTGACAAAAAATTGATTTTTGGTAAGCGCGTTTCCTTAAAGTTTAATTTTACTCAAATACCAATATACTGTAAAGAATTAACACTTATATAAAAATAGTTTATCATATGATACTTGATAACATCATTGCTAATAACACTAAATTAAATAAATTTCGTCGTGATTTGTTTAAACTTTCTCATCTATAACTGTATTGAGGATCGCAAAATATGAATACGCCTTTTGCAAAACCTAAACCAAAGTATGATTATTGTATTGTAGAATTCTAACTTTTTTTTTTTAATAACCACAATAAAAATTATTTTAAAAAATATAATTACCAATCGGAATGTTTCCACAGAGAATATGAAAAAATATCCCGCTATTATCTTGAGTGGTTTAATAGATTTTAATTGTGCATTCAACATTAGATCACGTACTTCGGGGCAAATGTTTTCATCCCAACCAGACTTCCATTGACTTTCGTGTAGCTTTTCTACCTATAATGTCAAGTTTATTAATAAAATCATCTTCACTACGCGTAATTAATAATTAATATCATATTATATTAAAGCATACTTCAATAATCAATTGGCTGCCAAAAAAACAAAGGTAAAACAATTCCGTTACACTTGAAGCGGAACAGATAAAATAATTTATGAAATCCTTATTTTGTTTCATTGCCTATTAATTTAAAAAATTAATAGTGAGATACAATCGTATGAAAATGTATTTATTTCGATATAAGTAAAACAGTTAAGGTATTCAATGCGTACCAAAACACCTTGGAACAGAAAGAGGCAGGCTACAGATTGATTATTAAATATTCGTACGAACAACATAGAATTAAATAAATCATTGTAGTTATTAACACTGTCGATGATTCGTTGGTGATGTTTGATGCATGTTTTGAATCGTAGAGTGAATGAATCATTTTTAACATTTATTTCGTCCATTTGAAAGGCCACAAATGACCGTACCTTGAACTGTTCCTCTGGTACTTTAAAAAAATTGTAATTTTTTATTAGCGTGTAATTATCATGAGAAATTGAAAAATTATCACGATCTGAAATATCCGGGCGACAATTTTCATAATTATTTTGTAAAACGTATAGCTGCACATTTATCCATCTAATTAATCCGATGAGTAACAAATCAACCAGTAAAACCCATATGCAATTCATAAGGATAGTCCAAAATTGGATGAAAAATACTATTTGGAATGCTGGTGAGATCGTTTCGTTGAATGGAAAATATCCTCGCATTGGTAGGCCTGTGTCTGATACGCTTGATGATATTGTAATTACGGCACAAAATACGAGAGTTAAGACACTTGCATATACCGAGTAATCAAAATTTTGGTAAGAAATCGCAGTGCGAAATAAGGTTATTTGTGAATTTATGATAATCGTGACTATATTGATAAATATTGCTATTAAATATAGTTATTACTTAGCAAATTCATTTAGAACTTAGTTCATAATTCATTCTTTAGTGCTATTTTGTGGTGGAAATTCCTGGATAAAAATGAGATTTATCAATCAACTAGTTAGACAGCATTAAATCAGAACTTTTAATATCTTTATTAATGAAAACCTGCAGCAAACAGTCACTACGTGATACCTCGAGCTCATATAGTACTACAAATTTTTTTTAACATTTTCATTAGATGGCCCATCTTGAGACCACCTTCTTTATTTATAAAATATATATTTATATACTATTATTATTATTAGTATTATTTAAATGTAACGTTGATTGCTGGTGAATTCGAAGTTCAAATGATTGAAGTTGAAATCGAAGTTGAAATATTTATTCCATCAGTGAATTGAGGATGGCAAAATATGAGTAAGATTTCTGTAATACCTATATGTAAGTGTATTTTTTAAGATTTCATATTTGTATATCCGTTTTTTTTTTTTTTTTTTTATTTCTTTATTATATTAATGTTTCTTTGTAAATGAAACTTACCGACACAAAAGTTTCAACAGAAAAAATAAAAAAGTATCCAGCTCTCATTTCAAGCGGTTTCATTGATATCAATAATGCATTAACCACAAGATCGCGAACTTGACGATTGAGAAAATAGTGCCAAAGTGAATCATATTGACTGTATCGCAGCATTTCTGCCTAAAATCAAAATTTTTATTTTTTTGCAACATAATTACAAGTTTGATAATTACAATTATTTATTAAAATATTTTTTAATATTATTTGTAAAAAAATTTTTTTAAATATTATTAAAAAAAGGATAAAAAGTTTTTCTCAAAATTGCAGGCCAGCAAATGAGGACTTATCACTTAAGATAACTTATTATTTAAAAAACCTTTTTTTTTTTTACTGGGATATCATTAATTGGATACTTTTCAAATAAAGAAGAAAACACTATAAAGTAAACAATACTTTCAAAATACTAAGAACTTTCTAAAGAAAGAAATTAAAAATTGGATCAACCGTGCTATTGTTCAGAATATAGACAATAAAATTTGAAAATGAGATACTTCATTTTATTTCGGGTGGCTCGAAATTTTATCTCTTAATATATAAATTTGAAATTTTGAAAATCGTGACTATTCAACGTTGACTAGTGAAAAGTATGTCACTAATTTAAATATCGGTATACTTGTCACTTGCAATGAGTGACTATTCACTAGCAAATAGTGATTGTCCCCTGATTTTCACTGATTCGTTTTTAAAGAGCAAACCCGAAATTTCAGTAACAATTTTATTGCGAGTAATTTACGGATCTTAAAATCTCTTTCATTAGTCTGACAGCCTGATAACTCACAATACCAATAATCCATCATAACAATTGATTCTATTTTCAATAAAAAATTGAAGAAGTAAAAAAAAGTATGTCTTTCTATCAATCTACGATTAATTATAATAATTATAATCATAAATCATAGTATACTTGAATAATCAACTGGCTCCCAAAAATACAATAGTAAAATAACTCGACCATGACTGATCCAAACATAACGAAGCATTTCAGATAATTTTTATTGTGTTTTATTGCCTGAAATAAAGTATAATTATTTATTTAAATAAACCATTAAATGATTTAAATGAATATTTAAATACCCAGGCAGCTTCATATAGATAAAAACATGCAACAGCGTTCGTAGTTATTATTTGTACACAAAGAACAAAACTAAATATCGTATTGTAATTATCAATATTATTAATTATTCTTTGGTGATGTTTTAAACATGTTTTAAATCTTAATATAAATGAATCATCCACGACATTCATTTCACTCGTTTCGAATGGAACGAATAAATTTATTTTAAATTGGTCACTTGGCACTTTAAAGAAATCATAATTTTCGATTTTTAAATAAGTGTCTTTCGACGTTTTTAAATCATCACGTTTTGAAAAACTTGGATCACAATTTTTATAATTATACTGTAATATGTGTATTTGTACATTTATCCATCTTATTAATCCGAGTAGTGATAAATCAAATAGGGCAACCCAAATACAATTTATAAATATTGTCCACAGTTGCATGAAAAATATTGTTTCGAACATCGGTGAAACTGTTTCGTTGAAAGGAAAATATCCTCGCATAGCTAAACCTGTATCTGATACTTCTGATGATATAAAAAATATCACTATTGATACAACACTTAAGACACTCAAAAATAGTGTAAAGTCAAAATTTTGGTAATAAATAGCTGTACGTATTTTTGTTAACACTCCCAAATCTGTTGATTTAAAATTAGGGGCATATCGAATAAAATAGGTACTTGGAAAAAAATAGATAGTATCAATACTAATGCAGCTTACTGATTACTGTTCTACGCAGTAATCGACGAAAAATATAGGAAAAAAAATATTTTAACATTAGTGATTCATATTAAAACAGGAACCAGTGCTGTGCTATACGGTAGATGATTCATGGTAGAGGAGTATACAAACCTCTCAGTACAGCTCTTGTTGCTGTACAGAATGCGATCTTACTATACAGCGATAGGAATGATTACTTATATCTCGTAGATATTAACATTCAGAACACTACTCAGTCCTATTCTGACATGAATCAGTCATATTTAAATGTATTTTTCCTTATATTTTCCGTCGATTACTGCGCAGAATAGTAACCGGTACTACCTATTTTTTTCCATGTAAGTTTTCCCGTTTCAAAAGAAGGCTATTTCTTGTCGGGAATTCGAACAGTAAAAAAATTTTAGAGAAAAATTTTTCTACCCACGATTTTGTCTCTATCAGTTTTTTTTTTATTACTTAAAATTAATGAAAAATGATATATCGATAATGCCATTTTAATGTCGTATCCCACAAAATTTGACATTTTCACTTTTTTTGAAAAATGGAATCAGTGTAACAATGTGCAACTTATGTAAAAATTTTCTAGGTCAAATTTTTTATTTAGTATTTTTAAATAAATATTCTAATATGTCGTATCCCATATTCGTATAGGTTTAGTCACGCTTAACATTTTCATTTTAAGTTAATTTTAAGGAAGAAATTAACGACATGAGTAAGAAGGTAATGATGCATATTTTTTGACTCTTCTTACAGCATATAATTCAAAATTATTTATTCACTACTAATGCATGTATTTTATGAAAAAATGAAAATAAATTTGTAGGTTATACCAATGTAAACACAATACAAATAATTTTTCTTTGCCGACCGCGAAACATTTTTATCGTCTCCTGAAAAATTTCCCAAATGTGGGATACGACATATCAGAATGGCAATATCGATATGCTCATTTCAGAAAAAAAATTATAGATGGTGAACCAGACTAAAAATTATATTTTACTCACCAGATGAATATCGTAATCTTTCAATTGGTTTATGAATTGAATTAATAAGTTTGTCTATATCTTTTTGCAACACTTGCAATATAATACTTTTTAATAGTGTTACAATTAATGGTGCGAGAAATCCAATCACATCACTGACGGCTTCAATGTTAGTTATGTTTTGAGTCATATCAATAAACAGTGATATTAATATAAATGTGACAATTATCCAATTTATGAATCTGACTAAAACATTTATGAATTTTAATGATAATTTGTCTGAATCGTAATTCCAACAACCACACAACCTTTAATAAAAAATAATAATTTCTTTGAAGAATTATAAAAAATTTGAAAATATTTTTTAAATTTATTAAAAACCTGAAAATTAAATATGTTAAATCTAAAGTTTTCCGATGAGTTGCAATCGGTGTTTTCTGCATGATTTCTATTATTTTATTTATATTTAATCACTTCTACGAATTATTTTATTATTAAAATACCAAACAAAGACGATATGTATGTATATATATTTAATTTAGAAATACCTTTATATTATTTCATTCGTATAGTATGAACTAAAGTAATGATCGCTTTGAGAAATTTTTGCATTCAAGTATCAAAAAAACACGTGTATAATAAATGAATCTGTAAGCTATTATTTTTTTAAACGCGGAAATGATTAAGTCACGCGATACCTGCTAGTGTTTTATGCCACGCGATTTCCATAGAATATCGATTATGCTTTCGAAATATTTCTACAATATTTAGTTCTTTTCAAGCATTCGCAAGACAAATATTAAAGAAAGAAAAAATAAGTGCAATAAAAAGTAAATACATTTTTTAAAATTTCAAATTGAGTGATAGAAAATTTCATTGCCTATAAAATAATATTGTACCTTAATTTATTGATATGAATTATATAAGTCATACAGACATACTATACTTTTGACTCAGTCAAGTCTTATGGATTTGGTAAATAATTGTAGAAAATTAGATAATTTAGTGAGCATCAAATGTTATTTAATAAAAAAAAAGTAAGTGACTGTGAACAAATTTTTTTTTTCGGTCCTTCCTAATGAGACTGATTTAAATGGCTTGTATAGAAGTTGTAAAAAGCTCGACGAAAACAGAAAGTTATTATGTTTAAAGGTAAATTATAAAATCTTTAGTATTTGAAAAAATTTCATACATTTGAAAACAGCAATTTAAAATATTTCGTCATCTTTTGACATGATGCCATATTCATAGCATTGCTATGTAAATCCGGTTGCTAGTGCTCAGTAAAATCTAAATAAGTTAAAAAATAAAAAATATTTCAGTTGAAACTGTTGAAGCGCCAGTTTAAAACTTTAAATATATTTATCATTATTATTAATCAAAAAGCATTAAAATAGTGATATTTAATAAAAAGTCTGAAAGTTTACAAGTGAACTTACCCTGATTAAACAAAACGATAGGTTTGGCCTCGTTAGAGTGTCTATAGACCCCTGGTGGGCCGTGGTCGTCGATTATTTTATTAATTATTAATTTTAATTGCTTTTTGCGATTTTAAGTATTTTCGATGCCGGTTCCAATTCCATATAATTATTTTTACAATAACAGGTGAATGGTAGGAAAATTGGCAGGCCATGGTGTAGGTGAAAATATTGGGGTGCCAATTGGTACCCCACAATAAGGTTAAATTAATTTAGGATTAATTATAATTTATTAATTATGGCTGGAGAGCAGAGGTTTGAGCTCTAGGAGCTCTCTCCAAAGACTGACTATTTCGTCATTATAAAAATATAATAAAGCCAACAGAGTTGACAAAATGTTGACGCTGCATCTCAGGTTTTCGGTGAGAGAATCGTCGTAACCCGGGTCTCATGCATCGTCATCTGTTTTGACTACCCGCGAGCCACGGCAACTCTCTTATCATAACCGATTTCCGTTCTATTTCCGAACGTAACAGAAGATTAAAGACCATTCATGACGATTTAAAATTTTAATTGTCATTAATCGTTTTTCATCGTACAAATCATAAATCGTCTTTTGATGATTTGGGACGATTAAATCTGAAAATCCATGACGATTAATGATGATTTAATTTTTAATCGTTTTTAATCGTCACAAATCGTTTTGTTTAATCAGGGTAAATTCAAGACGATACTCCCAAAAATATGGTTGAGTTTGTTTAGAAAATTATTTTCCTTATTTTATTGTATTTTTTACATTAAATAGATAAGATAAAAATAATTTTAATGCTACTTAAGTTGATAATAAATTTCTAGCAATAATAAAGCAGTTAATGCCATGGATTTGGGATCTGCAAAAAACAAAAAATTTTCTTAAGTCAAATAACATTTCATAAAATCTCAAGTTAGTTTATTTATCAACATATTTAATTATAAACTATTTCCAACTGAAGTACGATTTAATAAATAACTTATTAATCAGTCAGTCATTGTTGTCAGTAGAGCGAAGAACGAATAAGAACTCTTAATGATCTGTGGACAATTTTAATAAAAAATGTTTAATTAGTACATTATATATTTTAAAAATCCACGGAAAAAAATTGTAATGCTAAAACAATATTATCACAGGTATTAAAATAGTATAAAAAATGTGGTACAAATCTAGAATCAGTGAAAAATTTTTTATCAGTTTTCCCGCAAGCTCAAACCAACCGTATAATGTAAACAGTGATAGTTAAGATATACTAGATTTTTTTATTTTCAAATCGATCAATTACTCAATTACTTTTCAATTTTATTTATTTAAAAAAAAAAATATATATATATATATATATATATATATATATATATATATATATATATATATATATATATATATATATATATATTAAAAAAATTGAATTTTTCAGAAATTTGATAAAGAATAAAGTGAAGGACATTTTTATTTCTTTAAAATACTTTAAACACAATATTTGTATCAGAAAGTGATAGCAATTTAGCATCATTTTGTTTGAAACCAGCACTGACACACCATTTATACACTACTGGAAAAAATTAAAGGATCAAAAAAAAATTCCAAATTTTTGGGTGATTTTCAACAGGCCGTAACTTCGAGAAAAATGGTCGTACAAGGAAGAAAAAAATGGAAATCGTAGCTTTGAGTGTCTACTTTTTGGATTAGAACTTTAAAAATTTTTAGCGTCAGCGGTTTTTGAGTAATCTTAGAAAAATCAGCTACAAAAAAAATTTCAATTTTTCAAAAAAAAAAAAAAAAAATTTTTTTTGAAAATTTTTTTTTTTGAAATTTTTTTCTTTTTGAAAATTTGGGCACTGTTTGAAACGAAAATGTGGACGAAGCTCGCAAAAAATTTTTCTTTTCATTTGTTGAAGATTATGAGCTTTTCAGAGCAAAAAACGTGATCCTTTAATTTTTTCAAAAGTTCAATCAAGTGAAACAAAAAAACGGCTGATTGGATTAATTGGGCTCTTTGTAAGGCTTTTGTGGGCATATTGAGCTGTTAAATGCACACTCAACATTATTGATTTCCACAATATTGTCGATCCAGCGCTTGATTTTCCAAAAAACCAGCAAAAGCCCTTTTTTTGTTGCATTTTCAAGTTCATGTGATGAAAGGAAAAAATTTTTTTTTTCGAAAAAAAAATGGCTAATCATTCAAGGGGATTTATTTAAGTTTTTGAAACCCATCATTAACTTTCTGTGCAATCATTGGTTGCTGAGATATCGACAATCAAAGATAAAAGGATCCTTTTCCATATGAAGAGTGATATCTCGGCGACAAATGAACGTATCAAGGTCCATAAAAAATGAAATTAAAGCTGAATAACGAAGGTATCTGATCCTTATAGTGGTTAAGCAAAAAAAATTTTCCCACGCCCGCAGACCAAAATAAAACAAATGAAAAAAACTTGAAATTTTTTTTGTAGCTGGTTTTTCTAAGATTACTCAATAACCGCTGACGCTTAAAATTTTTAAAGTTCTAATCTAAAAAGTAGACACTCAAAGCTACAAGTTCCTTTTTTTTCTTCCTTATACGACCATTTTTCTCGAAGTTACGGCCTGTTGAAAATCACCCAAAAATTTGGAATTTTTTTTTGATCCTTTAATTTTTTCCAGTAGTGTATAAGTCAGTACAATTCTAGCATTACTTTTTTTCCATGCAGGGTAGTCATAAAAATAAAACCAATTATCACTAGAGCAATAAAAAACTTACAGAAATAAATGTTTCCATGGACATGATAAAAAATGCACCGGCGTGTAATTCCAATGGTCTCATTGTTTTGATCATAGACACTATTAACAGCGGCTGAATATTCGAATCAAGTTCATTTTCCCAACCAGATGTCCATTGAGATGTTAGTAATGTTACTTTCTGTAAGAAATCTTATTATTTTTTAGTTTTCTATCACTGACATAGGCAGACTATTTTTTATTTTTTATACAGTCAAATAAATACTTCATATAGCAATTCATTTCCAAACCAACACCAGTAAAGCAATTGGGAAAATGCTGCTCCCAAATAGAGAACGAATTTTATTAAACTCGTTTTTGTTGTTGCGCCCTTGAAAAAAAAAATCAAGTTATTAAAATATTTATTAATTTATTTTAAGTCTGTAAAATATTTGACGTTTCGCAGGCTTACTAGAACGGCCTGAAAACCAGTCAAGCAAATCATTGAAAAACTCGCAAACAATTGCATCAACATACTGCTACTGAAGCATTCGTTTAGTTCGTCAATAGTATTTAAAAGCTGTTGATGATTTTTTATGCATCTTTTAAACCTCCCGACAAAACAATCGCTGATTCCCGCGGTATCTTGTTCGCTGAATGGACAAAATGTCGTTATATTTGATTCTGTTTCATCATAACCAGCATTATTATTGTTATTTTCGTCAATCGATACAATCATTAATGAATTATCGTGAGATTCTGAATAAACTAATTCATTTTTATTAATCCGACAATTTCGATAATTCGACGCGAGGAGAATGCATTGGACATTTAACCATCTCATAATTCCTAAGCCGACTGTGTCCATCATCAAAATAGCCATAAGACCATAAGCCACGGCGTAAATTTGCAAAGTGAATGCTAGTTCGTGCATCGGTGATATTGTTGTATTAAATGGATAAACTCCTCGTATTGGCAGAGCTCCTTCTTGTTTTGGCACGAAAAAAATCAATGCAATAACCAAAAGTCCGCCGAGAGTTACAAAAAATGTGAATCCAAGATCTTCATAAAATTTATTAGTCTTCAAAACCGTTTTTACTCCAATATCTGGCAAGTAATTATCATTTATTTTTTTGAATTATTATTTATAAAAACAATAATTATAACAGTATAAGAGTTACCTGTAGACTTCCAAAATACATAAATCGGTCGATAAGTTGCGTCAGTGAGATTTTTTATTTTTTTGTGAAGACGGTGAAATTTGTATACTTTGAATACTATTACAGATATTCCAGCGAGGTAACATCCATCATCGGTGGCAATCAGAAGGTCGTTAGAATTAAGTATCAGATCTGTAGTTAAAGTTCCCACAAAAATAATTAGCGCAATGATGCCAAAAATGTTTGAAATTTTATGTAGAAGTTTTAGGAAAATCGGGCTCGATGAATCCAGGCTCCAAATCCCGCACAACCTATAAGTTCTCAAAGATTAATACTTTTATAAATTTTTAAATAACAATAACAATAAAATTAATCTAATTTATTTTTCAAACAATAGCAACACACAGGCTGGTGTGTCTCAGAAACTCGACCTAAGTCCGGCAATCGCCATGCTTAGAACGCTTTGACGTGATTCTATTGATGTATTTTTCATTTCTGCACGCGATACTTTATTCTTATTCAGGCAATTCAAAAAAAGTAAAAAAAATAATATACAAACTAACAATTGAACAAAATCATTCCAGAAACTGGATAAATTCAACAATTATCTTATGCTATCATTTTACCTCACTTTTTACAATGAATTCTTCGCTACCTATCAATTACAAAAGCTATAAGAAAATTGAGGGTTGAAATTATAGAGGTTGAAGACTTTTCATTTCCAGTAGTGTAAGTCATATGTTAAAATACATCCCAAGTGTTTGCTTCTTACTAGTAGAGCTTTTCGCTTGAAAATAAAATAGTTAGCAGTTACTTTCGGTTAAACTTTGATAATTTTTATTTTTTTGTTCTTCAATAAATAATTTGATAGTCCAACAATTTGTTATCAAGTTTACGATATCTTATTTTAAATAATCGTGTTTTGCCATTAGTTTTTACTATTTTAAAATATGATGTTGATTTGTGCCAAATGGTAGATTTTGATATGAAGATTTATTAAAAATTTATAATTATTGAGTAAATCCTACGAAAATGCGAACAATCAAAAAAATAAATTGACAAAAAATTGATTTTTGGTGCGCGCGTTTCCTTAAAGTTTAATTTTACTTAAATACCAATATACTATAAAGAATTAACACTTATATAAAAATAGTTTATCATATGATACTTGATAACATCATTGCTAATAACACTAAATTAAATAAATTTCGTCGTGATTTGTTTAAACTTTCTCATCTATAACTGTATTGAGGATCGCAAAATATGAATACGCCTTTTGCAAAACCTAAACCAAAGTATAATTTTTGTACTGCAGAACTATAATTTATTTTTACTATCTGCAATATAAATTATTTTAATAAATTTAATTACCAATACGTATGTTTCTACAGATAATACGAAAAAGTATCCCGCCATTAACTTGAGTGGTTTAATAGATTGTAATTGTGCATTCAACATTAGATCACGTACTTCGGGGCAAATGTTTTCATCCCAACCAGACTTCCATTGACTTTCGTGTAGCTTTTCTGCCTATAATGTCAAGTTTATTAATAAAATCATCTTCACTACGCGTAATTAATAATTAATATCATATTATATTAAAGCATACTTCAATAATCAATTGGCTGCCAAAAAAACAGAAGTAAAACAATTCCGTTACACTTGAAGCGGAACAGATAAAATAATTTATGAAATCCTCATTTTGTTTCATTGCCTATTAATTTAGAAAAACCATAGTTAATTATAACTGATTGAGGCAATGTATTTATATCGGCTTAAGTTAAACAGTGGAGTTTTAAAATGTGTACCAAAACACCTTGGAACAGAAAGAGGCAGGCTACAGATTGATTATTAAATATTTGTACGAACAACATAGAATTGAATAAATCATTGTAGTTATTAACACTGTCGATGATTCGTTGGTGATGTTTGATGCATGTTTTGAATCGTAGAGCGAATGAATCATTTTTAACATTTATTTCGTCCATTTGAAAGGCCACAAATGACCGTATCTTGAACTGTTCCTCTGGTACTTTAAAAAAATTGTAATTTTTTATTAGCGTGTAATTATCATGAGAAATTGAAAAATTATCACGATCTGAAATATCCGGGCGACAATTTTCATAATTATTTTGTAAAACGTATAGCTGCACATTTATCCATCTAATTAATCCGATGAGTAACAAATCAACCAGTAAAACCCATATGCAATTCATAAGGATAGTCCAAAATTGGATGAAAAATACTATTTGGAATGTTGGTGAGATCGTTTCGTTGAATGGAAAATATCCTCGCATTGGTAGGCCCGTGTCTGATATACTTGAAAATATAATAATTACGGCACAAAATACAAAACCTAAAATACTTGCATACACTGAGTAATCAAAATTTTGGTAACAAATGGCAGTGCGTATTTTTGTCAATACTCCCACATCTACATAGAAAAAATTAAAATGAATAAGATCATACAACTCTGCAATCAATTTGATCTTAAAATTATAAATATATATGTTTCCGGTTTTGATCCTCAATAAAAGACTTTTGACTCAGTTGGTCGTCATTCAACGATTTTTTCATATCGTTATGGGTTTGTCTTTCGAAAAGCGAGTAACAGGCAACAAATTATGATTGTCTTACGGAAAAGGCTAAATGAGTATATACATCAATAGTTTGAACTGATTAAATTGTAAGATTAGTTACTTTTAATAAAAGAAAATTTTCGAAAAATTATTGATCAATGTAACTTTAAATTTTTACGCATGAATCTATAAATTCGAAAAAATCAGGACCTTTTGAGTGGCCAAAATGATTTTGAAAAGAAATCTGATAGGTGATCTCGTATGATTTTTTTCGGTAAACATATAGAACAAAGTATTACCAAATATTTTTCCCAGTAAAATTGGTTCTATGATTAATTTAGACTGCTAAGACATTGTTTTGCTAAAATCTTAATTACAAATGAAAAAAATCAGTAAAGTGAATAAATTATTGTATAATCTTACCAGATGAGTACCGTAATTTGTCGATAGGCTTATGGACTGAATTTATAAGTTCTCCAATTTTTTTCTGCAATGTTTGCACTTTAATGCTTTTAAAAAATATTGAATATATTGGCGCAAGATATCCCACATCATTGCTGATAATTTCGAGATTTTTAATATTTTTTATTATGTCCGCAGCTAATGATAAAAGTATACATAGACAACACGCCCAATTGACTGTTCGACTCAAAAAATTGACTAACTTCAATGAAAATTTTGACGAATTATAGTCCCAAAATCCGAAAAATCTGATGTTGAATATTCAATATAAAAAAATATTATTAAACTCATATATTGTTTGAACAAATAGAATATATTTTTGGATTTCGAATTACTTGAATAAAAGTATCGTGATATCTACAGTTTTTCGATGAGTTTCAATTGGAGTTCTCTGCATGACTATAACGTCGTCCAATTTTTTTTTCATTGTCTGTAGAATAAGTATATCTTGTACAAAATATATATCCTTTTTTTTCTACCTCACGAAATCAATCGAAAATTGTTGTAAATTATTTTGTCCGTAGTATATAAATTTATTATAATAGTTTCGCGTTTGTACTTTTTCTTTATCTTTTATCCACGCACGTATAAAGTAATTGCATGTATAAATAATAAATGAACCGATAGCGTTTTTCGCACAATCTATAGCCCATTATTAGCTATTATAGAAAAAGAAAATTTGTGCAGCCCTTCCAGGTTATTTTTTTTTTACATGCTATACACTTTGTAATACACTGAACGATACTTATAATAAAACATAAAAAAATAAGTCAATATTGATTGGCTATAAATAATAGTCTATCGTTTAGTTCTCTATATACTTTGTAAAGCCAAGTATCAAGAGAAAAACATAAAAAAAAAAAAAATTAGCCAACTACAGATTTTGGTTACTTTAGTAGTGTTAAGTCACTGATAAAAATATATCGCGAGTGATTATTTTTTTCTCAAGGTTTTATAAAACAAAAATTTATCAAATCGATTATTTAATCCTCATAAATCAATCTTCACTTTTCAGAAATATATTTACTAGTATTATTTTTTATTTCATCCACATATATTATTGTCGATATTAATTAATTATTTTTTATTCAATTTTTGGTTCCAGAAAATATATTATGAGACACCAGTTCAGTTTAGTAGCCACAAAAAAAAAAGTCATGTAAAAATGTTACATCATCAAGCACCAAAACTAAAAATTCTAAAAACAACAAATAATCGCTGATATTCAATGATAATTTTTTTTATTTAAAAAAAAAAATATCTTCAGTGTCATTATCATCAACTTACTCGTATGTACGTAACAAAAATAACATTTAATACTCAATACATTTTTTTTTACGGTTAATCTTCAATTATAATATTTTTGCAGACATGGAAAAATTGATGTTCATACTTCGGCATCACCTTCCTGTTGGTAGTATATCCCTATTTAATTAAATATTAACGTCGATGCAGTTACAACTGTGATAACAAGTGTGTGACAGGTAACAATTTACTTGTGACGTTGCTCGCAGACTTAATATCTAATAGCTAATAATAAACTTTTTTTATTTTACGAAAAACTTAATCAATAAAGTAGAAAAATAATTTTATACTTTAAATTAAACTTTTTATTTATTTATTATAAAAATATATCAGTTTATTTTTTTATTTTTTATATACATTTTTTGTACAATTACGTTATTAATGGAAAATAAATACTCGCTAGCTGCTAATGATTATATTTTCCACAGCAGCTAGTGATTATTTTTTTCACGTTGTACTAAAATAATTTAGCTTATATAATTTTGCATAAAAAAGTATTTTTTGTAAATAAATAAACTATGAATTATCAGTTACCTTAGTCAGTAATGCAAAAAATGAATATGAATTTTTTAAAACCTGCAAATAAAATAAATCGATTAAAAAAGAAAATAACTTTTCATGGCAACGGCATTCAAACTTCAAATTTCAGTGTCTGTGCGCCAGTCAAAACAAACTAATTTCAGCCTAATTAGTATATTACACACCAAGAGAGGAAAGTAGGAAATTTCAACTCGCGAATTGGGACGACCTACTGAAAGATTTGCACCTGAAAGTTTAAATTCTTGCCTCTGCTTTTGGGAAGAAAATCGTTCTTTCCTTTTAAAATAAAACAAATGATAAAAATTAGCGCATGCGCCATTCTTACCACTGAATCTTGAAGCTCCAATGCCGATAATTATGAAAAATATGTATGGTATGTGACACAGGATGAAACAGGATTTCAAACTACGAGTGATGTCACCCAACTTTACCCTGGTCTGAAATCGTCTTGTTTTCTCCCATGTCATACAATATACTATTTACACTTGAAAATGTAAAATAATTTTTTTAGATAAAAACATATTCTTTACCATAGTAAATGTATGTAAAGACATATTGTAAAAATTTCCAGCTTGCAATTGTAAAATTTTTTGTGTTCTGAGCAGTGAAATGATCATGAATGATTTAACATTATTACTTATATGTTTCTCCCATCCCGATGACCATTGTCCATTAGTTAAGGAAGCACTCTGATATAATATTTTAAATAATTCCAGTAAAATCTCTCTGTACAGTTGATTAAGACACTAATAATAATAAAATAAACGTATATTTATTTTTACAAAATTACCTTTTGAAGAAGCTCATTACCAAACCAACACCAATTAAGTAATTGTGAAAATGCAGCACCAAGATATATAATAAATTTTAATAAATTTTCCGTTTCATTGACACCCTGAAATAAAAATTTTTCTCAAAATAGTCATTGATAAAATACATAGGCAAGAGGAGTCGGGCTACAGTGAGGAGGCTGAAAATTGGTCACTTATTCTGATATAAAAAAACGTTATCTTCAGTAACTTTTGCTCTGAGAAAACGTACCAGTACAGCTTGAAAACCAGTCAAGCAAATCATGGAAAAACTTGCAAAAAGTTGTAGCAACATGCTTGAACTAAAAATTTCATTGAGATGATCGACAGTAACAATCAGTCGTTGATGATGTTTAATACAGTACTTGAATTTTCCCAAAAAATTTTCATCAATTCTACCATCAGTCTCATCATCAAATAACACAAAGGTACGTATTGAAAATTTTTCATTCTTTAATTCATAAATTTCTTCACTCAAACCATTTTTTTTTTCAATCGACGTCTGATCCTCAGCGACTCCACTACAATTCTTATAATTATTGTTTAGTATCACCAGCTGACAATTTATCCACATAATAAGTGTTATAATCAACTCATCCATAAATACAATGGTCAGTAACCCATAAAAAATACTAAACGCCTGTATAATAAATGCCAACTCATGCAACGGTGTTTCAGTAGTATCAAACGGAAAAACTGCCCGAATTGGCAACGCTCCATTGTCTTTAGGCACAAAAAATGTTAATGCGACAGCCAAAAAACACCCGAGGATTATAAAAAATTTGTCCATTAAATTTTCAAAAAAAGCTGTCCTCTTAATTATTTTACGCACTCCCGGGTCTGAAAATTAAAATTAAAAAAAAAAATCCTTTGAATTTTAAAAGAGTTTCTGGTCGGAAACATTAATTACCATTTGTATGAAACTCTATAACTTTATATGAATATTCAATTATTTTTCAAGTATTCTGTAATTTTTTAAGCTCTCTAAGTGTTTGAAAAATTTCCAATCGTTGGATTAGAAAATCGGCAGTATTAATAATAATTTAGAATTTTTGCAGAACTGCAGAATTTTTGAGTAATTTTTTTTCATAGATATAGAATAAATTAATAAACATAAACTCACCCGGTGATTGACTGAGTAGATCTAGTGGTCTATGAATTTCATCAACGAGTATTTTTATTTTTTCATGTTCGCTGTTAAATTTATATAATTTAAATATTATTACAGTAATCCCAGCAATATAACAGCCGTCATCAGTGATAATTGACAGATCATCATAATTAATAATAAGATCAGCAGTCAGTGTACTAACAAATATGAGAACTAATATAAATGAAATTTTATTGTAACAGTTGTAAATAAATTTTAAGTATGACGTCGGGTTGTTGAATTTCCATAGTCCCAGTAATCTGCATTTATTTTTAAAATTTCATTAAAAATATTAAGAAATGAAAATAATGGATAAATTTATTTAGTAAAAATTTGAAAATTATTTTTTATTTTCACCTCAATCCCGTTATCTTTAAATTCACACCCTTGCGATGTTTTGTCGGTGCAACTTTCATATTCTTTTGTAACAAAGCTATAAGTTAAGTGGATCTATCTCTCAACGGGATATATATTTTTACTTTTAACCTCAGAAATAATTTACCCGAATGAGTACTACGAAAAATCGAAGATAAATGTATATGCCATAAATTAAAGGGTAATTTAGAAGGTAAAAAAACGTTTCGTAAAATTGCTTCTGTTTACTCGGCTGTATTTTCTTAGAAAAAAATATTTTAGTTTACTTTAGTTAGAAATTTATGAATCGATATGTAATTACATGATTACATATGTATTGTAGACAAAGCCATATATCTACGGTCATAGTATTTTTTTATTTTATTAGTAAGGAAAAAAAATAACGCGCATGAGTTTTATTGTATATTTTTTTTCATGATGGATAAAGGTTCAGTGGTATCATTCACTTTTATTTGCTGACTTGAGTTTATATTTCGATACTATAGTATATAACAAGTTTTTTTGCTGATTAAACAAGTTATATATATATATATATTTTTTTTTTTTTTCATTATTTATTTTCGAATTATTTTAAAATATCAAATACATATAAAAAATTTCACTAAAATTAATTTATTCAAAAGACAATTATTTACAATTTATAAAAAAAATAAATATACTAATTACTGGTGCAAAAAAATTTCACTGCGTTCATTGAATAGAAACCATCCTACGTTTAAATAAAATTAGTGTGAAGTTTATAATTATTTAAAACATTTAAGGATCACTAACGTCACCTAAGATGTATATTTATATGAATGTATATACCTGGAATGAAAATAAAATAACGATTTATTCTATTAAAATTTACAATGAAAACATAAAGTTCATTTATTCAACTTACCCCTGCATCCATATTTTAGTAACATTTAGCGTAATCATAACCCAATTGACAAAGCTCAGTAGCTGTCACTAATTTTAAAATAAAACAAGTTAATAATAATGGTAGTTAATCAAATAAATAAGTCAATTAATTATCGAGTAAAAAACGATAAGACTATAATATGTTTACTTTGAGCTTTACAAGTAATAAAAACATGTTTCATCGTCTATATACTGTAGTTCTACCGTTGCATCCAATTATTTAAACACATAACTTAAATCAATATTATTGTCTTTATCAAACTGAAAAATAAATTATTTTGTATTTATCTGCTATTTAATTTTTATTAAAATAGGAAAATTAATTAATTACGTTTTTACTATTTTTGACATTTTGCAGCAGCAACCGAGTTAGCACTTCAGGGTTTCATCTTCAGGAAATTCTCCATTGCGATGAGCTTCTTGTAATTCTAAAAGAAAAGAAAAATTTAATAAAAATGTGTGAGGAAGTCGACACTAAATCGCTAAAAAACCAAAAAAGGTAAAGATAATTTGTTTTTTGTGTTTTTAATATTCTTTATTATGACATTGTGAGCATAAACGATTATATTTTTTTACAGGCCTTTGGATCGGGTAGGCTATAACACACGTGGGTTGGAATGCCCTATTTTCCTACCTTGGTGCGTAATATACTATTTTATGACTTACTGCATTGAAAGATAATGTTTCAGTGTCTCCACAGTCAATCGAAAGAAGCTAACTTCAGTCCAATACCAAGTTTTATAAAAATAAATGTAAATAATAAATATAGTATTCATAGTTTCCTATCAATTATAAATTGTAAATCACAATTTACACTTACGCTAATAGCTGATGACACCATTACAACTTAATGTAAAGTGTAGAGAGAAGCAAGCTACGATAGGCACAATTTCATTCTACTTACATTGAACAACGCTACATGCTTCAATTTTTGAAGATCCTTTCTACTAATTTTGCATCCTTGAAAAATTGGACAGAATCAAGAAAACTAGAAAATATGCTTTTCATTCCTGATAACTTATGCATTTTCCATTATAATCCAATTCCATCAAATATATTTTATTGTGAAAAAATAATCTGTGCACTGTGAAAAATTTATAACAAATTTTACTATGGGTGCATTATAACACCGGACCATAAGAAAACTGATACAAAATTTACAAGTATCCCATAGTAAACGGTATGCGCAGACGACACAATTGGGACCTATGCGCATACGTTTACTATGGTACACTTGTAAATTTTGTACCAGTTTTCTTATGATCCGGGGTTACAGTGCACCCATAGTAAAATTTAATGGGAATTTTTCACAGTGTGAATTTTACAACTATTTTATATCTTAGAAGTATTTTTATTATTACTTATGATCTTTCAAACTTACCTGTACGTCCTAAGATTATTATTGGTCTTATCATCACAATAGCGCCTACAATTCTCAACGGATGCTGATGAAATTTTCTAAGCTTATTCTATGGGTAATTATCTTGATCAAGTTCGCAGATGAGCCAAATCGGTAAATTAGCTTAGACGTTTTGGCTGGTTGAAATTTTCACAATTTTATCTTTCCTTTGTCACATAATTTCAGTAACACGAGTAATAGTTTTTTTAAGCAATTAAAAAAATCGGTGAATGATGACAACTGATCAAACTTCCAAGTATTTTATTCTGCATTATCGTATAATAACTTTGTACCAAATCAGTAGTTTTGGAATCACTAAAAAAAAAAAAAATTTTTTTTTAATTAATATTAAAATATTTATTTTTTTTCTTAAATTAATTAAATTTTTTTAAATCGACAGTTAAATATTTAGCTTAAACAAACTGAATGGAACTGGACAAATTTAAATATAGCAAAAAATAATTTTTTTATTATTTTAGATGTCGACTAAAAATTTGAATTAAGTATGTACTGTTTAAAATAAATACGAAAATAATATGATTAAAAGCAAAAAAATATGCACTTCATTAAAAAATATTATTAAAAAAAAATTATCAAAAATTATTATTAAAAAAATATCATTGCACTTCATTTTCGGTGTAGTATTTTCACCAGTATGAAATGTATTTTTGATATTGATTTGTATTTATGTTGAGTATGAAATGTAAATTTTTTGCAGGAGGACAAGATATAATATTTATATCTTTTCCTTCTCAAAGTTGTAGCGACGTGAAAATAAAATGTGTTCTTCCGTGTGGTTCGTATCCACCGCCACTATGGCGCTAGATAATTACAGTGTAAGCCCTTTGCGATCTAACATGTGTTTTCTCTTTCTACCATTAAGTTAAAGTGTGTTATTTGACAAGTAATTTTTTCTATGAAAATATAACCGCGCGTAATAAAGTATACGCTTGATATATTGCAAAAGAAAATTTAATTTTTATTGCTCAGAATAGTTGCTAAAAATAATGCATCAATGGCTCTATTGCGTGTAAAAAGAGCTTTTTAATAAAGATATTAAACAAAAATATAGAAATCGAATAATTTTGTAAAACAAAATAATTTAATAATAAAATAAAATATTTTTTTTTGATATAAGCAGCTCTTACGTTTAATAATTAAAAAAAAACGCGACGACATGTATCACAAATTATTAAACAAACTAGTTAGAATACTGAGGTGAACAATGCCAATAAATTGAAAAACAATATATTTTTTTTTTTTTGAATTTTAAACGTCTTTCTCATTAGCTATTCAATTGTTTATTTAAAAAATTTATATTTTTAAATATATAACAGATATAATGGAATTTGGCCAGTAGAATCAACAGTCAGAAGTTACAAATTATTAAATTTAATTTTCCGTTTATTTAATCTCAGCATAATTGTAATAATGATGTTGCTTACAATAGCCGATGCAATTGCTAATTTCAACGATATATCACTTATTACAGATAATTTATGTTTTTTTGTCGGATGCTCTGAAGCATTAACAAAGGGAGTCAAATATTGCATTGAGTACAAAAATATTGTGAAATTGATAAACGATATTTATGGACCGATTGACATAATTAATCAAAAAAATAGTGAGTACATGAAAGATAATTGACGATTTTAGATTTATTTATTAAATTTTTAATATTTTAGATACCGAAGTTATGAAAGGGATTAATGAGACCGCACGTTTTGAAAATCGCCAATTTTCTATAATATTTGGAATTGTTTCACTATTAATTGTAGCACGGGTTTTTGGCGCTGATTTCAAAAACAAAGAATTTCCAATGCGTGCTTCGTTTCCATTTGACGCAACAGTTTCACCTTATTATCACTTAATATATTTATTAATATCTTATGGTATTTTACTTGTCGACTACACACTACTTGGAGTTGACTTGATGGTCGTGGTAATAATGAGATATTTAACTATTCAAGTCGACATATTGAGAGCTAATTGCAGGCATTGTGACATTAAATTAACTAAACGCAACATTGTAATTAACAATTATGATGATAGCAATAATGAAAGCACAAAGATTCGAAATTTCGTTGAGTTTGAAATAGAACACGAGGATATTGATAAGAAAGATACTTTTGAAGAAAGGTTAAAAAGATGTATTATACACCATCAGAAAGTAATTCATATGTTGAATAGACTCAATGACTGCTTTAGTTTCTGTGTAGTTGTTCAAATTTTGGGCACCACTGTACTATTATGTTTGAACGGATTTCAAATTATAATGGTAGGTAATGCTCAGTATCAATTTTAATTTTCTCATTTAATTCTCAGTTCTTCAGTAGATTTATCAATTGATGTAATTAAATTCAAGTGTCGTTTAAAACCTTCATCTGAAAACAATTTTTTTCCATTATTATTAATATTTATTTCTCAAAGCCCGTAGTCTCAACATATATTTATGCTCTGTATTATATAAATATATAATTTTGATGTAAAAACAAACCGAGCTTTTGCCTTGGAGTCTTCTCATCGGTTATTCTGATCTTTTTTATAGACTTAAAAAATTAACCTCTTTTGATGAAATTAAAATGAAATGTATAAATTTGATTTTTTGAAAATAAAATTAACGAACCCCATATATCATTGAAGACTTGCGATATAAACTAAATATTTGATTAAAAAAAATGTAGCTTCACTGAATACTATGATTATTGAGTTGATAAATTAGAGTATTAAGTTTTAAAAGCATAATTTCGGAGCAATTAATATGCCAACATAGAAAAAGTATTCATTTCTTTTAGTCGTGTAAAATAATTTCAGGGGAATGATATTCATCTATTAATGAGAAGAATTCTGGCAAGTATGGCAGCTTTATTGCAACTATTATTATGGTGTTGGTATGGAAATAAACTGAGTGCTGCAGTAAGTTTTTATAAATAATTATTAAAATCACATATTTTTGTTGCATAATCTCAACAGTATGACATATATATAAATAATTATAAATAAGGCAGATTCATTGACGATTAATCTGTGGATGTGCGGTTGGGAAGACAATTACAAACATGGATTACGTAATTTTATGTCGATACCAATGACACTGTCATTACAGACATTAGAACTACGAGCAATTGGGGTTGTTCCTCTATCACTTCAAACATTTGTTTCAGTAAGACAATTATTAGTAATCAATTTTTGTTTGAATTACTTGTATGGAAGTTTGGAGTTTTAAAGCCCGTAAAGTTAATTTTTAATGATAATTGATAAACTCTTTTAATTAATATTAAAGTAGAGATAAATTCTCTCTATTTTACTTCAAACAAAGTCATGAAATATAAAAGTTGCTGAGACTTGGAATCGCGACAATTAATTACTTAATTAAACTTGGATAAACACATTCAAAATGGCTCTATATATATTAAAACTCGAAATTTCAATTAGGATACCTATGAAAAGTCTATAATAATGTGTGACACGGGGTGAAAAGCGATTAAAAACCAGCGAGTCAATTATCGGCTATAGTGGTTTTAATTATTTATATTTTGTCACACAATATTATATTTTAACCCTATACATCATGAAAATGAAATAAACAACTTCTTATTCAATGCAGGCTATCAAAACGTCGTACTCAGTATTGGTGCTTCTACTTACCGTAGCCAAGGAGCAGTAATCCGCTGACATAATTTAAAACAATTGTTGATACTAGTTGTATGTTGTTCGGTGCAAAAATACCATAATAGTTGTCAATGGGTCAGTATTTTTTCAGTTTTAAGTCCACCAAGTATCGGAAAATGAAGTTTGATTTTTCTGGCCTGACGATAACCGTCACCATGTATTTCTCAGAATGTATCCATAAAATTAATTATTAAAGTTTTTCAAAAAATCAAAAATTAAACTGTAATGTGTAATTATTAACGTGGAAAAAAGTTATTCAAGGGATTATTGAAGAATTTTTTTTTTAAATTGTATTTTGTGGTGAGCACTTCTATTCAGAATTGGCTGAACGTAAGTAAAATATCATGGCATGTATTCTGTTGATGAGCTTTTCAAAATGTTTTTGATATCTCTTCGCAGAATCTTTTACTTGATTATTAAAAAATTTTAATCGGGTAGAATATATGAATATTAAATTTTTTTGATTAAATAATTTATTCAAATTGCAAATGAAGAACTATGTCTCAAACATCAATAATGTAAATTTAAAAATTTATCCAAAACGGTTAGATTAGTCAGCTTCATATGTAACAGTAGACGTAAAGTAGCTGGAGTGGATTTTCTGATGATCTAAACTTCACTACTTACGTTGTATCAGTAGAGAAATGGAGCTACTTCATCATCAGATGACTAAATAATTAAATGTCATTAAAGGCACTCTGCTACTTCTTCAATTCGATATATTAGCTATATTTTTTTTTTATATAAAAAAACTGCCACAAAAATTGATTATAAACGGGAGAAATTGCTTCAAATAAAAATAATAATTAATGAAAAATTAATTAAATAATTAACTTA
Source organism: Microplitis demolitor (assembly GCF_026212275.2). Classification (NCBI taxonomy): domain Eukaryota; kingdom Metazoa; phylum Arthropoda; class Insecta; order Hymenoptera; family Braconidae; genus Microplitis; species Microplitis demolitor. Next base: position 2,903,623 of record NC_068549.1, on the reverse strand, counting down.
CCAATCGATAAAATAAAACATTATTCAATCCTATTATGATTTCACGAAAAAGAAAAAAAAATTTCAAAAATAATTCCTTTGTCACATAATTTTAGTGACACGAGTAATTCTTTCACAAAATTCAAAAAATCACTGAATGATGACAACAGATTGAACTTCCGAATGTTTTATTTTGCATTGTCGTATAATAGCTCTCTACCGAACCAGTTGTTTTGGAATCACTAAAAAGTTGAATAAAACTTTTTGTAATTAATATTCAAATATTTTAAATTTAAAAATAAATTAATTTAATCCTTCTAAGTTGACAGCCAACTTTTCAGCTCAAAGGAACTTTGAACTACATCAATCAGATGTTGACGAAAATTCTGAATTAAGTTTATATTGTTAAAAAAAAAAAACAAAAATAATATTATTAAAAGCAAAAAAATATTATTGTGTATAAAATTTATTTTCGATATCGATTTGTATTTATATACTGAGCATAAAATGTAAATTTTTTGTAGTAGAAGAAAATATTAAATGAAGCGGTAGCATGAAAATGAAATGTTGCTCTGCCGAGTGGTTGATATCCACCGCCACCTTGCTGCTAGATAATTACAGTGTATGCCTTTTATAATCTAACATGTATGTTTCTTTTTCTATAATTAACTTACAGTGTGTTATTTGGCAAGCAATTTTTTGTTACGAAAATATAACAGCATAATAAATGATATGCCCAATATACTGCAGAGGAAAGTTTATTTTTTATTGCTCAGAATAGTTTATAAAAATCGTAGACAGAATCGAATAAACTCAATGAAACAGAATACTTTGAAAAAATAATTTTTTTTTTTTTTTTTTTTTACTATTAGAAAAAAATAATACGAGGATTAAAAAAAAATTACCCATATTTATAAAATAAATTAATCGTCACTATGCATCACAAGCTCATAAATATACTTTCCAAAATACTGAGGTGAAAAATCTAAAAAATAAAAATGTATCAAAAAATAATATTAAAAATTTATAAATTCCTAACTGTGTGTACTAATTTCGATTTATTTATTTTATTTATCTGAAAATGTATTTTAGATATAATGGAATTTGGCCTGTCGAATCAGCAACGACAATAAGTTTTAAATTATTAAATTTAATTTTACGTTTTATTAATTTTTTTATATTTGTCTTTTTAACGTCAATTATAATGGCCGACGCAATTGCTAATCACAGTGATTTGTCACTAATTACAGATAATTTATGTTTTTTAATTGGATGTTTTGAAACAATGTCTAAGGCATTTAAATTTTATACTGAGTATAATAATATTATTAAATTGATAAATGACATTTATGAACCAATTGATAAGCTTAAAAAAGTGAATAGTGAGTATTAATAGTAATAAGCAATAATTGATGTACCATTTAGAAGAGTTGTAGGCTTTTCCAGATTGGGACGCTAAAGAGTTTATACATTTAATTTTTTTATTGAAACCGATTGATAATAATATATTTTGTGACAAGGGATCAAACAAAATGATTTCAGACAAGGGTAAAGTTGGCTGCCTGAGCCATAAGCGAAGGCTGAGATCACCCGCGGTCTTGTTGTGTTTCATTTTGTGTCACATAATATATTTTTTATAATTACCTGCATTGGAGTTTAAAATTTCAGTGTCAGCAGTCAGTAAATTTAAGACTAATGGTGTCATCAACTTTTAGCGAAAACATAAATTGTGAATTTAAATTTATGATTAAAGAGAAACTATAATAGTATATTTCATTATTATTATTATTATTATTATTATTATTATTATTATTATTATTATTATTATTATTATTATTATTATTATTATTATTATTATTATTATTATTATTATTATTATTATTATTATTATTATTATTATTATTATTATTATTATTATTATTATTATATTAGTTAAAATTTTTGCCTCTGTGAGAGAAACGGCGCATGCGCTAATTTTTATCATTAATTTTCTCATATAAAAAAGAACGACGTTTTTTTCTCTAAACAGGGCAGAAATTTAAACGCTTGGTGCAGATATGGTGAAAAAAAATTTTCTCTGCCCGCTGACTGAAGGCATTCGCAATTTATGCATACGCTCATATTTATTTGCGACATTGGGCTGAAATTAACTTATTTCGACAGTTACTGAAATTTGAAATTTCAATGCCGGTATCATGAAAACCGAATTGTTGAATTTAAAAACTCGATATTATCATGAAAAATAATATTTTTTAAAAATTTCAGATATAGAAATCATGACACGTGTCAACGAATTGTCGCGTTTTGAATGCCGACAATTTTATATATTATCTGGAATAGTTGTACTGTTAATATCGGCACGTGTTTTTGGTGCGGATAGAGCTAATAGAGAGTTTCCTGTTCGTGCTATTTTTCCATTTGACGGAAAAAAATCACCAAATTACTTATTAATATATATTTTAATATCTTATGGGGTGGCGTTTATTGACGTATCCTTATTTACACTCGACTTAATGATTGTTGTAATAATGAGGTATCTAACATTTCAACTAGAAATATTGATATCTAATTACAAGCATTGTCATGTAAGGTCAACAAGAAATATAGCTCGCAATATTCTACCGAATGGTTTAGAAACAGTTGAAAGGTTCAACGAAATAGCAACTGTTAATGACTACGATGACGATGATAATGGAGACGATGAAATAAAAAATTTTGTTATATTTGAAATTCACCAGAAGGATATTAATAATATAAATACGTTTGATTGGAGATTGAAACAATGTATTAAACATCACCAGAAAATAGTCCAGATGCTGGTAGTTCTCAATGACTGTTTCAGTTTCTGTGTAATTGTTCAAATTTTGACTAGCACAATATTAATATGTCTAAATGGATTCCAAATTCTTCTCGTAAGTAGTTATCAGATTGAAATTTTTCAAATCTAACATTTTTTAGTTTTTTTCATGGAATACTTGCTATTATGGAATTTTTTTTTTTTACCAATAAAGTATCTATTTTTCGAAAATTATTTTCTATACATTTCAATTAAATTAAAAAATTAATTTTCGAGTTTTGAAACATTCGCGTTCACTGTTTTAAAAAGTTAATATAAAAAATACTATAAATTACTTATAATTATAAATTTTGTGTTGAAGGCACTCTATCTTTAAATTATAAGAACATGGAAAAATTAAAATTTAAAAAATTACAATTTTTGTAGTTCTATAATTTTAGTATAGACTTTTTTTTTTCATTTACGCGAACCATTTCCTTAGTATCCATAACCTTATAGTTTTGTTTCAGAAAACCTTAAATTTTTCACAGCAGTTATTGTTCTATTGAATATCACTACTATCGAAAATTCTTACTCTCTAAAAATGAATCAGTGAAATCTACTTGAAATTAATGAATATCCAAAAAAAAAAAAAAAAAAAAAAAAAAAAAAAAAAAAAACAATTTCAGACAGTACTGAATACTATTTAGACTGTATCCACAAATCTCTGAATAGTACTGAGTGATATCCTGGACAGTAGTGACTACAGTCTAGATAGCATACATCACTGTCTGAAATTTTTTTTTTACAGAATGTACTCAGTACCATCCCAGAGAGTTGCCACTACTTTATTGTTTTTTCCGTACAGTGGGAACCAGTTATAAGTATACTACTGATTGAATTAGTGATATACTTATAGCTGTAGAAATAGTAACTATCCACTCATTCACAGATTCACTATTAGAAAGAATTTTTATTTTTATTATAAAGATACTTAATGATTTTAGGGTAATGATGATCGACATCTACTGATAAGACGGATCATAGCTATCAACGCAGTTTTATTACAATTATTTTTTTGGTGTTGGTACGGAAACAAAATGAGCACCGTAGTAAGTTTTTATCGATTATAGAAAAAAAATAATAATAATAATTGTTTAATTTTTATTTAAAATAAATAATAAATCAGGCAGATTCACTGACTTACAATCAATGGATGTGCGGATGGGAAAGTGAATTCAAGCGAGGAGTCAGTAACTCCGTGACAACATCGATGATTTTATCGTTACGATCATTAGAACTCCGCGCAATTGGCCTCGTTCCTTTATCTCTGCAGACGTTTGTTTCAGTAAGCTAATTATTGGTAGTAAATTTTTCACATCTATCTGCTTCTTAAAATAAAAAAAACTAATTTTTTTTAGGCAATCAAAAAGTCATACTCAGTATTAATACTCTTACTTACTGTAGTCGAGGACTGATTATTTTTAAATTACTGTAGTAATTTATTATAGATACTTTAGTAAGCTAATAGATAAATAAATAATATTTAATAGAATCATTACACACTAGTTTTTTTTTATTTTGTTAAAACCATATACCACACTACTACCTTTGTATTGTTTTTCCCCAATGCAAAACTACTTAATACACTTTTTTTGTATAAATCATTGATAATTGAAAAGTGACAGGTGAAGTCAACAAAAAATTGGTCCATCTTGCTCATGTCTTCCTTGTCTCTAAGCTCAGTTACACCGTAATTACTTCTTGGGTACTCCAGTGACGGTTATTTCATGCAACTGCAATCAAAATTTATTTGAAATAATGAAAAAAATATTTTTGAAAAATTTAAAAACAAAAAATAAATCATACTTGTACATTAGGCGGCGCTGAAAGTGCAAATATAACACAGTCAACGACATCTTTGGGTTCCACTACTGGCAATTTAGTTTTTAGTTTATTAAATATCACGGAATCACCATAAATTTCCGTATTTACCAATCCCGGATGGATTCCCTGAAATATTTGAATCAAATGGCTTTTATTTATCGTAATTTTCTCAGTATAAATGAATACATACCGTGACTCGTATATTATCTTTATACCATTCGAGTTCATTTTTAAGTGTATCAGCCATACCACGTAGTGCAAATTTTGAAGCTGGATAAATATTTATCGGCATTGTCGTCGCTGCATTGATACCAACCAAACTGAGAAGTGAAAAATATTTTTATTAATTATTGTCATCAGCAAAACTTATATCTACAGCTATAACTATAACGATAAATAAAAAAAATAATGGTACCTGTTAATGTTAATAATGTGCGCTTCATTTTTACGCAGGCGCATTGATTTAAGCGATTCTCTGATAAATATTGCAGGTGCAAGAACATTAACGTTCAAAACAGCACGTAAGTCTTCTGTTTTTACGTCTGAAAATGAAAATAAAATATAAAAACCACTGAAGTTACTTTCGTAAGCAAAAACATGGATGACAATAATATTAATTAAAAAAGAATAGTTACTTTGAAATGTGCTTTCTCTAATTATTCCAGCATTGTTCACTAAAATGTCAACGCCGCCAAATTTTTCATTAACATACGCAAAAGCGTAAAGTATGTCTTGTTCTTTTTCGACATCACAACACAAATAATGAAATTTGCCCTTTAAGTTTTTTAGATTTTGGTATAAACTTTTCAACCGATCTTCTTGATTTGAAATACCGAGGACATTTAATCCATGTGTTACAAGTTCCCGAGAAATTACTGCGCCAATACCAGAACTCGCTCCAGTTACTATTGCAACTTTACCAGACCACCGTTCCATTATCTTCGACAGTGTTTGGACTACTGATACTTTGAAAGATTATGATTCGATTTATATAGTAATTAGATCGTTAATTTTATGACCTTTGGCAGCTTTAAATTAATCATCGAGTGAGTAAAAGTTTATGTGTAAAGGACTTGATACATTGGTATCAACTAAATAATTTAATATCCAATGTCGTAATGACGTCGCACTTGGGGTAAAAGGTGTTCTTTGTTATAAACAATAAATTGTCATTTATCAATTGATATTATCATTCATTCAAATTAATCCATGCTTCTTTAAAAAAAATCAGAAAGTCAGAAATATGCAGAATAGCTTCCAAGGATCTCAAAACGTAGAAATCTGATGAAAACTTGATTTTCGAAAATCGGACCGGAAGCGCTAACTTTGAAAAGGGAATAAAATTAACATTCAAATGTTGTAGAGGAAAAAATTGTTAGCTTAATAGGGTAGTTTCAAATAAAGTGGAAAAAATTGCTCTGTTTTCAATATAACCTATGAAGTAAAATGATTTATGTATAAATTCAGCCTCGGAAAAATGGAGAGCTAAATTCTTTAAGTATTAATCATGATAGATTTATTTAGATTCATATCGATCAAAGATCTTATATTCAAAAATTATTTTTTTAACTTTCTCAGTGTTATATATTGATATAATTTACAGCAGTTTCGCTGATGGACTTTGTATAATAAATAAATAAATAGTGATCGCAATAAAATAGCTTTTAAATTTAATAGTATTTTTTACTTTGTCAATTTATAGCTGTGACTTTACTAAGTAATAAAGTAGTTTATATAAATTTTCTACTCAATTATTTACAGCAAAAATATATAAAATCACAAGGGTTAAAGGCTGCTCCAGTTTAAATGTATCACTGAAAAATTTACGATTTAATAAATGTTATACATAATTATTGGGTATATATATTCCATTTCAAAGTTCATGGAAACAAAAAATCACGATAAAAAAATTCTCAAAATTTAAAATGGATGTAAAAAAATAAATCGAGAAATTCGAGGTTAATCAATTGGATGTAATTTTATGTAATCAAAAAATTGTGTATGAAATAAAATTTGTTTAATTATATGTATTAATATTAGCATAATTCAATGCAGAGAAAATATTTATAAACAGTTAGAAAACTTAGTGTAATAAAAATTTACTCAAAAAAAATTTTTAAAAAATAATTCGACAGATCGTAATAATATAAATTTATTTAATTTTATAAATTTATTCAAGCACTAAAAATATATTGTTTCTGCCCGGGATCGAACCGGGGACCTTGTGCGTGTGAAGCACACGTGATGACCACTACACTACAGAAACTACTTGGCGAAATGACATATAAGTAGAATATTATACTATTCATAAGATATTAAAATTTATTTATATTAAAAAACAATACGTATAAATAATAAAATTAATTTTTTATTCATTGAACGTGAGTTCATTTAAAAATTTATCTACAAAAATCGGATTATTTAATTAATTGATGTAGTTGCCTCAAGTATATGTGATAGTTTTGAAATTTTTTGGCTATTTTTTATGCAGAATTGATAAAGTGATAAATTTGTAGTATAGAGAAGTGAGACAAATAATTTTAAATAAAATTACTGCTATAGTTGTTACTATATATGTATTAAGATAGAAAAACCTTAACTGGACAAATAATCGCTCATGACTTATAACAGATCCTTTTTTTTATTCATATATGTGTAAATTTTTCACGGATGATGGCTAAAGAAAATTTCCTTTCGCTGTATCTAAACTTTCCCATAGACTCTCAATTCATATCGTCTTGGGAATGATTTTGAATGAACAAGTAAATATTTAAATTTTACGAGAGTCGACACCAAATATAGAAACTTACTAAACATATTCCAATACTTTCATTTATCATTATTATTTTATGGCCATGGATATGGTTTGCATTGTTTTTGAATAAATTTAAAGAAACCAGGAGTAGAATAAGACAGCATTGAAGAAATAATAAATTTTTTTGTTCCAAAATATTAATTTGCAATTTCTGGGAAATAATTATCATTTTTGAAGGCTATTTATAATTTTAATTCAAAACTAACATATAGAAAAATAATTTTTATTTTAGTTACCGACACTTAATAATTTAAGGACCTCTGTTTGGAATTTCGAATCTTGTTACTAAATTATATTCTAGAGTTTTTTTTTCTTTTTCTGTACATGAAGGGATGAGTGGTAGAGATAAAAAAGTAGTTTGACATAAGCGCGATGACATTAATGAAGAGCGAATGAGACGGACGTTATAAATGCCCTGTGAGTTGTCAACAGGTTTATAAAAAAATAAAATAAATAAAACTCCACACATTTACTTGACCACACCTGGCGAGGAGAAAACCGAATCAGCGAAAAACAGGACGACGCACAAGAGACCGGCCGATTTCTTATTCAACCTCCAATACACTCTCAATTTGCGGAACTTTATTTTGGTGTAACTGTCAATAAATTTTTTTAAAAACCATAAAAACTAAATTTTATATTTTATAATGCGTTTTTATAATCGTTGAAAAATAATCCCAGCGGCTGATCATTAATTAACCGTTCAAAAGTAAGTATACTGATTTACTTTATACGTAATAAGAATAAAAAAAAAAAATTTTTTTGATAATATTCTCAAGTATGTTAATTTATTGTGTAATAGTAACTGTATGAAAATAAAAAAAAAACATTATATTTCGTCAATTATTTTATATTATATAATTCTACTGTACGTTTTTTTGTAATTAAAATGTAAGGGATCAATAAAAACATTAATTAAGTAAAATTAAACCTTTCCGTAAGTAAAAGTTTTTATTAGAAATTTTATATATATATATATATATATGTATATATATATATATATATATATATATATATATATATATATATATATATTTTATTATTATTGACGTGAAATATTTCCATTGATATAAATTTTGTCAAATATGTAAAATTTGATAGAAATATTAATTTAATAATTTCTCGAATATCCTGATAGCCAACTTAACTGCAAGTTGATGGAAATCTACGGCCGAAATTGGATGTCAAATTGCCCGCAGAAACTTTACACAAATAGTTGACACTAACTTGTAGTCAATTTTGAAATAATTGTTTGACCTTCACCTTTTTTCCCGCAACTTTCTGTCAGTTGGAAAGTAACTTTTGTTCTGAAAACTCTTTTTCCGTGACTTTTAAGCGACGTTTTAAGTTAACTTCCAGTCCAATAACGGCTGTAGATACACACAAACTTGTGGTTCATGTGTAGTCATATTGAAGTCAAGACTCTGAGCGGCAGTAATTTGATGTAAACTTTACGTTAACCTGGCCTATGGCTATCAGAAATTAAAAATTTATGTGATATTCAGCTTACCGACAATGGATTACAAAAAGGAATTCTATAGTTGATAAGATAGAAATTACGGATAAATATGACCTGATAGCCGAGGTTGCAGCAGACTGGTGACAACTCTGCAGTAGTTTGTTGTCAAATTGACCGCAAAAATTGGCATTTCCATAAGTTGATGGCAACTTTCTGAGAAAGTCTTTCTGGGTAGCAAGAGTTGGCATTACATTAGTTGATGCAAAGTTGCCTTCAATTTACTCAAAAAAACCTGTCTTGGCTCAGCTTGCGTCAACTTGCTAGCACCAACTTTCTCAGAAAGTTAGCAGTAACCTGTAGCAAACAGTTACAAAAGCTGAAAGTTGTCGACAACTTGTTGTCAAGTTGGTTGCAACTAATGTGCACCAACTTTCTGATCAGAATGTCTGGCTATCAGGGTACGTTTTCCGGCCATTCCTATGTATACTACTGATATTAAAACTGTATTACTCGTTACACCCTTTTCTACCATCCTTCGTCAATAAATACGTTGACGGCAAGAGTTGGCACTATTATTTGACGGAAAATTACCATCAATTTTCTCAGAGAATTGACGACAGGTCGCAGCAGTAGATTGCTGCCAACTTTCTGGAAAAGCCTAAGCTGACTACAATAGATAATGTACTCCGTTATCATTTGTAAATGATAACAAAGCTTATGAGTAAGCCGTCGATAAGAACGGGAATAAAATTTACTACCGTATTTTCATTTTTCATTTTCGATATTGTTGACGGTATTATGTTCAGCAGTTGGCCCTATCGATATTTGCATACTCGGTCATTGAAAAAATAAAAAAATAAAAAAACACGGACAGAAAAACGAAAAATGATGTCGAGGAGAATAAAAGGAGAAAGGTTAAAACGAAAGAAATATGCAATTTGGTATTATAACCCGCGGCTATTTAAAAGACACTTAAACTTTAATTACAGTCAAAGAAGCTTTCTTGTGATATTATCATATTGCTACAAGACAACGCGCAATTGCTTAAGTTTAGTAACGTCTCAAGCCCTGGAGCTTTAATTTTCATACACACCCTTCCCTAAAAAAATTTCTCATAATTATAAAACTTTAATCTGCTTTAAATTTGTTGAATCTAAAAAAAAATAAATAAAAATACGGTCCGTATACTTTTATGACGGCTAAATAATGCGAGAATTGATCAAGTGGCACTCAAACTACAGTGAGTAAAAAAAATTCACCAACGTAATCAGTAATGAAATTTATTAGTTTCTATTGTCTTGGAAGGAGCTAAATTCTTTTCCGATTTTATGGTGTGGAAAGACGATATAATAAGGAAAGTGAGTGCGAGAGCCAGAATTTACCGTTGCTTCTTCCTCTCGTGCTTCTGTTTCTGCTGGTTCTTCTTCTTCTTCGTCTTCTTCTTCTATTCCTCACACTACCCTTTAGATTTAGACCGGGTACTGGGAGTAACGAGGGAATAAGAATGGCTAAGAGGGTTTTGTGGACGAGTGCCTCCAGGTTTTCCCTTAAAACTTATTCCCCAGGTTTGTTATATATCGTTTATATATAACTGGGGTGGAAGTTAAGGGCAAAGGGGGTAACTTAAGATTTAGTGGACCCCACACTGTTGTAGTGTAGCCGCTAAAACTTAATAAATACCAAAAACCACACCACACTAGTCTCACCAGTTAAACCATCTCTGTAAAACATTAAAATTATATAAATGTCTATTTAATGACAACCAAAGTCTAGTTTAATTTTACCGCCGATTTTATTACTAAAACTTTTTATTGTCATTATTAATTTATTTCACTTGTATTATTATTTTTGTTTTTATTATTTGTATTAATAATGAAACGGAGGTTTTTATTAAATAAATAATATTGTTTTATTATTTTAATATTTTTTTATGGAATAAGGAAAACTAAAAATCGATTTCCAAGATAGGTGACAAGAAATCTGTTGACTCAGGAGTATAGGGGCTCGTAATAAAAATAAATATCCCAAGAGTGTGGGCCGATATAAGGGCTGTGGTGTGGCGAAAGTATATGGGATACGACGAAAAAAAATAAAGTAAAGAAAAGAAAAGAATTGAGGGGTGGGGGTGGTGATAGTGGCGGCGGATGGTAAGGGTGGAAATATCATACGATGCAATGTCGTATCCAAAACGTATATATGGACACAAAACGATTTATATAATGTCGACATATTTTTCAATCTGTTTTTTTTTTTAATATATACTATATATGTATGTATGTATATATTTATTATGTTCGAATTTGTGAAATATTAAATGACCGAGTGTTCTTATTTCCATTCTTATATATTTTTGGATTTGAATATATATAATATGAAAATAAGGGTAAATTAATATTTTTAATAAAAAATATTTGAGCATCAGTAGTTGTGTAAAATAAACTATTGAATATAAAATAGTAAACGAACTTAAGATTGAATAAGCGAAAATGAAATCCGTTGATCTGTTCCTGTTACTCGAGTAAAAATATATGTAGGGGTTGAAGACGGTACAAAAAACAGAAATAAACGAGTGAGGTCGCGAGAACTACTTCGCAAGATGTTGCACGAGCTATTACAGTCCCCGGCTGAATTTTGTACCCATGGGTATAAAAATATATATAGATATATATAATTGCGATTGTCTCGACGATTCAAAGCATCCCCTGGACGATCGGTAAAGCATCATCACTACTGTCATGGAATATCAAACGATACAATGTATTATATTATATATACATACATATATAATGTAATAAAACGTGTAAATCCAAAAGTAAAAATATATACAGTAAGTATTCGTGAGAGGATGAAAAATAAAATCTTACGAAACTTCTCTCAGGAGAATTTCCTGATACTTTTATATGTATATGTATATATTTTATTTTTACCTTTTGAGAGTAGATATAAAGAGATAATCAAGAGTAGAAAAGTAAAACATTTTGAAGCGATTTCGTGTAAAACTAAAATAAGGATTGATTGAGATGGCGAACACTGAAGAGATACATGACCGGAAACTCACTCACTGTAAAAATATATCCGGAGATCCATTAAAACGTTTCCCGTCATAACTAGCCATCCAAATCCTTCAACCATAGCTCAGTATATTTATTTCTTCTTAATCAATAAATTATATATATATATATATATATATATATATATATATATATATATATATATAGATTATAATGAGGAGTGGAAAGAGTTTATAAATATATTATTATATGTATATAAAATATATGTGAGGACTGAAAAATGAAAATTAAGTAAAAGTCTAATCACACTTGTACTCTGTAATTTTTTCTGTACGACGGAAGGAGGATGTAATAAAGTATCGCGACGGAATATCGAAGGGACGTGATTTTTATTCTTAAGCATTTTTTGTTATTTCCGTTTTTAAGTTAAGGGATGGTAGTCAGAGTTGGAGCTACGAAAGGAACAGTAGCAGTGATGGCAACAGATTTAGATCCCTTGATTTTTGCCTTCTTAGTTAACGGAATGAAGATGAAGATTCAGCAGCTGTCGCGACCAATTCGGCTGTATCCCCTTACGAGCCAAGTCATATTTTTTTCTTTTATTGTATTCATAAAAAATAACAAAGTATTTTTTATTAATATTCATTAAGTAAAATTTCGGCAGTAATTTAATTATTCAGGACAGTAATAAGAATGAAGAGAAAATTTACTTGGTAATACAAATTGCCCTCAGATCCGTAACATCTGTTTACTTCACCTCTTTTTATAATTTTTATTTATTTCTCATCGTTATCAAGTATTTACGTCTTTACGAATTTACATATCGCAATTTATATTTTAGTTAAAATATCTTTCATCATCAAAAAGTCGCATCAAAATATTTTCATAAAAATATCATCGAGAAGATCGAAATTCTTTCGGATCTTTTTGATGCTGCCCCATTTTGATTAAAAGTAAAAAAAAAAAATTTCTGTCTAAAATTAAATCCTGGGTATAAAATAAAAGCTTACGGTCAATAGATTCTCACAATATTTGAAAAAAAAAAAAAAAAAATTGCTACTAAAATTATATATGACAATAAATGAATATTGTTTACTAAAAACAACAATTAAACCAACGACAACTAAATCTTTAATTAAACATAAAAAAAAAATAATTTATGTTGACCACGTGATTACAATTTACCTCGTCGGATAGACTTCGTACGGGGGGTAAAGAGTACTATATATCTCGCAGTGAGTTTGTGACTTTCAGAATCGTATAATTAATTTCCCGTGTCAGTCTTTTCTCCCACCGCGAAAATACTCAACCAAGTATACGAGAGTTTGGTACTTGCATTTGATATTCACTCTCTCCTTCTCTCGCTCTCTCTCTCTCATCCTCTAATATCTATTCTCTCGGTCTTCCCTCTTTTATCATCCACTATTTCGCTCTTGATCATCGCCATCAAGCAATCTCCGTCTTCGTTTCATGTTTTAGCGATAGTAGTTGAGTGTAGAGCCGGGTTGTGGGGGTGCAAGTATGAGTGCGAGTACGAACAGGAGCCAGATCCCTGGCGACAATATTGCTGGCCATTTGGTTCGACAGTGTGGCTGAACGCCTTCTCTCATCCCTTCTTGTGCTTTCATACCCTCACTACCCCTTTAAAACATCCTTGCCTATTTCACATATATATACACCCACATATATATGTGCGTAAGAGAATGAGGTAACTTTGCAAGCAGTAGAAACAAACCCTAGCATACCAAACCGTCAATATCAGCCAGTGTAATTAAATATAACAGATCAACATACGATATTAGAGTTTGTACTGATGTAGTATTTCGTTGTGATCAATTAATATTATTATTATTATTATTATTATTTTTTTTTTTTTTTAATTATATATTGTATGTAGATGAGGGTGAATTTAGCGATTGGTTAGTTTTCGTCAAGCTCCAGTACAGGTATGAGACGAGAGAATAAACGTCTCATCGTGACCCTCGGTAGTAGTTACGAGAACCGGTTAATTGGATAAATGTCCGATCAACGAATCCTGTCTCATTCTACTCTACTGGCTCTGGTGTACTATCGTGAATCGTGATATCCTCGCTAGCTTCCTCTTGTCCTCTTTGCCGATCCTACACTGCGCTGGGAATCATTCCTATACGATTCTATATTCAACCGCCTATTCGCTAAATCTATGTATATATTGAGTATACGGTATCCCCCTTCCCCCTCAGATCGCAACTCATTTCCGTTCGTGTCCTTATATCTGTAACTGTAGGATATAAAATCGCTTTAATTTAATTTATTGGAAAATTTAAACGATAATATTTGTCATGGATAATTTTTCTTGGCCTGTTTTTTTTTTTTAGAAAATTTATAGTTTTTTATAAAACTTTTGAATTATAAAATTTTTAAATGAGAAATGTTTTAATTTTTAAAATAAGTCAATTTTTTTTTTTACGTTAAATTGTTATAATTTTCACGAAATTTAAATTAACATTCATAATTTAACAATTTGCAAAGTTAATTATCCAGCTAAATAATTCAAATTTACTCCGTTAAAATACAATTATTTTGTTTATTGTATTATCCTATAAAATCAAACTTCACGGATATTGATCTAACTGAAAGCAATACTTATTAATATCTGATAACTTTGAGTGGTGAAAATTTGAATTGTTGTAGATTATAGTGTCCATTAAATATTAATTACTTAGAAAAGCGCATAATTGAAACTTTAATTTTTTCATATTAACTCAAATATTCAGCAGAAAAATTTTATCTACCGATAAAAAAAAAATTATTTTGTCATTGATATCTACCGAATAAGTATAAATTATTAATAACTAAATAATTTAAAAAGTAGTTATTATAAAATTATTTAAATCGAGTAAATTAAAATGAATCGTAAGACTTTTCGACGTAGATTAAAATCCCTAATGTTCCTCGCATGTGCATGACATTGTATAAGATATTGTCAATGTATGTATGCTAAATATATGTAGATATGTAGTATATACACATATATACATGAAGGGTAAATAAGGCGTATAGATTCTAATTGCCAGTAATAAATCAGTGACAACACCTGCATTGTCGACATTCTCTGTTTATTCTTCTGTAGTCACGAAATAACTAGATGAATCTTGTTTAATTAGTTACTCATATGTTACAAAAATTAAAAACTGCTTTAAAAAATAATTATTGTAATTTAAACAATAAATTAATTACATGAAGAATAATTTTGGTAAACATAAAGATGTGAAGAGAGATAATTTAAAGATGTATAATTTATTTTAAGACGTGTTTTAATTTTTTAGCGCGCAAGATTTTTTTTTTAAATCCTTATATTAAGTGAGGCTGGGTCTGAAAACAAAGGGACAGTGATTATGGTCATGCAAATTGCTACATTCACTGCTGTTTATCATTTTTTTCTCGGCGGAGTTCATAACCGGAAAGAAGCCAGGAAGAAGAGATGCTTGATTTAATTATCTCGAGGAAAGAATTTTAAAAATAATAAGAATAATAGTAATTAGCAATCCGCGGTCGTTTCAGGACTACCCAAGTTTATTAATTAGGTACATTGTGTTTTGATATTTATGACGAGGTAATGTAGCGTCTTATTGTTGCTTATTTTGTTTTTCTAATTTTTCCGATCCCCCCTCCCACTTCCTGTTACCAAACTCAGTATCTTTTTTTTTAGTTTCGGTTTAAAGCCGATTTCAGAAAAAAAATTAAAATTAACAATGAAAAAATACATTTTTTTTTAAATTTTGGACTCACCATACTGTTCAACGTCACCAACATCCCTGTCCCTAAATGAGAACTGACCACTTCTGAAACAAAACAAAAAATTTTTTTTCTTGAAACAGTAACAAATTTTTTCGGCTATTTCTATTTTTAAGAGAGGTCTAAACTTTTTTCTCTGTCACACTAAAATCGACGAGCGATACTATCTCTGTTACACATGCGCAGATAATGGAAACTTTCTCCACATTTTTCTCTTTAACAAATAAACATTTTTGAAAAATGAAAATTTTTATTGCAGTTTATAGAGTAATGCATTGAGCCTCGTTCTTCATTTTGCGTTTCGAGGTTATGTTTAAGGAAAAAGCTTGACAATAATGACTAAAGACTCTTCTTAAAAATTGATACCGTATTATTTTAATAAAATTTTTTATAATTTATTGTTAATAAAAAAATATAAAGAATGCTTGGTAATATAAATATCAGGTAATAACTTAAAAATGAAAATAATAAGTATAGTTGATGATATAAGTATGAAAAGTTGACGCGTGTGGTTTTTCATAAAAGAGAATTCTGTATACAAGATCGTGTATACGAATGCTGGGTTTATTCTTATTATAAAGTGAAATACAGTCCACTTGGAGTGTATATAAATTTAAGCAAGTGTATTTCAAATGTATGTAATATATACATGTACATATATATAAATATATATAGAACCATAAAGAGTAAGTAAGATAAAGTAAAAAAAAGAAACTACCCTTAGGCTAATAATACACCGACAACCTTTATTTTATTTAAGCAGCCCCAGTTTTTCATTACGTTCATTTTCTCGCTCTCATTCCTCAGTCTTTCCGCGCTTCTTATGAAGAATACGGCTCTACATTCTTCAAAATACATTATTTACTAGACCTGAATATTTTTTCTTAACTTTTATTTATTTAAAAATCTAATTTATCCTTCACTTTTTATTAATTTATTTATCATATTTTTAAAACGAAAAACTACTGATTCTTTATTTTATTATAATTTTTATTTACCGATTTTTTTTTTCCTTAACACAAAGACAAACAGAAACATTACGAAAGTTTTTTTATTTTTATGTGTATCGAAAAGTTTTAGATTTTTGTCTTCCATACAAGATGAGCAGATATCTCTGCTCGATTTCACTTGGATCAACTAAACTGTATCATGACATTGGAACACAAAAGTAAAAGAGCTAAAATAAAATGGAAAAAAAAATTATATAGCGAGTCGAAAGTTTTTTACGATAAAAAAAAAAAAAAAAAAAAAAAACATAAAAGAACTTCTTTAACCAAACGTATAAAGAAAATGGGATTTTCTTCAATCAAACTGTTTGTTATTATGGTTTTTTATTAATAGCAATTTTTATAAAACGTAAACAAAATTTTTTTTCTCATTAATAATGTAATTAAAATAAATTTCAATCTCAATGTTCAACGGAACATTTATTTTAAATAAAATTTTTCTAATTTACATTGAGATTTGAAATTTAAAATAAATTTTTCGCTGAAACTACACGGTGGGAACTAAAATATACCTAATGAAAGACCCTTAGTTGCCGGGTACAAATATTTAGTTGAAATTATAGAATTTCATTCAAAGAGACCTAAATTCGGTCGAAGTTACGCCGAAAATGTAGAATTTTAGTAAAAGAGGCCGAAAATTAACCGAAAACACGCTGAAATTTTGTTATTCTTAACAAACAGCCCGAAAATCGGCTAATAAACTGGGCCGGACTATTTTAAGTTTTTTTCAAGCCGAGCCAGAAAAATTTCGGTGATTTTCAGGCCAACTATCGGTCAAATTTCGGCTTAGCTAATTTTCAATCACATGGAGTCTACTTAAACCTTTTGTTGGCCACTTTTCGGCCGAAAAAAAATTTTCTTTTTTTTTCAACTTGAAATTTTTTCACTCGAATCTCCTGATTTTAAAATAAAATATTTTCAACGGATATTAGTAGAACTGAATACTGGTTTTAATTTAAAATTTTTTTTATAATGGATAGCAGTAAGTAAGAAACGGAATGAAGGTGAAAAAAAAAAGAGCAAAGATGAAGCGAAAAAAAAAGTAAAATAAAATGTTCAAGTATTAACGTCTCAATAAAGATCCTTAAGGCAGATCGCAATTCTGTTGATTCTCGAGGGACAACAAGCAGGAGGAGTCGAAGCGGTCGCTTAACACGGCAACTCGTCGAGTAATAAGTGAGTCTACGAGCCGCGGGGTTTACTATTGACCATAGAAAACTATCTCTGGTCAGCACAAACTACTTGACAAAAACACTAAAGCTGTTTTCTCATCTCTTATGTTTTATTTCTTATTTTATTTAACTTTTTTTTATCGCAAATCCTACTTTCTGTCTAAAACCAATACCTACAATATTTTGTACATTTTTTACTAAATCATCAATTGGTAAATAAATTTCTAAAGTTTATAGACTGTCGGTCAGATAAATAATGGAGAAGCTTCAAATAATAATGAGTGATTTACATTGATGGCGAGGATTAAAATATAATTAAGTGGACCATTGAATAGAAAGATGTTAATTATTTATTTCAGTTCGATGATACCAACTCTCAGTATGTATATGCAATATTTATCTATCGGAATCAATTCAAATTTAATCGATATTGATGCTTTTAATTTATTATTACCAAAAGTTCGTTAACGGCGGATGTCATTAAATTTTTATAATAATTACTTTTCCGATGAATTTTCCAAAAATCACAGAAAGTTTCAAGCCACTTAAGCGACGTACAAAGCGGTCTTCATTACGAACACACTAAAATTACGTAATAACTTTTTTTGCCCTTAAAATATGATACTTATAAATTTATCATAAATAATGACATTGAAATAAAAATATTTATTTTTAAACCTGACGATGTGTTGGCATATGGATCGTTAAAGGGTTAGAACGGTAATTTAACTAGAACGTCAGTTAGAAATCTTGCGGAATGAAACTACTGTCTCCTTAAGTTTCGTCGCTTGTAAACGTTCCCGGCAATTAAGGACGAATCACATGTAACAGCTGAGCATTAACTTTGGGAACGCGACCCTTCATTTACTCGGCCGTTAGCCGCGAACTAACCCCTTAGGCCACTTTACCATCATCAAGTCTTCCCTCCATTCGATTTCTCTCGATCCTCGTATCTTTACCTTAAATTTAAACTCAGATCACCCACACACACACACACACACACACACATACACACTAATACTTGCTCCCAACAATTGCTTAAAATAAGCAGAGACAAAAAAAAATAAAACGTCGACTCGCAACACAAAATCTCTAAGTGTCTTATCTTAAACACGAGATTCGAATTATCACAATTTTTTTTATTTTTTTTTTTTTTTTTTTTGAGAATACTCTAGTGTCTTAAACTCATCCCGTCCCGCTCTTGTGAAGCTTATCTTCAAGCCCCTAGGTAAGCTTTTAGAGAGTAACTACCCACGAGATATCGAGTCTGCATATGTATCAACTCTCACTCGATACTCGATAAAGAGACATAAGAAAATCCTGGATATATATTTACACCCTCTACTATTATTTCATCCCCTTTATTACTATTTGACTTTATTTTACAAATAATAAAAATAGCAATAATAATGATAAAAAATACTTTAGAGTGAAAAATAAAATAACATAATGTATGTTTTTTCATTCAAGATGTTTGTAAATATTAAGCTTTGTTGTAAAAGAATGTGGCAAAACCGAATAAGGGCAAGTTTTTTTTTTTTTTTTTTCCATAAAAGCTTTTCGGTCGCTCTCGGTGTCACATCAAACGCATCCAGATATTTTTAGAAAATAAAAAAAAAAATAATAATAGTCAGGGGTCGTGTGTTTTTATACCCTTATTTTCATCTCATGCTTTTGCGTAGTTTGAGGGAATAACGGAAGGATACTCGTTGAAGGGAATCTTCGGATCGGTAAACAACAATTGGTTTAAGCGATGGTTAAACCGGTGACCGTAATTTAAGGGTTGTTACGCTCTTAGACGACTTGGATACGGTCAGTTAAATTTTTAATCGACTTTCTATATTAATTTGACTGTTAATTATCATTATTAATTATTAATTATGACTTATTCTTAAATTAACAGTTCAAATAATAGTCACAATAATACTTAGTTAAAAATGATTGTGCGGATCTATGTAATGACAAGTAAAAAATTTCATTGA
Source organism: Microplitis demolitor (assembly GCF_026212275.2). Taxonomy (NCBI): domain Eukaryota; kingdom Metazoa; phylum Arthropoda; class Insecta; order Hymenoptera; family Braconidae; genus Microplitis; species Microplitis demolitor. The sequence continues at coordinate 2,883,758 of NC_068549.1, read as the reverse complement.
AATTTTATGTAAAAAATTATAAAACAAATTATTATTCGTATGGTAAAAATTTAAAAAGAGGGATGTGGTGAATAAAATTTATTTTAGCTGATGTAGCAAGTTATTTTTTCGCGGGAACGATAATGTTCAGTCACTGAAGCTGAATAGAATCTTCAGTGTAAAAACAAAACTCTCGTCAAACATACAAGTAGAAATAGCAATCGCAGTAGCAATAGCAATTGTCTTTGTCGTGGATGCTGTAGTGAGGGTAAAAGAGACACAATTCATAGCAGACAGGGAAGCAAAGTTGTAGCTTCTGCCACGATGAGAAAGCATTTGCATGTGACGATCATCCGACCAGAAATTGTTTTCGTTTCCATTTTTCTAACGACTTTTATTATGATTTTTCATAAATTTGCTGTATTTATATTAAATAATAGAGTGAATTTGAATTTAAATAAAAAATAAAAATTTTTATTTCTTGAGTATTTAAAGGCGGGAATTATAAAATTAACAGAGACCGCAGTTACTTAATACGGCTTAACGAATATAGATTAAAAGTTGTTGCGTCGGGTGGCAGCTCGAGGTTTTGAGGAAGCAAAATAAGTTAGAAGGGCGAGAAAAACAGAGTAGTGGTAGAGGGAGGGTTGGTTTAAATTTTCGCGAGATGACTGGATAGGATTGGAAACTCACCGCGGGTTCGTCGGTCGGTAGTCTGGTTTAGTTCGGTGATGCCGCTCGAGAGAATGTGTTTGTATTTTAATGAGGGTGAGTATGCTAATCCATGCAGCACGCCGTATCTCTCCCGACTCATCGCCACCCTCACACTTCTTTTTAATAGTAATCTCTCCCTCCCTCTATTTCTTTTTCTCTATTTGGCATTTCAGTGCAACAAAATTTAGCCAGGCGGCAAAGACGGGTGATGGTAAAAAAAATTTTTTCTTTTCCTCCTTTTTATTTATTTTTTAAATAAGAGAACGGGAAATAGATAGACGGGAGTTGCGTAATAAATTCACACTTGACTTGGTGTACTTGCAAATTTAAAAAGGGTAACGGCAGGCTCAACAAGCTCACTCTGTAAGCTTTAATATCCCACTTTTGCTCACAATATTTTATTTATTTTTTTTTTTGTTTTCAGTTTTGAGAAAAAAAGAAGCGACATTTTTTTAAAGGGAGTAAAAGGGTTAGGGCGGATTGAGGGTTGATGTGATGGAGAAGGGTAAGAGAATAGGCTGAAAATCTGCTGGGGCGAAATAGCTGTATTCCCTATTATGCTTGACCCACTGCCATAATTTGTCACAATCAATAGTTACTCGGCATCTTTTTCTCGAGCAATCGATATTATTGCTTACGCCGCTTCCGACTTATAGTGAGGCTACAGCTATATTTGATTCTACTTTATAAATAATTAATTATTAATTTACGTTTATTTTTAACATATTTTTCCGATAACACCTGTGATTGTTGTAAGAAAAATAATTCAATGTTTCACACTTGGTATTAATTTTAATAATAAATTTTGAGAATTTTTCATTACGAAAAAAAATACTTTTTTTTTGGCTGCAGTAATTAAAGAAATAATTATTTAAAAAATAATTGACGAAATTTGTGACAATCGTAATTTAAGTTTTTGGTTTCTATTTATGATATATAGGGGTAGAAAATAGAGGGTATGAAAATATTAAATATTTTCGATTGTGGGTAAAATTTTTTTTTTTCGAGTAAAATGAGAGAGCCTCAAAAAGAAAAAAAGAAAAGTATGTTTTTAACAAAATTGAAAGAATTAATGATTTATTTGTAAACTAAAATGAGAAAGATGATTTGCAGAGAGCAAAAAAATTAAATAAATAAAGTTTTCAAAAAAATTTTGGAAAAAAAGTCCACACATTTGAAATAGCTTAAAATATTTTAATTAAAATAATCCTGAAATTGGCAGACAATTAAAAATTTTCGGATTTTTTTTTTTTCAACGAATAAAGTACAAAACAAAAATCTAAAAATATGCACATGTGGAAAATTAAATAAACTAAAAGTGCAATTTTTTTAAGTATTTTTTTTTTATCATTTATTATTTTAAATATATTTCAAAACTTATTAAATGTCGGCTAACTTCAGTATCATTAATAAAAGATTTTTCGGATATTTTATCTGGGTCGAATCTCTAGAGGAGACCCTAAAAACTAATAATTATTAAAATTTTTCCGCAATCTCTGTTATATGCGTTCATTTATAATAAATAAAGTCATTAGTAATTTTGAATAATTACTACCATGTCAAATTAATTCAAGATTATAAATTCGCAGTCTGCCCCCATTACATATTTTTAATATCATTAAAATTTTATAAACCGAATTAATCCTTATACTTATTTCATTCCTATCACTGCAGTTTTCGGGTTCGCCTATCCGCCCTTAGTTCAAATTCCGCCTGGCCCTCCCCTAACAATTTTTAATTAAATTGTCACTGACACTTGACATTTACAATTATTTATATAAAACAGCTCGAGTACATCTACATATACTTCAACATTATTAACCTAAAAAATGTCAATCTTCTCTAGACTATGATACCAACAACTCAGAAGACAGAATTACGGATTTGCACCCTTCTATATACATCACTTTGTCCTTTCTTACTTTACAACCCACTCAACTCTCTCTTCCGCAAGTCTTATTGCAGAAACAAACCCAAGGAGCTGTTATTTTCCAGTGTCGCACCAGGTTAATCATCATTGTCATCCAAAATTCACCTCCATAAATATACATATATACAAACATCACGTGACATAACTGTGACAGAATAAACAAAGAGACTCATAGTCCAACCCCTTGTTTACAAACTTTTTACAGGTGTTACTGTAAAATAAACACTTGAAAAACTTTTTTAATTTAACCCCTCCACCAATTCGAGTATGTTTATTTTTTATCTTGTAAAATTTTCATCCCTCGTCTCTCTTCTTCTTTTATATTTATTTTTATTCACTTCAATTTAATCATATTTTTTAATTCATCATACTCCTTTTTTTATATGTATATATACATATATATTTTTTATTTTATTAGTTATTTTTCTTATGGAGAGATTATTTTTTCAAAAGAACGTCTGGACGAATGAATTTCGTGGATTAAACAAAGAGAGGGTCAAGTTTTCCAATTAAATCCGGATTATATCGTTTTGTTACGATATTGAAAATATATCGATACGAATAAAACTAATACTTTTACATACATATATATATATATACATATACATATACATACACACATATATATATATATATATGTATGTATGTATAGATGTAATGAAAGATAAAATTAATAAAATCAAATATATTTATAATTATTTTCTTAGCTAATAAAATAGTTATCTTTTAAAATAGATTAATTGTTTAAATAAATGTCAATATCGTTACAATAGTCTCTGTTTTCATTGAAAAAAGGATTATCAATTTTAAATTCTTCATCACTTTTACTTCAATTTATTATTTTTTTATCTTCACTCAATTTATTTTATTTCACATTTTTTTTTTTATTATATATTTTTTTTCCTTTATCCCCAGATATGGAGATATGAATTTTTTTAATTTTTTTATCGTCCGTGAATTCGTTTATATGAAATCGAATAAATATTAAAATCATTAAAAACGAACGTTAGACTATTAATAAAAATAACAAGTGTAGTTGGCAATTGTGACAAAGAAATTAATTATTAAATTTCTTTTTTTTTATTTTAAGTAAAAGAGAATTTCATTATCGGAATTTATAGAGCGAAATGGGACGAATAGAGAAGTCAGATACGGAGTTAGAGGTTCATTCGGTCTCAGTGTGTTGTACGTTAACTGGGGGTCGTTCGTAAATGTTCTGTATGCTGATGCTTATATCTGTGACCGATGAAAATAAAGAAAAGTATTTTCGATGAGAAATAAGTAAACAACTCTGCTACTTGTACTATAATTTTATCTGAAAGTACATCAGCTTAATTGAAATATTTATTTTATTTTCATATTACTTTTTATGCTGGACTTGAATTATTTAATTTAGTTGATTGTATGGTAAGTAGTTTAAAAAATTGTTTACAACAAAATAATGAAATGAAATAAAAAGTGATGATTTAATTGCAGGGTAAAAGTATGGAAAAAGGTGTAAAAGTATATCAAAGGAATAAATTGAGTAAATTTTTCGATTGACGATGTCGTCGAGATATCTCACGAAAAGATGAAAAGGACAATTAAAGAGTAACAATCGTTGAATTTAATTGTAGAGTAGGGTGAATCCAGGGTGGGGTTGGGTAGAAAAAAAATTAACGCAGACCCCTTTTGCTGGAGGAATTATTTTCTTGGGGAAAACTTGAGATACGTTAAAAAGACTTTAGTGTCTTTTTTTTCTCTCTTTCTCTCGGTTGCTCTTTCAGTTCGGGCCTTTTAAATAAATGTCAACCCTTGGGAATATTATCACGCAAAAATACTGTTATAAAATATCTCTCATAATCATTTGTTATGATCTCTTGGGGTAATTATTAATTAGCATTTATACACAATCAGTTACTAATTTATTTATGTTTTATAATCTACTGTAATTATACTAGTAATCAAATTTTTTATTTTTTATTTTAAAGTAAAATTTAGCTATTAAAAAGAATAATCTCAATTTTAAAATGCCATACTTTTCTACAGTGCTATATGAGCAATCATTTGTTGTATCAATTATTCGTCTTTGGCAAGAGTTACCCTTAGATCTGATTCAATCAGGCAGCATTGAGATCTTTAAGAACCAGTTCTATGATTATTTACTAAATTTAGATTTTAATTTGTAACACAAAATTTGTAACGGTGTATCATTGATCTTCACATCTCTCATTGTTTATTGTATTGTTGTCTATATGACTGATTTAAATTGATTACATTATTGTTGTTTGATCACTTCAAATTTTATATTACTGTAAGATCATTTGTATGATTTCCCCTTGCCATTTGACATGAAAATTTAATAAATAAAAAAAAAGAAATATTTTTTAAGTTACTGAATTTACCAAAAAAAAATTATGATACCAGAGGGGGTGGGCAAAGTGGGCCCACTAGAAAAAAAAATTTTCAATGACGTTTTTTTTTTTTACTTGTTCTCCTTTTCTTCAGTCCCCAAATAACTAATCAGTGTCAATATGACCCACCCATGAAAAAAAAAAAATTCAATGTATGAAATAATTTCCCAATAATTTTTATCAAAAATTTCACCATTTTTACAAAAAAATTTCACCATCTTCTATATAAAACTCAATATTTTTTACAAATTTTCTTGATTTGAACCTCAACAAAAAAAAATAAAATAATAATGATAATGATGATAATTACACTAAAACTTGTTAAAAATTTCAAGGATTTCGTTGATCTGTATATTTAACAATGCCGTAATTACAAGGAATGATTATTACCAGCGTAAAAAACGTGCAAAGGAAAGGTTGAGACAGAAAACGATGACATAGATGTTATGGTTTTATTGTACTATATATGAGTCGAGAGAAGCAAGTGAAATGTAGATGGAGATGTAGATGTAGATGGTAAATGGATAGTAGATGAAGCTGATTGTACAGTGCTGCAGTACATACAGAGTACTACAGAACTGGAGCGACCAGAAAAAGCTCTTGCCACACGACTTGTAGCAATCCTTTGTGAATACAAAAATAGAGTTACGCAGTAGCTTCTGTTCGGCCACGACGAGGTCATTCTCCATTGCCCTCTTGCGTTTTTCTCTACCTTTTTTATTTAGCCTTTACACCGGCGTTTTTCACCCATCGCAAACCTTCTGCGGCCTTCGCTCGACATTTATACCTTGCAAGCCAGTTTACTTTACGTGTACATTAATATGCTCTATTTTTTCTTTTCGATCGTCATTATTCGAGTATTTTTTTAAAATTATTATTCACAATGCAAATTATTATTATACATGAATTTTTTATTTTTATTCATTCCCATTAATTTATAAAATATAGTGACATATTTTTCTAATAGCCTGTGAAAAAATGGGAGCGAATTCGGAGTAAATACGGATGTTATTTCGATCTGCATTTACTCCGTCACTCAGAGTTCTGGAGTTTAAAAAAAAATGACTCCCCATACAGAATAAATGGGGAGTTAGTTTTTTTCAGCGGACTTTGGAGTGATCTGGATTTTATTTAAATTCAAATTCACTCTGATTCGAAATTTTGATGTTAAAATAAACTTGCGTTCGGAGTAAATTTGACTCCAAGAAGATTGAATAAATAAATAGTCATCTGCTCCGCATTCACTCCAGATTTACTCCGCTAAATTTTTTCAGTGTATGTCGTAATCATATTATTATTATTATTATTATTTTTAATTCATAAATATTCATTCGAGAAAATTTAATATTGAAATTCTTGGAGATTTTGGCTGACAGTAGGGGGTAAAAAAGTTTTACGTCTAAAAAGTTTTATATTAAAACAACAGTCACAATATTTTAATAATTTAAAATTAAATAAAGGATAGTGGGGGAAAGTGAGATGAAACTATTTATGGAAATAATGTCGATAAATTATTTATTCAATTACTAATAATTTTTTTTTTTAATCGATATGGATAAAATTTTTTTTCTGACTTATTATATTTTTATAAGATATAATCCATTAAATATTTAGTGTATAAAATTATAGATGAAATATCTAGATTCGAACCAGCCGATTGTCGTTTGAAAATCGATCATTAAAAAATAGAAATCTCGGTTTCTTTTAATACTTCGTAGAGCGAAATAAATGAAATTATTAATAAAATTTAATTATAGCTTTTAGCAAAAAAATGAGAGCATGTATAATTAAATATTTCGTCGACTGTCAATCAAGGTGTCAAAGACAAAATGAATATCTAATTATGAAAATTTATATTTATAACTTTACAAGTGATAGTATGTGAATATAATTTTGATTTTAATTTCTGTATCCAAATATTACCTTCTTACGTAATTTAATTCGTATTTTCCTGCATATTTCCTCTCATTGAATTTCAAATCGATGCATATTTTGATCAAAATTTATAGCAAACGGGTTAATTATTAATAAAATTAAAATACGGAGATTTTATATTCATATTTTTCAATAATATATAAAATTGTGGGTACAAGAAAATTTATATGAAAAATATTGATATTGAAGTGATAAACAAATAAAACTTCGTTTATCTTCCGAAGTATTTAATTAAAGTGATGAAATATTAAATAAAATAAAAAAAAAAAGTCGCGGTAAAATTTTTCAATTTTTTTTTTTTATCTTCGCCGCAGGAATGAAGTGACGGCCGTTTTATCGGCAACACTTAGGATAAACGATAAATTCTTAATTAATAATCAAAAAAGTTTACGTTATTTTTTATTGATTATAAATTTAATTATTTATAGAGTTATATTAAAAAAATTCGTGATATTTATCCGGTTTTTCTATAAATTTTGTTAAAGAAGTAATTTATAAAATTTATTTTACTAAAATTGGCTAAGTATATCCCTGACTTATGCCAATTAATTTGTATTATCGATTGTCAAGATAATAAATAATAAATTAATGTAAAATGTACTACAGACCCAGTTTGGAAAATGTCACACGTCAAATGTCCGCAGTGATTTTAGCGATTAATAATTTATTCATTTAACAGATCGCGAATAATTTAAAATGAAAATTATCTACATAAATTGTTTAAATCGGTCTCACCTCAAATGACACATTTATATAAATTCCAGCTCATTGGATTTGAATTCAATAATCTTCTATCTAATGTTAAATAATAATAATGATACTTTTACACCCTCTATATCTGCTATATAATAAAATTAATATATATTTTTAAGAAAATTAAGTGAAATGTAAATGTATTATTTTTTTTTATGCCGTCGTTATGAAAGTTGGTAAAGTTTTCTAGCCACCGATTATCATCGGCGTCGGCAATATTTCTACGAATTTTAATGTACAGTCCAATCGTAGATGGCTCCGCAAAGCCGCGTAAAACAATTTATGTTTAAAACGAGCATTAAAATACCCTCGAACAAACTCCCATCCCCATATAAAAGCAGAGAGAACGAAAAAAAATTACAGCACACTACTCATTTTCTACAGCAAACGAAAACTACTGTTTTAACGCTTTTGTGTGTCTGATGTGCGGTAAAAATACATCTCAACACTTTACGACAAGTGTAAATTTACTCGATGAGTTGAAAAATATATTCTTATGGCATATTGATGCTCTTGATGATAATATTATCAAAATAATAGTGCTAGATTTTTTTTTGTTTTATTTTAATTTATTAATTCTGAATCAGTATATTGATTTTATTTTAAAACTTTTTTGTATATATTGATAAATATTACTTTAATTGGATGTATCGATTAATTACCAATCCAATTGATAAATTATTTAAATTAAAGTATCGCTTTTATGTCAATGCGATTTATCAATTGGATGCATTGATTTATTGATACAATACATCGATTTAATTTTGTATAATCAGCACGATTTATTGATCAAAAATCCAGTGCCTAATTTTTATCCAAAAATATCACAGGTAATTAAAAAAAAATTTAATTAACATAAATCATACTCTTTAAAAAAACAGTGTTAATAATGGGGTTAATTTAATACCATGCGGTGTTAAATTGAAATAACACTGGTGTAGGTGGTGTAAGAAAAATTTCACTTATAGAAATTAAAAAAAGAGAAAAATTTATCACGTCATTTAACACCGGAAAATATTTTAACACCGGTAAAGAAAATTTACACCGACGGCCGTGTTATTTTAACACCGAAAATTTTAACCCCTACACCACCTGAATTTACCCCGGTTTTTTTTTTAGTGTGAATTTGTTATAGAATAGTTTGTGTAAATTTTATATATATATTTATTATATATTATATAAATATATATCTTTATTTTTGACACCCCCTACATTTCTTACAGTAATGCCTAGAAAATAGATCTCACCCCAAACTCATGGGAGTCATGACATGCTCTTCTTCGATGAGAGACCCCGGTAATCCAGCAATTTGTATTTATTCCCTCTCAACAATTTTTTTTTTTCACCACCACCCTTAAAACCACAACCCCATCCTCACGAGTTTCGCGACACCCATTCCAATGCCCCTACTCAGTAATGATGAAAAATTCCTCATCTTCATACAGGGAACGCGTAAAAAAAAATTCTCAGATCAAATTCCATCCTCGCACCCTATCAATTTTTATCAAACCTTAAAAAATAACAAACTAACAAAGAATGTTGTATCAATCATACATTATACGTTAGCTCACTAAATTTAAATAATTCCATTAAACTAAAAAATTAACAATATAAATATGTTTTAAAAACGTGTCCGTTGATTGAGTGGTAAAAATAATAAAAGACCGGTTTAAGTGCCGACTGATTGGAAGAGCAGGGCGCGAATGGGCACTCTCTCCAAACCCGAAGCTTTTCTCCGGCAACAAGACTACAAAGTACCTTATTTTTTTTATTTTAAAATTTTTTTTATTTTTTACAGCAATTAATAACTCGTCGAGAGTACGCTCGATCGCCATAAAACGTTACCCATCTTATTACGAGTAGTCTCATCAATTTATCGTAATTTTTTATTTTCTCTATCATGTTTTTTAATTTTTATCCAGACTCTTGAACCTCTCGTCCTCTCTCAGGTTTATTGAAATTTATTTATTTAAAAATACACACTAAAATAATTTATTCAAATGAATTTTATTTAAAACAACCGAAACTTATATTAACTTTTCGATAATCAAATAAAATTTAAAATAAATTTGGAGTTATTGATATTAGTAACAAATATCACACGTCATAATTTTTCTGTTTAAATAAATAATAAAACAATTAAATGAACTAGGTCGAATAATTATTTAAATAACAAATCATCTGTACTTGAGATGGGGATTAATAATTAATTTGGGACTGTAATTAAATAATTTATTGATAAATTAAATTGTGACAGTTTTGGTAATTAGTTTATAAAGAAGATACTTCTGTGATTTTAATTAGTTTGATTAGTAGTAGTAGCAGTAGTAGTAGTGGTGGTACAGGACTGATATAATACGTTAAACTTAGAATTTCCCTTCCTTTAGTTTCACTTGAAATCATCGCCTCTCTTACCCTTGTAACATGCGGGCATTCTATTATGCAATTAAGAGAGAAGTGGTTGAGAAGCTAATTCTAAGGGAAAATCTACTGAGGATGAGTTGTAGAAAAGCCAACTAAAGGTATATCCTTCCTATCGGACATGACAGGACACGAACGTCCGACACACCCTTTCTTCGTTCGACTTACACATACGTTCTATTTTACGAATCACAAAATTATTTTATTTTCTATAAACTCATAATTATTTTTTTCCTTAAAGTGATAACCGGATCAAAAAAACTTTATTTTGACTTATTTGACTTGCATTTAATTTTGTTAACTTCATTTTGGCTACGCCTACTTTTTTTAACTTTAATAAGACTTTTTTAACTTAAAATTTTAAGTCAAATTCAAGACAACGTGACATCATTTTGACTTGGTTGACGTAAATGGGTACTAAGTAAGACAACAGTCAAAAGCAAGTCAAAATCTACGCCATACTTTGATCCTACATGAGCCCTGAAAACCTACAATCGATTTTTCAGGACATAATTATTGTAAAAGCCTTAAATGAACCAACTTGGACTTAAAAAAGCATCTATTAGACCTAGAAGTCATGTCTATGTATCACAAAACAAGCGAATTCATAATTTTTCAAATCGATCTTCTGTGAGTCCCAGACTGCCTGTGGGACTTTGTCCAGCCTTGGGTATCGTAGCCGAAGTCGGCAAATTTAACAACTTTACTTTTTTGGAAAATTCCTTCCTTCTGTTAAATCTAGGCACGATTTATGTCTACGCAGGTCTAATTCACGCTTCCATAAGTCCAAGTTGGTTCAATTCAAACAGTTGTAAGTCGAAGTAGGTCCATTTCGAGCTTTCACAATGATTATGTCCTGAAAAGTCTAATGTAGGTTTTTAATACTTATTTGGGTCCAAAGCATGCCTTAGATTTCGACTCGAGTCGGCTTTATTTTAAATTTTTAAAACCACGCAAAAATCATTATTTTTTTGACCCGGGTACTTTCAAAGTTTTTAAACTCAAAAGTCTTAAAAATAATTATTTTTGAACATGTTTTCAATGTAAGGAAATTTTTTGTTAAGATGTTGGCAAGAACTTATTGTAAGTAAAAGTATCAAAAACGTCATATGAGATTTGAATAATTAATTGCCAACTTAAATATTTATTTAACGAATAGCTCATTGTAAAGCACTTAACTTTGTATGTAATATTGATGTCTTTCAAAAAGTCGACTAAAAACAATATTTAATAATGATTAAAAATAAATCATCTTTAAATTATTAAAAAAATCCATTACTTTAAAAAATTCATCAGGTCGAAATTTGTAAAGAAAATTTAATAAAAAAATTTATATTAGTTTTCTTAACTTAGTTATGAATAAATAATTTACTCATTTAATGATCATGGGAAAAAATTACAGCTGCAATTTATGATAGACACATTTCGAAAATAAATAAAAACCACTGGCACAGTAAAATGAACTCATGGAAGTTTCTTCAAATACTTAATGTATCTCTTGAGTTGTACAAATTTATCGAGTTGGTATAGGGGTGGCTTTTGTCCAACTCGTACAAGCATACAAGGAAACCCTTAAGAATAAAATCAGATATCAAAACCGTCACACGTGCGGGTGGATTCTAACGATGCACCCACACGTACTCGTTATCCTCCGGTATGTTTCTTGATTACGATGCTTTCATAATCCATATATATACCCTCACACACACATACACACATGTACATAAATATATATACTATATATACAACAAGTTCGTACAGTCTAACAAATAAGAGAATTGAGAAATCGTGAAATGAGTAAAGTGGTTAGTGATTGAATTAACGATCGAATTTTCAGTCATTGCACTTTACCTCCATGTTTCTCAGAAATTTTCATCTTAGTACACAGATATATGTGTATGTATATTTGACTTGAACTCTGTTGACCCAAATGAGGGGATGAGAAATGATGAAGGCGAAGGAATCGTGCCGACCATCCTCGTGAATCTCTCGTTACGTTAATTTAATAGAAGGGATGCATTATATATATATATATATATATATATATATATATATATATATATATATATATATATATATATATATATATATATATATATATATATATATATATATATATATATATATATATATATACTTTCCTATTTCCCTCATTTCAAGGGATAGTTATCCAACGTCTTAACCCTTTGCTACCCTCTCCTAACCGATCCTTTTGTAGGAAAGTTAACTCAAACCATTTAACGATCACGTAATATATCCCTTAAGATGAGAGTTTAATATATTGACGTTTATTCAATCATGATTATTAATTATTATTGAATAAAAGGGCAAGGTAAGGTGGTAGATACAACGTGTTCACTAATAAGACGGCCACTAAATAGATAATAGTGAGTAACAAATCAATACAATGAAGAGCTCTGAAAGTTTTTGAACAGCTGAAATTTACCAAACAAGTCTTTATGATATATCTTGGTATTTAAAGTGATTGAATTTGTCGAGGAAAGTTATTTTTTTTTGTAGCAACTTAGGTTCAAATCAGAGAAAAATGGGAATGGAAATTTGTGATCCCATTTTGGACAGGATACGTAATTTAACGTTAGCTTTTTTTTGTATATTTAGAGGATGATTCAATAAAAATGATACTCAGTAAATAATGTAAATATATTGTTTCAATATATAACATAGACGAGTTGTCATGTATTATTTTTTTATACGAAAGAGCTGCGTAAAATCTAGTGTCCACTTTTACGCGGATGGTTTTTTGCTATTGAGTATTTTTGGTGAATGTTTCTGTGTGTTGGAATGTGAGTATTGGACTTGGTGTGTGAGTGTGTGTATGTGTGTGTGGAAAGTAGAATAGGAGGGAATGAAAAAGCAGAGACTACAAATGGAAGCTGGACAAGGCAGCTCTGTAAAAGAAACATAAATAAGACAAATAGGGGTGACTCGATCGACTATAGAAAAATATCGAATGCACCAAATGCTCCATAAATCCGACAATACTATGAAGTTACGGTGGAATGGAGAAAAAATAATAAAATGTTTATTTTTATGCTTTCACGCTCTCCCTTTTTTTCTTTATTCTATTTTATATTTTATATTTATTTATTAATCTTTTTTTCTTGTTACACCGGAAATGTTTTATTTCAATGTCTTTTCCCGAAATAATTAACGACTATTAGAGAGGTCTAGTGGTCCGAAACGACTGTCGTATTTATGGTCAGTCAGATCACGAGAAATTGACTGACAATCGCTCGTCTTCTATTTAAATTCGAAATGACGAAAAATTTTTCGGTCAAATGAAATTGGCGCGAAAACTGCCATTAGATTCAAAAAATGTCTGTTGGTAAATTTTTCGCTAATCAATTGTCAGAAAATTTCTCTGCCTTACATCACTAAGGAAGACCCAACCAATGAATTACCGAAACACTTTAATAAATGGATTTAAATAATTATTTTTTAGGAATTCAACCCGCCTATGATATATTTAAAATTTTTTTCATAGTATTAAAATATCTTGTAACCCTATTATCGTAATTTGCTGTTGGGCCTCTTGAAATAAAAATAAAAATAAAATAAGAAAAAAGGATTAAGTATTATATATTAGATATATAAGAGACTAGAGAATTCCCAGGTTAACATTTACAGCTTTAACTACAAATTCGACAGAGTTACCGAAGCATAAGAGGGAGGATTGTGTCTCACAAGGGTGGTTAGCTGCGTGCGAAGCCAATCCCCCACGTACTCGGTTGCTTCTTACAGTTGTTAAGAAGTCCCTGGTGGCTAATTTTCCTCAGAGCTTCCGAGCTATGAGCACAAGATAGTTACCCCCTCATACTTGGGCATTTTTTACCTCAGCTTTGATACCGACCCCACTTATGCCATTGCCCATTTCATTAAACTACCTGTGTCGGAATCTGTATCTAAATATTTATATTTTTTCAAACACTCTAAATTTAAAAAAGAAAAAAACTTAATAGTTATTATTTTTTATCGAAATAAATCAAATAAAACAGCCTTGTTGAGGTTTATTGAGTTGTCCAAAGTAATTTGGCATTGCTGTGGTATTTTTCAGAACAATATATGACTTAGTATTATTTATATGTTTTAATATTTACAGCTTATTGCTGCCAGAAGGAAGGACAATGTGGAAGAGTTAAAGCGTAGGTGAAAATAGAGAGAGAGAGAGAGAGAGAAATTGAGAGGTTAAAAGGCTGGAAAAGGGAAGAAGAAAAATAATAATGGAAAAATAGCGGAATATAAATGTATCAGTATTTTAGAGGCTCTTGGTTATGTAGCTTAGCAGTGAGTTCATCAGCAAATATACTTGAGGGTGGTAATACCGCAGATACAAAAGCTCAGTTATATGGTAACTTGCTTGATTTATCACTTATTACTCTTGTAAATATATACTCGTGAATTTTTTAAAATAATGCCAAGTGCTTTTTTTTTATTTTTATTCTACGGTTTTAAAATTAAAAGTATTTTTTTTTTTTTTTACTGAAATAATTTCGTACTGAAGACAGTTGTGCTATAGGAAAATTATTAAACGAGGATTACTATTAAAATTTCAAAAATTTATTTGAATTGTATACTTTCGTAAAAATATAATAGGAATTTAGGAAAAAAAAGTAATTTAATTATTTCAGAATAATTGACTTGTTTACTTGAGTTTCAGAAAATGAAAACAAATATAAGAAAAAAAAAATACTGTAAACATTAGCAGTGTTAGCAAAAATATAAGAATAAGCAAAAGCAGTACAGCAGCAGTAGATGGAAAAAAAGTCTCGGAGCTTTTAAAGAAACATTATCTCCCACTCTTTCTTTCTTTCATCCACGAGCGGGTAAACTTCGAGATAAATGTGACACCTTTTATCGTCCATATAATAAATACCGCCGCTTCATCTATAAAACAAACGACCCTACCAAAACCCGAGTAAACTAACTCGCTGTAGCTGGCTTATATTTTTTTTTATTTTGTTTTTGCTTTTTTCCAAAGGCTGTTTGGGCATCAATGAGGATTTTTGCTCATCAAAAAAAAAATTTATTTCAAATAATTCAAAACACTCATAGTCATACATTAAAAAAAATTTTCAAATGATTCAAAATTACGAAAAATTTGAATTTTTAATTGAATATTACTATTATTACGATCCCCAAATTATTCGTCTAAAAAAAATTTTAAATTTCCAAATTAAAATTTACTATTATTGAAGTTGATTTAATGACTTTAAGTTGACGCACTAATTGTCATTAGTATAGCGGACAGATGGATGTCTCATAATATATGACTGTATTTATCCCATACATATATATGCTCTTGATATATCTACCCTTATGTGTACAATACTATCCACATCCTTAGTAGTTCTAAGATATTGCCTTTAGTGGCGCGCCTTGCTAATGACCCGACGCCTTCTCGGATACCGGCAATTGCTTAAATATAGATTAAATACTACGAAAGCTCTGGTTATATTATTGTATGTATAGTATGCGTATGAGCGAAGCAGTTGTACAAGGGGTAAGGGGATGATTTTAGTGAATCTAGTAGTAGTAGTAGTAGTAGTAGTAGTTGTGCTAGTGGTAGGAGTAGTAGTAGTGAGACAGGAGAAATGGAGACAACCCCTCGTGTGGCAAACGAGAAGGCCATAAATCGCGCGATAATTCGCGCTCTGTGCGAGACACGTCGGTTGTTCGAATAATTATCCCGACGCGCGATTGTATTCCTCGCGGGAAAATAAAATAACCTTCAAGGTTGTATATGTTCACTTAAATGTTTTAGGGCAACTTTGAATATAAAATATAAATTTTTTTTAATAAAACCATAATTAATAACTACGGAAAATTTTTATTGATAGTATTGATGAGTTGGGATCGAAAAAAAAATTTGAATTTTTTACTACTGAATTAATTGAGTATAGAAATTATTTATTAAGAAGGATTACGATGCCCGTGATTTAATGCAGTATATAAAAATGAAAAAAGTAACACCGGATAAAAATATTATCACAAGAGAAATTTTAATAAATTTAGTGAGTTGATGGTGGGTTCGCGGATTAAATAAGTTAAGCGAGTCGAAAGTCGACAGTGGCGCCAGGGGAGCGGTGAGAATTATTAAACAGTCTTGTTTTCCTGTAAATCAGTTAGAGCAACCCCTCAGGATGTTGTACAATGCTTGCATTAACTCTCAAGACGTCACAAAAAAATTTAAAAAAAAACTACAAAAAAACCCTCAAATTATTTCGATATTTATTTTTACATGAATATTTTTTTTTTAATTTATTTATTCATAGTATCAAAGTTACCCTGTGCTGAAAATTATTGGTCTTAATGTCTGGGAGAATGTTCCGAAGAAATTAAGACGACACTTGACGACGATAAATCTTTTTTTTTTAACAGCTTCGTCACTGTTTGGTGGAATTACGCGAGTAAGGGTGTGTGGGGTAAAAAGACAAGGGTGTATGTGAAAGTAAAAGCAGAAGTAGGAGTAGAAGAAATAGTAGATAAAGACATAAAGGATTTAGAATAGTGTTGTCCTTATTTTTCGTGGCTGGTGAGAAGAAAACCGCGACTTGTTAATTTGTCATTCTACAGCCCTTCTCACTCACGATAATAATGGCACGTGAATTTTCTTTCTTGCCTGTCTATCGAGCTCAAAGACGCCTAAGGGCTTATGTTTTTATTCGGCATAAAAAAAAATTTTTAACGTTAATTTTTTTTTTTTTTTTTTTTTTTCACGAAAAAAATTATTTCCACCCCCGCATCTGGATCACTACATATCAAAGTCGACTCGTTACATTTTTATTTTTTTATCTTACGTCAACTTTTCAATGTCAGGTTTACATTCATGTAACTGAATATAAAAATAATAATAATTCGATAAATTTTTTTTTTTCTATTAGTTAATTAATTAGTAAATTTATTTTTTAAATCAACAATTAAAAGTAACTGACAGTAAAAAAAAAAAAAAAATATTTTTCTGCCGTCGCTAAAAAATAAAGTTTGGCAAAAGTTTGTTATAATGGATAATAAGAGAACAATAATCAGTTTGCGTAAAGTAGGAAAATAATGCTCCCTTTCGGCTGGATGGAGTTTATACTTTCGCGCTAGGGTAGGGAGGGGTGAGAGCTAAGGGGGAGAGAGAAAGTAACTAGTATATAGTGTACTGTAGAGTAATATAAGAGATGTATAATTGTATGAGCGAGAAGAAAAGGAGAGGAAGGAGATAGGAGAGGGAGAGGGACAGTGCGTTACCCCTTTGCTGGAGACTCTGAGGATTATAGAGCTTTGCAAGGATATCAATTATAACCAGAAACAGTTATTCCCCGTGCATCGAGGAGACATTGTACAACCCCGTTGGGCCTTTCAACCCCTTCAAGCCCTTTCTAATCCTTTGTAAATTATATTATTTTCCACTGTTTGTTTACTTGCTATTGCTTTTCTCGTTTTCCTGGATTTGTGGTTTGACTTGATGTATTTTTTACTCTACTTCATTGATATATTTTTATTTTTTAATAAAATATCTATCTGATTGTTAAGAAATTCATTGTCAATATAAATTTTCATGAATAATTTCTTATAATTTTTTAAATGATTTAAAAATATCCCCCCCCCTTCCCCCTGATTGAGAAAACTAGAAGCTAAAAAAATATGAAAAAATTCATATTAAGGTTGTCTATATTTTAAATAAAAATTATTTAGAGAGGAAGTTTTAGTTTCCATTAAAAAACTCATAAACGTATTGCATAATTACAGAGTTCAATCCCACCCTCTTATAATTATCAATAAATAAATAAATAATTAATATCCAAAGGGAAAAATTAAATGTGAGCATAAAAATAAGTAAAAAAAAAAAAGAAAGAAAAAAATGGGGTATGTTGTATGATACTCACGGTTTCACCCTTAAGTTAACACCCTTATTCTTCGGGTTATGTGAACGAGGGGCAGAAGCACGAGGACGTCCTATTATGCAAATGTATGAGGTGAAACTGCCTGGACGAGAGCATGATCGTCATGAGATGACCCTACTTGGGGGATATGCATTTACCCTTTGGGAGGATAATTCTGGGTATGTTGTACACTATTCCACCTGTGAAATGAGTCCTAGAGCCAATAAAAACTCAAATAAAACACGCTATAACATCTGAGAAATTTTGCCCAAGCTAATTTGGGTGTTTTCAGTATACGTGGAAGTGCCAAAGGGAAAAAAGGCAAGAAAATTTAACGCCTTCGAGATTAACTCGAGGATTTGGAGGCTTCTGAATAGGGTGAGAAGATTGTTGAGTCCGTGAACGAGGGTGGATAAAGGAATATATTTTGTACTGTGTTGTGTACCGGGTGCCGGGCAATGCCTATATAAATATCAATGGAGATTGTTTCGAGCGTGTGTGATAGAGAGATAGAGTACGGGGTAAAGAGTATAGGTGTTGACTTTTAGTGTTGAGAGTAAGTAGTGACCAGTGTGCATGGCTTCCTCTGATAGCAAACATTCAGTATCGATCAGTATAACTTTGGTAAACAACTATTGCTAACTTCAATTGTATAAAATACCATCTATATTTTTTTAACGTCTGCCCTTTTTATTAATTTTTTTTTTCTTTCTGTTAATTCTATTATACAAAATTAATTTATCAGAAAAATATTTTTTCACCATTAGTTGAATTATTGTTTTAAATATTTATTGAAATAAAAATGAGTATAGATTTTCATAGCATTGGTTAAAATATTTTTAACAACTTTTATTAATGTTAAATAAAATTTGAACAATTGATTAACATTAATAAGACGAAGTCATAGACTATACTTATAAAGGTGGCAGTAAAAATAGGGTAGTCAAAAAAAACATCTTGAACACCCAAGGTATCCAATTTTGTTAAATTTTTTCATTTAATAATTAATTAATGATATTTATTCTCTAAAAGTTTTTTAATTATTTTATGATAAAATATTTAATTAAAATAAATAATAAACTTGTCGAATGTTTAATAATTTTTTAAGTGAAATAATAAATAATGAGAATTATTAATGAAGAAATAATTTAGCATATAAGGGATAAATATGAGAAAGGGGTAGAAGAACGTTGGAGCAAAGGTATAGACGAAGATTAAATCGAAATTCAATTGAATAGTCTAGTGATGTCAAGTGTATTCTGTACATCATCGTGCTAACTTGTTCATTGAGTTGGTTTGACCCGTATCAGCTGGAGACTGAAACTACCCTTGCTCACGCCCAGTAAAGCAATAACGATAGTAGTAATAATAATGATAATAATAAGGGGTTGTTATCGATACTTTGTGTGCTTGTACACTTTACCGGGTCACTTCTGTAGCAACAGTATTGTCTAAGTGCCCGTAACAAGAACAACAAACAAATAGATACTGTGAGAAACTGGGTAGCTTAAAGTTTGACGTTTACTCTGATGAAACTGCTTTATTATGTATCTATATATCCAGTTGTGTATCTTAACAGTACATACATTTACTCGGTTGTTTAATCAATTTATTTTACTTCGATGATTCCAATATCCTCACATTCAAACTGTATATTTATTTTATTCATTATTTTTTATATTATTAATATTTTTTATTCAGTACAATTGATACTGGCATATAAAAATACATTTCTATTTAGCTAATTCAACTTTATTAAATTAAACTCAATAATAAGAAATTAATTAGCTAAACAGCGGGAGCCTTAAAATAAATATAGAACCGAGTTATTTATAATTTTGTGAGAATATTTAAAAAAAAAGGATCTTTTTGCTAGATATTTTTAATGATGACCTTATTTTTAAATTCTATTGCTAATATACTTTTTTTTAGACTACGCCATTTAGACCGAAAGTAAAAAAAAAATTGTGGCAATTGAATATTAGTTTTATTTATTTTTATAAATAAAAGCAAATAAAATTATTTAATGACTTCAAGATTTATTAAATTTGTTTTTTTTTTTTCAGCGTTCAAATTTTGCCGCCCTTATCGGCTATTACCACTTATTGCTGATAAAAAACCGATTTTTGTTTAGAAAAATAAAATGTTAAGTATCTAATGAAGGTGTTCAATTAATAGAAGCTCGGAAATTAAAAAAAAAATCAACATAACCCGTCATATATATTTATTAGTGATAATTATTCACAGACTGTTAGTTTAAACGAAAAAAAAAATTAACATCAGACTTATTACAGTTCGCCGCTGGAAAAATTAGACAAAAAAAAAATTTGAATAAGTAGCTGATCAAAGATCAAGTGATCTATTGGACGACAAACATCGATAGAATAATTATACCTAATTAGAGAGATAATTAAAAATTCAAAGTTAATTAAAAAATAAATGTCATAACCATCATAAATATAAATAACATGAATTATTTTTTTATAAATAAAAATTTAATGGAAACTCGGTTAGCAGGTTGTTTAAAATTTACTTGAAGGCATCTTATGCGTTAGTGTGTTTTAAAAGACATGCGAGTGATCGGAACATAATTTTTAGTCCTTGAAAATAGATTGAAAATTATACCATTGACAAATGATTTACATCTGTCTAAAAAAAAAAAATTATTTAAATTTTCATCATATATATATATATATATATATATATATATATATATATATATATATATATATATATGTGTATATTTTTTTTTTTACTCTTTCAACAGTAAATATTATCGCAGATCGTAAATAATCGTGCAAAAAATGAACTTTTTTTTAAAACAACAATTTTCAAATTATTTATTATTTTGTTGTGAAAAAAAAAATTCTAATCTGTTTAAAATAAATGTTATCATAAATTGCAAAAAAAAAGTACAATAACTTTAGCACTAAATCATAACGTGATTAATACAGCATAGGTATATATTTATAAATATATATATATATATATATATATGTATATTCATAAATGTAACAAGGAGGGATATGAAGTCAAGTTGTATAGCGAGAGAATCTGACTACAAAACGTGTTGTACATAAAGTGCGCCGACTCAGTAGCCGCGTGGCCACGGAAGCCGAAGGTTTTCGCGGTGGAACAATTCGAGGCGCTGCAGAGTCGCGACGGCAGCCACCGGCGCGCGATCATATACAAAGCACGCACTCGGCTATATATATGTATACATATACATATCTTTATACACACTAAATACATACATATATGTATGTATATGTATATATATATATATACATATATACATACATATGTATCTACATCTACTCCTTCCACGGAACAATCAGCGGTGTACGTAAACACTTACTGAGGGTCATCACCGATAAGCTCAGCTGTTCTGTATCAATTAAAAATAAATAAATTACGAATAATTAAATAAATAACTCTATTAATAAATCGACATCGCGAAAGTTCGCGGCACTCGGGTCTAATAAAAAAAAATTTCATAACTCAGTAATAAAATAAGTAAATTGAGGAAAAAAAAAGTAATTAAAATACAGTGACGTTATCGATATCATCCCTCGTAAACACGTGGTCCGGCGCACGCGGCCCACGCCGGTGGAGAGAGCGGGGGTCACTCTGGGTGGGAGAAGAGAGAGAGACTGATTGAGACAGAACTTAATTTAAATAAATAAAGTAACAACAGTAATAATTATAAAAAGGTGTTTTTAATCATCAAGAACGGATCAATCAGCAGAAAAGTTTATTGAGGATCTGGTGACGAGTCGGGATATGTTGGAGCCACGCTGGAGACCCGTCCAGGTAGACCCGTCATGTCCAACATCCAAGCATATTCCATCGCACTTAAATATTTTTTTTTAAATGATAAATAGTTACACTGCAATTCATACCTCTCACTATTTGTCTCTCTCTCTTTTTCCACTTGATTTTTTAATGCACTCGCAACTATGTTATGAATTTTGCAACCTTTTTACAGCTTTTTTGCCTCCTTTGCCATCTAAATTTTTTTCAAATAGCCTTTGATTTTTTTTACGATGGAATAATGCTCCCTTTACTTATTTATTATAATTACTAATTAAAAATATACGTGTGACATTTTATTAATAATTGATTTTTTTCTGCTATAAAATAATAGTGATATTTTTTTTTTAATTGCACGCAAGTTTTGAACGTGAACCTGCCAACGTAATGGATTTATTATGTCAAGACACTGAATAAATTATTACAGATTCCGTCAGTAGTTAATCGATAGCATTTAATACTGATTACAATATAATATTATTTTAAATTAGACAAGTTTTAAAACAACTTTTATGAATAATCACAATTATTTACCATTAATTAATTATTTAAATTGTTATAAATTATCTGATCTTATAATTTATAAGTCAGCTTATAGTAATTTTTATAAATTTATCAGCGTATAATTATCACACATGTATGTGTAAATATATAATAAGGTATGGTAAATGTGTTACAATCGATTTGACAGATTGAAGAAAAGTGTCATTTGAATATAGATACCGGCAATAAGTAATTATTAATAAAACATACCCGTTAGTATAACATACGTCTATACAACGATAACGATTGCTAAATAATTGATAAAGCTAATTGACAGAAACAGAAATTTCCATTTTACAGAAGCAAAAATAAACATGTTACAAAAATAAACATGACGTATTGACGAATTTCAGATGTATCAAATTCCATGTACACTATTCCCAACTTAATACGCTGCACGAAATTTAAATATCGTCGTTATTATTATAGTCATGATGAAAATTATTATTATTGTTATTATTATTATTTAAATAAAAAATAAGGGGGTAAGTATGCACTAGGGGGTAGTTTTGTAGGTGGTACAGTATGGAGACGAAGGCGTTCCCAGACAACTTGGTGGGCGTTAAAGAAACTTGGGAGGTACAACACCACCCTCTGTAGCTAAAACCAGGTTGACGTTCCCTTACCACCGCGAGCCCCTTGCACTCTTACCTTATCATCGACCCCCTAGTCTCTAGCCCCCACCCCGACCCGAACCTATACCTCTTTCATTTCTAATTTATTTCTACGGAAAAAAATCTACTCATCGATCTTGAGCAGCCATAAATTATCTTCCTGATAATTTATTTAAATTATTTAAAACGTTTTATCAATCACTATTGTCATTCTTCAAATATTTTCCATCTTTGAATTTCCAATTTTTGGAGTTTTTTTAAAATATTTCGGACGACTGAGAAAATTTTGATATTTTATTGTTCTGAAAAAAAATATTTATAAACATTATTTGGGTGTAAAAAGTATCTGCGCTTGGTGAAGTGTCACCGAGTCTTGCACGACGCACTTCCTGGTGGTGGCGCATCTGGAGAAGGGAAACTCAGCATGTAGCCATCCAGCTGCAAGCCAGCTAAGGGACGATGCTACGAACCGAAATATAGGACATAGCACTGGAGACTACTGGTGCGCCGTTGCATCTCGACCACTTCCGGCTTAGCAAGCTCCACCCACTTTTATATTAATCACGTCTTGGTTTGCTACCCCGGGTAACCCCGTGACAACCCCGTTAGCCTGGAATTTTCTCTTACTCGGAATTCACCATCTTCCTCCGGTGAGCGATTTCCTCTGCCCGGGAGGACCACACCTCTTGCCCGTTGGCTTATTCATGTCCTGCCAACTCTTTACCATTTTTCCAGTACTGCTTTTCTCTATTTTTATCTCTGCTCATCAGTTTCTATTTTATTTTTTTTTTTCTATTCTCTATTTTCTATTCCATCTCCGTCTTTTTTAAATCAGCTTTGAAACTACAAAATTATCATTATTGCCAACATGTCCACTTTGTCCGATTCACATCAAATTTATCTACTTAATTCAAAAAAATCTGTACAAACAAAAAATATAAGACCGTCCAAAATGGGTACGCTCGGGAAAAAATTCTCTTTTAATTCTGAGTTGCCTCTGAAAATTTTTTTTTTTTAATTTGAGTAAAAAGGAATTAGACTCAGAAAATAATTATTTATATATTATTACCAAAATAACGGGTGTGAAATTTAAATGAGGTTTGAAATAAAATTCTAGAGTAAAGGGATCGAAAAAAAAAATTATTTTACAAAAACAAATCGTAGGTTTATTAAATACACTAGTAAAATTTTGAAGTTTTGGGTACTTTAATTTTTTTGAATTTCCTCTATACATTTTCATTATTAATGAAAATATAAAAATAAAAAAAATCAACCAAGTAAACATGAGTGAACAGATATATAGAGTAATATAGAGTGATTTTGTAACTTGATGGATTTGTCAGAGAGAGTTATAGTGCAGGTTACACTACAGGGTTTTGAGATCGATTGTAAATGTATGCTCGAGGTGGATGTCAATAGAAACAGAGAATCGAGGCAATTGGAACCGCGGCAAGTACAATACTCGTAGTATACATAATGACCGTGGTATACATGATGAAAAGGGTGAGTGGAAGCGGGGTAGATGCCGGGTGATAAAGAGAGTGAGGAAACTAGGGTGAGAGTTAACTTGTTACGTTGTCGAATGCCGTTTGGATTCGATGATTTGCCGATCTATGACTCCGTGTAGAATGTACTCCGCTCTTCATAACCAGCAAACCTGACGTTGCTTCCCCGCAATCAACACCCGCTTGGCTCACTTAGTCCCCGAATCGACGATTTGTTAAGCCCTTCCTTGCTCTTCGGCCCTTTAACCCGCACCGTCATCCTGGCTAACACGCGACAGTGCCTATACCAACCTTCATTTACTATCGATGCTGACGTGATGCATTAAATTATAATCATGATTGCAGGCTATGCGATCACGCCCAAACTGTCGCTTTATTACCTCACTTTACATTTGAGTACATGTTTATTATTTACTTGTTGACATTGTTGCAATACATATATATATATATATATATATATATATATATATATATATATATATATATATATATATATTAATATCCAATATTTATCTTATCATTCATTGTTATTAATATTTGCATACGGAAGTCAGGTTAAAACGGAAAACTATAACTACCTTTAGATGAAAAATTCAAATAATTTTTTTTTCTCACTTGTCACCCGATTATTAAAACATTAAGACAAAAAAAAATAAATAATATCAGATGATCTCTTAAGTCTCTGACAAAACCCAAAATTTTACATGCGATGACGTAAAATCTTTAAAGTTCAAAATTCAAAAATTAAAATTTTTTTTTTATGTACAGTAAAATAATTTTTAGTACGAATAATTTTACTGTTACAATTAAAATTTTTAAATCCAAAAAATAAAATCAATTTTTTTGATAAAAAATTTTATCCCAGTATCATAATTGTCACTAATTCTTTACCGTCTCCACATGTAGATGTGGAGTAAATGAACTCCATAAGTCTCAATTTTCACCGAACTTGTTTAAAAAAAATCTATATCTCTATACATTAATAGAACTCAAAATTTACAGTAAATATATAAATACAAGTAAAAGATACTAAGTGTAATTAAACGTTGTCTTTATTACGTCTTGGTTATCAACTATAAACATTTAAAATGACGAAACATAGTTTACTCTAAAATTTACAGAGGTCAGGTATGTTTTACTGATTTTACCTTGATTCCAAGTCTTGTTTGTTGTTAAATCACACGGTCTCTATAACTCGGAGTTGACGTTTCTCTAAATTATTAATCATCACTAATTAATAACCAATAACATTAATAACAAACAATACCAAGTAATAAATCAAACTGCACAGTTGACCAAATTTGACGCAATGAGATGTGAAATAAAGGTACAAATATTATAATTATTTTATAAATTTCTTGTATACATTACGTTCAATGAAATTTACCTCGTGTTACTATTAATTAATTATTTACTGAAATACTTGACCTCATTACGTTACTACCAAAATACCCAAACTCAACATCTCAATATAATTGAATTTATTATTATTATTTTTAGTGTGTAATGGACAGCTTAACTTTATTATTTATATTATTGTTGTGTGTAAAAATATGAGAATAAAAATTCAAGGCCGGCGATTATTAATTCCCATCGGAGGGAAATCGAGCCGACTAGACTCACCCCTATTATATATTTCCACATTCCCACATCCTACAGCCCCGTTCTCGACAGAAGCAGCCCGATGGGTTTGCATACACTCGATATTTCAATATTTCCTTTTATTTCTTTGTTTGTGCCTACATACTGACAGGGTTAAAGTGCACTTGCAGATTATTTCTGTATTCAATTCTACACACACACACATTTATACATATATGTATATGTGTATAAACATATTTATGTTTTTATATATATTCTATTCATCTCACACCCTCTTGTATCTATTCTCTTCCGATAATATTTTTTTCATTTTCTCTTAATATTTTAAAATTCTTCAAATACAATACATACTTCATTAAATTCAGTATAGTTGACACGACAAATGATTTTTATCAACAATAGTATCAATATAATTGTTATTATTTTTTTTTTATTTTAAGAACAAAGAAAAAATTTTTTTATTTTTCCGACCAACTTCTTTTATGTAAAGTTTCATTTTACGTGAACAAGTTAATTAATTAATTAATTAATTAATTAATAATCGATCATTAAATCAGATTATTACCAAATAATCAATTAATTTGAATAAGTTATCAGTGCGTTTGATAAAACGTCTAAAATGTGTTAAAAAAAAAAAAAAAAATCAACGGAGGTCAATGGCCTAAAAGTAATAGTCGTTTAGTCGTTTACGAGCGTCATCATTATTTCGTAATTATAAAACCTGAGATTGTGGGTAAAAAAAGAGAGTATTATAGTGTGTGAGGGAGAAGCTGGGACTAGAGCGAATCACGCAAGGAAAGCCTCGACTTCGTGCTCAGTGGCCGTCAGGGAACTCTTATCAGTTTGTCAACACCGTTTGCTTCAACTGTCTGAGAGATTCCAATCGTCTTTCTCATTCCCTCTCTCTCTCTCTTGCTTATTCCCAAACTCCCTCCCCACTAAACACCCTCGCTCATTCTTGTTTTATGCCTATTTTCCCTCTCATTCTTATTTTATCCTTACATATTACACATTCTGTCTTTAATCTCTACTCTGTTATACTCTGTCTCATTTACCATTTCATTTGTACTTTACCATTTGCTCGGCATTGACTTAACACTACTCTCATAACTTTTTTTTTTACGTCATTGATAATTCTATAAATATACATAACTTAATTACTACTATTACTATTAGTGTCAAGTTAATTTTTTCATTTTTTTTTTTTATAGTGAAGTGTTCTTTTTTGATTTTTTGTGTCAAAAATTTTTTTCCATAAAATATTGTAATTACCAGTGAAGTTAATAATGATAGTAATTAAAAAAAATTAAAAAGTATTGGTTGGAAATGTGTTTCTTCATCGGTTGGCGTGAAGGTGGTATAAAAATTCCTGATATATGACTACGAAGGTAATTAAAATATTAGCAGCAAAAATTAAAAAACTTAATATAAAAATAATAAATTAAATTAACAATTAAACGAGACACTTGACTGTTAAGCTCGAGGAAGAGTCGCTTATCTTCAATGCCTAGTTGTTATTTACTTGATCGTATTGTGCAGACGATAAGCCTCTGTCTTTATTTTTTTTATAACAAATTTATTTTTAACTGAAACTCTTACTTTATTATTTTTTTATCGCTCAACAATCGTCACATTTAATACAAACTTCCATAAAATGATTTAAAAAAAGTCATTTAATTTAATCTAGTATTTATTAATAATTATTTATTCTCTAATGACCTCCACAAGTTTTAGTGTATTTTTATAATTTAATTACTCGAAAATTATATAAATTTATGATTCAACTTTTAACTCATATTAAAAAAAAATAAAATTATTTTTATGATACTTTTTAATAAAAAAATTTTTTAGAACAAAATTTAAAAAAAAATAATAATAAAAATTTTCAATGACATAACAAATAATGTACACGTACGATTTACGAAAGAGATTTACGCGTGGGTAGGATCGTAGAGCGTTTATGTTAATGATGTGTATTAGTGCAGTTTGCTAGACCTCAATACAACATTAAATCCCTACTATTTTATTAAACAAACTCTGTCTCTGTTCCTCATTATCACTACATACGTAAGTGCATTTTATATCTGGTTTATGTTCAATACACATTTAAGTGAGAAGTACTGACTAACCAACGACCCACACACAAAAATTGCCATTACAAATATAGCGTGTGCATCGCGGAAGGGAACCGCTCTTTGCTTTTGCTTGTACTAGTGCATGCATTTATATACATATAGACATAGATATAAATTCGAGCACAAGTATGACTATAACTATAACTATAACTACAACAAATAGAGAGAATGGAACGTGATATGTTTAGTTGGTACGAGAATGAGAATGACAACGACAACTAGTAGAGTGTCGTCTAGTTAAAGCGTTACCGAATCTACTTAACGCCGTCCCTGATGATGCACACGCACTACATACTGAACTCTATATATATATATATATATATTTATATTGTACATATGAATGATACGATGTGCATGCTAACGCAATAGTTGTAGATGATATAGGGCCACTACACTAGGGATAATCGCTAAAGACGATTGGTAGCTTCCTGCTGTTCACGTGAGCCGGCTCTTTACTGACGTGTGTATATCACCATCGCCGATTATGTTTATATTAGTACACTATTCACATTTTTATTACTCTTACCATTACAATTATTTATTATTTTGTCGTATAGAAAAATTTATTAGTGCTTTATTTACTTGACTTTATGTTTTTTGCGATTATTTTTAGCGAGTGGTGGCAAGATTTTAATTATAAATTTTTATTGCCGATATTTATTACAATATATTAAATTGAATATTTTTTTTTTAATATTAATTGTATTTGTGGATTTTTATGGATAATCAATTTTTTGTTTTGCTTTAAAAGATTTTTTTTATGGAAGATAATTAATTTGCATCTCAGATAAAGGGGTCAGTGAGTAACGTAATTTAAATTTTAAAAATTAACTTGAGTTATTCATAATCTGGGTTTGAATTAAAATGTGTAATTCGGATTATTGAGAAGTTGAAAAAATTTATGATGATAGTAAAGTATAAGAATGAGCGTCGTTTAAAATTTATAAGAAAAAGAAGTAAATTAGGGTTTGTAATTTTTTGCTGTGACACAATAATAAACCGCGGGCGTGCGCGGGCCACTTGGCAATATCACGCCATCTATTTTGTAATAGAAACAACGGAAGAGCCTAATTCCACGATACGAGTAGCCTGATGTGTCCCGGCACTCGCACTCATCGCCATTAGACGACACGTTACAGCAGTTAGGCGCATGTGCGCGAGGATACACATACCTTCCTCAATCTCATTCCCTCGCTCGTCCCCTCAAAAATCCTCGCTCAAAGCCTCCTTCTCCTCATCCTCCTCGTTACGCTCGTCTCCCTTCTTCAAGTCGTGTCCACATAAGCGTGAGGTTTGCCTACATACCTAATTATACCGAGTGGACAACTCGATGCGATAAGGGATTTACATGCACAACGATGCGATAGATTTACCGGACTGTCTGACTACGCACGGCTGTTTTTACTTCTCTTTACTTCTCCACACTCTTCTCTTCTCTTTATTTAACTCATTCTTCTTCCTTATTCATACTATTACAACATATATCTATTTATATATTATTTTTATTTTATTTTCAACAATTTAATTTTTCTAAAAATTTATTATTATTATTATTATTATTATTATTATTATTATTATTATTATTATTATTATTATTATTATTATTATTATTATTATTATTATTATTATTATTATTATTATTATTATTATTATAATTATTATTATTATTATTATACGGTAAAAAATTCGGAGTGAATTCAGAGTGATCTGGATTTCATTCAAATCCGCATTTACTGTAATTCAGAATTTTAAAAATTAAAAGGAACTCGTCTTGGGAGTGAATTTCACTCCCAAAATATCAAATGAATAAACAGTCATCCACTCCGAATTTACTCCGCTAATTTTTTACATACTGTAAAAAATTTGTAGAGTGAATGCGGATTAAATCCGGAGTGAATTCGGAGTGAATGTGGATGATTGTTTATTTATTTAATCCCTTTGGAGTGAAATTAATTTTGAAGCGGAGTTTATTTTGATACTAAAACTCCAAATCGGAATAAATACAGATTTAAATAAAATCCAGACCACTCCGAAATCAATCCCGATTTTTTACACCCATTCAAAAAAATTATCTATACGGGCAAATTACATATATGAGGCATATATCTCATTTATGAAATTTGCCCGCTTATATATTTTTTCGTGTGGCCAGTGTATTATTATTATTATAATTATTATTATTATTATTATTATTGAAATTTAAATTTAAAAAAAAATTGTTTAATAATAATAATAATAATAATAATAATAATAATAATAATAAATGTAACAAAAATCAAAACCATATTTTTTTTATCGCATACATAAACTTAAAATAGATAAATATTATAAATAATTATCAAGATACTAATTAGTATGATAAGACCTGTACGATAAGCTACGTAACAAAAAAAATAAATAAATCATGACAATATCTTTTTTTTTCTCATAGTAATTGAATAAACAAAAAAAAACAAAAAATAGGTGTTTATAAGACAAAATAAATAAAATATAAAAAATAAAATAAAATAAGTGTTTGTTTTTTTATACGATGTTAGTTAAAGATACTCAGGACGAGGTGATTGGCCTTTAGCGAGAGTTAGTGAATTCGTTTCCGTTGATAAATCCGCGACGTCGAGAGCTCTGAATGTCCCATTGATGGCAGAATGAGAGAGAGAAGAAAGAGGAAAAGTAAGCGATGAAGAGAAGATGTATTGAAAGTGGGGTAGTGGATGCACGTATGTATGAGTGCAAGTGCCAAGATTTTAACCCCGACTTTACACGCGCAGACATTAGGTATTAATAGTTGGGAATCTAGAATAGAATCAACATAATGCTGGACTTTACATTAACTTGCTTAATTTTTTTCTCAAAAATATTTAAATTTTTTCTGACCCATTATCTCTGACTTGTTGTTTTTTTTATTTCTGATTGCCAAAATTTTTTTTATTGTGCTCAACCTGCTTATTTTATTTATCTCTGACATTGCGGCCTCTATTAATTCATTTTTGAGATAACAAGAATTTTTGATTAAATCATTAATTCAAAATTGTTAATGATTAATTTTTTTTTTTACCATAGGTCAGTTCGTCATGAACTCCGAGTATCTAAAGGTCATTTTCGGGTCTCGAGGTGAACATACCTCTCTATTTCTTACCCTACTCTATAATTATATCTCGGTTAGAAACTAAGCTCACATTCAGACCGAGAGAATGGGATGAAAAAAATAAAACACGATGATTCAATGGAATAAATTTAACGATAAAAAGAAAAAAAAAAGAAAATAACATAAAAATCGGGACAATAGTAATCTTTTTAGTGCAATGAGTGTTCTTGTATTTTTTCTTTGATTTATCAGCAATATCTCTTCAGAATCAATTGGTGCGTAATGTTTTTTTTTTTTTTTTTATCTCAAACTCTTTGACGGAAGTCGTTATACCGAGGCATGTGAATATGCATTTTAATTATTATTCTTTTAATATATTTCTCATTTTATCGCGGATTTTTATTTTATTTGTCAAAAGTTGTCATGTATGAAGAGGAAGAAAGAGAGTCAAGTGCTGGTGAAAATATAATGCGAAAGGGATAAGAGAAATTATGATGTTGTATATTAGAGATCGATCGCAATTATTTTTTTCAAGTGCCGCTTCCTCATCAATTTTTTTGTGTGCGATAACTGAGAGTTGCTAAGTCTCAAGTTACTGGACCGTGATACACTTGCTATTCATTTTATTGTTTATGTTAATATTCATTTTTATTTTTAATTATTACATATATTTCATATTTAACATGAATGTCAGTATTTAATTTTTTCATACGCGCGCCATTACGGGCAGACAAAAAAAATATTTAAAATCAAATTTTTAATAAAATAAAGAGTATGTTATTTTTATTGTTCTAAGTATTTAACATATATATTTTCGACCAATAAATTTTCAATAAAACGAAATTTAAAATGTCCATTTATAAAGAGAAATAAATAAAACAACAGTCAAACTGTCTAATAAGAAATAATAGATGGACCAATAAATATAACGATATAATAATTATAACTATAATGAATACAATACATATATAGATATATATATATATATATATATATATATATATATATATATATATATATATCTGAGACAATTAAATTAGATGAATATAAATTATAGATTGTGCAACGAAATAATTGGTAGACATCGCAAGATAGATAGCGTAGATCGTTATAATGCCGAAATGTCATATTTATAATTATGCGTAAGATCGAGCGTGGCAATCCACACATACATATATATGTTGGATGTAGTTGAATACTGTCAGAGTATCAAGTTGATTTACAATCGATTCCGACGAGTATGTTGCACCGTTGAAATTTATTAAAAGCATCAAAGAGAAGAGTTTTCGCGAGTATCTTTGAATTCCCTCCAAGTCCTAGGCCTCGTCGTGTGTTTTGCGTAAAATAGCCGCGCGTAAATCTCGTAGAATGAAAGCTTTAAACTTTAACATTACAACACACACAGAACACACATGCGCGTAACACTTGACAAAAAAATTTAACACAGATGAATATACGGATGTGTGTTAATGTCTTGTAGTATGTGTCAGCTAATACTTGAATTATATTTATATAAATGTACAGATGATGAGATACACTTTAGTATAAAGTACTGTATACTCTCTCGCTTACTCTACTCTTTTACTTGTCCCGAATGAAACTTACGCAATTGTAATTTAGATCCGGACGTTGAAATTAACTTTAGCCATTAGCAATCCAATTTTGTTTCTCTCACTTGTATCTTACATATATATATATATATATATACTTTTATCTATATATAATTGCTCTCGAGTATTTCAGATCTGTCACACATTTATTCATTATCAAGTCACCAGCCCCCAAAACAAATCTCTAATTATTTTATTTGACTTTGTAAAAACAACTTTATTTTTATCTTCTATTTCTTGTCTACATATTTTTTTGAATTTATTTACTGAGATGAATAAGTTAAGTTCTGATAATGCTTGAAAAATGCAACGCGGAAATGAATGAGGTATCGGAGGCATTTTGATTATTTAGAATTTTTTGTTGCTTTGCGAGCTTATTGAGTTCCATGAATGTAAGGGGTTGCAGAAGGAAATGATCAGACAGGGCATTGTTAAGAACGCAACGAGTCGACGGATTAGTTGGCTTTTCGGTCCGAGCCTCGAACAATGCAACCTCAGCAGCGACACGCCTGCCGCTCATTTTTTTGTCTCTTCGATCGTCCCTTCTGCTCCTTCGTCGTGGTCACCCTTACAATTCTCCTGATGAAAAGACGCCGGGTGTGAGGAAGCATCTGGATGTAATTTCCAAGTCATTCAAGTTGATTAATTTAAAAAAAAAAAAAAAGAAACAGTATATTGTTTATAAAATTTTAAATATTTTTTATGTGCGTAGAAAATTTCAAATTTCAAATCCGGAGGAAACGACTTTTTGAAAAAAAAAAAAAAAATTTTAATTCAGGCCTCATTTTTCCATGATCCTGAAGTTGGCAGACAATTAAAAATTTTTGAATTTTATTTTCAACACTTTAATTGAAAAAAAAAAAAATATATAAAAAAATGCACTTGTAGAAAATTTAAAAAACTATAGGTGCAATTTTTTTAAATATTTTTTTTTCAAATTTATCGCTATTAGCTTATTAAATTAATTGACAGCGGATATTAACAAGCGATTTAAATAATGAAAAATATTTATAATAATTATTGGGATATAAAATGTCAATTTGTAAGTGATAAAAGCGGTTATTTTATAATTCAACAGTAAGGTTTCATCTAGAGAATATGATTAGTATATCATTATAGAATAAGGCAACGTTAAAATTGAGTTTATTGAGCAGTTTTCACGACACTTTAACGTTTTACCCTCTGGGAAAAAATACATTAAGTGGCAGGGGGTGTATAAGGCTAAAATGCTTGGATGAAAAGCTCGTAAAAGAGAACAACCAACTCTATACTCATTTTCTTTAGGTACTACACTAACTTAAGTATCGAGTATAAAAAAAAAATAACCTTATTTTTTTTAAATTATTTTTATTTCTTTTTAACTTTCCGACTTTTTTAAATTAACCGACGTTAATTTTGCCCCGCTAATTGCAAACTTTATAATAATATTCATTTGCATTTTTTATTTCAACAAGTTTTTTTAGTAATAAAGAAAAAATCAATGTCAGATGTTAAATATCTTGTAGTGATTAATTTATTATTATTTTCTGTTCCAGGTAAGAGTGCCACGGAGTATTACTTATTTAGGTAAATATTAACTGACAATTTGTTTTTACAATTGGTGAAGGTAAAAATATTAAGAGACATGAGACTAAATCGAGTGGAAGTACAAATAAAATCAATAAATTTCATATAAATAATGAGTTGCAAATGTGAGTACTGAAAAAAATTTCAACTCGCGACTGAATTTTATTAATTATTTTCAAGTTGTTCAACGAAACATTGAATGAAAGATGAATTTTTATATAGTTGCGAATTTGCAAAAAAATGGACTAGTAATCTTAAAAATTTTATTCGATAAAGAAGTTTATTATTTATTTTTTTTATGACGAATTTTTTCTCAATTCGAGATTAAAAATTTAATTAAGTAAAATTTTAAAATTAAATCTACTTTCAATACTTGAGAAATGGAATATTTCACATGGATTACGCAACTGCGATATTTACCTCAATACAAAAATTTTACAAGATTATTCATACGATACTTAAAGCAAAAATAATGTCCCCGTTTTAATGCAATCAAAATAAGTAAACACATAAATTAATTTATTAGTGTTTAAATAAAACGTAAAACTTATCTGATCATTTTTAAAATAAATTTAATTTTTACTCTCCACGAAATTAAAAATTTTTTTACCTTTCCACTATCAATTAGCCTCAAAATTTAGATTCTGCTTATAAAAAATTACAAGTATTTACAATTTTATTTTTAACTTTCACCTTTAATTATTTACCAACATACAAGTAACCCACACAAAATAAATATCAAATTAATGAACGTCTTCTTTCTGTCAAAATAAACTTTTGACATATTTACTCTAGTAAATATTGGGGAAAATATTGTTATATAATGGTTACAATTTGTTTAATCTCAAACTGACTCTACTTCTAGAAGCTCATAGTCATTAAAAATTAATTTCGCTTATCTGGGATTTTTAATTACTTATTTAGTAATACCCAAAAATAACCAAGCAATTGATTAAATTATTTTTCTACCTAAAAAATTTCCCAAAAAAAAAAATCTATACAATTAGATTATTATAATAATTGCAGCTCGAATGTTCAAATTTAAATTCACAACTCATCACATTATTTTTTATAGCTTTTAATTTAAATAAAATTGCCATCTTAATTTACAAATTTAAAAAAAAAAATTCACAAGATATCACATCGACAAATTGATTGACGGTAAAACTATACTTCTGTGAAATAACATATATATAAACTGAACTTTTCCCATTATCCTACTGTATACTTATAATCTATAAATAAAAAATTAAATATACATCTATAGAACAAGTATTCAAGTAGTATATATTTAAATTGAATATTACTAATCGATTCGAAATTCAAACTATCGAATTATTCAAAAATTTAAATTTGAATATCAAGTTTTTGACTCATGGCGTGTTTGGCTGCTTGCTTTGAACTACTCTGAGCTAGTCCGAAAAATTTTGAAAGTGAACGAAATTTTTTGAACGCTATATATGTATATAATAATTTGAACAGTTGCCGCTCAAATTATTATTGGATAAGCCAATTGACATATTTATCAAAATCGCACTATTTAGTTAAAAATAGGATATCATTTAATAAATTGATTTTCAAAAAATAAGCTGTGGATAACAACGTCATAATTACTGTGACAAATAATGATATTTTTGACCATTATACATCGATAAAAATAATAATCTTATTCGTTATTAAATTTTTTGGATAAAATAATTTTAAATTTTTGAATTGGCCATCGGATTCTTCCGGTATTAATCGGCTCTGCCCAGAGCAAGCAGCTGAACATGCCATCACATGCAATAAATTGTCAAAAATTTTTTACAAATAACTAGACATAACATGCTCGCTTCGCTTGCCTTCATTCTTTCAAAAATCCCGCCACTATCTCAGTTGATCAATCGACAACCGAATAAAATAGTCACAGAAGTGACGTAAAACGATACGACATCAGGTCATCAACTTTTTAGAAGAGGATTAAAAAGCCAAAAAAATTTGAACTTTTTGAATGTTTCGGTTGTGCGCATAACTAATATATATATAACCGAAAATATTAGCATGTATCAGCGCATATAATAATGTAAAATAAACTATATATAGGAAAAAGTTTTAAATCGGCAACGTATTTTCAAATAATAATTATAATAATACGGAGTAAGTTAAATCGTTCGACCTTTATTACTGCTTCAAAGCAGTTAAGTTAATCCAAATGTCTTGTGAATGAGGATGGAAGATTTTGAAGAAGAGAGAGAGGAAGAGAAAGTATATGGAGAGGGGTGTTATAGAGTTAAGGGAGAGTAAAAATAACGTGGCTGGGTAGGTAACTTTAAGTTTGAGATCGCTTTTTGGTGTGTGTATTTCCTAGCGAGACAAAAACATTAACATAAATCAGGAAACGAGGGAAAATAGTATTGGAATGAGAATAGGAAATAAGTGAGAGCCAGGGAATGAGTGAGGGAGAATGGGAGATGTTTATTTGATTGGTCTTTCGAGCGGGTTAAATTGCATCGGGAGCAATATAAGTTCTTTCGTTAATTAGTATTGTATAAAGTTTAGTGAGTTTGTTATAAACTTGAATTGCTGTGAAATATTCAATAATTTTTGTATGATACATTTCCGGAGTTTATGGTTTCACGAGAAAAGGAAGGGAAGAGTACGAGCAAGTAAACGATTGCGTGTATGATGCTAAGGGATAAGGTGCCACTTATCGTCGTCCGTTCCATCCCTCTACCATACACTTTATCCTGCGTTCGTGTTGCACGAGTACTGACAACCCTTTATAACTTGTACGTCGCTATTTTTTACTACGAATTCGATGAATTGTCATCAAGGTTTGCTGGTTTTGTTTTATTATACCCTGTCAATAATATTCGACTACACGTTATTCATAAGTTATTTGTTTTATAAAAACAAATCATAGTAATTATTTTTTATCAATTTTTTATGTCTAATCTAATGACTGATAATTCAATTTATAAAAATTTTAATATTGTATCAGAGCTACTCTCTAAAAACGAATTAGTGAAAATTACGTGACAATCACTTTTTGGCAGTGAAAAATATACCAATGTTTGAATTAATGACATACTAATAAGTGAATAGTCACTTCTTTCACTATTTCAAATTTAAGCGCGTGAACTGTGTTGAACATATAGGAAATTTTTTTGAATAATTTATCATCTATTAATTAATTAATGCAAAAATTACATAGAAATACTTTTTACTCTAGAATAAAATGTCAAGCTTTTAATATAAATTTTTATATTGACGTAAACATGATTTTTTCTAGAAAGATGTAGGTTTCAATTCATTACAATGAGCTCTACTGACGGAATATTTTGAGCAAATATTTTTTTTTAAATAAGAACATTTTCGTTTCAAATAATTTTCATATTTAATAATTTAATGAGTTGATTATTTTATTTTTCTTGAATTATTTATCTATTGTTCTCTCCATCTTAAAAAAATGGAGATATGATTGATGTATACTGAATTTGTCAGTTTAAATATTCAATGTAAGAAGTAAAAATTTAATTAATTGTGGAAAAAACAACAATAGAAAAAAAATTTCGGCTATCAATAAAGTCATGAACGGAAAATAAAAATCATTGAACTGTGAAAAATAAAATAAATCAATTTACTAATTTAATTCATCCACCTTAAATTTATTCCTTCTTTATATAAGTACATTAGTATAATTGGACGTATTCATTTTATATAACTCACAAACGGACGATTTAAATTTAATAATAAATTTCTATTATCAATCTTTATTGTACACGATACTATTGAAGAATTTTATAAACTCGCCTTTTCTTATTTTCAACCCTTTAATTTTAGCTAAAAAAATAAATTTTATTTTTTCAACTAAAAATAATTTTTTTACCGGCTGTTTTTCATTCGATAAGTAGTCTCGGTATTTATTTTCGTTTAACATGAGTTCGATAAGAGTTTGTTAATTTTTTTACAGCCAAGTTTTCACTCAATAATTAATTACGTGTACTTAGTACACCGTGTTTATTGTTTTCCAACTCTTTTGTGTTTTCTCTTATCCTCTTTTTACAAACTCTGTCTCGCTTTTAAAACCCAACAAAGTTACGTTAAAACACACCAACCCCCAGTCTCTCTCTCTCCCTCTATATATATATATATATATATATATATATATATATATATATATATATATATATATATATATATATATATATATATGAATAAAAGGGAAAGGAGTAGGTAGTTTTAGTAGTAGGTTTTGGGCCACGAGTTTTCCACGCCGGATTACCTTATCTCCGGACTCTCACTCGCAAAGCACGTTTCTGCCCCAATCCTTCTTCCTACCCATCAACCCCCTTTTTAAACTTACAATACACCCTTCCTTTACTTTATACATATAAATATATATTATTATAGACAAAAAAAATTTCTAAGTAAATTTCATCAACTTATTAATTAATAATAGAGATGGGCAAAATGGGGCATCAAATAATTCTTTTTAAGGCATGACCCTGTCAACAGACAATTAAAAATTTTCTAATTACAGAAAAAAAAAATCTAAAAATATGCACATGTAGAAAATTCAAAAAACTATAGGTGGAATTTTTTGAAATATTTTTTTTTTTTTTGTAATTTTTTGTTTTAAAAAAATCCAAAAATTATTTAACGTCGGTTAACTTCAGTATCACTTACAAAATGTAAAATTGTTTATTCTTAGCTTTACGTTCCCATTTTAACGGTCTCCTGAACGTAAAAAATGAAATTTCCATGAATTATTAAATTTACAAAAAAATTTTTTTGACTAAATAAATTAATAGTAATATACAATGTGGTAAATAAGTAGTGTAAATAGTAAACTCATAGAATAAATAAAACAATCTTAAAGAAAAAAAAAATAAATACATGCTGAGTGGTGATATGACTCAAGTACTCGTCACTCAAGCGTACACATTAAGACAAGACAACATAAATTATCAACAGTTGTTTGTCATCATCATAATGATCGCGGTTGCTTCATCTCTCTCACCTCTCTAGCTCTCTCGCCCCTCATTCTCATTCTCATCCTCATCCTCTACTCATCTAACCCCACTCAGGCTCTTTTCTTAATAACCAAACAAGTCTCGGTCTTGGTCGTTCTCCGGAATAGAACTTTTGTTTGTTTTCCCTCCTCAAACATCCTCGGCTGTCACACGCATGTTTTTTCTTCGCGTTTTATTTCCACTTTTTTTTTTACATTTTTTACGCTTAACTCCACGTGAACACGTGTGTATACCATATATATATATATATACAACAGAACACAATTCAATAGTAATAGCAGGCAAATAGTTGGTATTCACACAAACAAAGTTAGGTGTCGCAACGGTCGATTCCATGAACGACGAGACCGCTCATTGGCATTGGAATAAATAAACAAAGTGACTAAGATCCTCCGAGCCGTGGTGTAGTTATACGGCAGAGCAGGAAAGGGACATAGATGAGGGACGTGAGGGACTAAGGGGCATAAGTTTGCATAGAGTAACAGAGATAGAGTTAAATAAACGTTATGCTGAGTTAAATAAAGTTTAAGAGTACTGAGGGAAGACGCGGGAAAAAAATATTTTAAAAAAATATAAAAATAAAAATATTAAATAAACAAAATAATAATAATAAAAAATAAAAATAAAATGTATATAAAGTCTGTTTGCACAGCCATGCTGCTCCGCTATGTTTTAACTTGTATTCGTTTTTGCTACGTCCTTCTCATTGTCAGTTCGTATATTGACTGTTATATTTATATATATGTAGTATATAGTTGGTATTCTTCGAAAACCCACGCTAAAATCGATCGTTGCCGTAGGATCTAAATGACTAACTATTATTTAACATACATGTATAATCTATCTTTTTTATTTGTACGCCCGCGTGATATCTGTCATAAGCTTATTTTTTCCGTAGGCGTTACGAGGAATTTAATTTTTAATATTTAAGTTACTAAATTAATACAATAATTTTATTTTTTTGTAATTAGTAGGTTTTGGGGACAGATACTTTTCTAAGTAACGAAAATAATGATAAAATATTTTTTTAAAAATCAATTTATGATTTTTTTTATAATGGAGTTGAAGAAAAAATTTCAAATTATAATTTGAACAAGAGCTTTCATAAGTAAATTAATTTATTAGTGTAAGTAGAATGAAGGGTTGGCATAAAATATCAGGGTAAATCATAAATAAATATATATTAATACTGTAAAAAATCGGAAGTAATTTCGGAGTGATCACGAATTTTATTTAAATCTAAATTCACTTCGTCACTCGACTCTCTAAAAATGAATCAGTGAAATTCACTTCGAATTAGTGAATATTCACTGGGAACCAGCTATAAGTTTACCACTGGTTGAATTAGTGGTATACTTATAGATGTAGAAATAGTGACTATCCATTTATTTATTTTTAGAAGGAAGTTTTGGAGTTTTAGGAAAAATAACTTCGCATAAGGGGTATATTGGGAGTTTCTCTTTTCAGTGAAGTGATTTCGGAAGGAACTGGATTTTATTAAAGTCCGTTATCACTCCGATTTGAAGTTTTGATATTAAAATAACTTTTTTTTTGGAGTAAATTTAACTTCGAACAGGAGTTTTAATATTAAATTAAACACAACCACCCACTCCGCATTAACTTCGAATTTACTCTACATTCACTCGGTTAATTTCTTAGAGTGTCCATATATTTTACATTGTTAAAAAATAAAATTGACAGTGGTGGCAAAGTAATTTGAGCAGCGCGAATTTGTACCTCGAAATTTAAGTTGAGCGACATTAAAAATTATTATAACATATGAATACATATATGGGAAGTTTGTCACGCGAAAGCGTGGAAGAGTCGAAAGAACAAAGAGTGGAAACAGGAGATGGTATAATACGTGGTATGAGTGTGTTGCGGGTGTCCACGAGGTGAAGAGTCCACTGTAGAAGAGAAGGGGATGCATGTGTGTTAGTTACTCGGTGTATTATATCGGGAATAGATATATATATATATATGTATAATATACATATTATACATAATGAGAAAAAGCGTTTAGCGCGCACAGTATGTAGTTTTTTAGAGTATTGGTAAGGGGAGTCGCGAGGCAAGAGGTAACTCACCAAACGCGTAAACAGTCAACATGTAAACAGGCCACTCGTGGAACAAACAACGTGGGGGCCGTTGCTGTTGTCGTTCTTATTCTATACTATATACATATATATACACAGACATATATATATACACATAAATCTATGTATATATTAGATCTCTTTCTCAAATATTTTTTTCTTCATTACTCTTATTCTCAAACGCAACTTTCGTCTCACACATTTTTATTTCTTGTGTGATATTTTTTAAACTTTTTTCCTTTGTCGATCTATTCATTTATACACCGTCAAGACTTGCTGGTACTTAAATATAAAATTTAACATATTTAAATCATATATTCATTTATAATCGCGATTAAAAAAATTTTTTTTAAGTTAATTAATTAATTTGATTTTTCTAATTTTCTATGATTAAACTCAAACCTGAAATTTAAAAATTTATTATTAAATTAGTTTCAAAGAAAAAGTGATTGAGTTTATGAAATTGAAAATTTTTTAAATTGAAAAAAAAAAAAAAATGTAAATTGTGTAAATTAATTAATGGTAGTTAGTGGTATTGTTTTTTGTTTGGTTTGTTGTGTGTTGTGTGTGGTTAGTGGAGTGAAGAGAGTGAAAACAGCATAGTAGAGCGGAGGGAGAGAATAAAAACCGAGAGAAAGATAAAGAGAGTGAGATTGAGTGTGAGGGTGAGGGCGGGGGAGGGTAATCTACGTCACCACACCACGCGGTTCAACAGGTGCGGCGTGTCGCGTCATCGAGCAAGACGTATGTAAATATATTTTAATTTTTTTTATTTATTTATTTTTTTATTATTTTTTTTTTCTACTTTTTTTATTACTGTGTCTATTTGTCATTGACAAGTGGTTAAAAAATATCGAGAACGTCGCGCAACTTGAGTAAACAATATGAATATTCAATGAAAAATATTGAGCGTTTGAAAAAAAAATTTCAGGAAAAAATATATATTTTATTAATTTATTTATTGAATGCTAATTATTTATTGATTATTTGCGTTATTGAGCTAGATAATTTTTTTTATTTTTATGAGGTCGGTTCTCATCTTAACACGTGTTCGATCACGTGTTATTAATCAATATTATATACATATACATATACATATACATTTATATACTTATTTACGATTAACTGATCTTACTTGTCATTTATACGAGCCAACGACCGGATTATTTAATGACAAATGATATTATTTAAGCAATATCTCGTTCCTTTTTATCTTAATTTAATTATATGATTGTATGATATGTTCTATTTAAAAATAAGACAAAATTCTAAATGTGATACCAATTATCGCAGTGTGATCGTTTATTGTTGAACATAGATTTATTTTTCAATTATTTAGAACTTGACTTAAAATTACTTTTATCGACTATTAAACTTCTTTTCAATATTCAAAAATCCTTTATCCTTTGGATTCATTTAAAATTTATCCTTGCGGATTCTAAAATTGACCCGCTCATTCATTATTTGTCAATAATTTTTCATTGACACTAAAATCTCTTAAACTAATTTCGTTTAATGTATATAGACAATGTTTTTTTACTTTTTTTTTGTATCAAGCTATGAAGGACATAAGGGAGGGGGTAGTATGAGGCTGCTATTGAGTTATTTAATCAGATAAATTATGGGTATTATAAGAATCCATTGTTCATAAGCTTTAATTTAATACTCGACACGTCATTTTGATAAATTTTTTTTTGTATTGAAAATTTAAATAAAAATGAAAAAAAAAAAAAAATTTATACAAAATGTGAGATTCCCTGGATTAGAAAAAAATTCATTTAATTTTCCTGCCAAATTTCAAAATAAGTCAATATTTTGTAAATTAACTTTTGAAAAATGAGTTTGAAATCCGCGAGATCTTAAAAATTTCAAAAACTTAGTTCTATTTTTTTAATTAATTGAATGCTCAATAATTTTCGGATCACAGTCAACTTTTGTAATTACCATCGGAATGTTAATCATTACAAGAGAACAAAAATAAGAATATAAATAATAAATACATTCGACTAACGATATTGTATTGTAAGCGATAATATATACAGCGGTATATATTTACAAGATGAAACATTATGACACGGATTATTGAGTTAGAGTTTTGTTATCAAACCAAACAATTGTTTTCTACCAGGTAATA
Source organism: Microplitis demolitor (assembly GCF_026212275.2). Lineage (NCBI taxonomy): Eukaryota > Metazoa > Arthropoda > Insecta > Hymenoptera > Braconidae > Microplitis > Microplitis demolitor. The sequence continues at coordinate 2,840,026 of NC_068549.1, read as the reverse complement.
AACTTATAAATAAATTATTAATCAATAACACTATTTGCTACACATACCACGTTCATAATACAACAAACAATCTAATAAACAAATAAGAGCTCATATTTGTAAATATAATTTAATGATAGTAATTTTTTTTTTTCTTCATAACTCATTTATAATTTTTTCTCCGTTCATTATTTATTGCCATCAACAATAATTGTTTTATTTATTCATAATTGAATTTTTTTATCACAATCTGAGAATTTATAATTATAAAAAATATATAAACAAACTATTTATAACAGTGCATTTAAAAATGTATACAATTGATTATTATTAAATGAAATGATTATATTATTTCATACAGTATACACACCACGCGTTATATATATATATATATATATATATATATATATATATATATAAGATATATATATTGGTTTGATGGGGCATCGAGTGCGTGACGTCAAACTTTTATTCCGATTGACCTTGAATTCTACACCACTAACCACATCGATCTCGCTAATGACCTTGACCAATGTCAATTATTTATTTTATTAATCAGATCTCCTTTTTTTTTAATTACTTTTAATTATAGTATTAATAGAAATTATTATTATTTAATTTTTAGACAAATTTATTTGAATCGAAATTTTGATTAAGCTTCAAATCTAGATAACTTATTAAATATCCATTTTATGCAAAAATGTAAAGAAATATTTTTTGTAGAAAATATAATTTCCTACAAATAATGTATCATATATTTTTCATGTAAATCGATTATTTAAGACGATATTTACATTTTAAATAAGTCTAAAAAATTTCTAATGATTCTAATATTTTAATAATAATAATCATGATTATTATTAATATTATTATGAAATAATTTTATGTAACAATGTCTGGATATAAAGTTCCGTTTCTACTTAATCTGATTCACGAGGGTACGAAATAAAAGCTTTGGTAAAAATATATTTTAGATATTTTTTATTTTTTAGTTTGTGATATATATTTACGGTATGACGTATTAAAATATGAAGTGTATATTTATAGAATGTATGAAACAGTTATTTTCTTGTTATCGTTATCTTAATAGCGTGTTAAACTGTTACCACTTATACGTGACAAATGAAAATCATTAGACGTAATTTAAAAAAAAAAAAGAAAAAAAAACAAGTAAATAGATGATTATATCTAATTAATTTTTTCATAATAAAAAAAGTGTATTCTAAATGCGAACCTTGGTACAGTAAATCGATTAAAAATTATCCTTGTTTATTATTCCATTTAAATAAATAACACTGAATATTTTACAAAATTTTTTGCATGTAAACTACACGAGTAACCCACACCGGGATTTGCGCACGTGGAAGTTTTAATGTAAAAAAATAAAAAATAATATTCATGCTCACATTTGTAGTAAAAATAATATAAAAAAGTTAAAAAAAGTTTTTCAAAGCCCACTTGGGTTTGCTGGAATTAGTTAATTTGCATTCTCTTGAAAAAAATTTTATTTTTTAAATTAACATTGTAACTATATCATACTATTCAGTCGATTCGATTTTTTTTAAAAATAGCATTTTATATATTTTTAAAATATAAATTTATTGAATGGAAAAATTTTTCTTGCGTAATTTAATTTTGTTTTGTTTTATTTTAAAATTGTTGAATTAAGTCAGTGTGTTAGAATTTTCAAATTATCTTAAAACGAGAATTTCCTGTTTAGAAAGATGAATAAAGTAAAACTTATGTGGGATGATGATTTCTACTTGTGAACGATGAGAATTACTTCCTCTAATTCATATATATATATATATATATATATATATATATATATATATATATATATATATATATATATATATATATATATATATATATATATATATATATATATATATATATAGAAGCGTCAATATTTATATCTTGTTAATTGCTCTTTATGTCGTTTCCTAAATGAAAACAACACTTATAATATCTCACACAATAGCATTGTTCTATTTGTACACAGGAATGACTCATTGAGGGAAAATAAAAAAAATTATGCTGTAATAAATAAATATATATATATATATATATTACAATGTATAGTTATTTATGGGAAATAAATTTTTACTTCACACAATTAATAAAACTATTAATGTTAAACAATAAACAACTAGTAAATAAATAACTGTACAATGCGTTTTTTAAATCATTACGCAATAATTTTTTTTACCAGTAAATTGCACTAAATTTTATGTTGTAGTTCAGTCGAAACTAAAATAGGAGACATTTTTCGAAATTTGGTCGAAGGTTAGAAATTTCATAAGTTTATTATGTGAAATTTTTAATAGATACAAAAAATATTTCTGATACTTTTTTGTGGGAATTTTTTTTCCTCACAAGTTTTGTTGGCAAGTTTTTTACATTTTTTTTTGTTTATGGAATATTTGCAAAAAATCTGTTCTTGGGGGCGTTTTTATTTTTTTTTCTCACCAACCCTGAGGTGATGACTTTTTTATTTAGAGGGGTGACATCATAGACTAACCAAATTTGCATCAACTTTAGAAAAATGTCTCCTATCTCGGAGTTTCGACTGAACTATTAATTTCAATTCAAATGGCAATTGATAAAAATTATTTTGGCGCTAATTTTGAAGTAATTTTCGCATAAAATTTGAACCTAATGCCAAACTGATTTTTCCAAGATTATTAAAAATTGAATTTTTATAGACAATCTCATACATATTACTTAAAATATTCATTGATAATATGACATATATATAATGATTTAATGATAGAGATAGAAACGGGGATGGGAATGCATAACGGGTGACCGATTCAACCCGGCACGGCATATCGTAAGACGACGTAAATCATGAAGGGAAAGCCCTCCTAGAATACATATAACATATATCTACACCTATACCTAGCTTCTATATATACAAATATATAAATACATATATATATATATATATATATATATATATATATATATATATATATATCTAGCAAAAGGACCATACATTATCCGAACGCCTAATATGCCCGTACGTGCGTGTACCAGCCGTTTTCTTCCCTTAACACTCCCATCACTTGAATTCACCTTTATACTACACCACCATCACCACCATTACCATCATCTCCTCCTTCGTAAAGATAGTACGATACCTCCTAACAACCCCTACTATTTCTCACAACTCGAGAATCTTATTTCCGGATGCAAATCTACTCTCTGAAAATTATTGTCTCTGATGTCCTTGATAATTATTCATCCCTTTAGTTATATATTATTGCTACTATTTTTTTTTTTATATTCAACTATCGAGTGAATTAAATAACTAGTGTTATATATTATACTCAAGTATAATTAAATGATAATTTTTTTAAGAGGAGTTAGGACACAGATAGAGGGGGAGGTAGGAAAGGGAGAAAAGGGTAAAATGAGTATTTCAAGTAGTACACGAGTTAGTGTAAAGAGAAAAGGGCGTGTAACTCTTCAGTTATCTCGGCGTGCTTCCGTTGTTGGGTAGGGTGCAGTGAGAAAGGAGTTTGAGTATAAGGTAAAAGGTGTAGTTGGTTAAATGTTCAGGGGGTTGATCACGTCGGTGTGTTGGCGATGCTTCGGGCTATGAAGAAGCTACAAAACTTGTTCTGTGTTGTGTATTATATGTTGAGGCAGAAAGAGAGAGAGGGAGGGAGAAAAAGTCCAGGGTAAAATGAGATCGAGAGTGAGTTTAAAGAGAGCGATGGAGAAAGACAGAGCTTGAGAGTTTGTGAGAGTCAGGAGTCAAAAGAGGTTCCGCAACATTTTCATGATTTTACTCGGCTAATTGTTATGCATGGCGTGCATCTCGGGGCCTTTTAGCCTTTAAACTCCTCGACACCCTTTCCACTTTAATAACCTAAATCGTTTGCCCCTTTTTACCCTTGTATTAACAAATATAACCTGATTTTTTGGTTTTTTACTTGAGTTTATTTTGTTAGTTGATGTATGGTAGTTAATCGACCCTTTCTTGGTCTTATTTATTAGCGAATTGATTAGGGTAGATTGAAAAGGCGACGAATGCTGGAGAAAACGATAATTGTTTTGGTTTGACGAATTAAAGTTTTATGAAATAAGGTGAGACGCTATTTAAGAGTGGAGATTGGCTACAGAGGATTTAGCATTCGAAGAAGGGTTAAGAGCGTGTCCGGTCGGGAAATAACTTTCTTACCTACTTACTGTTTCATCTCCTCTCAGATAAATCCTCTATCTTACTAATGGTTCTATTCATCCTGTCATTTATTTTTTAATGCTATTCTAATTATTTTTTTTATTTTCAATTACCAATCATTCCAAACTTCGAAGTATACAACATTGAAGCTTAAAAAAAAATTTGTCTAATTTTGCATTTACAAACTTATTTTTGCTCAAAAGCTTTAAGTTGATATGCAAAGAAGTGGAATTAAATATATTATAAGATAAGAGACCTTGTACCCTATCAGGGAACTATAGTACTCGATCACGTCATATCTATATTTAGTAAAATTTATTAAATATAGATAACAAATACATGAATGATCGGGTATTAGTTCCCTGATCGGGTGCTGGGTCTCTTACCTTAAATACATAAACAAAATAATTAAATAAAAGAGGTTGTATCCTTTTTCGAACAGTGCTGCAAAATTCTGGGGTAGCAGGTTTTTAAATATTTAATAATTTTTAAAACATTGTTGTCTGTGTATATGCATATGTTATATGTATATAAAAAGATTATTTAATCTAAAATAGATTAACAAATTCATACGCATGAGTATCTGATATGGTCACTACTGGGTAGCGCGTGCAAAGCGCGTCTATTTTACGTTGCATCGCGTGTCTTGATAACGTTCACTCTCTGAAGCAACTCAACAGTATTTTACTCGATTCTCGGTTTATTCTCTTTTCTCTATCCCCATCTACATTTAAACTATCTCACTCTACATATACATGTACATATATTTATCTATCGCCCTCTCACTTTTACTTGCACTAATAATGTACATAGCAAATGATATCTTTCAGCTTTAATTTTGCCACGAATTTGCGTGGTTAACTTCCACCTATGGCTTACCATTATTGTTATTATTATTATTGTTATTATCGTTATAAGCATGTGGCTTAATATGAATCCCGATGAAATACAAACTACTGGCTTACAATTAGAATTGCTTGGCAACGATTAGTCTCTTTTATGTTTAATTATATATGGATAGGTATATATATATATATATATATATATATATATGTGTGTGTGTGTGTGTACAGATATTTATGCATGATTGTATACAATATCTTTCGCTCGTTCTAACATTTATCCGATGCCATTTGTATTTTCTTTGTTATTATACCGACGTACGTGCTGCAACCGTCGAAACGTTAATCGTTCTAACGAAAATATACACATATTTATAACATACTAACGTTGGTACCGGATTGTACCATTTTAATCTCTATTAATTTCAAAAAAATTTATTTTTATAAACCTTTGTTTTATTTATTTCCGATTGTTAAAAAAAATAATACTAGATTTTTAAAACAGGAAGCTACGAAATTAATTGGAGACAAAATAAAAATTATACGAACACTGTCATTTGTAATTTAAATCATTTTTATCTAAATGAAAATTTTGTTTTTCATTATGAGGTATGTAGCAGTTCAAAAAAAAATTGTGATGCAGAGGGTTTGAATTTTAAAAAAAAATTGAGGGATAAAATAACGGTGCTCAAAAATTTGATCTTGAATTTCTTTAGTTTTTTACTTTTTACTTATACTTAAAAAAAATCAACCGAATTTTTAATTCTAATCAAAAGAAATTTTTTTTTTGACTTTTAAATAAAATAGGGCAGCCTTAAAAAAATTTTTTTTTATGGGAATTTCTATAAAATAAATTATGGGTACGTCAAATTGCTAGAAAATAATAAAAATAAAGTACTAAATTACGATTTAAAACCATTAAAAAAAAAAAAACGAGTTTCAAAGATTTATGATGAATTATTTTTACTTCATTGCAGTTATTTATAATTACAATTGACATCATAAGTCACATGCCTCTTTTATTACTAATTTTATCAGCATTATACTATCAATTAGTTCTGATATTTAATTATCAAGAACTGTATGTAATAATTAAAAATATAACACTCAAGGCAAATATTACTTTTTTATGATAATAATTAATTGTCCTAAAAATTGTGTCTCGAAATTACCAACTAACAAATTCACTACTATCAATATTTCAAACTCTTATTTTTGAATTTTCAAAAAAAAATCCATGTCTCTAAAGCTGCATAAAAAAAAATTACTCAGACAACAAACTTATAGTTTACTGCTGTAAATACAGAACTACAACTTTCAAAAAATTCAATCACGAACAAGAACTTTTTGTCATGGATGCAAATTTTCAACAAAACGATATGCCCGGTTCAAAAAATTATTGAATATTTCGTAAGACAAAGTAACCTGAATAAACGCACAATAACGCGAATTAGAAATTTTTCATATATATAAAAATATAAATATTTGTTTGTATGCATGCATGCGCGGATATATGTACGAATATGAATACAAAAGCATCTGGCTAAGAATAGGCAGCATACAGACGGCAGATATAGCCTGTGCTTATAACCAGTAGACCACCCGGGTCATTGGCATTAGGGGTTGATATATCGAAGGGGTAGGTCGGTACACATCACAAGGTGTATAAAGTTGCACGATATCTGCTTGCAACAGTGCAGTATTAAATGTTAGTTACTCGTGCGTCATTTATACAACAAATGTATATATTTCTTTGATTATTTATTTACAACACTTATACTTTGTTAGATATTACCTACGGCCTACACTATTTACTTCATTTAGTAACTCGTTTACAAAGAATACATAATACGTTTGAGGTTCGGAGAAAACCGATTCCCTTTGTCTAATTATTTTTAACTTGTGGACAACAATAAAGCTGAATAAATAAATTTTAGTTTGCGTGAGTCCTGAATATGAAGATAAATAATAAATATTTTTATTAATTAAATTCCGTAATTATGTTATTGTCTAATAGAACATGAAATTCGTTGTTCTGTCACAAGTGTATATATTGTGATGTATAAGTATACACTGTGACAATATAATGTATACTGTCTCTTAAGCTTACGGCGGATTTAAGTCCCTTGAGGAGATGGAAACGAGCTGGTAGAACAAGTGAAAAGGATCAGAACCAGCACGAGAATGAGAATGAGAGCATAAGAAATTGCGAGAAAGGGTTAGTGTCGTTTTCGTCAGGGAATGTAGCTCTCTCATTCCTCGGGCGTTTGTTAATTTGCCACGCGAGCACATTACGTCCGTTTAGACGCTTGAGCAAACAGAAATGAGAAAACTGAGGAGGTACGACACCAACCTGACTTCTATACTCTCTTACTCATTCACTCACTCACTCATTCTCCCTCTTCTGTTGTCGTTATCTCTTTTTTACTCTCTGTCTATCTGTCTTTATTTCTTTCTCCTTCAACAGATCACTATACATTGTCACTCTTATATATAAATATGTATGTATATATATATATATATATATATATATATATATATATATATATATATATATATATATATATATATATATATATAGAAGTCTTGGTTTAGCAACGAGTGTCACGCGATTTTCGAGGGCGGAAGAGATTTTCTGGTACTTCGATGCCATCCAGAAAATAAGGGACGACTACTCGACGTTTGGTAAGCCTCGAGGGTTTACTATATATATACATATATATACCCTTTCCAAAAAATTAACTCTGAAGAACCAAATATTTCACGAATAATCTTGATATCAATATTTTTTTTTATTTTTAGTATGTCATTCTTCTTTTTTTGTAAGTTTTCGAAATTTGTTCTAAAGTCAAAATTTTGGATTTTGAATTCGATTATTTTTAATTTCAAAGTTTCGATCTGCATAGATATTAATAATGAAGAAAAAAAAATTTACAGAGATATCAGTGAAGTAAAAAAATAAATAAAATATTTTTAATTGTATGGAGTATGATAAATATTTAATGACGTAGCAATAATGCTTACGAGGTACAAAAATGTGAAATATTTTCTGCATGGTTACAGAAAAAATAAGAAAAAGGAAAAATGTAAAGTTGAAAATAAAAAAAGGAAGAAGCGAGAGATTCAGATTTTTCATTAAGGAGTCGTCGACTCAGCTCGTCCTCGAGTCACGGTGGAGATCGTATGGGAGTGGGAGCGCGAGTGAGAATTTCGGTCCTGGCGACAAGAAATATCTAAGCGGGATGAGAAGGAGTAAAAAGGAGGAAGAAAAATAAAATATAAGAACGGTTGGATGGAAAATAACGGTGGTGTGGTATAATATGGTGGATTAATACGCGCAAAATCTGCCACCTAAAAGTTATTAATGACTGGTTGGCTCTACTCGACGCGTCAAAGATTTTCTATAAAAGAGGGTTTGTCCCTTTCGACTTTGCTGCAACTCTCCGTTCCCCTTTTTATCCACCTGCGTTTTTTGCTGTTCTTAGTTTTTTTTTTTTTTTTTTTTTTAAGACCAGCGAAGGAAAGCCGTGGAGTCAAATGTTACTTAATGAATTTTTCACTTTTGCCATCAATTAATATTTATTCATTATCTTTTTATTTAAAAGATTAATTTATGGAGGGTCAATTTTTTTTTAAATACTTAAATATATTTTTTATAATATCCAATAAAGTTGATAATAAAAACTAAAAATTGGTGGATAAAATTAAGTTGAAGATATTGTAACATATTCTGACCGTAAAAAAAAAGATTAAAAATAATAACAAAGTCCGCTGGCAGTAGTAACTCTGTAAAAAGGGTGCGAGAGAGATTTGAACAAGAGCCACGGGGTTGCTATGCAAATTGGAAAGATAATAATCGATTGTCGGAGTATGGCCGGGTTGATGGACCGGTGGATGAGCCGCTCGTCCACCTGGACAACTCCGATCTCTCAGGCATATTTTTTTTAAAAATCATCTCCTACCCGCCTACTATCTACGTACCTTTTTACGTAGCAAGCTCTAGCAGTTGGTCTCTTCGCTCACCCCTATCACCCAGTCGGATCTCCCTCAAGGGAAATTATATCGTCTGCCCTCAACTCCATGGATCTACACACTCATTCCGGGCTCCAGAGATCCGAAGCATCCAATACCTTAGCTGTCCACTCTCATTCCGAGCTTTAAATATCCACCGCTTAAATTTTTTCCAACACGTTCTGATTTATTTTATCCCATTGCATGGTAAAAAATTTTAAATATCTTCTTTCCCCGGCTTGAGCAATTTAACAACTTATGGAAAGGATTAAATCGAGTCGTTACGAATTAATAATAAAAAGAAAAAAATAATAAACTATATATATGTATATATTTTATTCTTTTCTTTACAATAGATTCCGTAGTGTTTACATTCGCGATAAAACTCTGGGGGGGAAACAAACATGCGGGCATCGCACTCTCATGGGCAGTGTTTTCTGCTGCTACGCTGCCTAATGTAGCTGAGTAGTTGATGAATAAAAAATGACAAACAGAAATAAAACAACCAACTAAATAAATAAAATGAAATTCACTATTGCGATAAAACGTTTACAAACAAGAATTCATTTAAAATGTTTTTACGACTCTATGAAATACTTAGTCACTTATATGTGCGCTTTCGTGTGTTGATATTTTCATCAATATAATTTTACATTCAGGTAAAAGACCTAGGAAATTTAACGGACAGTTTAAATTATTCGAGGTCGACATAAATTTCGAGTAATGATGGAGATTTATAATAAGAAAAAATAGTCTGGTAAATGTAAAATAAAAAGCCGTGTGTACTTAAGGGAAGCATCGTCTGGCCACTGGAAAAAACATGAGAGACCCAAGTTGCTTACACACAGACTTCTTACCCCTTTTAAAATCTTTTTTTTATACACATAACAGTCGGGAATGTGTCGAGGGCTTAAAGGGTCGTGCGCGCGTTTTATGCATGTATGTTGTGTACAGTACTGTATGTACATATGAGGACGTTATATAAGTAGGGCTGAGAATTGTTTTGCTGCATCTATGAACAGCCACTCAGACTTTCCTCTTATGTGGACAATAATGCATAAGGTCAAATTGAAAAATTATCACACCAACTTTCCCCTGTTTGTTTAGTGCTGAGGGTCCAGTTTTTATTTTTTCGCGGTACTAAATATTTATAATTTTACACGCGCAGATTTTAAAATACTTTTACCTTAAAGCCTTCCTGCAATTAAAAAAAAAAAAAAAAAAAAAAAAAAAAAAAACATTTTTTCTCTAATGAGAGATTTTTGATTCAATTTTGTTTATTTTTATTTTGATCGAACTTTTTATATTTTCTATTTGGTCTTAAAATCGTGTCTAGTCTCTCCGCAGGTCTTGCTATCATTGAAAAAAATAATTTACGGAAATTTAGTTTTTATCAAAAAAGTCATGAGTCTATTAGTGACAGAATTTAATAATTGAAAAAAAAAAAAAATTTAATTTACTAAGGTAATTTTTCGTCTGTTACATTTTAAATTTTTGACACGCGATTAATATAAATAAAAAAGTCGAGTTCTGAATAATTAAAAAAAAAAAAAATGAAATTAATAATACATGAGGATACTCTTGGATTATATTGACTCACATTTGATAATTTTTTTTTTTTTACGTTCGTAAAATATTAAATGATGCAGAAAAGCAATGCAGGTATATTTAAGTAAGCATATAATACTGCAGGGGGTAGGAAAATATCGATTTTATAAGGGTAGTAAAATTAGTGAAGGGGTGAAGCAACTTCCGATCACCGAACCATCATCCGTTTATTTCTTACCGGCGGCGAATAATTAGAGCCGATAAGTCACGATGCAACACCACCCACCCACCTAAATGTACATATATGTTTATATATAAGAAATAGTCTGAGTTTATAAGGCAAAGTGAGGGTGGATAGAGGTTTTAAAGCCGAAAGTTAGGTGCTCCTGAGAAAAGGGGTTGGGATCGCGTGACCTCGACCTATCGTACTCCAAGACAGACAGACTTTGTTCGGCTTATATTCATATATATCTATGTATCTATATACATTTAATAGTTTATATGGATAAATAACTCCGCCTAATGCGCCTACAATTTTAATAACAGATTTAATAAACAATAAATATTTTATTTTTTTATTTTCTGGCTTCAAGTCTCTTAATAATTTTATTTCGTGAATTACTTTATCTGATTTGCGCTCGACTCGTTGGTAAACTTCCAACAATGCTATTACTCAATTTTTATTTTTTCATTATTTTATTATAAAGTTATTCTTATTAATGCTATTGTAAAATGCATTTTTCGGATATTACTTTTGGATAAAATTACTTTTTGAGTATTATTCGACGAATTATCGTAAATTTCAAGCATTCCGTGTCAGTTAATATTATGTTTTGAAGAAATAATGAAAACTACTCGATTGAATTGAATGAATAAAATGCCGGATTTTAAAATCAACTCAAAAAAATTACATTAAATTTTTTTTTATTCTTTACATAGAAGTTATATTATAATTTTCTAATATTTCCTTATCATAATTTTTCTGCTTTATGAATTCATTCATTGAATTTTTTATTTTCTTTTTCTTCATTAAAAAATCGGGCTTCTATTGATTTTGTTCAATAATTTTTTTTTTAATTATTTTAAATTCTCAACTATTGCTTATAGATTTTTTTTCATCATTTACAAATATTCAGATTTTTTTTTCTTTTTTTCAAAATTAACAAAAAATTTTTTTTTAAGTTTTTACCCTTGAGTTGTATTAAAAATCATCAGAATTGTCAAAAACTATTTTTTAAAAAATTTTTGAATTTTTGAAAAATATTTTTTTTAAAGACGTTTTAAATTTTTCAAATTTTTTTTTTATTTATCAGTGAAAATTCCAAGATTTAACTTCAAATTTTTTTTTTTTTTTAAATTTACGAGTTTTTATTTTTGAAATAAATAAAAAATAAAAAGGTACACAAAGTATTTAAATTTTTTGTAGAGTGAGAAAGTAAGGGAAAGTAGAAAAGAAGAGGCGGTATAGAGATATAATAAAAAGAAAAACAAAAAATTATTTCACGAGGGTGGATTATTCAAGCGAATTGAACTAACAAGATCCCAAAGGGCAGTTTATATTTAATGTCACCGGTAAACCCTAAAGACTGTAAGAATATGATGGCTTGACAGTTGCATGATAATTTTGTGATAATTTTTACGATTTACATGTAATAGCTTTACAGCTTACGAATTATATAAATAATTTAAAATAAATAAACTCATTTTAAAATACACCGGGGCCAAAATTGTGAAATATAAATTTTAAATTAACCCAGAGAATTGTAATTATTCTTTTTCCAATCAAAAGTCGCTGCAAACAAATAATTAATTGACGTATAGACAATTTTTAATTGACACATTTTTTTTTTTTTTTATTGATTGAGGAAATTTACTGTATGACCCAAGACATTTTTGAACTTTTAATAATTAATGAGATAAATAAATGAAAACAAGCAACGGAATTTAAGTGAATAAAGTCTCTAAGATAACAAAAGAAAAACTATCAGCTGTAAAAATAAATTTTCAGTGAAAAATTAATTTCCTTGAAAATGTCAATAGTTCACAGACGTTTTAATTTTTTTTTTATTGAAACTGAACAAATTAAATATTCTATAATGAAACAGTGGAAAATATTTTTATTTTCATCTGACATAAGGGACAATGGAGGACGCAAAGTAGGCTTCAAATTTTTTTGAAAACTGATTTTATGGAAAATGAATTTTTTTAGCCAACACAGAAACCTCCAGTTATTTTAGTCTATTATTAAATGAACCGGAAGTCAGGTTGATTAAATTACTTTGAATGCTATATTTTAACTTAATCATCAAATCCAAATTGTAATTACCAGAAATGATTAATTTTTAATGGATATTTAAAATTAATTACTTCAACACTTCGAACATCAAAAAATTACCACGAAAATAAACCGACCCATTAAATTTCGACTACATATAAGTTTAAATTTATTGAGTTTTATTAACAAGTACAATACAACAGTGATAGTAAATACATTATTGAGTGGAACAGAAGAGTATTAAGGTTTATATGAGTGATCAAGTCCTTGGGTTATAGTTAAGGACATTTCTTATCCCATAGTTTCTTGCCATTGTTTGGCTTGAGAAGTGAGTTGATGAGAAATGGAGAACATAGATCGTCATGCCGCATCCCAAGTAGACAATGTCTACTAACGTCTTGGGTAACATGACTGCCGGTCATTTATTAACGTCCACTTCTCACCGAGCGTCAAGACTTTGTCATCTATCAGCCACTCATTCGTACCACACTCTCCTATCGGAAAGCTCCAATAAATCTTTTTCGTCACACCAAGATGACAATATTTTGGGTTCACATCACAAATAATAAAACACTTGATACAATGTCATAATTTATTGCACTCTGCAGGGGTGGGTTGGACTGAAAGAGGAGGCTACTAGAAAAAATGTACTTTTTTAATCTTGAATATGGTGAATTTTTTGCTTCCCATTTAAAAAATAGACTTTTCAAAAAATCATTTTTTTTTTTCACCAAAATTAAATATTTCAATTTGTCTGATCCCCACTTGTATTAATGTTCATATTGAATGGTAATTTTTTTATTTTGACATCAAAGCCTCTCAAATTTTAATTTGAAATCAGGCATTTAATTAGTGTTGATTATAAGCTTTTGATATCGTTTAATTTTCATTGCTGTCATTTATATTTATTGCATTTATTTATTTATTACAATTTAATTACAATAAAAATGTATTTCGGTTGTAATATTATTTTAGTTGACATATAGACCGGAATGTTCATAAAGTAATTCAAATATTTCAATATATTGACTTCAATATCTGTTCGAAATATTTGTATACTACAATTGACAATACAAATTCAATTAAGTTGGCATTCCATATGTAATTTCTTCTACTAGTCAAACAAATAAACGCACAGCGTGAATATTTTCATTATTTTCTTTGTTCTTTGTTTTTTGGGGTCTTTGTAAAACAGGGGCAATATGAGATACACGAAATATTTAGTAGCAAATAAATAAATTTTTTTTAATGCTATTCGCATTGAGTTTTATGTATTGAGAATTTTTTATTTTTTTAAAATTAATGGTTTTCTAAATTCTTCACCATTACGCATTTCAAGAGAACAATAAAAAATTTATAAAAAAATAAAAGGGCAACATGAGGATGCTGGCAAAAATATTGACGTTTTAATTCCGAAAACATTAAATTGGAAAAAAATTATTTTTATTTTCGGGCAAAAAGGGGTGGAATCAAATTTTCTTTTTGAGAAAATTGTAATAATAATAAAAAAATTTAAATGCATAAATAAGTAATGAGTAAGTAAAATGAATCTCATGTTCAGCGGTTAAATTAATATGTTATCAACCCCTAGTGCAATAGTATATGTATAATAATACCAAGTGCCAGAGCAACCGAAGAAGAGGAAGATATATATATATATATATATATATATATATATATATATATACATAGATCTAAGAATTGGGGATCTTAGGGTCTTGTAAGGCGGGTCAAACATCGACATGTCTGCTCTAAGCATCATTCCATATACTCTTGTATACCTCAGCTCTACAGCACATATCCTTTCCTTAGTATACCGAAAATTCTCTCATACTGGCATAAGGGTCTTACCACCACGAAAACATAAACTAGATCTCTCTCAAGTTTGTGTATATAATACGTGAATCTTGCTACTTGCTTTACTTGTCTCACCAATTTAACCCTCCTAATTAATTTATAACCCGCTCGTGACTCACGTGTCAGCAAACCACGCCAGCTAGTTAATATGTAAACCTCGACCAATTATTCATAACACAATTAACAAGTCAAGAAAAGACAATAATAACTTATTTAGTGTTTCCATTTTTTTTAAAAATTAAACAGTCAGTGGTTCCTCTAACTTCTTGTTGATAAATAAATAATATAGAGTGAGATGTAGAGTAAGGGCATTAATATGTTATTGAGAAGGAGTCTTTGAGGATGGACTGGTTAACTCGATGGCTTTGGAATCCATAGATTGGGACGGTAACAATCAGCCGTAAATTATAGCTTCAATATCCATTGTGTGTACTCTCCCTCTTTGCTCTAGAACAAGCCTAACCTCTCAAGGAGCCAGAGCTCGAGCTGGAGTAGTAGAAGCAGTCTGAACCCAAGACAACTCACCCCCGGTTCTCGAGGAACTAAGAACCTATACCACGAGTGAGGGGATGAGGGTGAGAAAGAGAGAACAAGAGGCAGGCAGGTTCTTAGGCACTGGCATACGTACTCACTTTCTCTTTCTCGCTCAGTCGAGTCGTCGGGTTCACTGACGGGTTCGTCGGGCCTCGCCCAACTCAACCAAGAGATATGTATATTAATGGGGCAATCTTACATAGTTTTGTTTACTTTGCCATTCTCGGCGTACACAATTACTATCCTTGGTCCCTCCACGACTAGACCACCCTACTACTTACTAGCTCTATAATGTGGCCTGGTACCTCTTGTACTCTCTAGAGCTTTTCAACTAACATATATTCTACAACTGCTTGATATACTTGTTTACTCATTGTTATTTTTGAAGCTATGATTATTGATATTTTTCATATTTCCTAATTAATTCCCCTGATTATAAAGTAAATTTAATTATTTAAAAATTAATTGACATTAATGTAATTAAATGTTGAAATTTAATTATAACTAAAACGGTTTATTGTATCGCATATGCAGTCACACTTTAATGCGGAGTTACTGTTTATTTTAATTAATTTTATTTTTTTGAATAAATAATTTATTTATATTGTACGCAGAAAAAAGTTTTACTCGTCCCTAGAAATTTTTTTGGATTTTGAATTGAAAATAAAAATTTTTTTTGAGATGAAAAATAAATTATTATTATTATGACTATTAAATTAAAAAAATTTATTATTTCGTAGATGTAAAAAAATTTTGTTTGTAATGAAATTTAGTGAGTCACGGAATCGAAAGTAATCAATATTACTATTCGGAGATGTATGCTCGAATGTGGGCAAACATTGTATACACGTGTGCATTGTTACAGTTGGTAGAGTGTGATAGAGCTTGGAAAGGCATCACTACCAGTAGCAACAGCACAGCAGCTTCTCCAGCTCCATTACCAGCATCGGCAGCTGAAGACGGGGGTGGATTTTAAGAGGGAGATATAAAATGAGAAAATGCTCGGATATATAATTGACAGTGGGAGAGAGAGCACTTGGGTTTTCAGGCTGGTACATGTTACAGTAACAGCAGCAAGTGCTGGTAGTGGTAGGGTAGTAGTGTAGTGGTAAGGGTGACTGGCAAGTGAATGGAATGAGGAAGAAGGAAAGGGGTGGACAGCCGGACAAACAAAACCCTTGCTGCTTCATTTCTGCCCGTCTGGCTAGACACCGACCCCTTTATACACGTATATTATACGCGGCAGCGCGCCCATCGTTTCCGTTCTAGACGCTTACACTACACGTTCGGTTTCGTTTTCGTTCGTCCCGCATGCCTCTTTTTTTAAATTTTATTCCCGATCATGTATACTTTCCAACTCGTTAATTAACGGTTTTATTCAGACTCACGTGGACAATACTACAATGCTCGCATGGAACATACATTGTTCTTTATTGCCACGGAGGATGTCAAGTCTTATTAATTAACATCAAGATATGTCATGTTGATTTTTATTTTAAACATTATTTCGCATATCAAAATATCTATTATATGTTTCCTGTATTGCCTGTAGAGCTGTCATTAGATTTATGTCGTAATCGGTTTGCTGTGAATTCAATGAATCCAACATTTTGTGTTGCAGGTCAGTGGTGAATTGTTCTTCGGCCACTGAGAGCGGACATGGTTCATTGACGTGAGTTCAAAGTACTTTAACTTAACTCATTTTTCTCCCTCTCCTCGGGCCCTTCCGCCGTCGCGACTATATCTAGTACTTAAGTATATGTCTATCTTTACAAACTTTATAAATCGATTAGTTTACAATCCCCTCGCTGCTAAGTGCACCCCTTAGTGTTACCAAACCATGACTTGGCCTCAGTAGCAAAGCCAAAGTCGAATTTTTTCGTTAATAATCCAAGTTATTACGCCTCATTAATTTATTTGATAAAAATATTTCAACCTTTTTCAAATTATGTACACTCTTTTATAAAAAATTTTAATTATCATAAATAAAAATATATAATTTTTTACTTGGGATTAAAATTTTTAAAATAATAAATTACAGTGGCCAATACTTACAAGTATTTTACTAATTAAAATGTTACTGAAATAGTGACCACACGGGGGAATATTGAAATAAAAAAAAAAAAAAATACAAAGAAAGAAGGAAAATATGTAAAGTGATAACGAAAGGGTTGAAACCCTACTAGTATATGGAATATTTGTTTCACTTTCTCATCGTTTCTTTCAAACCAATATTTCCTGGTATATGATTTTTTTCGGTTGTTTTCTCTTTGGTTTTCATTATGCTGTGGGAACAGAGTCGAGAGAGGGAAAGAGAGAGAAGGGGTTACTTATTGGGATGGGTACACAGCCGTTCGAAGACTTAGCACCAGCCTTAATAACAATTGGCTATAAACTAGTTTCCAGAGCAGCCGAACGCCTGGTATTACCGCGATATTATTCGAAGTAGGGTTTATATATATGTATATATATATATATATAGCCTACTGGTGATATTGTCTCTGTTGCTTTTGCTCTTTAACGCTCGCTTTATCGCGCACCTCTTGTATTTTCCTGGTGTATGTACAAATGTATTTATATATGTGTATATATATATATATCTGTTACACTTGTTCTCATTGCACCTCACCCTTAACATTTTCCACCTCCGCAACTGCTTTACCATACAAACCACAGACCAGAGGGCCATTTTAGATCAACGGATGTTATATTACCGCTATTATTAACTCGTGTTAATTGTTGTGTTTTTATTTACTTTTTTTTGCAAGATCGTTTTCTTGTCATACATTGAAAAGCTTGTTGAAAATTATGACGGCTAATAAATTGCTATTCAAAAAAAAAAAAAATGTTTTTGGCGAAATTTTAGGGCAATAAAATTTTTCCAACCCTCTGATATTCAAATTTTTAAATTAAAAAAATATAAATCACATTAAAAATTATGCATTAGTAAAAATAGCCTAGATCTATAAAAAAATTATAAAACCAACTTTAAAACAAAAGCAATCATAATAAAGTAAAAAAATATGACAAATGTAATGTTGATAAAAAAAAGTCTCAATTGTTATAATACTATTGCAACTTTACCACTCTGGTCGGTAACTCTCTCAGTCTCTGGCTCTCTGGGATCCCGTGGGCCGAGTGAAAGTGTGTGGGAGTGAGAGAACGAGTTCCCGGTCGGTGGGTATGGGGTAAGAGAAGACCAGTAGAGAGTGAGAGAAGTAGAAATTATAATTGCAGTCTATAGAACCTGGTGCAGGAATAAAAACTTAAAGCCCCATTCACAAAGCCACGCGCTTGCGAGGTGGGTTAATTGAAAACTACCGAAAAGCACAATTTCACGAGAAATTATTTCTATTCATTAGCCACCCAGGCCACGGGCATGGGCACGGGTTGGTTTGTGTGCATGCTAAAGCGAGAGAAATCGAGCTAAAAATATTCGGGCCAGATTATGAGGAGCCAGAGGGGAGACTATTTTTTTTCACTGCCTATATAACGTCGGCAATGTTAATAGTGGCGAAAAATAAAAAAGGAGGGTTGCAGCGTTGCAAAAGGTCTGACCACGGAGTAGTGTAAGCCCGAAAAACTTTTTCTCAGCGGCTTTTTGTTTTTATCCACGATGCTCGCCTTTTTGTTTAAATTTTTTTTCCACCCCCATGTCCTCGTCCTCTCCAACAGCTTCTATTCTCTACTACCGCTTGTGGTGTAATTATATAACATAAATACAATCACCTTTTCGCGACGTTATTTTTGCGCATAAGCACAAAAGCCCGCGGCTACTTCGCCGAGCTCGGCCTTCTACCTACGACTACTACTACTACTGCTGCTACTGATGTTGGTATACAGTATTATGTTTTATACTACTATATACTTGCTTGGCAAAGCTTTTTCAGAAACGTTTTACCAAATCAATTTATGGGCTACAGCCCGACTCATTCGCATTGTCCGACGATACTACTCTTCTTCGTCCCTTATACTGCTGTATAACCTTTTACTTTCTCATAAGCTCTTTGTCCAGAGGATCCTATTGTTGTGACGGAAAATAATATGTCTGTTTATAACCTCGATGTCTAACAAACAAATCAAAATTTAATGAAAAATTTTTTAATTTTTATTTTTAAAATCTTGACCACTTAATTTTCTAATCTCCAAATGATAGTGAATTTTTACAGCGAGCAACAAAAAAAATTTTTGATGAATTAAAGCTCTAAGGTATTGAATATTTTTTTTTAAAATAATTGTAATAGAGAAAAAAAATACTGGGTCATGGTATGAAAAAAAAAATTAAAATATAGTTAGTTTATAATAAACTAAATTAAAAGTTTAAAAAAAATGAAACAACTTAAATCTGATGAAGTAAAATATTAGAAAAAAAAAAAAGTGGTGGGTATTTAGTTGGTCAATGAATTTACAAGCCCCTTGTTAACAAGAACGTGGTGTAGTACGTGTGAAAAAAAAATAGTCGGTAGAAAAAATACTTGAGAGGGTGAATTAAAATGAAATAAAACTGCTTTAGTAGAGTAGA
This sequence comes from Microplitis demolitor, assembly GCF_026212275.2. NCBI lineage: Eukaryota > Metazoa > Arthropoda > Insecta > Hymenoptera > Braconidae > Microplitis > Microplitis demolitor. The sequence continues at coordinate 2,820,266 of NC_068549.1, read as the reverse complement.
GGAGTATAGTTAGAGACTAGTAGCGGGATATAATAGGGTAGTTTTCTCCGGTCTATCAAAAATAATAGTCTATTATAATTTTGTTGTGTTATTAAATATGCAGTGCAATTTGTAAGAATAACACAAACTAAATTAATGAAAAATATTTTTTTATTTATTTTTATTGTAGTTTATATTTACTGCATTACGTTGTATGTAAATGTTGTTTTAAGTCCTTGTTGTTGGACCGTTGAACAAGAGATACGGGAAAATAAATTACAAAGCGCAGTCCGTTGATCCCCACAATATTTGTCTTCACGGCGATTTTACAAGATTTCTATCTGGTTAGGGCTTATAAATTAAATCAACGAATTTTTTTACTCCCGGGCAGAATATAAGAAATGAATAATAATGATCGTAATGGAAGAAAAAAAAAGATTGTAAATCAATCGGTATTTTTTTGTATCATGTCTTGTGATATATTTGAATAAGAATAAGAGTGTAAATTGAAAGATTTCTGTATAAGATTTGACTATTTTTATTCTACTATCAGTTTGTAAGGCTTGAAAAGAAACCCGTGTGTCGAAATGTTAAAGCATTCGTGACAAATTGATTTCTATTATCGTGAGGTTTTTCTTTGTACTACTGTATTGATAGCCTTATTTTCCTTTTTTGACAGTAAAATAAATTTTTTTTTAGATCCGTTGAATTAAATATTTTTATCTCAGTATATTTTATCAGAGCTATAAGACTTTAATTTTCAAAATATTTAACTGATTATTTAAAAATTTACCATTCAAAATAATATTTATTTTTCCAATCTCGAGAAAAAAACTTGATTAGAAATTTCAAACTTCTCCTCTCTTGATCTTGAAAACTATAGGCTGTAATTCCAGAAAAATTACGATTTCCATGAAAATCATAAATTTAAGATTAATTAAAAAATTTGAGGAAAAAATTAAATTTAACATAAAGTCACAAAACATTTGAGTATCAGCTGACATGTGAAATTTTTTTTCAAATTTACAATTGAAATTTTTCAAAAAAAAAATATTACGGATGGAAGATAAAAATTTTCTTGTATAAATAAAAAAAAATTGAACTAATGAAAATAAACAAAGTTAATTGTCCCTAGTAAATAAAGAAGTGAGTAAAAGGGCGTAAAAAAATAGAATAAAATTTTTTTGATAACAAAAAAAAACTTTGATTTCTAATTGACAGTAGACTATGATAGATATAGTAACGAAATCGTTGAAGTAACTGAAAAGGTAACAAGCAAAAAGGACTTTACTAACGAAGTGGCCGTGGAGCATATTCCGGGATGACTTGCCGAGAGGTCGCGCTCCAATAATGTTACCCCGTATTTTCTAGTAACATCGTCCACTCTTTCTCTCCCTCCCGCAACTTCCCTTATCCAGTTATCCTCACACCCTTCAGCAGCAGTACACACTGTTATGTCTATCCCCCTTTAGTAAGCGTCAGTGTTTGCTCAACTCTTTGTGTCCCAAGAGCATGTCCCACGCACATACCGGACATTGTCATGACGAGTATAGGAAGAGAGGTTCCTGCTCTATGTCAACTCAACTAGCCAGTGAAGAATAGAGAATAGTGTACACATCTATATGTACAAATGAACCTGGAGAAAATGTGTTGCATTGAAAGTGGGTAACGTGACCCTCAGCCCCAACACAACTGCCCCTTTTTCCTAAACGGGGGCAACGTTTCCGTCCGCGCCACTGTTGCCAATGTGTGTCCGAGACCGTGTTGGTCGAGCTAAGTTTTTTTTTTAGTTGTTGCATGCATAATAGCGTTAGGATTCATTAGCAATCAGAGATGGGGCGCCCAGAAAAAGAGGAGAGACGTGGGAGTCTGAGGGTGGTCTGCTGCTGATGCTGATGCTCTGGCGTCTACTTGTTTGTTTACTACAATTCACTGGGTTGCAATTTTCTCTTCTTCCTTCTCTTCCCCAACTCGATTATTCAACGTATCTATTCTTTTACTTTTTTCTTTACTTATTTGTTTAGTTTTTAGTTTTTTTTTAATTATCGTACTTATCAGTTTTATCCTGGGATTGAATTAAAAATATTAATTGGACGATTTTACGAGCTCGCTTTTATTAAATCTGTTGGTTAGTTTTTTCGTTTGCTTATAAGTTACAAGATATTTTAATTTTTTTTTTTTAAATTATGAACGCGTCGGTTTATTTAAAAAAAAATTAGCCGATGAAATAGAAGTAAAAATTAAAATCCGACAGTCAGAGGCCAAAAAATGTTGCGATTTTTTTTCTTTTGTAATAAAAAAATTCGAAACAGTTAAAAATAAAATAAATACAGTAAATATACATGGATATAGAAAAAAATATTTTATTAAAATTTTCCGAGGATTTAGTGGACGTGAAAAATTTTTTTGTTTGTTATTAGAAAGGGAGAGAGTATAAAAGCTTGCAAGTATGAAAGTTTTAACGTTCCGGAATAGCCGGAGGCCTCGATACGATGCAGATGACGCAGAAAGACGCCAAGGGAGTGCATAATATTTGTTTGATAATCGATAGAATCACGTCATCGCGTGCTACTATTCTCTTCTTCTCTTCATACATATTACATACATATATACACTTTAATTTTACAATGTAAGTGTACTGTATATTTTCGTTCATCTCTTCCGATTTAACTATTCAGTATTTTTTAAATTACACACTAATCGAACCTTCAGTTTTAAATCAACTGAATTTTTTTTTTAAAAATGATAAATAATTTTTTTATTAAAATTTTTTTTGTCATTTTGACTTTTGATTCTCGGGGAAAAAATTTCGTGTGAATCTGAAACTTATATGTGACAAATTAAACGTATACTTTATTCACTACACTAGTAGATAGCAGGTATGTCGGATTTCTTTCCTTTACGCCTTCAGTTTTTCGGTGACACTGTTAGCCTGAGGCATATGCTGGCTATTATTATTTTCATTCCTTCCCATTCTCCTAGTGCGATGTATGTCCGCCAGACGTATCTGTCCCCGTCTATTCAACAGCCTAAAATCTACTCTTTTTGGATATATATTTAACGTGCGTCCCATTCCCAAAAAACACACCCTCGTTCCCTATCATCTTGATATACCACCGATATACACATACATTTATATATACATATATCTATGTATATGCATACGAGTACTCTTAGTTTGTACACGACACGTGGACTAACACCCGTCGACGTTTGCATTTCCTTTGTCTTCTCTGACGATGAAGAGTGACAAAAAGAAGGAAGAAAAAAAGACGAGCCCGAGCACAGATAAAGTCGAGAAGAGAGATTTAGAAAATAAAGAAAAATTAAAAAATATATAAAGGATTTTATTATTTCCTCCGGCGTGATTGGACGATATGTAGAGAGGGTTGAATTTGTATCTGATCATATTCCCAAATTTTTTTTAAATTTACTGACAAAAGGATTTTTTACATTAAATGTCATTAATTTTAATTATTAATTGATTGACTCTCAAATAAAATTCCGGAACATGTCTGCATTTAAAAAAAAAATTATTTTGGCTAATTGTTTAATTATACAAAAAAAATGGTTTAAAAAATTTTACCATAAGGACAAACTTGAACTCTGGGTATAAATTTATAATTATTTATTTTTTTTTTTTGAACAGTAAATATTTGTAAAAAAATAAAATTTGTTAATTAAAAAATTTTTTAATCACTTAATTACTCAAGATAATTAAGTAGACATCAATATGGTTAAAATGAAGTTTAAGAAAGAAAATATCGTTACCCCGAGCTCAGTTGTAAAAAAAAACCTCAAGCACGTTTTTTCGCTCCACTCATAATATAAAAACGCAATTTTCTTATAACAATATAGCATAATAAATGTTCCGAGGTTGCTTTTACTTTCGGTAGTATAGATATTGAAGGTAGCCAAGAAATGAGACTTCCAGTTCCAGACCCTGTCCCAGTCCAGGTCCTCTTGCCTCTCATTTACTCTTACTTGTACCAGTACTTACACATCTTCACTCACTCATTCGGTTGGTTGTTAGAACAACCATCCAAGCACCACCGATTCGCCATTACAGCTTGTAATGTACTTAGGTAACTTCTGTTTATACAGCAACTTTTCCAGCAACCCTTACCGCGCGGTACTTTCATCCTTTGTCCTCCGGCGTTTTTCCTCAAATAATAATTTTACATTTTTTTTTTTTGCCTCAACAATACTGATGTCGGTTATAATTATTTGAGCGACTGTCCGTTTAGTCGAGACATGAATAAATAATAAATAATTTATTGAATTTATTATCAGACGACTGTAAAAAAAGTGAAATAAAAAAAAGTTTAGTGGAGTGTAAGTTAGAAAACGACCATCCGGAGCACCTGGCATTAATTTAAAAGTCAAAAGACAAACGATAACTGTTGTAAACAGGTCATGTCCGCAATTTTTCGTGTTCTTTGGCAAACTTCAACACTTTGTATATAAAACTTTGATTTGAAGAATGGAACTCTAAACGTTAAAAAACGAACAACGAAACAGAGGATTAAAAAAAATAAAAATAAAAAATAAAGGGGATAAAAAGTGTAGAGAAAAGAAAAATAACAATAGTGAGATAAAAAGTCACATTAGCCTGAAGGCTTTAAAAAAACAAACTATGAAAAAGGGATGAAAGGCTGGTGATAACGAGCCAGTATGAGGTATGGGCTGTGCATCGCAACTGCAACCCAATATCCTTCGCGTCTTTACAACAACACGCGAATAATAGAAGAAAAAATTTTATAAAATAAAATAAAGCTTATTATTATGTTGCAAGCATTTTTAACTCAATAAAAATTACCTCTCATTGTTATTTTTATAATTGTATTTTTCTTTGTAAATTTTTTTTTCATATTCATTTTATGTTTTCGGACTTGTAGAGTCGAGACAGCAAATTATAATTTTTTCTATGATTTGAATTTTTAAATTTTTTTGGTTAAAAAAAAAATTATTCATATTAATATCAAAAAGGCGGGAAAATATTCAAAAGTTTGTGAAATAAATTCGGTAATTTTAGTAGGAATTTTTTTTTTTCTGTTAACTAGACAATTTTATTAACAATAGTGAAATCTATACACAGAAAATAAAAAATTCTCGACTGAAGGTAAATATTCTCGATTCAAGAAAATTTTTTTGGAGACCTAAGCTTTCTCAGATAAAGTAGAAACCTTTTCCGACCAGCACGATTTTTTTTTTAACCAAGACGAATTCTCTTGGCTCAAGTAAATCGTGACTTGGTTCCCGAAAACGTTTGTCTTCAAAAATATTTTCTTGCCTCAAAATAGCTTTTTTTCAGTGTATTTATGTATTTGTTAAGAAGTATTTTCAATTTGCAGATATTTTTCTGATAAAAAAAGAACGGGGGTGATAAGAAAATCATCCAATAAATAAATATTGTTAAAAGTTTGAAACATGAATATGAAAAAAAAGTTTTAAATATGATAGTTGATTAGTTGTATAAAGTATAAGTATAAAATTCCAAGGGGATTGTAATAGGCCTGAGGATACAAGACGCAGAAATAACCGAAGGGGTTGTAAAGCCATTTACCCTGATGTGTATCAGTCCCTGAACGTAAATTTTTACTTTTCATACTGCCGAAAAATCTGGGATTTCCTTTTTAATTTTTATGACCGCAAATAGATTATTAATTTTATTATTTTATTTTTCCTCGGATGACTGAATACTAATTTTAGCTCGTAATAAATTAACGTGGCGTCAACTACATTTGATTGGAGTGTTCATACCGTAGTAACAGTGTAAGAACACCGCAAAAGCTTGGGAGAGTGCTCTTCTTGCTTTGAGTCTATCTCGGTTGGTGTTATACTCTTGAAACAGCAAGAGCGCGCATCATCCTCACCGCCCTCTCATGCAGCAAAACGTTGGTTAAATAATATCCGCGCTTTCGACCGTAATTATCTCACTCTCAGATTTTCTGGGCTTACTAGTCAGAGGTAGAGGTAGAGAAAGAGAAAGAGAAAGAGAAAAGGATATAGAGATAAAGATAGAGCAGCCTACGGCTAATGTTCTGGGGTAGTAGCTACTAGAAGGGGTGAGTACGCTTGTAGTCTCAAGTTTGCAGATTAAAGATAAAGACAGGGTGAAACTCGCTCTATGTAGTTTTGTAAAAAAATTGTTCAAAAATTTTTCATTAATATTACAAATAATTTTTTTAAATTATGAGCTTCTTGATAAATTTAATGTCGAATCACTTGTTACCCCTTGATAAAATTCTTTACCCTGATTGGTTAACTTTCATCATTTTTTTTTTTTTTTTAAATAAAAAATTTACTTAATTACCGTAATGATTTTAATCTACTAAATTTTACTTCCGGTCTATTCTATTTTAATTTTTTTCATGCGAAATTATCAGACCAACTGACCGAGAGAGATATTTTCAAAAAAATTATAAAATTATTATTTGAAAACGGACAATAAACTCTGGTTGTACTGTGAAATAAAAAAAATATATCTTAATTGAAGGTATTTTTAGTAAGACGCTTTACCCTGGAAAAGTACTCCAGAATTTTATCCAAGTTTGGGCTTAAAGCTTCAGCTTTAGCTGTTTAACATTAAAGCCATAATGGTCGTGCATTGCGGTCACAACTTTTACGACCAAATTACGACTTTAAAACTATTTTTACGAGAGTTGTTTCAATTATTTCACCAATTTGCAATTAAGAGCAAGTCTCGCTCTCAATGCCGCCGCCCCCCCCCCTTTCCCTGTTATTATATATCTTTCCGTGCCTATATATACATATACATTTTCACAGCGATGAAACGGTGAACGCTTTAGTAACAATATTACGCGAGCTGTGTGCCAACTTTATGGTGCCGATAATTTTGTTATTATCCAATTAACATAATGGATAAAAAAAATAAGCCATCAAATTAACTGAAAAATTAATTAAATAAATTTATAAATTTTTTCTGCGTTGTATCTATTTTTTATATTTATCTATGAGTAAGTGAGTGAGTAAGTTAGCGAGTGGTAGTCGAGGAAAATTTTTAAGGGAGGTTTACCAGTAAGGAATAACATCAGCAGTGAGGCTACACTAGTGTTTATTTGATGGCTCGTAATCACGCTATTTTGTCATGACTCGTTGGGCCTCCTTCCGCGATTTAAGACTGGCCTAACTACCCACCGGCTGCCGACTAAAGGAGGGTTACTGCTGTGTGTTACTTTCATCCCTTTTACTGACCAACTCGATTTACTCTAATCGCTTTTTAGCTAAGCTATTAACTATTATTTATTACTTATTACCACTCTATGAATAACAATTATAAAACTAACAATAATATCATTAATTAATATTCATCATATATATATATATATATATATTTTTAATTATTGGTTATTAAATTTTAAATACTCAAATAAAAGTACTTTCTTATAATTATTCCTCTTTTTTTATCTGATCGATTTTCTGCACTAAAATAATTAGTTGGCTTTAAATTACTGTGACAACACTCTCTACCCTCCCATTATTATTCAATTAATTCAATAAATAATTTTTTCTTTTTTTTTTTTTCTTGAATAAAAATTCACTTCTCAATAAAATTAAAAAATTTAACATGACTGTAATTTGTGCAAAATATTTCATTATTCAGCGCATTAATTTTTTATAAATATGTAACTAAACTGTTAACTTCAAATTAGAGCAGTACATTGACATTTAGAAATATAACGGCATTAATAATTGCACCTTAATTGTGAAAAGCTGTTAACCTTTACAAATGAATTGTTTGAGAAGCAATTTGAATAATAACATTAATTTAATGGATCAATATTGTATGCTTTAAATATTTTATAAATTTTTAGAGGGAAAAATTTAATATTTTGTATCAATTACAAATGACAATAAATATCATTCATATTTTAATGGGTTATTTTTGAAACCCAGTAAGAGCCCAAATATAAAGTAAATTTTTGCAAAAGCGAATTTCAAAATTTTGAATCTCTATTATATCGATAATCAAAAATTTTAAATTTGGTAACCTATTTGATGAATTTAAATATATTTTGGGCAAAATTGATGAGAGCTGAGTCTTGGGGACAAGTGCAATAATGCAATTTCTACAAAATCTTCTAATAATTAAAACATTTTCTGCAACATATGTCACAGTGTAAAAATATTTTGTAAAAGAGCTTAAAAAAATTTGGGTTTTACTGGGTTCTTAAATTTGGCGCCTAATTCTATAATGGAGTTTTTTTTTGTTCATATAAAATTTTATGCTAGACTTTTAAATAAATTAATGATAAAATTCTAAGTAAAGATTTCCCAATAGTAAAATAATCAGAAATAAATTTTCTAATAATTGAAATAAAATAATTTCTTAATTAGATTAATTATTTATAATTAATAAAAAGTCAGACACATTAAGATGCATTGCTTAAAAAGTGACGAGGATTAAATATATACATGATATTTTAGTGATAGTAATAAAATAATAAAAATGACAGCTTAATATATCCAGGTCAAATGAATTCAGAATATATACAAATGAATAAATAAATATATTAATGTCTCTTAAAATGATTTTCGTGTAATTTATACCATAAGCTTTATATTTGTCAAGATTTTAACATTTACCCGTCAAAAAAAAAAAAAAAATAATAATATTTATAAGTATGAAAAATAATAAGAGTGACGAATAAATGATACTCGTACTCGTAGGTTTTTATTTTCTCGGGACGCGAGTTGACGTTAAAATATGTATTTTAAAATACGGAAATAAATCAGTACATCAATTGATCTTTTGTATAAGAAGACGAAATGCCACAGACAGAGACAGTGATGGAAAACGTGAGGCCGGAGAAATACATTTAACAATAAGCGATTTTGTAAAGTGTGTAAAGCATTTATTGATTTGACCTCTCTTGTATTTATTTTCGTTACAATTTGACCTACTGATAATTGCTTATATATAAATATATGTTGTATTTTTACAACAAATTAAATAATGCAATAACTTATCCGGCTTCATAAAGACAATATGCAAATTTCAAATTATCATTGATTTTTTTTTTTTCAAATTTTTTTTACCCCAGCAATTGAAAAAATCGACTTTTTAAATATTTTTATCAAAATTATCAAAATGTGTTTATTTGAAATAAAAAAAATTTGAATACTTTAATTTTCCCGGCTCTTGTATTTCAAATGAATTATTGAAAAAAATTAATCGAAGCCATATTAAATATTTTTATTAAAAAATTTTTAGTTGTCATAAAATTCTGAATTATTTAGTATAAAAATAATTAATTACAAACATTTAAAATAAATGGCTTTGCTCAAGTACTTGTTATGGAATGAGTAAAAAAAAAGGGAGCAATACAGTTAGTTAGATGGTTGAAAACTTAAAGTTGTGCAAAACTTGATGCCGGAACTTGCCACGAGAATGAAAAACGGAACCAAGAGTACGGAGGTACGAGACGAGACGTTGGCTTGTCCGTCTGCTGACGATAATAAAGAGTAAAGAGTACTATAAGTTAAGGATATATAACGCAAGATAGGTGCCAGTAAGAAGGAAAAAGATAAAAAATCCTGTGCAGGAAAAAAGAAGCGAGAAAGAATAATAAAGCGGGAGAGAAAGGGTTGGCACCGCTCTGATCGGTATCGCCGAAACGAGGTTTGGCAACAGCATTTAGCTCGAGACGAGTAGAAAAGAGTCTCATTAAAACACGGGGTAACGAGAAGTAGGGAGAGACGTACCAACCACTACTACAACTACTACTACGACTACTACTACTACTACTACTACTACGTAAGCTGTACCGGGCAAAACTTGCTAAATTCGTTCGTTCCAACGTTAACACCATCCCCCTCCGACTTTTATACCCCCTAGTATACTTGTATATACTTGGTATACTTTTAAAAACCCTTTGGGCTAAAGGGTGCACGTATTTCTGGGTGTAGCTGTCGAAGAAAATAAAAAACCGGGATTTAAATTGATAGAACACTGGAAAAATACGTTTCCTGACTTTATCTATGTTTCGTCAATCGCTTCTTTTTTTTATGACTAAAAAACATTCGGGAGCTCAAGTTTTAAGTTTATTTTTTTTCTACTCAGACACGCTGCCAAAATAAAAAAGCTGTCGAGTCTTTACTAAAAGGTCGTGTAGGAAAATTATCAGACTGTTGACTACAGACTGTATTGTTAAGTGTGTTTGTAATTGGGGCGCGAGGGTGGAGGGTTAAGAGGGCGACAAAAAATATATTGTTGTTAGTACTTTTGTAGACGAGTTTACGTATGGATAGTTGCGATCCCAAACTAACCACAGCGATGAAAACTCCATGACCGCCGAGCAATAGTCTACAAGGGATCCCTTGTCTCTGAACAAACCCGAAATTTATATACGAATGTATCTTTTCTCACTAGACTTTGGGTTTGTACAATTAAATTCATGACTAAGTGTTATACATGCTTTCCTTTTTTTATATATTTTTTGTACTCTCATGTGGTTTGAATACTTTGCAATTTATTTATAATATTATTTCATTAATTTTTTTTACTTTAATTCATAATTTTTTTTCATTATCGAAAATTTATCACTTTCATTCAAATAAAAAAATAAATTAAAAAATTTTTCCCATACCGTAATTAGACGTCTTAGAATCCGAAGATTACGAAATTTGTCAAAAATAAAATATATTTTTAAGGAGATCATTTCCGTGGGGTCAAAGTTACTGTAATTTTAAAAAAAATCAACAAAGTGAAAATTTTTTTTGGTAATTAAAAAATTTCTAAACTGATTAAAAATAATAGCCTGCCTGATTATTGAATAAGCAAGAAAACAGAAGTATCCTTGAATTAAAATTAAAGTGATCGTGTAAATGTAATACAAGAAACGAGAGGGTGTGGCCCACGGGGTGGTTACTGTTGATAAGAGTATACACTTACCTGTATTATATCTCGGTGCGCATGTTCCCGGATTTACTTGTACTTGTTCGTGTTCTCTGTACACCTCGGGAATTTCCAGCTGTCTCGACCTGCAACCACGAAAACACACATATATTTTCATATATATCCTCACATTGTTTATTAGGTTCTATTCAACAATCTCTGTTTCAAGTCTTAAAAGCTCTCGATGATTGTATAGTCGAATTGCATGCTCAGAAACTATTTTATCATACAGAGTTTTTAAATCAGTGGTATATTTTTATATGAACTAGACAATTTCATTTAAATAAAATAAATTAAACAAATATTATTTAATGGCAAATAAAGTGAGAGTTTGTAGTCTAGTTGTAGGTAGAGAGGGTGTAGACTCTGCAGTAACATAATGTCTAATGTTTTGTGTATATATAAATGTATCGTTAGTATTTAGTATTTAGTTTAAACCGAGATGGTTGTATGGGGAATGCAAGAAAGCCGCCAGTGTTTGTAATTGGTACGGGTATTAGTAGACCGTCGAAAGCGATTGTGTACCTCACAGATTTTAGCCAGGGACACATGGGCGAATGGAAGTAGTGTATAGTAGTGGGTATATTAGATGGTGGGTGTTGTAGTGTACTGAGAAATCTAAGCAAAACCTCAGCACATGCCCAAGACTTGCTTCGGTTAAAGTTTCCTATCAGCAGACTGCTAGGGCTAGGACTAGGGTTGCTTCTGGGAGGTTTGCTGTGTTGAGGCTGTAGCATAGTAAGTCGGTTAGCATTCAACGAGTTTGGCATTTAAAGTTATTCTCTGTATAAGGGGTTGCTCGCGTTTTAAACACGACGAGCCAGATGGCGCGCTGCTGCATATCGCGGTCGTTACGACAATTAGATATTTGCCAGTCTTTCGTGCTGTCTGATCTACAAATAATAACAGCAATTGCTTGGGTAAACTGCCCTTAAGCTTCTTAGTATTTGATTTGTTTTTTCAGTCAGGAGGATTAAGGAAAAGTACTGCGGTTTTATAGATTGTTAAAAGTTATTGTATTTATAAGGAAAATTTTTTTCCCAACCCGGAGCCCTGAGTCGAGATTTTCTATCGATTTTCTGTAGGATTTCATAGCCGACGATCTTGACCGTGAGGTTTCTGTTAGATGTTTGGAGGTCATGGGGGTATCAACAAGTCTTTTGGAAAAATTCTCTACTTCAAAAAGTGTTAATTTTTTTTTCTGTTACGGAAGTAATTAAATTTGAATATTAGTCTTGATTTGATACCCAACATGTAATTTTTATAAATAAGAGGATTTTTTAAAAAATTGGGATTATAGGGAAATTAAAAAAAAATTATTTTTAATATTTATTTAAATCAAAATGTATGAAAAATATTTGAAAAAATTTTATTTCAATTTCCATAAAAGAAATTTTCCAAAAAATTTTGGAGGGTTAAAAAAAAATAATTTGAACATTCGTTGAAATTTTGATTTCTGTTAGAATTATTGTTAGAATTTTTTGACAAACGACCGATTCAGTTGAATATATTTTGATAAAACGAATGAAAGGTGTCTTATCTGAAGTTTTCAATGTCCTTCGGAAGTCCTTTGGAAATGTTATAATATCGCATACACGCTTTTAAGTTTGTATATATAAATATATATAGTGGTATAGAAGAAGGATATTTTGTATTCAGAAGAGAGCGGCCCCACTTATTTGGAGATCAGTGCCTTCTCGGTTGAAGGCACGTCCCGACGACGCACTCGGGCACTCTCTTTACGATACTCACCCCTCATAAACTATATTTCAGTTTTAAACAACAAAAAAATGCTAATACACACACCCACACCCACATTCATACACACCCTCTATTGTATATATTTCTTTACAATATATATTATCGATATTAATAATAAATATTGGAATTTATCTGTAATATATTTTGTTAATTTTAGTGATAAAATATTAGCTCGTAAGATTGGAGATGATAAATATTTTCTTGAGTCAAAGAGTTTTATTTGCGGAATTTGAATGCTCGGAATTTGGCAAAAGAGCTGAATTTTGTCAACCGTATAAAGTCCAGGCAAATAAAAAATAACCAAAAGAAACAAAAATGGTGAGTTATATTTGAAGAGGCCTAGACACGTGACCTCGATGACCATACCGTGAATATTATTCGTGCGAAAATAAATTTTTCGGGTTACATATAATAAAATTTAGTATATAGATATAGATGTAGATGTAGATATAAATGTAAATATATGACATGAGATGGAGTTTGAAGAAAAATAAAATAAGTAAAAAGGACACCCGAATCAGCGTCAATCAATGATACACGAGGCTGAGAGTTGCCGATTGTGTGTAAGCCATATCCAAATTCAATTTGACATCGGTCGAATTTACATGGAATACCAATAGAACTTTATATCTTCGCGTCACTGACTTTTTTTATTTCAAATAACTAAAATATTTATTTTCGAAAGTGAATTAGCAAATTTTATTGAGTATTTCTTTTTTGCTGGATTTTGATGTTTGCTTCAAGTGCTAAAAATAGTCAATGAAATTTATGTCCGTCTTAGAAAATTTTTTCTTCTGAATTATTTGAAAAAAAAAAAATTATAATTACAGCAAAAGTTATTGACAATAAAATTTATGAAAAAAAATCTGTCTATCGGTTGACCCTGCGGGCCAGCCCTGAAATTTCCCGCTGTTTTCCACCTCCTTGAGCTCGAAAACATTTTTGTGATACAAAAAATTCTCCTATGTTTTCCTTTTCTCTAGAATGAGTCTAGGATTTCTCTAGGATTCAGAGAAAACTTCTATAATATCACGTGCTGTGTATTTTCTGTAGAAGCTTCAGACAAATCTTCTGAAATATCGCTGGCACATAAAAGTAAAGGACAAAAATTTTTCTAAGTTTTCTCTCTGGTAACTCGAACAGAATGACTTCCTAGGACCTCAAAACGTCAACATCTGATGAAAAATCGATTTTCGAAAATCGGGGTGAAAACTATAACTTCCCGAAATTTTCGAAAATCTTCGATTTCTAAGCGGAAAGTTAAAAATAATGATTAAAAAACTAATGGAGAGCAATAAAAATAATTCGAAACAAACGATGTACCGAGTGTATAAAGAAAAAGAAATAATAGGTAGCTCACGTAAGAATATGCAAGAAGAAGAGTATAGAGTTTATAAGGGGGTGGCGAAAGACGTGGCAGGAATAAAAATGGGGTGTTTATAAGCGAGTGTCCAATGTATCACGTTATATTTACATACACCCCGCATTTGCAGTCGTCGTTTATATATATACCGCGTAGTTTTTGTCCGCCAAGTCACCCCCTTAACCCCTGCCACACTTGTACACTCATCCCTCAGCCTGGGCCCTTATCGCCCCCACCCTGGATATAGCCTGGCTTTCATATTCCGCCCCTCCAATGCACACAACTGATATAATAAAAATTAAATATGATACTTGAAGCCACTAGGCAGCAGCAGTAGCAGCAGCTCCTACTTCTTCCATCCCTCTACTCTTATTCTCTTCTCTTCTCCTCTCCTCTCCTGTCTTTGCCCTTTGCGCATAAATAAAAAAAACTTTTTCGCTACTTTTTCCACCCCTCGACAATTTTATTTTATTATTATATATTTTTTCTTTTATTATATTTTTTTTTTTATAAAAACTTATCGTAGTACACAAGAGATTTTAACTTTAGTCCTTTGTAAAATACAGTAATCACTTTCGATTACTTAAATCGTAAATCAGGTTAAAAAAATTTATCTGACGATTTATTTTTCAGCGGAATAAAAATAATAATTTTATTTAAATAATTTAATTATGAGAGTTGTTAATGCGCGTGTGTTAGTTGTGTGTTGTGTGGATGGAAGGGTTAAGCGTGTGATTTTGTGTCGTCAGTTAAGTAAGAGAACAATTTAATGGGAGTTAAGGGAACGCTTAAGTGCTTGTCAAGGATTAAATCAAGATTAAGAGCAAGATCCTTCTCGCGTACACTCGTGCAACACACCCTTTACTTCAGTCACCTCGAAATCACAACCAGAGCTGAGTAGAATGGCTAGTCTAGCTAAGATACCTAGCTTAGTAGTTACTCTGAACCTCTTAACTAAATTAGACTGATTACTCTTTAGTAATCTAATATTTTTCTCTTTTTTTCATTTTCATTGTCGACTTTTTAATTTCGCTTTTATTAAATCATTTTAATTTAATTATTTGATAGATTCATTTTTTTATTTTATTACATGTTTATCAAAATATGTAGTATATATTTTTTGACATTTTTTTTTGGCGGTAAATTTAAAAAAAAAACCTTTTTTTTAATATAGGTCATAAGAATTAAAAAAATTTTTGTAATTTAAAAAATTGTTTTTGGTAGGTCAATTTTGCCCCAACATTTTTTGTCGGTAATACTGACACCAAATACTTATTGAGGGGCTAAAAAAAAAATTGAAGTAAAGAAGAAAAATCATGTGACAATTTTTTTTTTTAGTGACCATTTGCCCCATTTTTCCATTTAAATGCATTTGTAAGGGCAAATATCTGATGTTTTATAAAAGTGTAGTATATATATTTGATATTTAATATTTTATAATAAAAATATTTATTAAAATTGTAATAAAAAACTGTTATATATTTAATACTAACAGTATCTAGTTTAAAGCAGGTGCAGATTTAAAAAAAAAATAAAATATTTATTCAAGTGTTATTAATTTTAAAAATATATACATTATTCATGTCCAGAAAAGTATAAATAATTAAAAAAAAAGGTTTTTTTTTTTTAAATTGATAAATTATGGAATTGAAAGATAACTAATGTGTAATATTACGTATAGTTTAGTATAAGTATTTCTTCTCGCGTAAATGTTTAGTTTCTCTATACAACCATACAAAACTGAACAAAACAATTTGCTCTAAAGCAAACACGGGCATCCGGTTTACTTGTGAATAAACAACACATTTATTTTTAGAGGCTACATCGAGCCGCCTTCGACCACATTACATTTGCTTTACTGTACTCTCTCCTCTGCTCGTCCCTCACTTAATTCTCAATCTTTTTTTACTCACTCTCTCTCTCTCTCTCTTTACCTACGCTACACTATTTACCGAGACACAACTCGATGCTGTGCTATAAAAAAATAATAAAAAATACTGAGTAAATAAACAAAGTAAATAAATTAAATTAAATTTACTTCGAGAATACGTTAAGAGGAAATTTTATCTTTTTTTTTTTTTTTTTTTTTTTTTTTTAAATAATTGTTAGTCATCTGACCTCTTCAACTAAACACCCTGCACATTAAATCGATAATTACATGCTTAATTTATTAAATATCTTTATTCATAAGCTCAAAGCCGACCGAGACACCTTATTCATAATTATTCAATGGAAATTTTAATTAATTATTTAATGAATAATTTATTTTATTTTTTTTAATAACCCTAAATATTTAATAGAAATTAAAAGAATAATTTGCTGTCTTATACTTGAATTTTAAATCCAAAAGAAATTGGAAATATTTTTTTTTTACCCCGGGACTATGAGAGAGTGAATTAAAAGAGGGATTTAAATAAAATCCGTAATCATTCCAAATTCACTCCCGATATTTTACAGTAAGTGCAATTGTACAGTACATTTATATATGTATATATACTACTATTGTTTAGCAAAAAAAAAATAAATAATTAATATCGATAGAAAACTTTAAAGCAAAAACTTCCGTTGAGTTGCAACAGTTTATTTTTTTAGCTCGTTATTGTTATTGTTATTATTCTGTTGTCCATACGTATAATACAAACGTGTTGTCATGAACGTGCTTGGAAGCTTTTATATTGTTTATCGGGACGTTTACGCCTCGCTTTACTTTAGTGCAGCATCTGTAAATCCCGTCGACAAACACCGCACATGTAATCACAGCGTCACTCACAGCTGCGTGTGGCTCCAGATTTCCTGTGTAACCCTTTCTCAGTATAGGTACAAACGTCAATCATTTTTTGTTATTTTTTTTAGCTATTTTAAATTTTTATTAGTTATTTTAAAAAACAAATTTTAATTCCGCTGTAATTATTTCATAATAAAAATAATACAAGACACGTGTGTGCAATTTATTTTTGGTGACGAAAATTTTAAATATTTTATAGAAAAAAAAATTATTGAAGAAAATTTACGAACGGATAAATATTTTTGATTTATTGTATAAAAAAATTCGATAGATGTTGCCAATTACAATCTTGAAAAGTATACACACTAAGGGTAAAAAATTACTTTCTCACACTTTTTACGGTTGACGTTAAGAATTTTAAACGCCCCCTTGTGTGTATAAGAAGCGACGTGATGTCGAAAAAATCTCAATATAAATTGAGATACAAACCGCAATCAGAGAAAAAAAAATTTAACAACTTTTCATATTTACTGAGCGAAAAATATAATTTTTAAAATATGTAATAAAAGAAAGGGGAGAAAGTTATTTTATATAACTGAGTAAATAGAGTGTACGCTGCATAGAGTAAATTATGATCAATGTTATCCCAGTCATTATTTACTTACGGTAAACGTGAAAATTGATAAGCTTCGGTTGAGCTTTTGTATACCATTTATTAATGATTTAAATTACTAAAACCAATCTACGAATACGCTTGAAATATCTCATTTAATTTTTATCAACTCATACTATTCTTCAATTGATTATTTATTACTTCTACTACTTTTCAATAGATCGATATGAACCAACAAACTTCTCAATTAAATTATCTAATTATTGAACATGTAAAAAAAAAATGGGGTAGAAGTACCATTTGTGGCCACTTTAGGGCCAGTTTTGGCCACTTTAGGGCCAGTTTTGGCCACTTAAAAAATTTTAGCAAAATAATTTGTAATGTACGCAATGAAATAATTAATTTTTTTACTGCATTAGAATGAAATTTATTTTTTATACTTTTTCATAAATTAAAATAAAATATTGATGGTTCAAAAATAGAGCACTGGCGACAAATGGTACTGATCCTACTGACCATTAAAAAAAAAAAAATTTCATGTGAAACCAAATAAACCCGCGAAAAAAATTTAAAAATACAGAAAGAGCCAAAATTTGAATTCTCTGACTTTTTTTTAAAATTTAGTTAAATAAATTTATCAAAGGGAAATTGCAACTCAATTGTAAAAAAAATTTTGAAAGCTAATTTTATATTGCGCCTCAAATGGCCTTTTTAGGTCGCTCATTTAAGACGTCTTATAAAAATTACCCTTGTCATAGAAATTTTTTCTATGATTTTATAATTTATGAAAATTTTCACATGCACCTGATATACAAAGATATAAAATATCCACTAACAAAATAATAGTTTATCTTGATAATGATAAATATTTATTATTTAATATCTGAAAAATTTAATAAAGATATCATTAAAGAGAAAATAATAATTAGTATTTCCGTTTGCTGAGCAAGGTATGAAACAAAGAAGATGTTTATTTCTCATTTGTCATTGTAGACAAAACAATATTTATGTTAGAAGGATTTTGCGCATCGGTTATCACACTACACGTTGTTGTAGTCGCTGTTGTCCGTTTGCAAGTGAAGTAAAAGTTTGTCAGTACTCAACATGGTGTTGTTTGCATGTTTTGTTTGCCTCCTGAGTTTTATTTGTATTTCTATATATATTCTTTCTTTGTCTTACTATTCAGCCATCCCTACTTTCGTCATACAAACATATAAATATATATGTATATAAATGTAAGAGTTAAAAAGTGTTGTATGTCCAGCTGCACGCTATGCTCTCACATGCAAATTAAAGAGTCACAATATACGATTGCCCTCTCTAGTTTTCTTTACACATTTCTATATATATATATACTTATATATTTTAGGGGTATGTGAATATTACTCGAATCAAACATCTTTAAATTCAGAAATTTAAATTATTCGATTAAACTTACAAATATACTAATTTTCTAATTAATCGATTTAAATTCGATTATTCGATTCGAACTCATGTGTAGTAAATGATAAAAAAAAGTTTGCATAGTTCATAAGTTTACAACTGATTTGAAAACTTATAAACTATAAATAATCTGAAAACTGATGAATCATTCGAATTTTGAATCGAGTATCAATATTCGATCTGTTCCGAAAAATTCGTACGATATATTCGCATACCCAATATATTTATAGAAAGATATTCAGAAGCAAACTGACATATTTCATATCCTTCTCTTATAATTTATCCATATATATCTATATATATATATCTATCTATCTATATATCTCTAGCACATTATTTACCTTTACGACTGTTTATTTTAATCGCTACGGAATAGTGTGGAACTAGAAAAAGTATCGATTACACGCGATCGATTAGGTCGGTATAAATATATATATATAAACGGATATCATATCATATATGAATACAAAACGTTACATCTATTGTTAGATGTGTATTAACTATTAACGTATAAAACAAAGAATAAGTTTTTTATTATTATTATTAAACTGTTGTTTCAAACTGTTTTATGAAAGTTTATGCTACTTTACACTACTTATATTTTAACAAACTTTGATATTGCTCGTTTCTTTGTATCAATGAACTAAAAAATAGTGATATATATTTAATATTAAAATTAGCGAGTCGCTTATATAGACTCATATTGTAAGAGAAAAAAATAGTTCTGTGTATTAATGGGAACGCAAGGAATAATTATTTTAAAAAAGTTGCAAGTCAAGTGCGTCTGCAAGAGGAGAGCATTGGGAAAGACGAAGTGTTCTCATTATACTGGATGATTTACGAACCTACGGAGATATTCTAGGTTAGAAGTTAAGTTAAAAGAAAAATAAGGCTTATGGGGTGTAAAGTCGAGAGAAAGAGGGAATGAGAAAAAAATAAAGAGTGAGATGGAATTAGTTGAGTTAGGAGGAGAAGAAGGGAGTCCTGAGGTAAGAAGCCCATGCTCGCCCTCACGAATATATTATAAAAAAAATTCGAGCTAAAGAATCGCTGTGGAACTCGTAAATTTATGAAAGTATACAATGACTCTTCCTTCCTTACATTCTTTTATTATTATTATTATTTTATTATATTCATTTTATTTTATTACAAAAATAGTATTTATTTTTATTTACGTTTTAATTAATGGGACATTTTTTATGTTACAGGGGCACATTGGGGAAAGTCCATTCGATTCTGGATCTTGGGGTAAAGAACATTTTCAACAAACATCTTGGCAGCTTAATCCGCGCGGCCATATTCGATCCAGTGTAAGTTTAAACAAAAATTTAAATAATGAAATTTTGAAAAATTCATTTTTTTTATCCTGAGTAAGTAAAATTAAAAAAAAAAAAAAATAAGACTAATTTTCAGTTGCCTTTAAAAAAATTTTCAAGCAAAATGGGGTAGCCATAGAAATTTTTTTTTATTTTCAGGAAATTTGACAAATAAATTTAAAAAAAAATAACGAAATTAAATGACGGGCATCAGGTATTGGTCATAAATAATGTCTAAGGTAAAAATTGATGATTTTTATAAATAAAATTTTTTTGATACTTGATTTCGTCCAGTCTGCCCCTAATTATAGATAATATTTATTTATATTTATTCTAACAAGCATTTAACAGAGATGTTTAGTTTATTTAAGTACTTTGAAATATCTGTTGTCTATTAAATCACCTCGTAACGACCTATTTCGAGGTTTAGAGTCCATAAAGCACCGGTTAAATGTTCGCTATTCTCACGAGCTTTGCATACCAATTTTCAGTGCAACAATTTCACACTTTAATTCCACAACAAAAACTTTAGTTTATTCACACAGGTAGTAATTAATTAATTTTCTTTTAAAAACCTCATTTTATTTCCTTCTTAATGGACATGTCATTCAATAAATTATTTATTACTCCAATAATACCAATATTATTTCAGTATTTCCTGGGTGATGATGTAAATATGACCAATAATTGTTTTTATAAAATAACAAAATATTTTTATATGCATAAATATATTAAAGCTAAGTTTAGACTATTGCCAGTTAAGTAGATATGGTATGAATAATCAGCCAATGTTTATACATGCTCTCACGATCGACAATACATATATGTATTTATGTATATATATACATACATACATGAGTTAAATCTTTAATATTTTGTGACAAATGCTTGCGTGGCATATTATAATAGAAGCATCACGTTTTCGTTAGCTAACTATATATATTTATATATTTATATACCAACTCCTCTGTGTATTATGACATGAGACATGACACATAACAAATCAGTCTTGTCTGCTATATATATGTATATATATTGTATTACTTGTAGTCTTAATTTCACTATGATGACTTCACTCATATGTAAAATAACTACTTAGACATTTGAAAATGCTGACTATTGTATCAGTACTCATATTATTTTTTTTTCCGCAACGTTTATGATCCATAGGATCGATTCTTAGAATTAAATACTAACTTGGTATTGTGATATAGCGACTCAATATATATGACTAAAAAAATATCGCTATTGATATTTATAATATTCAAAAAACTATTTTCGAGGACAGTAACAGAAACAGAGTGAAAAAATTGTAGTAAGTATGAGTGAGTAAAATTTAAAAATAATTATATATTAAGTATTTAATGAACTGATAAATTTTAACCTGATGATGGATTATAAAAAAATGTAAAGAATGTTGAAAATAAAATAAGCAAAAAATTTTGAATCTGACACATAAAATTTGGGAATACAGCAAAAGCCGGGTTACAGACTTAGTAGACATTAAGACGTCTGGTCCTCGACCTCAGTCCCTCAACTCCCGGGCTGATATCAACCCTCTTATGTCGACTAACAACCCGCAGTATTTTCCGACTCTCTCATTCTTACCCTTTCTTTCTCTCTTTCTCAAACGAAAACCACCGCCGAGTTAGCCTTGTTCTCATTGTCCTCTAATTCTCATCTGATCCTCGCATTACGTAATTTTCTCTTTATTATTTTATAATTCCTACGGGGTAGAGTTGAGCGCAAGCTAACTACTCAACTCTATCCACGTCCAATTTTCTCTCTTACGTCGCATGCTAATGCATTTTAGCATTTATTAATTATTATGCTTATCCAGAGCTTTCCGAAATTCACCTCTCCCGCCCTATCTCTCCTGTCCTCTTACTCTTTCTCTGTGTATGTCTTTTGACATTTATCCAAGACCGTTTCCAATATTTCTGTACCTTTATCATTTAAATTATCCTCCATTATTACTTTGCACAGCGGCCCTAATTATCTTAACCACAAGTCCTGCAATAAATACTTAATTATTTATATTAATTAGGTCTTCTATCCCATTAAATAAATTTTATAAACTGATATTGCATGACATAAAATCAAAGACATAACTGCATTAGTACCGACAGATACGGATTTAAAATAAAGTCTACGGAGAAATGGGAAAAGATAAAATTATATAAAGGTCTGTTGCATTGAATGCTAAACAAAAGCTAATTTATATCCGGGTAGGTCGTCTGGGACGACTGCTCGAGATCGGGAGATGAATGGCTGCGTTACTTGCATACCAATTGACTATTACCCAACTACTGTGGAGACCACCTGCACAGGAGTTAAAGATCCTTTGGGATATATTTCTCTTTCCTTTTCTCTTATTCCTTCTTCTTTTCCTTTAAATCCATCCCCTATAAATGTAAATCTACCGTACAGTCGAAAACATTAAAACTTTCTCACTCGTATTTACAAGTTGACGTTTTATACTTTTTTTTAATCATATTTTTTTTTTTCTAATCAATTTATTGGCAGCAAAAATTAAAAAAATAATTTTTTATTTGAATTTTGAGTTACGAAATTTGAAAAAAAAAAAAAAAAAAAAAAAAAAAAAAAAAAAAAAAAAATAGAATTTTGGCCGTCCTTTTTTTTTAAAAATTAAAAAAAAAAGGAGCGAACTTAAAGACTAAATAATTCTTGATTTTTTAAAATTAAATTGATAGAAAAGATTCATTGAATGGACCTTTTTACTCATATATGTACAGCTTTTTTTTTATAACATTGAGTCTGATCACGCGCGAAAATAATTCACGATTAAATAGAATTATAGAGTTTTATTACTTGCAATAAATTTATTCAATGAAATATTTAAAATTCCCACTGTGTTTAAATTTTTTTACACTAATGTAACTCAAAGTATTTTCAATTTTACCGACTCATTAATCACTTGAATCTTAATCCGTAGATGGCATACAAATAATTTAACTTAATAATTGATGGAATACAAAGATAACGTCGTGTATTTTTCCATACGTTAATATTTGAAAAGCAAAATTATTTTTGAATACGAGTTCGTTGATATTAATTTGTTATGCAGTTAAAATAATCTCCATATTCTTTTTATATGAATGATTAATAGCTTTGTAAGACTCCAGCGGTCTTAATTTAAAAATAATTTAAAATATTGCAATCATTATTAGTAATTTATTATTTAAAACATTAATTTAATTTCTACACGAGCCAATTTACTAATTAATAGCCAATTACCCTTAACTCTTTAAGTTTATTAATTTTCAACACTGATTGAGCTCGGAAAATTCCAACTCGGTCAGGAGTTGAGATAAAAATAAAAAAAAAGTGAGCTTTAGACCGGCATTGCCTTTGATGGGAAGAAATCGATTTCGTAATAAGGGTGAGTGAGTACATGTGTGGGATATAGAGCAATGATAAATCGATGATGATGATGATGACTAGAGAGTCGGAGGGTGAGTTTGGGGTCGCGATAGTGAAGGGGTTGTCGGAAAAGCCAAAGGGAAAAGCTGAGGATTGTGTAGCCTGTTGATTCAGTGTTTAAAAGGGATGAGAAACATCGTCTGGCTTGGCGTTGAACTTTCTCGATACACAACCCAACACAGCAACAGAGTTAAGCACAACAAGTGGGGGTGGAGAGCCATTGGGGGAAAGTTGTGTTGCTATTGCCACTGCAGTAGGGTGAAAAGCACCGCCACTCTGCTGATAGATATACACACAACAGGGAACAGAGTAGCGCGCGTCACCAGCCTCTTCCACGTGCTGCTATTGCTGCTGTTGCTGTTGCTTTTACTCCTCTCTGTGTCTGGCTATTCGCTTATATCTGTCTCCTTTTATTCACGAATACTTTCTCTCTCTAAACAACCCTCCTATCCTGTTACTCAACTTCCCAAACGACCTGTATACTGCCACGTGGTTATTTTAAACACGTGATTCATTTTTGTGGAAATTATTTTTTTTTTTAAGTTGATATCAAGTAAAAATTTGAATTGTTTATTTTTTTAGTTACGAAAGTATTTGTTTAAATTTTATTGTATGAATTTTTTTTTTATGGCTAATGGATATAAAATTTTTTAATATTCGAATTATGGGGATATTGGTATGGATTTAACATTGTACAATAGATAAGTATCGTATTTTTATGAGAAAAGATTGAAATATAGTTTAGCGAGTGATTCAGTTATACGCTTGTCGTAAAATTTAAATCGTTTTGACATAAAATAAGATAAAGTTGTGAAAGTGTCTTTTTTACTTTGATTTACTTTTTCCATTCATTTTTTTACATACTTCTATTGTCATCAAAAATATATAAAAATAAAATTTAATTTTTATCGAAAAACAGAGCTGTAATTTGAAAAGCAAATTCGATAAATTATTTACGACATTAAAAAAAATTGGCTTAAATGGTCTACCCCAAGCGGGCAATTATTTTTTTTTAATCAGAGGAAACTAGTCTAGAAATGGAACTGGAGAAATGATTCTCGTCAGAATTTCGAATGATGTGACCAAATTGCCCCGCCTTTCCCTTAATCTTGCGACAAAAAATTTTCAATCCAAAAAAAATTTTTTTGATCCATACGTTCTTTCATTTTCCATTTCGGGACTAAGATAGAAATTTTATTTTAAAACAAATGTATATATTTTCATACATCAAGAATCATTTAGTTTTCTATCTAATTTAACAGACGAGTAAACTCATGTACCAAATTTCTCAGTATCTTTGAAGACAAGCCTATCGATCGTGGCTTCATTAAGTCACTAATTACGACGATACACATGAGTGATGTGCTTATATAATACAAGCACTGTTGAAACTTATCCAACAATCTCGTCTTAGAAAATCTAACTACACATTGTACATTATTCCGCATACATATACATATATATATATATATATACCTCGTCTCAGTTCTCCTCTATTTACTTGTCCTCGGTTAATTTCCACACCGTATATAATACTTGCAACACTCGTAACTTGCTCATCAAAATTCCTACCTTCCCCTCCCCTCTTTTTCCCTCCCAACCCGCCCACCTCCCCTTTAACTAAAATAAATAAAAATTTATTTGTTAAATTCAAACATTACAATACACCAACTCCCCTTACCCCGATCCTCTTTTTCATCCATATCCATTTTACCCCATAAATTTTTTTCCTACCTCTGCAAATCCCCTCTCCGCATCCTCCAGCCAATAACTCAAGACTTCTCCTCCGCAAATACAAACAAAAAAACAAATTCCCTATTTTTTCTACCACCCCTTCCTCTTCCTCTTTTTCTATTTCTTCCTCTTCGTCTTCGTTCTTTTCTAGTCTGATACAAAGTTAAATTTGAAATAAAAAATAAAATTAATAATAAGATGGAGTAGAAATAAAAGCGTAGCATTGGAAAAAAAAACTAGACATCGAGTGTCGAACGAATGGGCAAAAAAAATGAGAACCAATATACGAGAGAAAGATGGAAGGGAGGACTTTGGACGACACGGGGGACGAGGAGAAAGAGGAGAGAGGAGAAACAAGACGATTCTCAGAGGCACTTTTGCCGTCGCGAGAGAGCTAGAATATAAAGAGTGGGAGTAAACAAAGAAGAGGAGAGACAAGACGAGAGACATCTCAGCATCGCAAGTGAGAAAACAAAAGCACCAACTGAAGGAGGAGGACAGATAGTTTCAAGACGACAGAGAGAAACTGATGAATAAGAAGGAGATAAAGAGCAAGAAGTAGATGTACAAGTAGAATAAGAATAAGAATAAGAATAGTAAGAATAAGAGTAGGAGGCGTACTCGTGAATTCCGCGAGGGCGTGTCCTTGCGTCAGCGAACAGGTGCGAAGGTGCGCGAACCCACCAACGCTCACTGACCACGCCTTCTGGTTACGTCTGCGACAAGACAGCGGACACAAAACGACCAGCTAAAAATCCTCGCAGACGACCTGGGATAACGTAATATATCTAGTCCATGTAAACCTTACAGCCGAGGGATGCACCGAGCCCCATTCCACTCCATTCTTCACCACCACCACCACCACTACCACCACCAACACCAGCGGCTTCGCCGTCTGAAGCATCCTGGAGCTACCATCCACCTCAGCGTACCGAAATTATTCCCCGTAACCCGCAGCAAGCTTCACAATAACTCCCCGCTCTTGAGCACCTCAGACTCCCCTAAACCCCAGTACATTTAGCTTCAGAGGCGGAAGCTTTAACTCTCCCTGACTACCGCGAGGAGCAGAGTCAACGTCCCCGCTGGATAGATATGCACCTTTGGCAACCCAAAAGCTTTGCATCAAGCTCAAACGACACTCCCAACGTCTCGTTCTCTCTCTCGCTCAAGGCTCCTGTGTGCTGTACCGTCGAGGGAAAATGTGTCCTGGTTCTCTTCCTATCCTCTGACTGGGGAATTCCACCCGAAAAGGGGGGGACAGGAAAAAAAAAATATATAAATTTTTTTCCTCATCTTGTTTTCTTCTTTTCTCTGTGGACATCCTTCGCCTGGAGGTATTTCGTATGACGTGGCTGGATATTCGCCATTGCGTTCACGTGCTGGTGAATTTTGCATTTTAAAATAAACCACCCAGAGGAGAAGTTGATGCAAGAGCTGAGGAACCAAGAGTTTTGTGGGAGGAGTATCAATTAGATGGGACTAATTAAGAGATATGAGAATGTGTGAGGCTAAAATATGTTTAAGACTTGTCATATAAGCCAGATTAATTTATCTATCTGCTATATATGTATATGTATGGATATAAAATTTAAGTAAAGAGTGAAAGCTGCAGAGGGAGAGAATTTGATAGGAGCCGCCATTTTGGAGTGCATTCCACGAGTGGTGTAAAGCTTCTGCTGTGCTCGAGAGATGTATACATGCTTTTAGCTTACGGTGAATGTGTTGAACTATAACTTGTGTTAGATGCACTAATATACAGTTCAACGTCTCGGCTATTACAAGGCTGGGTAAAAGGACGTAGGAGCCCAGACTAGACCCAGAAGAGTCAAAAGAGCGGGGGATGATAAAGTTTTAAGGAGGATAAGATGGAGCTGAAGATGCGAGATGCCAAAGAGTGTGGGGGTGAGGATATAAGGAGGCTGATATATATGTGTATGCCGGTATGTAAGCGTACACCAACCAACATTCGCCTTCAAAGGTAGCTCTCCACTCTCTAGTCTCAAGTCTCCAGTCTTGGTGTTAGCCTAGGTGATGTATTGAGATCCCATTGTATCCACGGAATCCCCTAAGATTGCCAAACGACTTCTCTCATCCCTCTTCCCTGCTTAAACTCTCCTCCTCGCTATACCTTGAGCCCCCGAGCCGTACCAGCCTCTCGTCTCTCGACATTTCTAACCCCCTACATCTACTTACACCTTCTGGTCCTTTAGTCTACATACTCCTGCTATTTGATTCTGACATCAAAATTTTCTGGATATATATAAGCTCGCCTCTATAAGCTGCTGAGAAATATTTTCCGATGGAATTTTTATTATCGTTTCCGAAGATTAAATATTTGACCAAAAAAACACCTGATAATTCATTGATTGTATGGAAAAATAATTTAATTTATTATTTTACTAATTAGTATTTGAATTTTTTAATTTCCGAAAAATAATAAATTTAATTAATGGTTTATCGGTAAGCACTTTAGCTGAATTTATTAATTATTGATTTTGTCTGGTCATCGTGTTCTATAGTTTGTCTATTTTTTCTTCTCAAGGGTCGACTATATTTCAAACTAATAAAATTTAATTCTCATGTACACGATACACATATAAAAATAACTCGGATTTATTATCGCGAGTTATTTATATTCAAAACTAGAAATATATGATAACTAAAAAAATAATGGGGTTTAATTATTCAGCTTTCATTACCTGCAGGTTTAATAATTCACTGGGTTGTAATAACTCAATTACATGTGCAGCGAAATAGCATCAACTTTTATTAAGCAATTATTGTTATTTTTTTTTTCTTTTTTTTTTTTTTTTCAATGCTATCTAAGGGAGAATTATTTTCCCGCTACAATGCACTGCAGTTACTAAGTGTATTTTTATCTCGACAATTTTACGTGACTGAGTAAACATTTATAAATATGAATATATGTAAAAAGACATATGGACAACTGTCCAAGTAAATTAAGTAATTTTTTATTCCCCTATCGGGTTTTGTCCTATAGTTAAGTGATCATTTATATACTTTTCCATTCTTAACCAACTTTTATTGTGATTACTTTAAATTGTGGACAATTTTTAGCGCACGTGGATTAAGTAATTATTTGTTCATGGTTTTTTATCCATGTGTGTATTTTTTTATTTTACTCAATACTTATATCGATTTTATAGTTTGCGAGTGAAAAAAAAGTTACTGAACTCGAAGTTGTGTAAAAAAAAAAAAAAGTTGGAGTTTGTCATAAATTTAAACATTAAAATAAATGTTTAATTCAAGGAAATAGTGAGTAAATATGTCCGATAGGTGGAAAAAATTATTGATCTAATTACCATATTAAAATATTAAAAATAATATTAGAAGCGTAATTTTGGCAATAAAATGTAAAATTATTTGTTGGCGTACTCGCAAAGTTATAATTATAATTATTGTTCGTAATGCATACACTGCACACATATTCCCGGGTCGAGTTGTTTCGCGGGCCGATTTTAATTGGCCGTTCGCCAGCGTCCTCTTTATACACTTAATGTCTCACTACTCTGACACATACTCACTCACTTAGGTTTTTTATTTTTTTTACGCTTACTTCCTCGTCTTATATGACTCATGAAAAAATAAAATAATAAATATATGTACATATATCCAATGCGGTCATACTATTTCGCAAGCATCAGCAGTTTAACATTTTTATTTTCGTATCTAATTAAATAATTAATATTACGACTTAATAAAATTTAATATTTTATTTTTACACCTGAAGAATATTTTTAATTAATTAATTAATTAATGCATAGATAAGGAAGAGCTAAAAAAAATTAAGTATCCAGAATAGTTCTAAATTTTAGTAAATTTTTTTAAGAAAAAATGCCTGAGACTTTCTTTAAAAATAAAAAAAAAAATTATGGTCCTAAATTTAGCAGACAATGAACAAACTTCGGATTATTTTTCAACAATTCAATTAAAAAAAAAAAAAAAAAAAAAAATGCACATGTAGAAAATTAAAAAAACTACAGGTGCAATTTTTTGAAAATTTTTTTTTTCAATAATTTATCGTTTTTATAAAAATTAAAAAATTATTCGACGTTAACTGACGTCAGTATCATAAAAAATTTTAATGGTAATTTAAAGTTTTATTTTTTTTTGAGTGAAAAGTAATAAATTTACCTTATTTTGAATTTAAAAAGTGCATTTTTTCCGTAACGTCCTCACTGAACACAGCTTATATATCTTTATACATAATTTTATCTCCACAGTTATCTTCCACTGATACTAGACTTATAAAATCAATATCACTGATATACTTGTTATTGTATAAATTAAATATAACACCGCAAAAATTCAAAGACATTTGTAACCGATTGGACGGAAATAAATTAACTTGTCTTGAATGTAAAATGTATATCGAAAAAAATAAAATAAAATTTGGCAAAGAATATCCCGACATTTACGTTTGAAAAAACAAAACAGGACAGAGTGTAAAATTTTTCAATGTGAGTACGATAAAGCCGTCAATTTTCACCCTTGATACCGTTTGTCTCCGGCGGAAGTGAGAGAACAGTTAAAAGCAGTACAGAGATAGATAGCGATAGAAATAAAAAATAGAAAATAAATATATATAGATGTGTGTATAGACATAAAAGAAATAAGAGAAAGCGTATAGAATGGGCGCCAAGAATTGTTCGCTTGCCGTCGGAAGCCAGGAGACATTTATTACGACTTTAACCGGACTTTGTGTTTATTCAGCGACTGTTGCTCGAGCTTCGTCGCCCTTGCTTCTTTTACCTCCTTACAAGTCCTCTTTACGTCTTTCCTGTGTATTTTTTTACCCTTCTCATCCTGGGATCCTTATTCCCGTACTCAAAGCAGCTCTATAGCCAAAGTTACCACTGGCTACTTAAGGATCCCGGGCACGTTCCGTGACCACCCTTTAAACTTCTCCAAGGCGCTTTACCCCCAAAATCTTTCACTTTATCCGTCCTGGACAGTGATCTACCCTTCCCTGTCCCTTAAACATTTATATTGATATATATATATATATATATATATATATATATATATATATATATATATATGTATATATACTGAGGAAAGTATCATTCTAAACCCAGCGTCGATTCGGTGACGAGACCCTCGTGACCACGGTCTTGAATTTTTTATTACGTGTCATTTTGAGTGAATCAAAAAATCATGATATCAAAATTTATCTTTTTTTTTTCTATTGATATTTATCTCCAATTATTTTGTTATTTCTATAAATATTCAAAATTAAAAAAAAAAAAAATTAAAAAATGCTCTAATTTTAATTTTAATTATTGTAATAATTTTTGAATTTTTTTCATCGTTTTGTGATACAAATAAAAAAAAAAGTTATGGAGAGGTTTAAAAAAAATTTTAAGGAAACGTTTCAGTACATTTTTTAAAAATCTTGAAACATTCAGTAAAATAATTATTTGTAATTTTTTATATTTGCTATTGTTGAAAAATTTGACCAAATTTTTGATGCAGGGTTTCAGTAAAAATCAAAATAAAAAATTTTTGTAATCCTGAATAAATTGCTATTTTTCTTATAAATATATCAAATAAAAAATAATAAATGTATATAAAGTTGAAATATAAACTCGATTATTAACTGAACACTTCAGGGTTAACGTCAAATAATTTTAAGAAGATAAAATAAAGTACGAAACGTTTGCAATTGACACATGAAATTTAAACAACTCCGGTGAGATGGATAAGAATAAAGAGTGCACAGGAGTAAGATAAAAAAATGCTAAGTAAAATAAAATAAAAGAAAAGAAAAGAGTAAAAGAGAATGAAAAGGCAGGCAAGTTGCTTCACTCAATATTACCCACGGCATTCGAGCCCTTATTCTTTTCTCTTTCCTCTTCCAGCTCGCTGGAAATTTACATTTCCTCCTCCGAAGAAACGAATTCTCTTATTCTTATTCTTACTCTTTCTTATATTCTTGCTCTCCAGCTCTCTTCACTCCAAACTGTCTGTTTATCCCGCTTCCTACGCTCTTTATCCTTTTGTTTTATTTTTATATTTTTTAAAGAGAACTCTTCCTCTTTGTGGGAGCTTGTGACCTTATATATTTATATATATATATATATCGTTATCCTTGCTTGATAAAGGAGCGCTAACCCCTTGCCCATTTCACCCAGCAGTCAGTGGATAGAATAAGTGTGAGGGTAAGTAGAGCTGGGGGGTTAAAAAGAAACCCTCATCGACATTTTCTATCCCACAGCAGTCATCTTTAGCAATACTCAAGAGACAATCCGCCATTTACGCCTTGGATTACGCTTCGTTGGACGATAATCGAAAATATGCCAGACGATTGTTTGTACATTTTCTTTCACCCACTATACCCTTCATCAAATAATCACAAAGACTTTTTATTCCTTTCGTTATTTATTTTAATTTTATTTACTATTGTTTTGAATTTTTTTTTTTTTTTTTAAATATTTCTACCTTGTGATTAATTGTGACAGATTAATGAAGAGCTGGTCTGATAAAATTAGCACAGAAATATAACAAAAAACTGTAAAACAAAAACTTGTGAGAAAAGAGAACTTGAACCCCTCGTGAATACGAAACCGAGGAAAATACATCATCAGATACTGAATAATTTCTTTATTTAGTTTTATCGGAGTAAGAAAAAGAGACGGTATCTTTAAATCTCCAATTATCACGTCTCGTCAAACAGAGGCATTGGTCCCTTCAATCTAAGATTCAGTCGTTCGTGATAGGGAGCTAAACTTTATTGCCCTCGGACCAAAACTCGTCTTTGTGTTCTTACTTTAAACCTTGAAAAAATAAATACGTGAGAAAAATATATAGTTTTCACACCCATTCGTATATATCTATTTAAAAAAAAATTTTTCCAATTTTCATTTACTTAAAAAGGGCTGGGTAAAATACGATATTTAAATTTTTGAATTCCTCAACATTTTTTTTTAAATTGCCCCAAAAAAATTTTTATTGGCGATTAAAACTAGTCTCATTTTCGGTTAAAAATAAAAGACCCAGCGTACTAAGGATCAAGAAAGTGCATTTTTTCCTTGACCTTTTTTTCCGGCCTTACCCTAATAAGAAATAATTTTATTTTAAATATTCGGGATTAAACGTAAATTGGGATCTTAAGTAAAAAGTGTTTCTATTTAGTCAGCTAAGCTCATCTTTGAGTATCTTTTTATTTTCATATATTTTTTTTTTATTACTATACTACTACCATTAGGTGGCGCGATTGCTAGTGCTACTGCTGGTGTTGCTTATTTTTATCTTGAAAAAAAAAAAGTTTAAATGTCTGAAAGAAAATCCTCAGCACTTGAGCAAGGTCGGTTTCAAAGCCTCCTTTGAGGGTGGAGAAAAAATAGCGTCAATTACCCACTGATTTTAGTAGCATAGGGGGCGAAGATCTTAGGATTAAGCCTATATACCGCCAATGTTTATCCTTTTCGATTATTGAGATATTTTCAACCCCTCAATTTACTTAAAAATTTATTTTTAAAAATATTTTAAATAAAATAATTTATTATTTTTAATTTATGGTTTGAAGAAATCCATTGTTACGACCCTCAGTATTTTTTTCGCTCACTTTCGCGTACCAACGACCCCAGCTTATAGCATATAATATTATAAAATAATGTATCGATATCGTAATAAGGAAATGATTGGATGTGTCGTCATGGTGTGTAAAAAAAGTGGAAAGACGACAAGGATGTTCGAGGCGCGAGAAACTGTCGAGGACCAAACGACTATTATTCATAACCGCCCTCTGAGGATTTTCTCGCGAAACGCGTCTGGATTCTATCTTCCAGGGATTTCCATCCCCTTTTCAATGTCTCTGAAGTATAATAGCTGATACTATTTTTTATATTTTTATTTTTATTTATATTTATATTTATATTTAACTATTATAGTATCAATATATTCATTCACCCATTTGTGAGCCAGTAAAAATAAATTTATGTGTTCGTAAATTGAAATTTTATTTCGATTTATTTATTATTTATTTAACGCGATGAAAAAAAAATTAGTGAGATATAAAACACAAATGTCATTGTATAATTTATAATGTGGCATTAAATTGTCTGAGTCGCGACGTCAAGTCTTCATGGGGGTTGGTTACACCCACTGTAAGATACGATAGGATATACTAAAGACGATGAAGAACTTTTGGAAGGGGGAGAGATGAAGAGGACATATTAGCTCGACTTAAGGCGCAGCATAATGATCCCGGTTGAAAACCATCTTGGTGTTAGTATATATATATATATATAATAGTTGAGAAAAGACTTTGTTACGCTCTTACTCTGTCTATCTCGCTAGCAAGTTTTGCTCGACTTGAAGAAGAGATAGGTGAGGGCATTAGGGAGCTGCGGGGTCGAGAGGAAAAATCTCTGGTGGGAGGGACTGAAAATAGTCTTGAATCGGTAGTCTGGAGGCTATAGGGCAGCTAAGGGCAGTCAAGTGTAAATAAGTACGACTTGGAGCCGCGACTGGTGATTGTGAGCCGCGAGATTCCACCGCGGGTTGATCCTCTCACTGCCCCTCGGTGGTACAAAATAATGTCTTAGGCAGAGAGTCGGCGGGGGTAGGCCAGAGGGTAATTTAGGGGATTGAGGCTCTAAAATCGGCATCAAAAGGTCTGAAGAACCCTTGGAAAATTTTTATTCATTGACACTATACGCTCCAGCACTTGATGTGTATATATATATATATGTGTATATATATATAACCGGGGTGATGAGTTTCGAATGAGGGCGGTGAGAGTATATATTTAGTGTGATCTCATGCAAAATTATCATCACTTTGCCATTCTTTAAACCAACCCACCCTTCAAATTTTATTTTCCTTAAATTTATTTTTGAACCGGAAAAGGTATGAGTTATTTTATTTAATAAAAATAAATAGCGATTCAAAGAAAATGTTTTTTTATATTTTTCCCTTCATATGAACCCCCAAAAAATTGAAACCAGTCAATAAATTAAATCAATTATTTCAACGGAGTATCTAATCAATAAAAAATGAATAGGGTTTTTTACCCCATAGATTTTTATCAACTTTTATTTATTTTTTTTTTTTTTCATTAAATAGAGTCATACATTTATTGAGCGGTCCATTGTATTTTATGATTGACAAATCGATTTAGTTGGACTCATAAATCAAGGACACGATAAGTTTCATCATCTACAGTATAAATATATGTACATATATATATATCCAGACTGGACAGGGTGGCAAACATGGGAATACGAATTCTCATTCCTTGGTAGACCCTCGGATTTAGCAGCAAACGAAAGAAAAAAAATATATACCAGGGATATGCTTTCTCGTTTCTTTATTTACTCCAACACAAGTGGGTATATAGCCTAACCAGTAGAGTAGCAAAAGCAGTAAGTAGTAAGTAGTGTGTAAGAGGGCAAGAAGAAGACGTTGATCTCGCTACACACTGGCAAATATAACATTTTGCCACCCTCCCACACAACAGATAGTCTCTGACCAGTTCTCACAGTAAATACTTCGGGTGAGTTTGCAAGTTCCTAGTGTAGTAATCCAACCCCAGCTATACATATATACCCATGCTGGAACTTTAGATCCATGACCTGGCAATAAATTTTTACGTTATTTATTAGCATACCCCAGCCACTAAATTTTCGAAACTGAATCGATTTTTTATAAAAAAAAATTTTTAATTTATCAAAGTCCGATATATAAATATATATGATGGCTCTAAGCCTAATTAAGTTCTTTGGACAATATTTTTAATTTTAAAATGAATAAGGGTTTGCAAATGAAAGCCAAATGGATTGGGGGCTAAAGAGGGGGAGGGTTGATTGGCAGATAGCCATACATCATTTTCCATGTTTTGAATAGACTTTGTACTATCATACAAACCTCGCCGGTATTCTATTAATAATTCTACAGCTTTCTCCCTCTCGGGCTTTAGCTCCTACTATTGTCACATCATCGACAAACTGTTTCAACATATCACAATATACTGCGGTCACAAAACAACCTCTATCGATGATATTGTTGCAACATAATAACAAAAAATATTTTAAAACAAACATTTGTCAACTCTTTTGTTACCCGTACTACTATTTTTTAAATTTGTTTATTTTTTTTTTTTTTTTCTAACAAATTAAATTGAAGATAAACAAGTTATAAATTTCGCCGGAGCTTAAGGCTTCCAGAAGTTAAGAATCGCTGAATGGACGTATAAGAGACTGAGAGTATTAGAGAAACGAAAGCTCACCTTTTCACCGGCCAATTATAGGAGATTTCTGAGTAATCCTATTATCCACATTAGCTCATTATTGCATAACTTCAAACCTCGCTACAGAAGATTATCAAACGGTCCTTACCCAAGTATATATTACAAGGAAATGCTCGGACAACTCGATTTTCAAATAAACCACAAACTATTATAATTAACTGCTTTTATTTATTTAATTAACGAGACCATTATTTATTATTTATGTGAAAAATTTGACAATTATCAGCCGTTTGCTTCTTTAAAAATTAATAAGATTTAAAAATTTTATTTAGATCCCACGTGAACAGCCATAAATGTTCGCGGTTCGAAAATGGGGCCGGGCAATCGCACGGTGTCAGTTCATGCCCGTATAAGCGAGACTGAACCAAGAAAACAAGCAAAAAGTCAAGAAATCAGGGGTTTGGTGGCGATCCAATGTCCAGAGTTGTCAGCTAATACCAAAGCTATTCCCAGGATTCTTGGGTTGTCGTACAGAAAGCCCTGGCCGAAGCAGAGAAAGCTGATAACCTTTAGACGGAGAATAGAAGCTAAAAAAACATCTTGAGCATTAGCTGGAGCTTTCATATGTCCGGCATGCAACACATACATAGATTTGTTTCTTCACGGAATAGCTCGGACGTAAGACTGTACAAAACGAAACCGATCCCGGGTTTCCAACCCAGCTCGTTTCGCTATCAGAGCCTCCAGTGTGACAATCCCAGAAAATCTCTTCCACTATAAACGGCTAAACAAAGAGCTCCGTCCTTTTGGAAATAAAATGCGTCTTTGCCCCTAGACGAGCAGATCTCAGTAGTTGTAGTCGTAGTCATATGTGCCAGTAGTGGTAGTAGTGGTTGTAGGATAGAACGGGCCTTCAGAAACACCCTTATCGGACTCTGTCCACCACTTACGATCATTTATCTAGCTCGAGGAAATTTCTACACATTCGTCTGTTTCCAGACATCCGATTTTATTTATTTTTATCTCTGTTTTATTTTTTATTTTAAAAGAAAGAAAAAAGAATAAATAAAATGTCCGAAATGGTCATGGACGTAGACGAAGACGTGGAGTTTTTTGAGTGTCTCGACTAAAGAGATTCACAAGCGGAATTGAAACAGAAATTGTTGGGGAGTATGAGCCGAAGACCCTTAGTGGATAATAAAAGAAGGCAGATTAATGCTTTCGGTCTTGAATCCAATCAACATTACTCTGACAATAGTCGAACAGCCAATGTCCTGGTGAAGAGACGAGGTCCGATATTATCAACAGGATCAGTTACTTCTACAGCCGTCCCTCCTAGTAATCATTACACTTTTTTTTTTCTATCTTTTTAAATCTTTATGTCGAACTCTATAGAGTTCGCACACTTTAACAGTGCAGGAGATGTTTTTTCCTCCTTGTTGGAGCAGTTAGAGTGATAAGTATGCTAACTAAAGAGATACTCGGAGAATCGAATTAACACGTTAACATAAAAATACTTATACCGCTCGGATGGATAAAATAAAGTGTCGGTTTTAATAGAACTGGTGGACTTCGATGGGGCTGATAAATTTGAATAAATTGTAAAGCATTTTCGATTGGATTAAATATACATCCAGCAGAGATGAGTACATTTAAGCGTTAGCACGTATCAAAAAGGAGGAAACCCGGGTTTTAGTGATGGGTGATGGTGAATCCCATCGGGACCACAAACACGCGCTTCCCCAATTATCTAGTCTCTCATATAGATATATATCCGTTACTCGCACCCACGGCAGTGCCCGTGCCCGCACCGCAAAATCACGATGGGACACTCGAGTAACCTTTAGTAGTCGCCGTGGGTTCTGTGGGAATTTGGCGTATATCAGCAACTCATACGTGACATGGACATGCTATAGTTGTCTTGTGCCATAAAAAAAACCATTTTAACCTCCTTCACTTCCGTCTCTTACTACACAAATCGGACGTAGGATCCTTATCCAGGAAACTGCGGCTAAACCTCCATTTCCACAACGTTTGCACTTTTCGGATTACCCTGGCTAACATTAGAATATATATCTACTTATACATACACATATATATACACGAATTGATATATTAGGGGATAGGATCTTTTCCCATCTCTTGGTTTCCCAGAGAAAGAGATTGCTACGGGGTAAGGCGCAATAATCACATATATATATATATATATATATACATATGCATATACGCTAGGATTACGCTTGTGTTCCTTAGGCATGACTGGACACAGTTTGCATCGCTCATCGTATTATCTTTAAACTCGTAAAACACTCTTTTATAGGTCCCCGAGAATGTCCGGCCACCGGACTTGGTCACGGGACATTGAATTGTATAACCACCCGCTACCGCAACCACCGAAGACTTTTTTTGCTTGACCTTGTATACAGCGACTTTAAGGCGACATCGTTGTGAATAAATCATCCTCATTATTCTTCATTCAAATGAGCAATAAAAAAACATATATATGTATATATTTTATATTCCATTTTTGTATTAATTATTGCTAGTTCGTAGAACATTCTCGTAATGTCGCGAAAGAGCTTTGGTTTTAGTATAAAAAGTATGTGACGTTAAATTTTACTTCGCAGTAAATCGTTGGTATTTGCAGTGAAAAAGTAAAAAAAAAAAATAATAATTTAAAAAAAAAATAGAGGGAGTAAAAATTTAAAAGAGGATAGAGGACAAAAAAGCTGAAACGGACCGCGAACGTGATTCTGAGTAAAAAATGATCGCGGCGGGAAATATTTTTAAGTTAAAAAATAATTTAATAAAAATAAATAAAAAAGACAATAAAGGAGTGAAGGTGGGAAAGTGAAGGAGATGGGAGGGGATAAAAGTTTTAGATAGGAGTGAGTGAAGATGGGACAGTGAATAAAAAACCCTCGGCGTCGGTTCTGAGATAAAAAATTAGCTGGAGTTGCAAACGTTTCCACCTTAAATCATATATTTATCGCGACATTAATTCAACCCTTTTAGTATAGAGAAGCTTCTAGTGCTCACTCCCTTTGGTTCCTCGCCGCGGATGTTAAACTACCTACGTCTCGTCTCTTGTCGTCTCTTTTCTCATTCTCATTCTCGAGGTTTTTTCTCTTGCTCCGACTGTATTATGGCCGTGGCATAGGTTCGCTCTGCTCTGCACTCGGAGCTCGTTCTTCATCATCATCATCAGGGTTTTTACCCAACTGCCGGCATACAACGTGGCAGTGGCTGGATGAGAGCCCATTCCTATCCTATCCTATGTCCCCGACAGCCCGTTACCGACTCGCTAATTTCTCAGATTCAAGTATTTTTATGTAGCAACCCTTATAGTCTGCGGGTCCGGTCTGAGGGCTTAAATCCTCTCGTTTATTATTTAGAGATGGCCAAAAAGCCTCCCGTACTTTTTCTTTTCCGTTCAGCGATGAGAGTAACCACTCTGACCTGTTGTGTCTGCATATTCAAAACCAACCCCTTACTCACCGCTCTGTCCACTACCTTTTATTTTTTATCCTTTTTCTCACTATCTTATGTACTTGTCTACACTTTGCTAATTACCTACGACAATTCACGGGTAAAAAAAAATTTTTTTTTCTATGTCCGTAAAAATTATTTTAAAATCACAAATAAATTTCCTTTTTTTTTTAGTAAAATTAAAAAATCCTGAGTTCCCGCATAAAAAAAAAAGTTAATAAATATTTATCATTAAACTCCATCGCAGATTAATAAATAACTATCTTTCTTGCCGTTGTTTAATAATAAATGAATTATAATAAAACGGAAGAGAGTGAATTTACAAAATAAACATATAAAGTGACTAGCTAGCCGGGTGTGCGGATAGTATAAGGTAGCACTTGTGTTGTCATAGGACCGAAGAAAGAGAAAACGATAAAAGAGATGATGCGATCTAGAGAAATAATATACATCTACATCTACATCTATATATATATTTAAAGGATTTTACCCTACTACTACACAACAGACTAAAACGGTTTGGCAGTAGCCATGACGTTTATACAGGAACCCTACTTTTATCAACTCCGTCCTTGTCATTAGCTGTCTTTCTCTGTTTAGCTCGACAATGGATGCGTAAAGCCCATGGGATTTAAGTCGATGCTTGTTCTTATTCTGGTTGCCTGATAGTAGAGCAGTTCTAGTTTTCCCCAGCAAAACTAAACCCAAAGTATATACTGTACCTACACAAAACAAGAATAAACCCCGCGAAACTAAAATCTACTGTTATATACATGTATATTATATATATGTTGTACCTACAACTGTATCCTACACTACTATTATGATACACTGATATTAAATTCAGCGTGTATGTAATATGTAATATACTTGTGCCTACATTACCATCATCACAAATAGAAAGGGCTAAATATTTTTTTTTACAATTCATTTCAATGACTCTTTAAAAACGTGAATACAACTCACGACAAAAGACATTAATAAAAAAAAAAATGGCATCATGTTGCCAAATATTCGTCTATGATAGACGTAGACACGGACATGGAAGTTGAAAGAAAAATTTCTCCCCTTGATCTTAACTCGGTTTTTATGATGTTATTATGATGACTATTATTATTATTATTTATTATTTATTATTTTTTTTAGAGCGTCTATGTACTTCCGCCTCGCATATAACCGACTTCGGTTCGGTTTACTTTTGACGTCAAGCCCTTTTGCTTTTATTTAGTATTATTTTTTTTATTTTTTGTTGCTTGTAGAATAAAGAAACTACGCGGGCTGAGGCTAATGCTAATGCCGAGAGAACCGAACACATGGCATATCGGGACTAATCTTCTGAAAATGTTTACTCGTAAACATCTGTGAGGGATCACGTGGAATAGACTTGAAAAAACATTTTAATAAAATACTGTAACGATCTCGCTGTTCGATCACGCCAATGGAAACTCGATTTATAAATATATTTTTGTTTTTAATATTTATGAGACTTTTTATCAAAAAATAAATGCAATCATGGAAAATTTTATTTTATTTCCCGGTAGCCTCTGAGTGAGTGTGCTCATATATTTTTGAATTTTTTATACTACTATCAATTGATATATATTACAATTAATTCAAACGATCAGTGCAGCAAAAAAAATTTTTTGACCCACTCAATAATTAAATTTTAAAATTTAATCAATGTACCAAATTTCGAAATTCTTTGAAAAAAATTTTCTATTACGCTGGCGGTATCTGAGTGATTCGCGGGTCGATTTAAATGTTAGCCAATAACACTGAAAATTCAAAATATCAAGCAAAAGGGCCGCGTTTGGAGTCCGCCGTCGACTTGGACGTTGACGTTCTCACGTCCACGAGGAGTTTTGCGTTTAGTTCGCGCTCGCGTTCGCGGCTCAACAAAGTTATGTGCTGGCAAATGGAATATATGTAAAACGGTGTAAGAGAGATGACGTGAGAAGTGAGATAGCGTGTGTACACATAGATGACGTGTACACATTAGTGGGGAATGGAGAGAAAAGTGTATACACCGTCAAGCAACACACTCGACAACTATTACATTTGTGTAGTGTATTGTGTAGTATAGCCAAGCTTTACTTGGTCGACAGGGCATTTAATATATATGTTGTATACGTATAAATGTATATATGTGTGTATTTCATGTGTGGTGCTTGTGATGTTAAGAGAGGGGGGTAAGGAAGAGGAGGGGGGAAACTAAAAGCAGGCCTGTTGGTTCGTTTCAACTATATTTGTTTATATTTACACAATAAGCAACAGCCCCGGCGGGTTCGGCTGACTCTCTACTCTACTCTACTCTCTGTACGCTTGGCATCGCCGCTTTTAGTGTTTAGTCCTCCGATAATACTCGGCCACCGCATTTAAAACCACGTACGTGCTCCATTACCTCGTTATTATTTGTTATTATATTTTTTTTATTATCATTCCTTACTCTCCTTTTACATTTACAACTATCCCAAAAATTTTTCCCTTAAATCCGCGCCGTACTCATATTTTCCACGTGCGTAAACATGTGATTCACGCGTGCTGTTCGCCGATTTTTAATTTTCGTGTTCATTTTTATGCAGTGATTTTTTTTTTTTACTTTGAGTGATTGTTGGATTGAGTGATTGTGTTTGTGTAATTTTTGGAATTATCAGTGATTAATATTTTGTTGGAAAATTGATAAAAAAAAAAAAACATAAAAGAAGAATAAAAATGATGTAAGATTTTTACTTATGAAAATAACGATTAGAAAAAATCAGAAACTTATTTGTTGAAAAAATTTTTAGTTAATGTCGATTGCCGGAAATAATAATGATAAAATTTTGAAAAATGGCGTAATTCCAGGACGATGGCATAATGGATCATGACACGGACGGAGACGGTGCGATCAACTTGTCAACGTCTCAACGACCCTCTGCTTCGACTACTCCGAATGGTGATGGTCCACTCTACGGCCAAGATCAACACGAAAAAGATCAGGTAATAATTATTATTCAATATTTTATTACCACTCATTTAAATCAAATCCAAAAAATTGAAACAATTTTTTTTCTTAATTGAATATAATGGAGTAAATATACACATATATATATATGTACATGAAAAAGAGGGTGATATATGAATACATATATAAGTATTTGACACGTGGAAATAAAAGTCGCGCCCCTAATTTCGAATTCAATTCAAAATCCCCGCGGTGGGCTTCAAACGCCCGCCACTAGATGCCGCGGCCATAAGTCAAAAAACATTCGGGGAAAGATTGTTTTACGGGCGCTTTTAAATAAAGCCGTCTTTGGATGAATCCGGTTTTCGGATATTCCCCCAGTTACATCTCATATGTGTGCAAATGTGCAATAAAAAATTTAACTATTCAAGTAATAGCTCTCTATTTTTCGTCTCATAGATTCTCAGGCTTAATTGTTTCAAAACTTGTTTATTTAAATATGAAACTAGTTTATACATTTCGGTTTTGTCTATGAGAATCCGACAATTATTTCTTTGTCTGCAATTCATGCGGGGTTGTTTTAATTTAAGAGACTTTTAAGTACTGTGGCGTCAACCTGACGCTGTTTATATAATTTAGGGGGATACATCGCCAGGCTTTAAGAGAACGCTACTATAGAACCTACTAGTATTTACTGAAATATGAGTCACGTGAGAAACATATTTTTATTTTCTTAAACATTATTATTGTTTAATATTCTTAACATATATTTATTTTATATTGAGGCCATATTTTTTTAAAAATATATTTTTCACTCACTCAGTCATGGCATCGATAGAAATTAATTATACATTGTAAAGAGCGGTGTTAAAATAAAATAACACCGGTGTAGATGGTGTAATTTGGCGGTGTTAAATTGGTGTGAAAAAAAATTCCATGTATAGAAAACCCCGGGAAATTTTTGTAACTCCGGTAAAAAAGATTTACACCTTCAGCGGTATTGTAACACCACTTCCGGTGTTAAAAGTTAACACCGAAAATTTTAACACCTACACCGCCTAGACTTACCCCGTTTTTTTTTACAGGATAGCTACCAAATATAGTCACCATTTAATTACGAATCTAAACTTTTTGTCATCCAAAATGAATTGACACCTCAATAAATTTTTTACGTAATATTTACCGAGCCCTTAAATGAGTTTTTTCTCCCTTTTTCAATCATCAATTTCCAACCCTCTTTTCTCAACTTTCTTTATTAATAATAATAATAATACCTCTTTTTTACAATAAATATTATTATTATTTTTTTTATTTTTCTTTCTTCAAAATAATTATTTACAATAACGAGTGGAAAATATTATAAAAAAAAAATAAAAAACTCATGTTAATGACTTCTAATCGGTTAAAATAAGTATTACAACACTTTCTTTTTATTTACTCTCTTTCTCCAATATACCACACATAACAACTGTGTAAATAAAATTGACACCTTTTTTTCTATTAGCAAATAAAAATGAAATTGTAATTTATTTTATAAAATGAGAAATAAACGTTCAAAGAAATAAATATTTTAAATTAAATCCACTATTCAAAAGTCTAATAAATCCATACTACACTAAATTTAAGGAAAAAAAAAAATAAATAAATTAACAAATGAAAATTTCAGATGAATTATTAAGGCAAATAATCACGTCATGACATGACATTAATATGATGTATAAGTTTGTGATGTATATATCTATATATATGGCTCTAAATTTTAGAATATGAGATAAAAATAGAGGGTTCGGGAGGAGTAGAAA
Organism: Microplitis demolitor; assembly: GCF_026212275.2. Lineage (NCBI taxonomy): Eukaryota > Metazoa > Arthropoda > Insecta > Hymenoptera > Braconidae > Microplitis > Microplitis demolitor. Next base: position 2,776,519 of record NC_068549.1, on the reverse strand, counting down.
AGGTATAAGCAAATAAGTGTCTGTTATAAAACCGTAAATGATACAAGATGCCTTTGCTTCATATATATATGAACATATATAGATTGATAATAGTATAGAATCTATGATATTGGCTAGTGTGTATTATATAAATCAATGAGTCGGTTTTATCTAAATTATTAACTATTGGAAAGCTCACGACCGTGTACTTAAATCCAATCGCTAATTTCCACCCCATAGAGAAATCTTGTCTCTTGTTTTCTGAATAGAGTAATGTGAGACAAAGTATTTGTCGGTACTAAGGTCGTTGTTGGTTGTAGTGATAAATATATAAGTTGTAGTAGCAGTAGTAGTAGTAGTATATTTAATGTAATATAAGGTAAAGACGACACGGGTTTACTTGGTATAGACGATTACCCTCTATTATTCACACGGCAAGTTTGTGCCGCTGAGTGATACCTTAAGGAAACGTTTATTCCCGGACAATCGGTACTACAATATTTATTTATCAAATTAGCTTTTAATTATTTTTTACTCTGATAAAGAGTATATAAATAATAGGATTTTATGTTATTGAGAAATGATATTTATTTAATGAGATAAGTTTTTGCAAGTTTTGAAAATTTTCCTGTCATGTCACATCAAATTTTTACTTTATGTGACGTAAAATTTCTAAATGAATAAATTACTAAAGATTTCTGATTTATTAACTGTTAAATTACTCGATTATTTAAATCATTTCACTCGGAATACATTTGACGGATGGAAATATATCTCAATAAGTTGAAAAATATTTTAGTAGTTCCTTATTTATCTAATTGACGTACGTGAATTTTTTTTTTAATTTTCTAAGCGACCTGTTTTACTCCAAACTCGCGAGTATACTAAAAATAAGAGGTAAATTTTTTTTTCAAAAATTTTTCTCAGGTGACCCATCATACCCCTCTCTGTCTAATTTCAATTTACTATCAGTAATAAAATTTTAAATAATAATTTTATTTAATTAATTATTGACAATTGATGATTGTGAAGATAGCAGACAATTAAAAATTTTAAAATTTTTTTTCTACAAATGGTTTACAAGAAAAAAAAAAAACAAAAATATGCACATAGAGAAAATTTCAAAAACTATAAGTGCAACTTTTTCAAATATTTTTTTTTACAATATATCATTTGAAAAAAAAATCCAAAAATTATTAGACAGTTAATTTCAGTATCGTGAAAAATGATAGAAAAATTTCTAATTAATTAAATAATCTTATAAATATAGACCGCGTTGCAAAAAAAAGTATTATTAGGTCTTATAAATAAAAAAAAAAAATTCCATCGTAATGTCTACTAAAAAAAAACTTGTAATGAAAATAAACAACTAAAAATATAATTATAAAATATACAAACAGAAAAATAAATAAATAACCATTACATCGTCTCTTAAAATAATACCATCAATATATTTATTCATCATGATTATTTATATAAAAAAAAAAAAAAAAAAATTCATTACTCCAAACATTTACCAGTGGAATTTAAAGAAAAAAAAATAAATAATAAAATAAAAGGCTGTCGGGTGGATAAAAATAAATCTGAATCATAGTTGATATTTTATTTTTTAAAATCTAATCAAAACGGTAATCATGGGAAAAAAAAACGTGCTCAAACATTTGAACTTATTCGTTTGACAAGATCGATTAACAATATAATCGATGTCACGCATTGTTTTAAATTATTCCGATTGTTTTGTCACTCGGCGCACTGGCCGATAAAAAAACGTAACAAAACTCAACCACTCGAGTGATTATAATAATATTATTATGATTAAATGCCGACAGAGTGTGTTAATATTTATAAAAAAAAAAAAAATGTAACATTAACATTAATAATAATAATAAAACTAGTTTGTATGTAAAACGAATCGATAGAAAAACGAGTGATATGACAGGTGTAATAATTAATAGTAATAAAATAAATTAATAAGACGAAGGAAATAGGAAATATAGCATACGTAAAGTAGCAAATGTGTGCGTATGTGTACGCGTGTGTGTTCAGGATGAGCGAACATTGTTTTAAAATCGTGAGAGCGCGTAGTTGTTTCAGGTGCACTCTTTCGCCTTTCATTTTATTCTATTCCATTTCATTTCTTTCCTTTATATCCACTCTACCCTTATATATATATTTTTCTCTTTTAGTCACCCCACCTTTAATCCTTTTTCTCTATCGTTAAACATACAGTACATTGTATGTCAATATATTTACACACTGTACTAAAATACATTACACTAGACTGCACTACACGCGGGTACTTCGATACTTGGATGATCTATCGTATATCTCATGTCATCATAACATACATATATGTGTATATGTATGTATATATTATATTAAATATAAAGTAACGAGGAAAAAATATGACAAAGATTTTAACGTAGTTAATGGGATGTCTGTAGTGTTTACACGCTCATAGATGTTTGTCTGACGTTATTTCTCGTAATGAGTTATTTTAGGTGACATTTATTATTTTTATTATAAATAGTAAAGTCATACAATATGAGTTCATACTCAATCGAAACTGTTTGATTCATTTATTTTTAAATTATTTATAAACGAACTTTATTTGACCTTTTTGATACTTATGATAATCGATATTTAAAATATAATAGATGAAAAAGTTTTTTAACCTTTTCTTTTGCACCAATAATTTTGATGGGAAATAAAATGTCTGACTTTTTGGAAATTTTTGTTGTTAATGTTGATAGCTATCCTAATTTTTAGTCTTCAGTTTTGCGAATTTATGGACGAGGGCACTTTTAAGCTTTCAGTGGATTTCTAATCAATTGAGAATTTAATTTAAAAAAAATTAGAAGAAATTATTATTCATGGGCTTTTAATTCGATATGCAAATTGCAATTTTAGAGAAAAAAATTCTATATTTAAATAAAATTTCATTTTGAATTAAAAAAAATTTTTTTTTGAGAAAATTAGGATTCCATAAAATTTAAGAAAATTGATTTCAAATATTTTGATGCCGAATTCTCTAATAATTGTCGAAATATCAATGAAATTTTTATTGAAAATAAGAAATAGATAGAGCGACTTCATAAGTGATTCATTACGGACACACCAAAAATAGTATTTTCAATTAAAATTTTTTGAAACCTTCAAATGCGTCGAGTAAATAAATAATATATATTTTTCTGGTTATTTTACGCAGAAGTTTGAAATCCATTTACCAATCTACGGTGGTCTTTCACAAGCTTTCAGACAGTAGAACTTAATTAAAAGCACGCGCGATGATTATTTGCCAAGCCCGGGACCGTTTGCCGTTTATTTTGGAAATTGCGTAGCTGAATACGCGAGTGTGCCCCGGGGAAAGTTTAAAATCCTAAGTGAAGTCCAATGCTTTGGAAGTAACGAATAAGCTTGTGCGCTTGAGAGAAAGAAAGAGACAAAGAAATAATATACCGTGTATAACGGTATAAACGAAGCGTAGGGTGAAAAATAAATCCCATTTTCCTTCCACCGAAATAACAAGTTACCAAAGATAACACTTTTCTTATTAACTTGTCTCAAATATTATAATCATAATAAACTATATAGAATAATAAAAATAAAAATAAAAGTAACAATAATAAGATAAATTAAATTGGTGATAAGATTTCAGTGTGTGCAGGCGGGGATAAAAAAAAAACATTAAATGAATGGGAAATAAAAGGTTTTGTGGGAAAGATGGCGTCCTGGTAGTTGTTGTAGATGAAGAAGCAGAAGTAGAAGTAGTAGAAGTAGAAGAAGAGTATAAAGGAGTACTCGGAAGAGGAAGGGGGTGGAGGCAAAGCGTCGGCTAGAATAAACACATGGATGTTTTCTTTGTTCCTCTAAACTAAACAACCAACGAGGAATCTAAACAGAGGCCAGAGCCCAAATTCAATTTGGTCCCCGTGTTTCCTATTCCTTCATACTCGGTTTACTACTGTATGTCTCTCGTCCACCTTTGGATGGCTATTTCTAACGGTCCTTTTCTTCTTCCTCCTCATGTGCTGGTGGATATGTTGGTCCAGAAGAGATGGATCGTCACTTGTGAATACATATGTATATTTATGTATGTTCACGTGTTGGTTTACTCGACAAACCAACTAAAAATTTGTTTTCTTTAATTGTTCAATTCTATTACACTCCCTGAGCTGGGAAGTCCATGAAATTTTATGGTATCGGGAAATAAATTTTTTTTCAACCGTGAGAATTTTTTTTTTAAAGTAATTTGACTATTTTCAATTTTTTTAATTATTATTTTCAAAGTATTTATAGATAATATAAATTAGTTTTAATTTATAACTGGGATTGAAAAAAATATTCTTTAATTTTAATTATAAATTAGAAATCAATGTATGGAAAAAAATGAATTTTGATTTGCTTGTATTTATACAGTTGTCAGGGAGAATTATATATGAATACACTAGTTTAATATGATAAATTTGTACAGAAAAAGTATATGCTTGTATTAAATATTAAACAAAAAAAAGTTTTAGTAGAAAGAAAGTAAAAACAGATGTGCATTTATTAACATTATTTTATAAAAGTTAGACGCGATTTTATTTCGAAATAAATAATTAATTATTTAATTTAAAATTTTTAATTTATTTTTGTTAATTAAATATTTTAATTTTATTCATTAACGAGCCAAATAATGACAATGGATTTTATTTAAAAATATTTAAATAAACATATTTATAATCACTACTGATAATTATCAATACATGCATATACATTTGCCGATTTCAAAATTTGTATAATTTGTTCGTCTGTATAAATATATATTTTTTTTTTTTGATTACAACAGTAATCAAGTCAATGTATATAAAATAAGTTCAACAATCTTTAATAATGCTATGCATGTCTGATGATCGATTAATTATTATTTCGTCACGACTTATTTTAAACAAACTAAACGAATTATAAACCTCTATAAACATTACAGGGGCTTATATTATTTGTGTCGAATAAATATATATGGTTAATTGTTGCCTTTTGTAGACTTGTATTTCACAATAACTATTAATTATTTAAATAATTAAATTAAAAAAACCAATAATTATTTTAAGACGGAAGGTATTTTAAATACAACTTTCATCAGTTAAAAATTAAAAGCAACTTGTGTTAAGCTCACACAATATGTGTGATGATAACTATTGGCAGAAAATATTAAAAAGTGATTTCGTCAAAAATTTAGTTGGCAGGTTTGCTAATAAAAAGATCAATATGTTAATAGCGCCTACAATTAGTTTTGAAATCGCGGCCATTTTTAATTTTCAAAGTAAAAAAAATTCTACTTCCTGTGAGCTTGATTTTTCTGAGTTAATTATGTCTAATAAACGATGCTTTCATTTTCATTCAATAATTTTTACTGAATTCAAAATTTTCAAAATCTTGACTGTCAGTTTTCATTTCTTTTAATTTTTAAAAAATAATTTTATTAATATTCGGCATTTTTTTTTGAGCCTGAAAATTAAATCGAACTTTAGTTATGCTAATTCCGAAATCAATGTACCGAGGTATTAAAAATGAATAATCATGTAATAACAGTTTGTAAGGAATAAATTTAAAAAAGGGGTTAAAAAATGTGGAAGGGGTTGGGAAGATAAAAAGAGAAGCATATCGGGGGATGAAGAGTTTTTTTCTTTGAGTATATTGTTAAGTCAAGTCTAAGTAACTCTTCCTGTAACTCAAACTTTATATAATTTAAGCACTCACTTATAAATGCACTTTTATTATAAATATTTTTTTAAAAATCTACTATTACACTCTTGTTAAAGTGATAAAACTTCTCCAGAGTATCCGAATCCCCGGCCCTTCACTAGATTCAAACTTGACGTAATAAAACGCGCCAAGCACATGGTCTAACATTTATATATATACATATAGTCGGGTATGTGAATGTGAATAGATGAAATTATTCGAGGAAAGTTGCTCGCTATCCTTAACTCTTCTATCCAGCACTTGAAATTCTTTGCTGTACATATAACATATAACTCTTAATGTACATTCATACCCGGCTTTCTCGCTCTCTTTCTCTTTTAGTGTCTTTCTCTGTATGTTTGTTTATCATATGAGTCTCTTCAAGGACAAGTGGATATTTTTTTTCGCTATTTTTTTTTCTTTTTTTGTAAAGCTACATTTTTATTATCATGAACATGTGAACACTTGAGACTTTTGCATCAAGAGGGATTGTCTGTATTTTTTTTTATCTTGAAAATATTTTATACTATATTGGGGGATTATAATTAAATCGGAATTTGATTTATAATTTTATGATAAATATTAACTCTGCTCAGCTATTATTGTTATTAAAATTTTTTTTGTAGCCATAAAAAATATTTAAATAGTGTACTTAAGTTTTTAAAGAAATTTTTATAATCCAGAAAGCAACAGACAGTTACAAATTTTTGGATTTTTTTTTCAACAAATCAATCACAAAAAAAGAACAAAAACTAAAAATATGCACCTGTATAAAATTTCAAAATCTACAAGTGCAATTATTTAAAATATTTTTTTTTTATAATTATTCATTTACAAATAAATCCAAAAAATATGAGACGCCGGCTAACTTCAGTATCATAAAATTTTGTCACTTTATAATACAAAATTAGAGGAATTTTGAGTCGATTCACTGCCTAAGTGTTAAATAAAATCCCACCGATATCGCGATTGCTGCAGTTATTTTTACGATAAATTTTCTGTAAGATTTCGTCAAGCATTATTATTATTATTATCAATAATATTGACTTATAATTACGCGATTTGTTATCACTTTTATTTTATTTTTTCCAAAATATGGACACCAGAATGATTATACTTTTCTGTCACTCAGCAATCGATAAAGTAAAAATTGACAAAAAACTTTCAATCAAATCTAATTATTCGATAAAAATTGGAAATTTGATAAAAAAATTTCAGCATTTTCCGAAATCTTAAGAGCAAAATTTCGTATTCTCAAAAATTTTTATTTCAGAAAAATCGTTTTTTGAATTCTTATTATTTTTTTTAAGTAACGTTGCCCTCAATAACATAAAAATATGTATATTTTTTTAATTTTAGTCAATTATTTAATTACGTGATAAGCGATCGTGGTGTGGATATTTTGATATTTAATATAATTTATTTTTGTTTCGAAATAAAAAAAAATGAATTGCTGTTATTGGCTTATATTTAATGAATTTCAAGTGTAGATTAATAAATAACATAAATTTTTTGTTATTTATCATTTTATAATGATAAAATAAAATAAACAAAGCATTGATAAAATAATAAATGAAAATGTTATAAAAATAAATATTATAAAAACAAAGTTATTTGTTAATATTGTATTATTTTATATTTATATTATATTGTATTACACCATATGTATCTCAGAGCCTTATGCCTGATAAAACTAGTTTACCCAAACAACGCAAACACCATTATCTCCACCTGGACTCAAAGTCAACCAGGTTGTGACGTGAATGAGGGGAAGATGATTTTAAACTCTCATGTCATACACGTTCTATAAAATTATATACATCGAGTGTAACAAAACACAACACGAGTTAATGTCTTAGATAACGTGAGAAGTTAAAATGTTATTATTTTTCTAAAAATTACAACACTGTACTACTACTGAAAATTTAAAACGACAGCGATGGAGACGTGAATATGATCATCGTAAATTTTATTAACTGGAAGAGAAATAAAATAAAAGTGTCACACGCGGGCGCCAACTGAAGATGCTACACGTCGGGTTTCGACTTACATTACTTTTTAATGTCATCATCAACAATATCTCACTAAAATGCTTAGCTTGCCTCATATTGTGTAATTTTAAATCTACACTACACTCTACTGAGAATTATTTTTGTATACATTGTTATTTTTTATATAGTAATTTCGTGTTTAGTTGTCGCCTCGTGTTTTTAATTATCGGTACAAGTGTTGTTTATCATTTCTTATCACATCTCAAGATTCTTCTCACGCTGCAATTTATATCATTATTATTTTAAGAGAGTATATTATGACGATAACAAAAATATATATATGAAGAAAAAAAATTTTTTTAAATACTAACAGTACTTTTTACTCGATTCACTTCACGTAAATTTAATTTAATTTTTTTTATTACAATATTTGAAAACGGCATTTAGAAGTTCTTGTAAAAAAATCAAAATTCTGGCTAATCTATTACCGATACGATAAAAATGTACATAAATAACTTGGTAGCTTATTAAATTTTCTACAAAAAAGGTCTCATTGAAAAAGTTGATAAAATTGATATTTAAATCATTTTTATGCATTTTAAAATGAGGTTTAATAATGGATATGCCAGGCCTATTTTTTAAAACGATATTTAGAAGTTATTGTAAGAAAATCAAAATTCTGGCTAAACTATTATCGATACGATAAAAATGTACATAAACAACTTGGTAGCTTATTAAATTTTCTACAAAAAAGGTCTCATTGAAAAAGTTGATAAAATTGATATTTAAATCGTTTTTATGCATTTTAATCAAAACTTTAAAAATGGACACGCCAGACCTGTTTTTTCAAAAATGTTTATAAAAAAAAAAAAAAAAAATTCGTTTATTTCATTTGGGTGAAAAATGCGCGAATAAATTTTCTAACTCATAATTCTAAATGGTGTCACTTGAAGCATTAAAAATATGGGAAAAAAGGCGTGATGAGGGGAATTTATAAGGACCTACTTCGTTTTGGATGATGGCAGACGGCACTTAACTGTCCGCCGTCAACAATGCTCTTTAAAAAGGAGTCTTTTGCGTTCCGGGAGCGCATTCGAGGATGAGTAGTCTCAAGGTCTATTCATTGAGACCGTGTAAAAGCCTAAAGCTATTCTCTCCTATTGTCTAACGTCAGCTGACTTATATATGCTTCCATATATACCTACTCCATATATCTGCCTCTCTCTCTCTCTCTCTCTCTCATATATATATATATATATATATATATATATATATATATATATATATATATATATATATATATATATATATATATTCCCCAGCTTACAGTGTACTAAACTCATCGCAATCTTAATTCACGTAATTAAATTTATTCGTCCAAAAATATATATCCCGTCTTAAAGCCAATTGAATTACGAATTATATTAATAGTAATATGTATGATCATTTATGAATTAATTAATTAAAAAAGCTTTGAATAAGCTATTAATTAAATTTAGAGTAAGCTTCTTAAAGTTTATAAATAGTACACAGCCAGTATTTAAGATTGATTTAATTTTATTCTCATTTTAGCAATCATTCATATTTTATTTAAGATCCGATGTCGATTTATGACGCGAAATGAACGAATTCAATTTGCTGGGAATATAAAGTTGGAACAGATGGCCGATCAGATAACAAGAGATTAAGGGAGAGGAGTTACTCTTTAGTTTTTTTTTTTATTATTATTATTTTTTCACTCTTCCTCTCACTCTGCTGACATTTTATTTTTTTTTATTATTATCTTTATCTTAGTCTCGCGCTATGGTATAAATATAGTTCTGTTAAAAACACCGAGAGAGAAATGTCCTTTAATTTTTCAAGTTTTTTAATTAGCGAATGTCTTGATGTTCTGCCACTGGTGTTACTGTTACTGCCAGTGCTTTCGGAACCTGAGACATTTATATTAGTAGACGACAACGAGGACGAGAAAACCGTATGCTACTCTACTCGTTTTCGAGCTGTCCTTACACTTTTCTGTTACTCTATAAACTCTGTACTACTTACTAACACTGTCATGACAAATATAACTTGTACAGTTATGGGAGGACAAAAGTTAAAAATTAAATCCCCCTTTTTTAATCAGTACGATCTTCAACTTAAATGTCGTGAAAATTTTTAAATTTGTTAGTCCTAATTACCTATTAAATAACAATTATCAAATTCTTAGCTGTAAGTAGGGTTTGCTGAGTAGGAATGTCGAATTTAAATTCACTGAGGGAGTGAAAAAAAAAAAAAAATAAAGAAAAATGTCAAGGAAATCTGTTATTTTTTAATAATTTATTTGAAGAAGGAAAAAATTATTGGAGATGTCAAAGTTGTAGGGACAGTGAATTAATGATGAGAAATTAATTGAATTAGTATTTTTAGCAGAGTTTTTTTTTTTTAATTAAAAAATCATGAGACACGAAAGAGGTTGAAAATATTTTCAATGCCCGAAAAAAATAATATTTTTAAATACTAAAAAAAATTCGAGATCTAATTCACCTTTAGTGATATCTAAAGTGATAGGAAGACATATTTTTACAAATACAATTTTTTTTTAAATTTGGTACAGATAATTTTCTATTTTTTGAAGCTACCCAACTTGCCTGAGTTTTTCTTCAATAGAACAATATATTTTTGACTAAAAAAAAAAAAAAAAAAAAAATATGGCTTCAGATTAAAAAAAAAATTAGTAGCTTATAAAATAAGTGTATATCGATAAAAAGGTGCAAAGAAACTAGTATAAAAACAAAAGAAGGAAGTAAAGGTGGGTGTAAGTTGTCAGATGAAGAAAGAGAGTAATCGCGGGGCGGTTTTAAAGTAAATCGAGACTTGAGGGATTTGGGAATCGACTCGTCCGTATTTATTGCTCCGTACTTCTTGATTTTCCGTTCTGTACCAGCTCCCCCACCTTGAAACGAGCGTGGGTGAGGGGTGGTTCGCTTCCGTATCGGCAAAGCGCACTCCCGCCCAAACAATGGGTCCCATATAATTGCTTTTATAGCTCAGTGAACGCTAAATATTCCATACTTTTCCTTCTGCCGAGCGTCAGGACCGACAACGCGGCCTCGTTTCATTTCTATCCTCAAATGTACCTACCCCTCATTCCTTCGTCTCTTTTCCGCCCGTCCACCCGTCTCTCCCTCGAAAATTTCTAGCCCTCCACCCCCTCGCGATTGGGTAAATACATTTTCTCTCGGCTTTCGAGAGTCACCCGCCAGAGGATACGCGGCAAAACGTCTTTACTTATTCGCATCGAGGGTTTTACTTTTATTTCAACCGCAATATATACACACCACCAACTCTTTGCTATTCTAAATTGTTCTTGGATAAATTTTCATATTTTTACTGCCGAACCAATTTCACTTACACGTATCTGTACACACATCCTGTAGTTGTTTAAGCGCGCATGTGCTTCAGCAAAGTAACGAAAAAAAAAACCAAACTTTAAATAAAATTTTTTTATCAAATTGTTAAGTCACAGCAAATGGCCTGCCTCGAACTTTACTTTATAGAATTCTGATGATCTGTTGAATGGGTTTAGGTAGATTGAGGTTTTCCAAACAAAAACCCTTGATCAGCAGCGGTCGCCCAACAGCGACCGCTTTTTAATTCTATTGTCATTTGGAGGTTAATCGAAGAACCATTAGGACTATTTGTCTTTCCGAGGGTCACTTCTTAAGTCAAATATATATCGATTTTTTTTTTATTCCCCCAAATTTATTTTTTATTTTTAAATCGATAGTTAAATAAATTTTGCATCTGCAATGCATTTAAAAAAAAAAATACTTTAAAACAAACCTTTGAACATTTAAAAAATATATTTTTACTTGCAAAGCAAATTTATAAATATCCACAAACATTATTGAGTAAACAAAATACGAAACATTAAATAAAACATATATAAAGGAATTTATCGTTCAAAAGTAGACAGGCATTTTTTAATGCTTCAAGTAATTAATGAGTAGGAAAAGTCTGTGGTTAAATTACATATTTACGGGACGTAAGCTCAAAGGATCCAAAGGATTCGTTTGTTGGGTTTTCGTGTGTTAATGCATATCGTTGAGCGATGTTTGTTTCCGCATTAAGCTCCGAGAGACTACGTCAAGAACGATGATATGTATAGATATAAGGTTATGTTTATATACCTTCATACTTATATCCATACCTATATCTATATCTATATATTTATATGGTTATGACGAGAAGGTAAAAGAGAGTGAAATAGCGGAATATGTAGTGTGTAAAGAAGAGAATGAGAGTTTGTGGTGTGGTATGGAGAAGGTAAAATCGTAGCGGGCCAAATATGCTTGTGAGTGTACTGGTGAAAACCCCGTGGGCAATTGTGCCTTGTTTAACTAGCCTTTTAATTAGAAACGCTTAAAAATTTAGCGCCACGAAATATACACGTGGCCGGGCGGCTCTCTTCTCAAAATTGTGTTGTACTACACAGCTCATAATATATATGTATAGATATATTTACGCACTCACTCTCTTGGGTTCCTTTTGTACTCATGTCTATTGTCTCACGCGATATTTACAACTCCCTGTGGGGGTGGTTCTCGTTCACTCACTTTTAAAGGCATAAAAGTGAATAAAAATTACACAGTTTTTTTTTTCACACTTTGTATTTTTAAATTATTTATTTCTTTACCTCCACGTCGTTTTAAATAAATATTTAAAATTGTAGGAAGAAAAAAACATGGTTTTTTTCTTTGTGAATAAAAATAGAGCTTATGAAAGTTAAGAAGTTGTTTTATAGAGTTTTATTTTTTTTCTTTGCTACAAAAGGGATAGAAAACAATACGAAAATTCACCCGTGGTCGTATGATATTTACAGAGATTTTATATTGAATTGTCACAATGAAAAAAAAGCGGGAATTAAAGTTTACCACTTTTTTTTGTTACTTTGTTTCAACACACAACCGGACTATCATATCCCCTTTTAATGTTTTCTGCGTTTTATTTTTTGTTTATTTTTTTTTTTTTTTACGCCCCTTAGGGAAGTATTTATGAACTCGCGTGCGCGATTCTAGTGCTTGGGACGCGTGAGAATACAATAAGCGTCTGACTCGTTTTGTGGGAAATAAAAATATTTTAAAATAAAATAAAAACATCTAGAGTGGAATAATAGGAAAAAAGAAGAAGCGTTTCTACTTTTTTTATTGTCATTTGGATAAAGACATTAAGCCAACAATATTTAAATACTCGATAACAGAAGTTTCATTATATTTTTTTATTACAATTTTTTTCTATTACTTCAATTCAAATTTAAAATATATTGACAATAATCGCAGTATTAATTAATAAAAAAAAAAAAATAAATCTTTTAAAATTTGATTACACCCTTTTGCTTTCAGTGTCAATTATTTTATGACAGATTGCTGGTCTAAAGTTTAAAAAAAAAAAAATATATTATAATAACAATAATAAAAAAAGAGCAAATCGACAACAGTGAATTTTCATCCCTTATATACAATTCTTACCCTCTTTTACTGTCATTTATATTTTTTTTCTCTTATTCTAAGGAGCACCAGCGATATTGAATTTATTCAAGCTCACTTCCACAAAACTTACGCCCTAAATAAAAAGGGTTGTCACTTGAAAGTAACCCCTTTCACCGCTCCTTTACTTCCTTACTCGGTTGTTCACTCACTCATATATATAAATATAACCTCCTATCAGCCCGTTTTAGTTTTTCAATTTTATTATATTTTTTTTTTCTCACATTGGCGCCAACTTTTCTCACTCCTTAAGTTTGACAGGGCCAACAAATACCGGGACATTATTAAATATGATTATCCGCGGACTGAGAGTAAAAAAGCTAGAAGACTGAGTAGAGAGCCCGTGGAATGAGATGCAGGTATGGTATATAAAATGAAGTGGTAGGGGGCCAAGTTGTCGAAGTAAAAAGTTGAGAATGGAATTGGGTGGATTGCGAGGGTTCCAGGGAAAAGAGTACCAAAGAGAAAATAGGCTAAGTTGGTGACGAAGTGCCAGAGGGAGGGTAAGAGCTAAAGGGGTAGTTGCACGTTGAAAACCGAGCTTACTCAGTCCGGCTCTCAAACTTTGATACGATTAACACGGAATGAATTAATCTTCATCCTTCTTCTTATTTTTTTTCCTCAGCGCCGATGACGTTGAGGCTAAAGAATTTTAAAAGAAAATAAAATTAATAAAATAAAAAACGGGGATTGAGCGCGATCTACGTGCTCTGGGGGCTGAAAGGGTTGTAGTGTCTTTTAACTCTAATTCATGGGAAAGTGCCTGTCAATTAGGAACGAAAACGTGATAGATTTGGATAATATAAAAAATCCAATCTTACTCCAATTATTTAGGGGTGGCTCTGATAAAATTTCATTTTCAGCTTTGACTTTTCAATCCTTCCCTTTCATTATAAAAAAAAAGTTATTTTCGAGTCTCGAAAAAATTTGAATAAGTCGTAAAAAAACTGTAAAAGTCAAACAGTGCACACAAGGAAGAGAAAAAAAAATACTTGAAGGCGAGAAAAAATACGTCGGGTAAAATTCTCAAGGGTTGGCCATTCGGTATCAACCCTCAGCTCAGCGTCTCGCTCGTTCGGGTGCTGTCTGACCAGTTCTCTCACATACCAACATTCGTGTCGTTGATTTTATCGGGTTTATCATCCACACTCGTAGATTTCACTCTCCATTCTCTCTGACTAGACTGACCACCTCAACGACGACCACTTTTAAAGCTCTTCTTTGCACACCCACACACTCGTACCCTTCTTTATCCTCAGCTCTGGCGTCCTGGCTTCCTACCGATGAACATCACTGACATCACAATTCCACGTATCCCTATATCCACAATCCTCATACTCTTCTACGTGTGACTTCGATACAAAGGCGGTTGGGAAACTAAACGCCAGCACTTGTCGTATTTTCTACAACTGCTGTCCCACCATTTTATACATACATATATGGATATATATACTAACGTGACCATTTTCTCTGTGACTGTTGTAATTTTCGCAACCCCGACGAAATCAGGGTCTTCTTTCACCCCGCTAAGCTGTCGGGAAATCAAAGTTTATTGCTAAATACTATCCGATCAGCAGATCCACCCCCTTCTACACTTACTTTTACTCACACATAGACATATACATAAAACTGGACGTCCCGCTGGGACAAATCAGTCCTCTATCCAGACTATAATAAAAACGATTTAACCTTTTAATGTCTGTCTATAGAAAAGACCAAAAATAATATACTAATTTTTTTATTTTCTTTACCAAAAGTTAATTTTGAAAAAAAAAAATTTATTAAAATACTTTACTAAAAATAAATTAAGAAAAATTTTATTTGAGAGTAAAAATAAAATTTTATTCGAAATATTTAAAAGTTTATTTTACTTTATTTTTTTTTTTATAATAAAACTAAATTTTTTCATTTAAAATGAAATTTATCTCGAGAATAAAATAAAAAGGTAAAAAAAAAAAAAATTAATAAAAAAGAGAAATTACAATGAAGAAACTTTGCAACATTGATTTGATGCGGAATACTTGAGTTTCGAACTCGTTTGAAAATCGCACGACCGCGAGGTCGCTGAGCTTAATTAAATGCACACCCGAGGAACACAAAGAAAGAGAGAGAGGGCGAAAGGAGAAGACGGAAAAGGGATGGAGATGATTTTCTAAGAGATCGAAAGGGTTAAGACACTCGTGGCGACAAACGGCCGCTATATAAGGGTAGTTAGTTTAGTGATTTCAGGCGTTTATTGGCGAAGAGTGACGCCTACGGTAGATTGGCCGAGCTGTTATAAGCCCGTGGGGGATGCCAAGGTGTTTCGATGTCATACCAAGCCCCTTGGATCTCCGAGGGTACTTGCCCAAACTCGAGGACCACTTATGTGTACTTACTTACTCTCCAGATTGTCTTTATTCTCCCATTAGCTCGAAATAATTCAATACTAATCAACAGTTAATATTTTCATAAGAATTTCCTGAGCAATTATTTTTAAAAATTCCTGTTAGAAATTTTTTTTCTGTTTCATCAGACATTGAATTAAATTATAAGCCAACATTTAATTTTTTTTCTACTATCAATAATATGGGGGAGAGACGGGCGCTATGAACTACTTGGAGCACGACGGAGCTTCTAGAAAATTTAATTATAGTTTAAAAAACCAAAGGTACTCCGTTATATCCTGGAAAAATTTTTTTCTAAAATCTAGTAAAACCAATTTTTGTACCTCCCTATGTCGACTTTCCCTTATAATTAATAAAAATTTTATAAAGAAAGAGCAGTTAACAAAATGATGAAAGTGATGGCGTTAATTTTCTTCATATTCAGCAATTTTCCAAGTCTCTTAAATAGTCTCATGGGGAAAGTAACCTCTTGTATGTAGTACTATATACGAGTAGGAAATTTAATACTCGACCAATTACATATACGAAAGCTTGTTAACCATGGGGTATACGAGCAACTGGCGTACACTACATTTATACAGAGATATATGTATATGTATATTACTAATTCTTGATGTTAGAGGTTAGTTGAAGCAAGTAAAGAGCTCGGTATACTTGGTACAATAAGTAAAAAGGGTAGGAGTATAAACTTAGAATGTATAAGAGACGAGGTAAGGGGGAGTTTTAAAGAGAGAGGTAGATGGTTATAAGACTGGTTCGTGACACCCGGGGCATTCTTCGAGGGTGTCTCAGGGTGCACGAAAGAGGGCTATTCCAAGCAGAGGGAAAGACAGAAAGTATAGCCATGGTCGTGAGAGTCGTAGGAGAGGAACCGACGGGGGGTATACAGTACTAAGGAAAGACGTACAAACTTGCGCGATTATCATCCTCGATTACAACTATAAAATGTGATATTGTCTCGACTCTATCCTACTACTGCTTATACCCTCTACAAACTCTTACCCTTCCTTCCTTCCTTCCTACTCTTATTTTACGCCTCAACCCCCGAGTTTATGGTTAAATTGCGTCACAACTAAGATTGACTTGCTGTCATTACTGTCAAACCGACTTTAAAACTTTTTAATTATAATAAAATTTATTTGTTTACTTGTTTATTTTTTTTTTTTATCCTTCTTATCTGAAAAGATAGCAGGGCGGTGAAAGAAATAAATATAAAGGGTACTGAGTGTTGTGATTAATTGCAACGACGTTTTATTCCTTTGACAGTCATTAATCGTTACGAGCTGGGAAACTGCGAGAAGAGTAAAAAAGTTTTATAAAAAATAAAAGATACGGGACTCTTGATCGATTTTATCCAGATTGATTGCTCCAGACGATCGTATTTGACCACTATTACAAACATTTTTTAAATCACCCTCTAAATACTCGTTAGACTTTTTTTTTATTTACAAAAGATACTAAACAACGATAACAAAATAATTAACTATATACTCAAAAGAATTTCTATAATAAAGAACTGTAAAGAGATAAATTTTTGTTTAGTATAAAAAAAATTTATACGTAATTTAAATAATGGTAAAAAAAAAAATATTTAATAATTTATAATTTTGTTTATTTTTCAGGTAAGACCAGAAAAAAAAAATAAAAAAAAATATCTAGATGAACTGTTACGTCTTCTAGAGGATTTCGAGATCAAGTCAAACAAACGTGAGTGTAAGAGAAAGTGAAAAGAGATTTTAATAGCTGAAGTGGTGTTTCTAGACGAAAAGTAATAAATAATTAAAGTTTTAAAGACGGTAAAGTATACTGTTCATCCTACAACTACCACTACCACTACCACAAACATTAGTTGTTTTATATAATAGTAGTAGAAGTAGTACGCATACATATCTATATAGATATAGATATAGTGGTATTGAAAGTAAGGGTGAAAAGGACAGTGGCGATCGTGTCGCGTACCCCTCATCCTCATAATGCCCATGGCAGTGCTCCCTTTACTCGGGAAGAGATGAGAAGAGAACTGGCGAGCAGTCTTGTTCTGAAGAATAATACCGTCCCGATTGCACGTGTACGCCCTTAACATCGTCTGGCGAGACTGTAGTAAGACTTTACCGGCGATACAACTAAACACCCAGTCCGCTCACTCTACTGTACAGTTCTATGAGGTTATATGCCTTCTATTACGTTCATTCAAGAAATGAAATGAATTGTCGGTGCCGCAAAGGCCAATACCTAATGAAGCGATTAATCATTGATCGGACCAACCCAGACAGCGTCAAGTGCCACTTTCTATATCCCACTCACGAGCTATTTCTCCCTCTTTATCTTTATTCCCTTAGATTTTTTTTCTTATACCGATGTCTGCGCTCCCCTCAGCCTCAGCCTCAGCTTCGGCTTTAGCTTTAGCTTGTACAACCACTCGAATACTTTAACCCTTACAATAGTGTGTATTTTTATTCTACAATTATTATTTTATCCCACTCTTCATCTGATTAAAAATTAATTTACAACTTTTTTCTTCATTAGCTGATAATTTTTATGAATAAATAAATTTTTTTTTTAAAGATAGTCCAGAAATTTATTAAATTTTTTATAATTTATCAGTTATAATGATAATTCTTTTTTTTAGTTCTTCTCATAATTTTACACCAGCCCAAGTTACCCCATCATGTACATACATTTTCCACAATTTGATTTTTCAATCCTCCCCACTTGTATTTTAATCCAAACACAAGAATCGAGTAATTGAAAAGTTCAAAAAAAAAATATACATTTATATATACATTTTTTTTTTCTATATATTTATTTTAGTAAATTTTCTTGAAGGGATGAAATCCAATGGAGTAACCTAGCATTTTATCCCTATTCTACATACAGAAGAGAAAAAGACAGCGAGAAACGCGAGAGAGTAGAGACTTGTGTTACGAATGAAAATCCTCACGGGCGAGAGACTAAAACAAACGGCGGATTTAATTGAAATATAATCGCAGATACGGGTATAAGGGATGGTAAAACGAATAAGTGGTATGAACAGAGAGAGAGAAAATTATATATAGGAGAGCTGGAGTGTTTTCCATCTGTGATGCTGCTGCTAGTGTAGTAGCTCGGTTGAGTAGTTGAAAGGGATGAGTACCCAAGCTTTATAAATACCTTTCGGAGGGTAAAGAGTACACAGAGGATGGTCAATGCTTGTGATCCATGAAGATCTATTCGTATCCCTTGATGTCTTAATCGTACGTGCGTGGGCATTAAGTGTCCTTTTGTCTCCCTCGATATTGCGAACCTTAAACTTGGTATCTATATGAATACGTATATATATAAATATATGTAAAGTGTATAGAGGGTATGTAATATATATAAACTGATGATGAAAGCTTATATATCGACATTATATAATGATGTTTATTGTTCGTAGCGACGGACGAATAATTGTCTCGTAAGTAAATATTTAACGTTATTTCGCGCAATGTTTCGCTTGACATTGGCTAGGGGATCTCTTGGTTACTCCCTCAGGATTACTTCTTGTTATAAATGATGGCTGTGTGACCTTCGCTGAGCACTGTAAGGTCATTGTTATTTTAATTTATGTTTGAGTTATTGTTAACTCAATTTATTTGGCCAACAATAACTTTTTTTTTTTATATTTATTTTGGATGTTTGTGAAATTCAAAAAATTTGGTATTTTTAGTTTTTCAAACTCTGGTTAGATATTGAGTTTTAAAATAATTCCATTTAAATAAACGTTGAATGGGAATTTTATTTGATCACTCATGAGTCATGAGTTAAAAGAAATAAATTATTTTGAGTATTCAATTTTTTATCTCAGTTTCCTCAAGTCAAAAATAAATTTAAGATAGGTCAGTGTTTCAACTGATATCCGGTTTAAATGAAAGTTCCTCAATTTTTTTTTTTTTTTTTTTTTTTTTTTTTTCAGTGAATTCATAAAAAATAGAATACTTTTAACGAAATGCATTAAAAATTAAATACATAAACTGACTATCGCTTGATATTATTTTAATACAACCAATTTCTGTTATTTAAATTCGCGTAATTTATTGATGAAACTGAATAATAAAATTTAAAAAAATATAAAATTTATAAACTTTCATTGAACTCCAGACTTAATAAATATTTATTTGATTATGTCGAGCTTCAAAATTATAAATCGACTTTAGAATTCTCTGGACTAGATTCGTATGAATAAATTTATCAGTTACAAATAGTGGGGATTAAAAAATCAGATAAATAATAAATAAATCGAAAGAAGATCGATATAAAAGCAGACAAGTAAAGACATTAAGTTTTGTTGCTAAGGTTCAATATCACAATTGAGGCCTCAAGTTCTATCGACGCTCGTATATCATCGTGACTATCGTACCGACTGATCTTGAAACTTTTGGTTGGATACGGTAAAGCTGCTTGGGTGCCCACTTTCGCCCTGACTCCTCGAGTAAACTCACTCCTTTTACCCGAGTATAGAAATCGTATCCTGAGATCTTTTAAAACTTTCACGAGAATCAAATGCAATTTCCTGCCTCTTAATGTTTTCTTCTATTTTATTTTATTTCATTTTTTTTTTTTTTTTTTTTCCGTTCCCTCTTTAACTTTATTTATTTTTTATTCCTTACTGTCGAGATTAAATCGACGTCTGTATCATTAAATCGCGTGAAAACAAATAACTATGATCACGTTACATCACGAACTTTTCACCTCGCGGGATTATTTTTTTATTTTTTTTTATCACGATCTGAATAAGAGGAAGCTTAAAAGGTGTATCGTGATACTGCATAAAAAATATATTTTTTAAATTTTATATTTCGCGGGAGATAATATTATTATTGTTATTATAAAAGGGGTGGGTGTTGAGGATAAAGGAATGATAAAGAAAAAATAAAGCTAAAGTTAAGAGAGAGATAAGAGATATTGTTGAGAAGATGTAACGAAGAGGAGAAAATAATAGTAATTGTGCGGGATGAAGGGAGAGAGTGTAAGGGAGCATAAGGGAATTCTGTGCAAAAGTTCATGGAGAAGCTCAATAAGAGAGACAGATAGATAAAGAAATTTTGAGAGAATAAGAGACAGACTGGGGGTGAGATATTCGGTACAGACTGCTGACGTGGCCAGTGTCCAAGCCAAATGGTCAAGCTAGCGTTGGTAATGGCCCAATAGATGGTCCTAACATTCACCGCAAGATATTGTTTAGGCTCACGAAAAAACCCCATTTCGATTTTTATATCGTATTTGATAAATATTTTTTTATTTCTCTGGATTATCGAGGGGGCACAATAAGACCTGATGTAAAAAAAAAATAGAAATATTCGAAGCGTGCAAAAATTTAAATTGGAGATAAAAAGTTTCTTAAATTTTGTATTTAAATTTAGTCAAATGGCGCCAAAATTAAACAGAATTTTTTTTAGTCAAAACGTTTTACTCCAGTGATAAAAAATTCGTGACTTTCCACTTGCGATTGTACTTAACATTGAATTTTAATACTTACTATACAAAAATAAATAATTTTAAAATATCGTTAGTAATTTAATTCGTAACCTCGTTCTATCTTTATTAATTTAAAACTTGTATTTAATATCTATAGTTGATAAGTTTTTCAAAAATAATTAAACAGTTGTCTAGACATGTCTAGATATTTAATTTTTCTGCTGTCATATTAAATTTAATTAAAAATGATTTTATTGTAAAATAATTAATTATGTCTTTGGTTTAACAATTTTGAAGTTATGATTTTATTTTAGTTTAACTTAATAATTCATAAACTACAGGTATTTAATTTAGAGAGATTTATTTTAATAGATGTTCGAGCTAATTTAAAAATTATATTATCCAATATCAATTACCTAATTTAGTATGCTGAAATACAGCTGTCTTCAATTATATTTTTAGAAATCTGTTCCAAAATTTTTCTTCGAATTAATATTAGATAGAATGTCATTCCTTTGTTAGTTTTATTAATACTCTTGTCTAATGGAATGTCAAAATATTTAAAAGAAATGTTAAATGGCGTAATGTTAAGAGTAATAGTTAAAAAAAAAAAAATACTTTAGAAATGAGGATTTTTTTTAAGACCCTCAACGTGGCCCCTTGTTGGCCATTATAACTTTGCCAAGTCAGACAGTAATTAAGCCCGCAATAAGGACGAGTGGACTGCCACCCATTAAGACAACCCGACGAATCGACACTTTGTAAGGAGAAAGAGAGACTAAAAAAAAAAAAATTGAGAGAGGAGAGTCTATATTGGAGTGTAAAGTGAGTGAAAGATCAAGAGTAGTTAAAAGAGGATAAGAATATATATATTTTATAAAAGTAAGTTACGCTGTCAAATGAACTGAGAGCGTAAAGAGGGATCCGATAAAAGAAATTGTCAAAGAGCCCAGGAAATGGCGGACAGTAGATATTTTCACGCAGTAATTGTCTCGGTATAATAATCGGTCATAATTGCGAGCTGTTCTTTCTGGGGGTATATTAACGGGATTTTTAAAAATATAATAAAGCGTCAATTATCATTTAAAATCACCGGCGCTTCGGAGTTTAGCTTTATTTTATTAACATTTAGGTTTTTTTTTATCTTTTAAGTTTTTTAATTTTTAATCGTTATTTTAGTACTAATTTAGCAATTAAGTCAATTATTTTGCATGAAAGCTTTCATTAAATAGATTTTTTTTTTGTATTAATTAAAAGTAATTGATTATTATTCATTTATTTAACAAAAATTTTTATTTAAATAAACGTCCAGACAAAATAAAATAAAGGGATTTATTTTCAAACTGAATTTATGGGAAAACTATAAACTCTAGAAAAAAATTTTTCAAACAAAAGTTATAGGAAATTAAATTTTATACAAAAAAGGTCCTATGGCTTATTAATGTAACTCTGATATTTTTTAAGTTATAGGGAAAATAATAAGGGACTGATTAATTTTCAAATAAAATATCAAAATTTATTTTTTTAGTTTAGTTGAAATTGTGTCGAAATAATTAGGTGTAGGAAAAAATATTATGAGACATTTTTTGTAAAGAATTTCATCAGTTACAAAATTATGTATATACATTTTTGTCATATCTGTAATGGTTTAGTTAGAATTTTGGTTTTTTTACAATAACTTTTAAATATAAATTTGAGTTTGTTTTAAAAAAAATAAATTTTCGTGAGGTAACTAGTTCTATATAAATTTAAAAAAATCAATAAAAAAGTAGTTAAAAACATTTTTAAATTGAATTGAATAAAAGCCTGCAAGTAAAACGAAAAAAAAAAAAAAACAATATAGACTTAAGAATAGAATCGAACAGAAATAGGATGAGTGGGTGGAATGCATAGAAAAAAGACTAGGAGTTGAGGGGGAAGTGGAAGAACAAGAGGATAGCTTTCAGGGTTGAGTATAGTTCAAGAGAATATTTGCTATTGCCATCTAATATTTAGCCAAAGTCAACAGAACCAATGCTTGGTCTCGGCATCAGCCTCAGGATCCTTTTCTACATTCTCCTATGGGTCTCCCACCTCCAGCTCCTCCATCTCCTTTCAACCCTCTCTGCAATTACTTTCATCCATCAGCCGTTTTTCCTCATTTCTGCCGTCCATTACATTCGTTAATAGAATAATAAATACACTATCAAAAGTATTTCGCTTTAAAATTAATTTAGTTGGTAAAAAATTTTATTTTTTGTTACGTCGCTTTGTTATTTTTATTTTTTTTCACCGATTTTTTCCGCTGGAATTTTATGTACGGCAAAGTTTTTAGGAATGTGTCTAGTGGAAAGTCCGATATATAAGCAGACAAGTAGAAGCAGCAGCTATAGAGGTAGTAGTAGTAGTAGTAGTAGCAGTGACTAATGCAGAAGCAATGAGAGTTGGAGCTGCGAATCCAACAGGAGTTAGAAGTGTTAAGCTAAAGGCAGAACCCAGTACGTCATTCTGCGTTGAACCACGTCTTCCGGTAGGTACCCACGGAAGCGACGAGGAATTCCGCTTTCACAGCCGACGTAATTCCAGAATCAAACGTGAGGACGAGGCATTTCACTTGAATGTTATATCTACTAGCAACGTGTGCTGACATCATCGAATAAAACATCTCGCTAGGGATTTTAACACCGTTACCAAAACTACTGCGACAACTAGACGACCATGGAGATTCTGAGCCAGATATAATTAAAGGAAAAAAAAAATCAAGAAAAAAAAATTACCAAAGCTCTTGAACATCACCTGGGTAATGGATAAAATTATATATTTTATTCCTAGGACAGACTATGGAGTCCAACTTGTGAAGAAAAAATTTTTATAATGGAAAAAAATTGAAAGGTTTAATCAAAAGGAATATTGAAGATGTCACTGAAGCTGAAGTATTTTTAAAAAACGTCGAGAAAGTTAAAATAAATTTTATTTATTAAAAGGAAATTTAAAAAATTTTATTTTATTGTAGACATTTATAATAATAAATAATAATAATAATAATAATTTAGTCGGCTGTCGGACGGGAAATAAGTTTAAAGTACGTGTCCTCAGGCACACGAGATATAGTTCACCGAGGTCCGGGGTATGATATGATGGATATTTGTTGCAAGAAAAAGACAGCAGACATAAGATGACAGGGGTGAGAGAGTAGTGATATGAGCTGAAAGATATGCAGAAGTGAGGTCTAGGATATACAGAAGGCATTAGAATACGGAGTTAAGGGTTGAAGGTTACTAGTAAGACATAGGTATCATGTCAACCAAGTAAGTAAGTAAGTGAGTAAGTAAGTAAGTGAGAGGGTAAGCGAGAAAGAGACTGCAGAGGATGCTGAGCTCGAGACATGGGTTTATAGATATATATATTTATATACGCGAGAGGACTAGGGATAGCGACATTGCGGGATCGCCGACGTGAAGGAACTATAGGGGTGAGAGATTCGCGCATATCCGATGGGACGAGGGGGGTGTGGGTGGTGTGGGATCGGGCCAACAGGGTGGGAGATAAGGCCAACACTGGAAGAGAATGAGAATGAAGGGGGAGACGTTTCCACTATTGATCATCGAGGCTCAGAGTGTAATGCTAATCATGCCCGCCACCACCACCCCATCCCTTTTCGTACATTCTCTTGGCCATACTACCCCTATTTCCAGTTCCGTCACTCACCCTAGCTTGCACCCCTTACAGAGGATTGAGAATGAGGTGGTGCAGAGGATGAGGGTGAATTTCCCGCGCTCGTGGCTCACACTCTGAACCCATAGCTCTCTCCTCTTACCATCACATATATACATATCTGTACTACACCCTACCAATTTCTCCGTCCACGTCCAATCCACCTCTACTACCACTACCATCAGCTACTCTTGCGATCCATTGGAACCTCTTTCTCACTCTACTCTCGCTTCACCCATCTATCCACCCGATTCACTCCCCACGGAGTCCTTCTCCGCTCTTCCGTGACACCGACCCGGCAAGATATCGACTCTGCTGACACCCCCCGGGACCTATTCACTGGACGAGTTCCAGCATCTAGGAGACAGGTACACATTTCATAACATCCTGTCAAAATTTTATTTTTCTCAACCCCTCTGCCTCGCGGCACTTTTATTTACTTTTTTTATTTCATCTGATTGAAAAGCTGTAAGGGTTTAAATATAAAGATTAGTTTTTCAGATAAAAAATTATTAAAAATTTTTTTAATTATTGAGTATGATGTTTTTTTAGACAACGTCTCTGATTTCGCGGACTAATTTTTATTTATTAATATCAAGTTAAATAACTTCTATGATTAATTATCGAGTAAGATATTTTTGAATTAGAGTTTTTAATTAATTGATTAGCTGTTAATTTTTTATTGAGCATTAAAAAAGGCGAGCATCAATTTTCCAGATTGACTTTTTGAATAACTTGTAGCTTTCTTTAAAAAGTTTGGTCATCAACTATTCAGATAATTATAAAAATATACTGGTTTTATTATCGGCGATATTATAGCCCTTCAATTATTATGTCAATTACCCGACAAAAAATAATTTTTATTTAAAACTTTTTTTAAACAAATTTATTCAGTCAGTCTTGATAAATAAAAAGCTGAAATATTTTTTGATATTTATAAATAAAATAATTTATATTGTTTAATGAAATATCAATATAGCGATTGTTAGATTAAGGAAGTAGTGAATGAGGGAAGAGTAAATAAAATACTTTAATCGCACTGAGTGGTCTACTATAATAATTACATCAGCATATCGGTAAACAGGAGTCAGCGTTGCTCACGATGGAATATCGTCTGCGTATATCTTCACATATATATAGATATATATGTATATATACCACCCATTTACCCGGTTAGCTGTTCTTTTACAATTGAGTGATAGAGAACGGAAACAAATGAGACCGAGAAAGATCGAGAATCTGAGGGGGATAGACAAGAGGCAAAGTAAGCCCCTAATTTCTCGCGGGGCAAAAGTTGCCAGCCGTAAGCATCCCGAGGGGTGGCACAGCCAAGAGAGTCAAGAGAATCAAGAGAGAAATAAATGTGATAGGAATAAGAGAAAGAGACAAGGGCTGATTCCTGGGATGAAGAGTCTGGAGGTAGAAAACTGTTAGTGTAGGTTGGCCGTCGATATATTTTTTTTTTTTTTTTCAATATTTTTCGAGAACCAAGAGGTTGGTTTTGCTGAAGAGAATCGAGTCAATCGGCAGGGTGAGATGAGGAGAGTTTATATTGGAAAAAAGGCTAGGAGGCAACGCTCGCACACCCAAGTGAAACGTTTAAACTTTTTATGAGTTGCTGCGTCGCCACTCGAGCGGAGAAATTTCAATTTTGCCACCGCGTCGTCAGTTCCCGTCTTTCTTTATTTCTTTCTCACTGCCGCTGGTAGGTTCTAGCACCAGTACAAGTCCAAACCAACCCTACTGACTAGTGAGTAGTCTTTTACACACCTTGCAACCCCTCGCACCTTTTACCGACTCACCATCTACCATCATACTAAGTTTATTTTTATTCTTTTAAATTCAAATACTTTGTTAATCTTGTACATTTACCTCCGCCTTTTGAATTACTGTTTTCAAAAATAACATTCCCATTGATCTATTATAAACCCACGCCACTTTGGCAGTTAATTTAAACCGTCAGATGTTAACATACTTGAAAGTACTTTTACGATATGTAGATTATGAATTAGGATTACGAGAGCGAGCCACCACGAGGTCATTCAAAAAAAATTTAATTTTTCGAATTCTAATCATTGCAAGTAATTTAATTTTTCTTATTTTACTGAAAGAGTCTATTATAAATTACAATTCTGAAATTGTCAGACGATCAAAAATTTTAGGATTTTTTTTAAATAAATCAATTTCAAAAAAAAAAAAAACTAAAAATATGCACATTCAGAAAATTTAAAAAACTATCAGTGCAATTTTTTCAAACATTATTTTTTTTTAATTTATTATTTTTAAAAATAGCCAAAAAATCATTAGACGGCTAATTTTAGTATCATTATAAATTTTAAATATTTTTGATAAAAAATTTTTTCTGAGGTATACGAAAAAAAATTTTGATAAATTTTCTAGAAGTATCGTTTTTTTTTTTACCAAATTTTTTAACGGTTCCGTTATGCCCCAGGTAATCAGTTTCGCTCCAAAATTTGGAGTATATTTAAAATTAATACATAGTGTCCCATCTTCACCGATAATAAAATTTTATAAATTTAAAAACCGTCAGTAAAGCACCCTCAGCGCTTTCGCGCTTGAGATGTGCAATATATAAAAATACTATTTCATACTTTTATTCGTTAATATTTATTATTATAATTATTATACTTTTTTCTACACTATATAAAAAAAAAAAAAAAAAAAAAAGAATAGTAAAAGAGTGCACCGCATGCAAATGATAAAACCTCACATAAAGATCAGTTCATCTGAGATTTTTCTTTTTATTATTCTTTTTTATTCACTCGTTCCTTTTCTCGACGAGACGTGAAAGAAGAAAGCTAACTCAGCATTGCGCAGGCCATTTTAATATGTTGACGCTCGGGCGATGAAGGGGTTGCTAAAGAAAAATGTTTAAGTAAAAAAATGATAACCCAGCAAAAGATGGCGAAGAAGTTTAAGCAGAAGCAAAGAAAGTAACCGAATACGTTGTACAGAAAAGAGTAAAAAATATTGTAAAGAGTAACAAAAGAGACGGAGAGTCGCGAGGCTGCGCGATAGAATAAAACTAAAAAAGGGGTGGGCGCAGAACTTCCAAGGGGTGGTAGGCACACAAACATCGAGTACGACGACCGGCTACACTAAAAACTACGTTTACTTAAACAACAAAAGACGTTTGTTATTGGACATTTGAATTGTCTCCGTGTCCTCCAGGCCGCTTATTGGCTGAGAATCCACTTTTTACCCACCAATAATCCATCCCACGTAGATAACTTATATATACATTTATATATATATATATTTACTTGTCATCCATCAATAAAATTTTCGGATCTATATAAAAATAAATGTGTCGCAAAATACCGAGCAGCAGTAAGTGCAGTGCCCTTTGCACAGCAAACCCTTGTTGGCTCAAGTCCACAGCCAAAGTGCTACCAATTTATTTTTAAATCCTCCTGTATACTTCCCAAAGTACCTCAAAAATACACAACCTACATCGACCTCTATATCTACATCTATATTTATATCCATATCTATATTTGTAATAAGTATATGTTCGTCGACAATGCATATCCATATGGACATGTACATATATATTGTCTCAAATAAAACTAACAGTGTCGATGACATATAACAAAAGAGTCGTCAACCTCCAATATGTTCGTCTGTAGAATGAATAATAAATGAAGCTCTCAATGCACAAATGAATTATTAACAACTGAGTACAGAGAAGGTCTCATCAATTTAATATAGAAAATAATATTATGTTATCTACTAATAGAAATATTAAATCAATTTACTTTACACGCGCACTGTTGGCCTGATAAATATTATAAAATATCGTTATTAATATTTAATAACTATTGATAAATCCAACAGTTCTCGTTCTGTCATGAGCATCACCTACCGTCAATCTATATCCTTTAAATACATATAGAATACCGACTGCCGATATCTATCCATAAATATATGTAGTATAGTATTGTATGTATATATATATATATATATATATATATATGTATGTATATTAGTGTATAGATATATACAAATGCGCCAGAAGCCGCCCCACGCAGTAGTCAGTGCGCCGCCTATCCACCCCCACCACACAACACCCGCCCCTATATCTCCAGCTCTGTTTCTCCCGTGACATAACAGTAGAAAGCTGCAAGCTCGGTCAGAACATGCAGCTGGAGTGTGCAAGGGAGACAAGAGTGTCTTCCTTGTATAAAGATGGTGATAGTGCTGGTGGTGATGGAGGTGGAAGAGGCAGAGGTAGAGGTAGAGCCAGCGGTGGTGGTGATGGTGATGGTTTTGTGTAGCCAGATGGGGTGGATGGGTGGTAGCTTCGCCCTTTGTCGTATACGCGTACTTGTAGTAGGCAAATCCCCCACTACCATCAACTTGATCTACATTATAGCTAAATATTGCATTATTGTCTCAGGCAACGAAAACAGGCCAGTACCCGGTCGCAGCGCAACCAAGTCCGCTGTCCCGTTCTCTTATCTCTCGCGATCCGTATCTCCCGTCTGTGAAACACTTTATCTGCCACTAAACAAAAATAACCAGCCTACAGTAGTTTACAGTCTTAGTCTACCCTGCACTAGTAGAGTAGGTATACTTTACTTTACATTATTATCAAGTATCGCGAGCCCTATAATTACTCGTCTGACCTTTACTGGTAGCTTCTACTGCCGGCCAGTATTAGAGCCCGCATCAAAACAAATAACCGAGAGCAAGTGGAAAGTTCGAAGCTCAGTCAGCCGGCAGTCTCGTCCGCGCCTCATTCAGATGCTTTTCGAAGGAACAAAATAAAATCAACGTCGTACAAAACGCCAGCAGGTACCCAGTAGTTGTGTTTCGCGCATCGTCCCAAGCTGTTTAGAGGCGTACTACTGGTGATCCTCCCTTCCAGTACACACCGTTCTCCTTCTCTCTAGATCTTGCCTAGCTTGCGCGCAAGGCCATTTGAGAAGCCACCACCCCCTTGTCACGACTACTGCTTCTGCTACTACTACTTTTACAACAACAACTACTACTGCTGCCACTACACACATTCTCAAAATCACATTTTCTCTCTCTCTATTGCTAACACTGCACGCCCTTCCTCCAGCCGCTTATTGCTTGCTTCTGTTACTGTTACTACCTCTCGTCTATGCTACTGCTGCTGCTGCTGCAACCTTACCACCTACAACCTACCCCCCGTTGGCATCTCAACAACAAGTACTCGGTACCCGGTAGCATCCGACACAACACAGCAAGTCACCCTACCACAACTACGTACCTCCCTTGAACCTACTGAGTAGTCAGCCCTGTGGCCTCTGGAGCCAGAGCCTTCTGCGAAACATCAGACCACTGGAGTAACAGTACAGCCGTCACTACACACTAGTGTTTATATTTTATATACCGCGATATATTATTTCGTGGTTGTGTTTAACTACTGTGGAAATATAAAAAATATATATAAATATATATGATTTACTGCTACTGATCTTGCCCGGTACGTTTATTAGACAATATAAAACAATCACACACTCGCTCACTCATTTATCAGACACAGACACCCACCACATGGACACTGGGTTAGGGTCCATGGGTATATAAGATAGAAGTTGGTGTCTATATATGTGCGGACGACTGTCAGGACTTTAGGGAGAATTATAAGGGGTCGGGGGAGAGCCTCCCTCTCCCTTGTGCTTTTGAGTAGGAGCTTGAACACGAATGTTATCCCTTTCTCTCTTGCTCTCTCTCTCTTTTCCGTACTATTACTGTCCCTCGCTTGCTTTTGTTGTCTCTCTCCCACGCTTCGCTATTTCTCGCGCTCATTTGCTTTTGCTTTCGTCTTTCTCATTTTATCTCCCTCACACACTGGATTTTTTATAGACGGGGCATCTAATTCTGTCTCTCTCGTACATTCATTTTCGCGGCGCCCCACTCTTTGGCATGTTGCTGCCACTATGATCATTCGTTGCATCGAACCTTGGGAGATAAACAAGACATGATGCAGTGCTCTGTTTATAGGTTGTTAATATTTTTATTTATTTATTATTGTCATCATTGTTGTTGTCTTTTTTATTGTCGATATTAATAATATTCCTGTTTATTATTATATTGTTGCTGTTGTTTATTATTTATTGTGATTTTATGGATTTTTATTATTTTATCGTGCAGTTTAAGTGAAACAAGTCTTTGCTCAAGTGACAGTGATACATTTGGATTGAAAAATTTATTTCAATTATTTTCAAGGACTTTAATCATTTTTTTTTTATTTTTATCAAGTTCAAGTGAGGCATAATTTCAAATTTTTTCCAATTTATTAAATTAAACTTAAACTTTGAAAAATTGTGATAATAAAAGACAAATAATTTGTTTTTTTTTTTTTTTTTACCGATTACGAGTTTTAAATTTTCAAATAAATTTTAAAAATAAAGGTGAATTTTTTATTTTTTTCAATTTCAAAAATTTTTAACTGCAAGTAAACCGATGTGACAAGTGACACATGGCGGCAAAAAATAATTTTGAAAGTTACTATAAATTATTTTCAAAGTGAAGATCCATTGAAAGATTTAAAATAAAAATCTGTGGTAAAAAAAAATTTTTTTTTCTGTTGAAGGGAAAGTGCATCATGAATTGGTGATAAAAAAAATTTGACGTGAATTTGAGGTACGAGAAAATAAAGTGCGTGCTATTGTACGAAGCGCGTGGCACGCACTGATGAAAAGCTACGAGAATTGGGTGAGATAGCCGAAGCTTAACTTTGTGTATAGTGTATACAGTGTGTATCGTCATTCGGGCGCCGACGCTTCGCATCGTTTTATACCGTCGGTGGGGCATGGGATAGGACTTTCAACATAAACTCTATACTATACTGCCAAACTATGTCTCTTTCTCTCTCTATCTCCATGTATACACGAAAACTCAGCTCGAAACACCGACTGAGTGAGTGAATGAGCGTGATAACTAAATGAAAATGTGTAAGTGAGAGACTGGAATCCCGAAAAGCTCAACCCTATTTGTCCTGTAAATTTCACCAGTCGCGTGACTGTCGTCCGACTGCTCACACGTGTAATTTCAAAAAATTAATTACTTCTATGCTCGATGCCTCGTAATGAATTTTTTGAACTCAATTAAGCAACGAAAGTTATTAAAAAATTATCGTCTCTAGCTGCAGATAAAAAAATGAATCACGAAAAAAAAGAGACGAGAGACACGAGGGGTTTGATAACACTCTCGTGGGAGGTGACGTGAAAGAGAAAGTAAACGATATTCTATGGATTAGTCTCTCTTCAGAGCGTCACAAACTGCCGTGACAAATCGCCTGATACTTTATGAGAAAGACGAATCTTCTTCTCTTCCAATACCTAAGACTGATTTTTTATTTCTTTTATCTTTTTCTCGATACTTATACACTCCTTCCTTACATTTCTCTCAACATACATCATCCGATATACTACAGGGTGCGAAAAAACATTTGACTTAATATCGATACACAAACGGTCTCTAGTGACGCGAACAAAAAATTTCGCAATATTTTATTTAATAAATTTGTTTTTTTATTTTCAACATACGGAAGGATGCAAATTTCTACTGAAATTTTTTTAATTTTCAGCCAAAATGGGGTAGCCTCAAAAAAATAAAAAATTCTGAAGTTAGCAGAGAATTTAAAATTTTCGGATTTTTTTTCCAACAAATCGATTGCAAAAATAAAATAAAATAAATAAATGCACATGTAGAAAATTTAAAAATCTATAAGTGCAATTTTTCAAAATAGATTTTTTTTTATAATTTAACAATTTGAAAAAAATCCAAAAATTATTAGACGTCGGCTAATTTCAGAATAAAAAAAAAATTATTTTTTTTTAAATTTCTATATTTGTGATTCACGCGTAATTTTAAATAAAAAAGTGTCAAATTATATAAAAATAATGATGAATTTAATAAATTGCC
Source organism: Microplitis demolitor (assembly GCF_026212275.2). Lineage (NCBI taxonomy): Eukaryota > Metazoa > Arthropoda > Insecta > Hymenoptera > Braconidae > Microplitis > Microplitis demolitor. The sequence goes on along the minus strand of NC_068549.1, from coordinate 2,743,855 downwards.
ATTTGAAAAAAAAAATTTAGCAAAGTTGTGGATACCCCGTTTAGTTCCGGTCTCCTTTATAAATTTATTGCAACTTGTTAATGAAGAATAATAAACGTATAATAAATAATAATAGTGAAATAATATTTATAGAGCGAAATTAACGTTTGTTTTTGTGTAGATGGAATAAAGGGAGTCGGGAGGTGTTTAGGGGCTGGTTTATACCAAGGGCCACTGCAGAGTCCAAGTCTTTAAAAGGCTCGTAGAGAGTACAGTAGTGTAGATAGAGAACTGAACCGACTGGGGGAGGGGGATAGGTGAATGAGTATGTGAGTACATATTTGTTTAGCTAGAAGCACTCGTACTCTCACTCAAAACTGTGGCGCTTCAACCATCTCGCACTCCCACTCCCACTCAACCCCACCCACATCCTGTGTCTATCCTGTACCTTTTTACCCCCTTCGAATTCTCAAACATCAATTTATTTTTCAAAATTTACTTAAGCGATTTTTGAAAAAAAAAATATTTAAATGCGCGTTAAAATATTTTTTGATCTTTGCAAGAGCTCCAACTATTTAATAAAAGACTAGTGTGAAAATTTTTTTCATACGCGGAAATTCGTGGAAAAATCGTCGGCTTGGCGGTTAGTGGTGATGGAGTAAAAAATGAAGGGATAAAAAAAAATAAAGAAAAATAAGAGGGTCGAAGATTGTGGACGGAGTATATAATGTATATCGATATATATTTTGTAGAGAGGTTTTAGTGTATATAGTATGTATTTGAAATGATATTTGGTCCATTTCCATTTGTAGCACGTGGCGCGCGTTTACTGTTCACACCTACTTCTACTCCGTGGGCAGCACACAGCTACCAAAACTATCCCCTTTTTACTACATCCCTTCAGTCCAAGCTGCTTTTTACCCCTAACGCTGCTCGCTGGCCCTATTGGCCCCTTGTGCTCCACTAATGGACACGCAAGCTCTCGCCAGCTATGCAAAAGAGCTTCTCTTGACCTTACAATAAGTAAATTATCCACGCCGAATCTTTTTTCTTCAACCCCAGATCATTTCTCAGCCCCTTCAAATCCTTTAGCAAGTTATCAATTTTTTTTCGCCCCATAAATTATAAAATTTAATAATAATATTGTTAATTTTCATTCATTGTCAAGACTAAAATTCAAATTATTGGAATAAATTTTTTGTTTTTAAGCTCTGATAAATTTAAAATAAATAAATATTTTAAAAAATTTATACTGGTATGAATATACAGTCGGTCTGACTATTGAAGAAATTTTCCACTAGTGACGTATGAAAGGAATAAAATAAAAATGCTACTACACAGCCGTGGAAAAAATGTTGCTATAAGTCTGAAACGTGAATTATTTCGCACTCACCGTGTGTCCAGTGAAGGGTGACTACTCCCCTTACTCTTACCATCACTTAAACTCTCTCCTAACTCACACCCTTTTATCCCACCCGTCACACTACAGCTCCCTTACCCCGTTCTTCTTTTTCTCTAAGCTTTGGCTCGACTCACGGTCACCTTGCCTTTATGGCTTAAACAAAACTTTTCGTATATTACAAGTCTGTGAAATATGAATACGATGTAGTAGCTGGAGGATGGGTTGCGGGATAAAAGGGGAAAGGGGAGGTTTGAAGGAGAAGTAGATGGAGATGAAGCTACAGAGAGAGAGAAAGATATAAATAGAGTGCGAAAGAGAATTTTCGGAGAGTATAGAAGAAGGGTAAGAAGAGAAATGAAAAGGGGGGTAGATCCGGTCAGTTGCCTGCCATTACGACCCTACTGGACTGCCGTTGGCAAACCCAATTTGTTATCGACTTATAGGCCAAATTACTTACTATTACCGCAGATTTATTCCGCACATTAGCCTACAGTTACGCCCACTCGTTACGTCTTCATTAATTTATATTTTTAAATTCAACTTAATACTTTAACATCATTTATTATTTTTAGTTTATTAATTTACTGAGGATATTTCGGGACCCAAGTTAAAAATTTGAAAATAAATTTAATTAAATAGTGACGGCTGGGATGTATATTTATATATAAATTTAATCTTGTATAGAAAATTGATCCTCTGGAAATAGCCGAGAAGATTTGCCAAGTGGACGATAAAACGTGGCACGTGTTACCTAACACCCAACTATCCTGAGCATGTTCGAGGGGGGTTTAAAAAAAATATAAAATATATATCCTAAAAAGGGAGTACACGTAGCTAGCTAGTGATATTCATGCGTACGTTTATCCGAGGCACGTCGAACTTTATTCACTAACGGATGCTTTGGTAATCTAATAAAGATAAAAAATAACGTCCGATGCCTCAACTGGGCTACGACGACGCGACGCTGAGACCTAAAGCATCACTGAGACCGTAGCCAGTTTAAAAACCCTCACCCTCACCCTCCATCCGACTCTTCTTCTCATTCCTCGGCTCTCGTACAAGGCTATATTGAAAAATATATATCCAGTGGACTGGACCCTGTCCTTGCATATAAACTGCCCTTTTTGCCGATTTATTTTTTCAGCTTTTTTATTCACTAAAATATTCACTTATGACCCAAATCAATTGATATTGAAAATAATAAAATGAAAATATAAATATTTCATTTTTTTTTTTTTTTTTTTTTTTTTTTTAAACTTTGACAGATAGAAGAATGACTTTTTTGTGAAAGTTCTAAAGAAAAATTTTGTGCAGATGACAAATGAAAGATGAATGCTAGTGACATGAATTGTCTATTCTATTTTTATTTTTAAAAAAAATTTTTATAATATTTTAATAAAAAAAAATTTTAATTTTTTTATGATTACAGGTGAGTAAAAAACAAATGGAACAGTAAAGTCACTACTCAGTAAGACGGTAAGAGTTTAAAAAATATTTAACAAAAAAAAAAAATATCAATAAATATCCCGAGTATTCTCAGATATAAATTTCGAAATTCAATTAAATTCCAGGACTATAACGGCCCTAAAATATCTATCCCCTGTCTGTGCTCAATAATATTACGATAACATCACAATACAATATCTCATGTTACATATTATAAATAATATCCAGCCGTTAGTTTGTCATATAATTAAATAAATAAATAACAAGCTAAAACAAAATAAAAAATAATAATTCTGTTTTATTTTACGAGCATGTATGAGAATGTTATTCAATGTAAAAAAGAATACGAAGGAATCAAGGGGTTGTAGCCGGGGATAGCCGCAAAGAAAGTAAAAGAAGGAGCGAAAATAACCGGGGGTCGGTTGAACCTCTGGAATCCAACTAGAACCAGACTAACGCTGTAACGCCCCGGTTGGCGGAATTCGAAATTTGTTTCTTTATCGGCCATAATTTTCCGGAATCTACACACGAATAGGTTATGTTACAACTACTCGGCTATTTTTGAAGAAGCTTTCGACCTTTCTCGCTCTCGCTCGCTTACTCCAAGGCGTCTTACCTCCTCTTTACGCTATGCATACATCGAATAAGTTAACAAGGAATACAAGACTACTATTTCGATATAGACCAACCTTTCCACTTTGCTTCTTATATATTTTTTTTTTCAACGACTCTAAAATTTTATTTCACATCCTAAAGTATTTTATTTTTATTATATTTTTCCTTTACACTAAAATCCACAAAAACTTTCTCGTAATACTTTTTATGTATTAGTAAGCCGTCAAAAATCATGATACACTTTTTTTGAGTAATTGCAATGTTGATAAAAAATAATTTTTTTTTTATGTGATGTATGCAAAAAAATATAGACGAGATTGTTTATAAATGAGAGACTAATTTTGAATTTTTTTTATCTTCTTTTTTTTTTTTTTTTTTTTTTTTTTGTTTATTGGCTCCTTAGTTCAAGGAGGAAAAGTAGGTCGTAGTAAAATAAACTTGAGGAGTGCTTACAGGGCGCGCCGGCTGTCGTATAAAACACGAAATAGACCGTCTGAGTATACAGGTAAAATAACGGGGGTTGAGAAAATAGTAATGGAGAAATAAAAGTACTAAGTCGCGACTACTCATAATTCATTTGCATCGTGTGTATTACACACAAGAGCACTCCTTCTGAGTAAACATTTAGTTAATTACAAATATCATTCATATTATTTTCTTAGTTTGTTGTTATTAAAAATTATCTCCATATTAAATTTGCTCTCATATAAAAAAAAATTAATTGTCCAGCTAATAAATTAAACAGTAAAAAATATTTATGAGCGTAATAAAAAATAATAGTGGCCCATAAATAATAAAAATAAATATTTAGCATACAAATAATTTGTGACCGACTTAGAAGGATGTCCTTTTTATTGAAGTAAAGAGAAAAAAGTATGTAGTATTTTTTTTGAGTATAACAAAAAGTCACGTTGGGATGTAAGGGTCGCGCAATGAATGATAAGACGTTAAAATGCATTGCCGGCCCCGTCTTACTACAAGAGAATAAACCAGCCGGGGTGAAGAGCGACGGGGGTGTCACGTGAAATAAGAGATATACCGCGGGCGCATTATGTGAAAAATATGGTAATAATATTGCTAGACCCAAGCAAAACAGCACCCTGCATGTGAATTATGCGAGATCACTACCTTATACCCCTTTGTCACTCCCTAAATGTCTTCCATATATTTATTTATTTTTTTTGTTGTTTTTTATATATTTTTATTTTACCTCCTGCTATTTTAATATTTTATTTTTATTTTTTGATACTTTATTATTGACATCAAATCGATAAGGTCGACATTAAGGTGGTGAATTATACTTAAGTACAAAATGTGTAAAGATACGGTTAAATTTTTTTTTATTGATCGATTTGTAAAGGATAGAACGCGGGGAGGGGGTGGCGGTAAAAAATAAAGTGGTTTGAGTCTTGATTTAGATCCGCTGACAAAAGGGTGCTCACCAGAGGGTAAAACAAGAGGGTTTTAAATCATAAAATTTTTTTTTACTCCAGTCGATCAACTTTTTTTTAATGTTTATTTTTTTTACAATCATCTGCTTTAATTACTTTGAATAATTTATTCAAATGTCACGATATAAAAAAATAAAACAAAATAAAAAATAATAACAATTGACAAGTAATTATTTATTAAATAAAATGACAGTCATCTGTTGACGCACCCTAAAATATCTCACTCACTATAACTCGACTCCTTAACCCGATGAAAAATCTAAGATAATTTTCCGCGCAAGAAAATCCGCGTTTCCGACTTAATTGTATCATCAAGAAAGCCTGTTCAAAATGAAACCCCGATCTCGAGGTAACGCTTACCAAAAAAAACCCTACCGAGAGTAAGAATATTCAAGAGTTGCTGAAGAAATAAAATAGGGTGAGTTTTAAGTAATACCATACAATTTTTAACCGCAATCTCATCCGGTATTCTATCCAACGGGGTGCCTGCCGCGCGTGCCTCTCTGCTTCAGCCAACCAGACTCTCAAGAAAAAAAAAAAAACAAAAAAATAAAAAAATTCTATCCACCTTTAACTCTTTTCTTCATCTCTGATTTTGCACCCGAGCCTCGGGTTTTTATTATTCCAATTAATCATCTTGCACTACATTAAATTACGACAATTATCATTTATCTCTTCTTCTTTAGTTTACCCAAAAAAATAAAATAAAATAAAATATCTTAAAATACTGTTAAAAAAAAAAAAAAATGAAAAAAGATCAAGAGTACGGTGGAATGCAAAGTAAAAGGAAGAAAAAAATAAAATAAAAAACCTGAGTGCTGACATGGTATCATCGTTGACGGACTCTCTTTTCCTGTGCGGCCACTACTAGAGTACGTATATACCGTGCAAACAAACCAAAATGGACTGCGAATAAATATGCGTCTACGAGAGGCAACTCTACTCTCTGATTCTTCTCTCTCAGTCACTCTGCAGTCTCGTGCTCACAAATGCCCGTATGCTTGGTCATGATCCAGCGGACTGAACATGGGTCGCTTTTTCACAGAGGGGCTCTGTTGAGAGAGTAAATGAGAGTAAACGCGTGCAACGTTTATGTAAGAGTGAAAGAGAAAATTTTTCAGAGCAAGAGAAAACGAGGGAAAGAGAAAACCTGATGTGAGACCCTGACGCGGGTGGAAAAAGTGAGAGGGTAAGAGGCAAGCAAACGCGTGAGGGATTTAGGGACCTTTAATGGAGAGACCGACTGAGCGTGATATCGTGTGAAAAAATGGAAAAAAAATAACCGTACAAATTTGTAACTTTGAATAAAAATTTTTTGAATTTTTTTACTGATCAAAATATCGAAATAATTTCTAATAGTTACTAAATATTAAATTGCAATGGGAATTTTTTTTTTTTTTCACATGTTGTTACGGTAATATTTTGAGTAAAGAGTATAAAGTTAAGTACGTAAAAAAAATTAGACGAGAATAAACAAAAAATAAAAATGAAAAAAGTAAATAACTCGTTCCCACGAGTCGGCATAATCTCAAACGTCGAGAGAAACAACAGAAACACATATAAGGACTCTTCTCAGTTCCAATACAAACATTCAAACATTACATTGACGATAACAAAATAAAATAAAAAATGAAATAAATATTAAAAAAAGGGAGAAGAGGGAAAGAGGGAAAGAAAGAGTAAGAAAAAGATTGCCGACAAAACGGTTTCGTCTGGTTTATTCGAGTGGTTTTATTTGGGCAAGCTGATGCTGCAGTAAAGGCTGACTAAGGCCTAGAAAGGCCTTTCCACAATAATAATTTTAAAACCAAGTAGAAAAGGCCGAGAGATGGAGGCGGGGAACGCGGGCCCGAGAAATAGTGAGTGAGAAAAGTGCTTTCCAAGAAAGATGTATAAAGGGTCGATTTGAACCACTAAGTGAAGGTAATTTTTTTTTCATTGTTTGATTTTCATTAACGAACTACCGACATCCGAACAAAGAAATTTACTTTTTTTTTTATAATAGACGATAAAATATTTTCTGTTTTATTTTTCAGGCTCGTTTTTGTCGGTTAAAAGCTTTTAAATTTTTTTATGATCGACAATTTATTTTTTTTTATTTTATTTTTTTGTCAGAGATCACCATTGCAAATTGAAATGAAGAGGAGTGTAAGCAAACCCGCAGAATAGTTAAATTACTCTTTTTTTTTATTATCCTATGGATATTTCACCCTCTGTTTAAATGTATTTCACTTATACTCAGGTTCAACAATCTCGTCTATGCATTAATACTTAAACAAACATTGGTAAAAAAGTTTTGTAGCCAAAGTATAAATTAAATGATAAAAAATATTTTTATTGAGTAGAAAAATCAACGTGAATTATTTGAGTCGACGGAACTAAAGGTCGTATGAAATAATAAAATTGCGGTGAAGAGTCGAGCAAAGATAGAAAAAAAAAAAAATAGGAATAGTTTGATGACAGTTTGAACTTTTTTTCTCTCATACTGATGAACCAATCACCGAGTCATTTATAATGTACACATGGTTCAATTAACGATAGACTGTCGTCGAGAAACTTTTCTCATTCAATATATTTTACTTTTTTTAATAAAACTATTTTTTGAAATTTTTTTATACAGTAAAAAAATTAAATGTAACTACCAATTAATTTTTAAAATAAAAATAACAAATTTTAACTTCAAGGTGACAAAGCAAATTTTTTCCAATAGAGAAATTTTGAAAATTAAATTATGTAACTCGCTCATGGAATATCACAATCGACTACGTCATAAGCCTGGTCTAGGAGACGTAGGGGAAATTTTTCTTAGAATTTCAGTCTTCCCACTACCGTGCGTTTAGTTTTGTTCCCGATTACCCGTTATAAGCCTCTTTTATTCTATATAATTTTAAACGTCATATTAACATTTTGTCACATACGCGACTATTCCGATTTTCCTGGTGCTTATGGCACTAAAATAAATACTTATCTTTTTACACTAATAATAATTATAATGAAAAAAATGATAATGATAACGGAATTGATTACAGTAATAATTAAAATAATAATTTTATTGATCAACTTAATGCTCAATAAAACTTTTAAATTGTAACAAAAGCTTTTAATATAATTCATCATTACAATTATCAACAATAAATTATATTTTACTTAATAATGATTAAATTATTATCCGCGAAAGATAGACAGTAAATTTTCATCATTAATTTGTCTATTTTTCCTGTTGTTAGTTTATAATTTAGAGAATTTTAACGGAGGCTTATAACGGGCTCTCTGGTACGAAACTCCTTAGAGTGGTTAAGGAGGAAGTTGTTTGGACTCAGTAACTCCCGATTGAGGGAAAGAGGCTTATGACGGGTAGTCGACTGTAATTTGATATATATGATTTTAAAAAATACCAGAAAAAAATTCATAACAAAACCGTTGGGTTCTTTGTTCTCACGCGTGAATGCAATTCAGTCCCTCTCTTTATCATATCGGGAATGTACTTCGTAACAACGTCTGATTATGCGAGCGCATGACTGAATGTAACGCGATTTAATATTAAAATATTATGACAAACGTCAACAGTTGGTACGTCGTCTACGACTACTGGGAAGCTTTTGCCGCGGCTGGTTGCCCGCGTTAGACGCAAGAGAACACGAAAATGCTGATTGGCCTACACCATAACCGTGTGAATACTAAACGAGTCTCGAGACACCTTTTATATTCTTTTATCCTCTACTTCTCGCCTTTTAACATCCAGCTAAAAAAAAAACAAACAAGAGCTCCTACAAAAAAAAAAAAATAATTCCGATATTTTCCATCGTCCTGACTCGCGGATTTATTGACGCATATAAAAATTAATCTGAAACCAAAACAGTTGTTATCTTACGCGATAAAAATAACAATAGAAGTGAATCATGTATAAGCAAAAATGTCATAAATATACAGAAGATACAAATAAAAATAATAAAAGTCAATGCGGGGGTTGAAGAGCCAGTATGAGAAGGAGTAAAAGGAGAGGGTGAAAGAAATGATGAAGGGGGTGGAAAAAAGAGACAGAATGTAACTCATAGCCTGAGGTTTTAGGTAAGATAGGTTGGAAATAAATCCAAATAGTAAACAGGGTGAAAGTAGTAGTAGTAGCGTCCTCTTAGTTTGAGAAAGAGGGGGAGGAGGGCTGAGAATTCTAATATATAAAAGATATGAAGCTCTGTTGGCGTGTATAGGGGCTGAGATTCGATGGAGAGTTTTAGTCTGGATTCAAATAAGCGATGCTACAAAACGAATGGTAAAGAAGTACAAAGGGGTGATGAACAGAAAAGAGAATAAAATTCTTATTTCTTTTTTATTATTTTTTTTTTTATGCTTATTTTAAGAAGGACTACTAAGAAATCTGAACAGCTAACAACAGCTTCACGACCTTTATATTTAACCTTTTCTTGAAAAAAATCTTAGTTGAGTCAAGAACACGATAAAGAACAAAAAGAAGAACCCGAACTGGGGTTTTACTGTCTAAGGAACTCGATGGTTCTTCAAACGTCTTTTGGTTTTTTTGAAAACCTATTTCACTGGACTATTTAACTTTTTTTATCCCCACAGTACCGAGGATAAGAAGTATTTAAGTTATAAGATTTAAATGTGATTAAATTTTTATTAAATATTTACGCTTTTTGGTATTTTTTTGTTGCTATTAATTTAGTTAATTAAGGCAGATGTGAGGAGCAGAGGATGAGAGGTTTTGAGTTATAAGAGAAACTACGATTCTCCTGACTAAACACTGATAACAGACTACGAATGAATTTCTTTGCATGTTATAAACATACGTAATCGTACACAAATAAGATTAGCATAGGACTCGAGAGAATGAACGTTGGCGTTTGAGATTTTGTCTACCCAGTACGAGAAATATATACACACATTGATTTTTTTTTTATGTATATGTATATTTTTTATTTACTTATTTATGCACCGTTATTAATTTTATTTTCAAGATAATGAAGTCAATATATATTCACTAGTCTTCAAAAAGGACAAAAATTCCTATACCTTATTTATTTTTTAATTTAAAAAAAAATTCCCGAGATCAAAAAATAAGTAGACATTTTTTTTTCAATTTTAGAGGATGACTATGGATTTATTTTATTTCCTTGCAGTAAAATTCACTTCGGAGAGTTTATTTTAAGATTAAAACTCTGAATTGGACTGAATGCGGATTTAAATAAAATCCGAACCTCCAAAATCACTCCACTGAAAAAACAAACTCTTCTTTTACTCCGTATGTTAATTTTTTTTCAAACTCCGGAATTCCGAGTGACGGAAAGAATTTGGATTTAAATGAAATCTGTAATCACTCCAAATTCACTCCTGATTTTTTACGGTGTAAAATTTTGAGCAAAAAAAAAATATTTGACCCTGTCAGCAAAAAAGTTTAAGATCTACCCTCTACGTCAGTTAATTTCTAAATTATTTATTTAATATTTTTTTTAAAATAAAATTAATGAGTTTTTTCTCTTTATAGTTTCTTAGTTGTAACACTAATAATAATAATTATGTAAACATTAAAAAGTAAATATATTTATAAAAGGTAAAATAACGTTGGAATAGAACGTAGTTTCACCACATCCTTCCTGTTTGAAATATATACATTTTATTTCTCGTAATATGTGTGAATAGACAGAGAGCAACATCCGTTGTTTTAAGTTTTGTCGACAGAAAGTATTTAAATACCCTCGGTGATGAGCGCGAGATATATGAGTAACAGAAAAGTAAAGTAGGTATACCTAGACAAAAACCTAGTGGCGGGTATATATTGTCTGACAGAACTTAATAAAACAAATCTCGTTGTGCAAACAACATCGCCAGTATCTAGTTTAGGTAAAGCCAAGCTAAGTCAAGTCAAGTTAAGTGAAACGAGTTTAATGCCTGGGTCTGACAATAGAATCGAAAAGTTTTAGTTTGTTGTCATTTTATCTATACAAATAAAATAGTTTTTTTTTTTTTATTTCATAATTAAAATCATCTTGAAATTCCATTACGTTGAACAAATATTTGAATAAAAATATTTACTCGAAATTTGGTAAATAAATTTATTTGAATCCATAATTACAGGCATCAACGCTGTACGCTGTTTTAAAGCAACATCAGTCAAGAGATTTAAGTTGGGAACGCGATAATCAAATTTCGAAAAATACAAAAGAGAGACTCGAGAGATTGGGACTCAGTGGCTTAGATAAAGCTATAACGACAAGCTCAACTGCAACATTAGGAGCTGTGGGAGATCATCAGCATCAGCACCAGCACCAACATCATCATCAGGATTTAACAATCGAGTATCGTAGCAATGGCAAGCTCAGTCCAACAACTGGGCAAAATTCAGTGACAACAGCATCACCCATGACCCAGCAAAAGCAACCGACATTATCATCACAATCATCTCAGCCTTGTTCCGGTACGACACCGAGCTCACAACAGACGAGTCCACATCAAAGCCCCCAGGCGTTGCATCGTGCATCGTCTCCAAATCCCAATCAGGGACAACTGCCTGGTGGTGGCCCACCTGGTGGTCCACCAACACATAATTCTACACAGATGATGCTCAGCCCGGCCAGTGGCCTACATCATCAAATGCAGCAACTACTGCAGCAACATATTTTAACACCCACGCAGCTGCAGTCCTTCGTGCAGCAGCATACACTTTATTTACAACAACAGCAGCAGCAACATCATCAGGTAAAATTTTAATATTTTTTATATTTAACTTTAGTCACTAGATGACTGATGCGCCAGCGTATTTTTTTTTTTTATCTACTTGTTCTATTTTTTTGTCTATCCAGCTCAGAAATAATAATTTTCAACTCCTTTACAAAATTTTATTTAATTTTTTTTTATAGAAATTTATTATGAAATTCAAAATTTTAAGGGTAAAAATAATTTTTCAATGAAAAATTCTAGAGTTCGAGAAAAAAATTAATTTCTATCAGAAAATTTTGTCAAAAAATCAGCCGGTGAAAATAAAAAAAAAACTTATAAATTTATTTAACAGAAGTATTCTATTGATTGGAAAAAATAATTTTATAGGAAACGTCTTCCGAGCATGTCGCTAATCAAGAAAGATTTGGTTATTTTTCATCTATTAAAAACGTAAGTAAAAAAATGATGTGAAATTTTTTTTAAGCGCTGACCCGAAAAAAAGTTTTCTAAATTAGCGGTACACAGTCTTAAATAAACTTTCACTAATTGTACAAGAAAAAAATATATATATAATAATAATAATACTGATAATAAGCTGAATGTTTTACCCTCTTTTCTTTGGGAATTGGAAAAGTATTTAATGAATACCGGGGTAGATTAATCGTGCGCTTTATTAAAAAAGTACATTAATTTAAAGTGGGATGAAATATTTATGCCGACAAAAAAAAAATTTCTCAGCGGTTATTAATAAATAAATATATTAATTAATTAATAAATTAATTAATAAAATATGAATTAAAATAGTGTTTGTTTATTATCCAATCGGCAAGTTCACTTAGTTTTTAAGAAGGGAACACTCAGTCTGCGTAAACACTCGCCTCCCTTCTGTATCGTTATCATAACAATACCCTTTGCTTACTTCTCAAACTCTCAAGTACTTAGAGTTGCCAAAAAAAGCAGTTTATAATTAATAAAAAAAGAAAAATAATTAACAATAAATCAATAATTAAAAAGGAATTTCACATGACGGAGGTAATTGTTTAAAATGTATTGGCATTGATAAAACGATCGGTTAATTTGAACCGTGTACTGGCAATACTACGACGGAATAATCCAAAGAGAAGTTTTGAAAGAGAGGGTGGTCTGCATATATTTTCACTTGACCGTCCAATATTTATTCAGCGGTCTGCCCAGTCGCCGCAACTAGCTCGAGTATTTAGATAGCCCGCCATTGAGCTTATTACATTCTATTGTCTGCTTCTAAATTACATATAAACTATTATCTCTTCATGAAACATGTTACCTATTTATTTTATTTATCTTTTCATTTTACGTTTATTGGTTTTTTAAATTTTTTATTAATTTCAAATCCCCTAATTTTAAATTCATCTCTAATTCAAAAATTATTGTAATTAATTTTTTAAAAATCTAACAAACTTCGATTATAAAATTATGAAAAGAAATATTTAATAAAAATTCATTTTCGAGGTAAAAAAATTTTTTTTTTTCGTCTGAATAATTATCGGATAATTTTTATAAAATAAAAATTTTAAATTTCAAATTTAAAAAAAAAAACTAAAGCAAATTCGAGTAAAATAAATTTTAAAAAATAAAATAAGTGAACTAAAAATGATCGAATGAAAAATATAAAATCTATCCGGTTGAAGAATTTAAAGTACAAGAGCTGAATAAGATTTTGAGACTTAGACGTAGACGTAGGAATAAAAATATATGTATAAGTACGCGAAGAAAAGAAGTAAAATGAAGCAGGAGGGATAGGCTGGGCAATTAAGCGACGCCGTCAGCCGTTGTGTCTCGTTGTTTGTCTTCGAGGTATCCCATAAAATGCTAACCCCCTTTTTCTGTCCCCCATTATACTGGCGTCCCTCCACCCCCTATATAATAGTGGTTGTATATATACGTATACACATTGGTCCGCCCTTATCCGAGCGTTTACTTCTCGCTGGCCACCCTCTTGATTTATTCATCACCGTCGGCACAAGACACAAGCGTTATTCTTTGCATCTGCTTTTCTTCTTTGCCTTTACTTCTTTACTCTCCCAGTCCCATCCTCTGGACTATCTCACTCTACTAGTCTGATGGCACATCATCATCCAAGTGACGAATTTATTTCTTACCCTCTTGAGTTATTCTGACTCAAGACCTTTTTTTTATTGTCCATTATTCATTTATGAATATAAATACAAATATATGTCTAAGTATATATAGATATAGTAGACTTGTGTTTTTAATTATTAATTTAAAATAAAATAGCATCAGCACCAACTAGCGGAGCTGGGGAGGAAACAGCTGGAACAGAATATGCAGCAATTGCAGGAACAACTGCAGCTTAATCTGATTCAGCAGACGCATCTTCTCCAGACGGCAGACAAAAAGAAAAATTCAGTGCCATTACAACAACTTGGTGTTCAACAGCATCAAATTATTCAGCAACTGCAGATGACCCAAAGACAGTATCTATTTCAACAGGGATTAAGTCTACAGAGTCACAATCATTCCTCTGGCAATTTATCTAATGATAATGTGCCTGCTTGGAAGTCTGAACCCAATGAAAGCAGTGAACCTCATCAGAATTCCAGTGTTCCTAAATCAGGAGCTAGTTTAAATGGTATGTTACATATTTATGACTATTATAGTCATGAGACAATTTTTATCACCGAAAAAAAAAATTATTTCAATGAAAAAAAAAAATTTTTAGGATTTTTTGGGATTTGGGGACTAGAAGACAAGTAAAACTAACAAAAAAATCACACTAGACTTTTTTTCTAAGATGGCCTGTTGTACCCTCACTCTATTCCTGATTTTAAATTAAACACCCACTTAAAATATCTTTCAGAATTTTTAAATAAAAAACTTGACCTACGACTCTACCTACGAACTCTACTAGCAAGTGATTACAGAACGTTTTGATCAGACAATTTTTTTTAAATATTTTCCAACTACAAAATATTTATTTTTCAGGATTAATAAATTCGATAGCAAATCGACGGTCGGATTTAAATGGAACAACACTCGTGGATGAAAAACCACTTGACGTTTCATGCCATGACAAAGCTCACCCCCTCTACGGTCATGGAGTATGCAAATGGCCAAGCTGTGAAGTTATTTGCGATGACTATCAAGCATTCCTGAAGTCAGTATTCAAATCCCTTTTATCAATACTACATTTTATTATTTATCAGCTCCATCCTTGTTTCATTAAAAAAAAAAAAATCCTATTCTCAAAGACCCAAGACGAGAAGAGAAAAAAATGAACTTAGTCAGCGTATCTCATTGACATGATATTTTTTTTCATTCTATTTCCTTTTGTATTTTTTATTTTATTTTTCTTCCTTCTCATCATCTTGCGCCGCGTCTTCTCCTTTTTCCGACAATCCCCTTGGTAATCACGGCAAGCCAGAGCAAAGTCTCCAAACAAGTCGTTGGAAAAAAAGAATAAAAAAAAAAAAGAAGAACGCTAATTACCTTTGTCTCATTAATATTCACGACATTCGACCGCATCGTTATGCCTTTGCCTCTCTCTCAATCTTTATGTTTCTCAGTCTAATCCCAAAGGCCGTCGAAGCTTCTCGCGCCTTGACAAACCTCTCACCCCCGGCTTCCTTCTTCAACCCTCTTTCGTTACCACCAACGATGCTGTGAGTATATTTCCCAGCAAAAAGAATAATCAACATCAAAGGCAAAACTAGACTCTAGAGTGTCTAATTCTCTTTCACATCTTATTCATATATAATAATAATAATAGTAATAATAATAAAGTTCCTCTGCTTCTTTCTATTTCCTTTCTTCCGACAATTTTAAACCTCTTTAATACCAGAAAAATAAATAATTAAATCCAACCACTAGCTAATTCTTTTCAGGAATTAATTTAAAAAATCCTGATGCATTTTTCTAGACATATGAACACCGAGCACACGTTAGATGACAGATCGACGGCTCAAGCGCGAGTTCAAATGCAAGTGGTATCACAATTAGAAATTCAATTGCAAAAGGAGCGAGATATTTTAGGCGCCATGATGCATCATCTTCATGTAGCGAAACAAATGTCTTCGCCCGAACCACCTAAATCATCTGAATCCTCGGTAAGTTATTATTAAAAAAAATTAATAATTAACTCTATAGAAGAATGTGAGACAAAAGGTTCCTAATCAAGCGAGTAATTAATTTTTTATGATTTTACTTCCATTTATTTTACCAAAGTCGTCATCTTTTAATATTTTGTAGAGAAAAAATTTCTTGACAGGGCAGTAGTACACAGAAAATGTTTTTCCGTACTAAGAAAATTTTCAATTTCGATTAATCGCGAAAAATTTTTCACGCCAAGAAATCCTTTTTTTTTTTTATGTAGAAAAAATATTTTTTTAAATCTTGTTAAATTTTTTTGGCACCCCATTGTCCGGATATCCGACAGTAGAAACTCTCCCCTGCGTATTTAAATAATTGAGATTAAAATCAATGATAAAAAATTGAAATTTAAAATTGACAATGTTAATCTTTTGGGAAACTTATAATCATGAATAAAATAATAATCCAGCTGTTACTCTTATCCATAATTACAAAGTTTATTAATTTATAATTATCTTATCTACAATTCTAAATTCGACATTTTAGTGGATTAAATAATTTATCAAGTTTTAAAACGACAACTCTAACTAATTATCATTATTATTATTTAGAAGGAAAATACATAAATTATTTCTAAAGTTTAAAAAATAAATTTTAAATATCAGCTGAAATAAATTAATTAATCAATAATTCATTTCCGGTATTTTTGACTCGGGTTTTAAAAAAGCAAGTAAATTCCAGAGAACAAATAAATAGCGGGTTTCAGATTTACCGCTTTTGCCAATTGGCAAGTCGAAGGCGTTAATTTATACACGAAATTGTAATTAATAATTCATCGTCTAAGGGAAGTACCAGCAGCAGTACCACCAGCACGTTTCTTCTTACTGCTGCTACTACTTCTTATTCTTCTTCATCCCTCCTCATCTCTACAAGGCGATTTATATCGCCTTAATTAAAACCCCTAACAAGTTACACTGTCAGAGAATACCAATATCACATTAACAATCTAAAGCTTCATTCTATTTTACTACATGCTACTGTACAATCGTCTTACATACTTATAGATGTGCCTTCAGTTGCTCAAATATTAATAATGACGTAGATAGACCAAACACTGTTTTAAATATTCAAAGAAATTTAAATCTTCCCGGCAATTCATTTTTTTTCTAAAGATCTCCGAAGACCATAACAGATCAGAATATACAGAAAATTTTTTTTCAAGGAAAATTCATCAACATTCGGTAGAAATTTCAGTTCGAACTTTTACTGCTGCCCAATAAAATTTTTTTTCCAAAAATCTCAAGATTAATTTCTACTAAATTATAAATTGAGAACCTAAGACACGATAACAGACGCGGGAATTTTTCAAATATAATTTTCGAGGCCCAGTTATTAATTTATATTGAGTTCTAATATAATAAATTAGAATTCAAAATCAATTTTAAAAAAAAGAAAGAAGAAATTGGATAAGTTGCTCTCAATCTTTACGTATATTTACGAATATATATCAAATTATTACTCTATATAGAAAATATATAAAAAAAATTGATTGTTACAAGTACTTGCATGTTTAAAAAATGATACTATCAAAGCAATGCAGTCTTATAATAATAATAATGCAGAAAATTTTTTGAAAATGGACAAGTAATGATTTTTTTGAGCTAAAAGAAAAATAACGATCTGGGTAAAATTTTCTGCAATTGTTATTATTATAATTGAAAAAAAATTGTTTGCTTTTAGACTGGTTCAAGTTTATCAAAATTAAATTTATCAACTGGTTTAATGAATCAGCCACCGCCAAATTTTGGTGTTTCGCAAGTATCGCCAGCATCAATGTCAGCATTAGTATCAGCAGTGAGATCACCGGGTGGCGGACAGCTGGCGCCATCAGCCGGAGGAACGCCGATGCCACCGATGCCGAATATGTCGAGTATAGCGGGAATCCCATTGCCAAACATGCCCGGAAGTATGCCAACAATACCCGGTGGATTACCGAGCATGGCGGGACCTATTCGAAGGCGAATCAGTGATAAGTCCGCGCTTTCTCTCGCGGGAGGTAAGACTCATAAATATTCATATATATATATTTTTTTTCATTAATCAACAATAATTATTTATTAATATTTTTACCAAAATTAATTCAAAATTGAGTAACTAATTAATTTAAAAAAAAAAAAAACTAGTAGCTAATTTTATTAACATAAAAATTGAGCTAATGATAGCGAAATTAATTAATTAAATAACTCTAGAGATAAATTTATAAAATAATTGATTAATTTTTTTTTTTAATTACTTATTTTTTTGGAGTGATATATGATGATTGATGAAAATAATAGACTTTTGATAAAATAACAAAAGTCTTGACTTAAATTTCTCTGCCTTCTTTTCTTATCAATGCTACTTTTTTTCTTCGTTTCCTGTGCTGCTCCGAACCTCTACACTGTGTAGGGCTGCCCTACATGCTCGAGCGGGCTGGCCTTGACGTCCAACAAGGTACTGTCTTGACCTTGACTATCCTTTTTTTCTTTTTTATTTAAATTTAATATTTAACCCGTTAGATCTCAATCATTTGATTTATTTTTTGTTTGCAAATTTTTAGAAATTAATTATTATTTTATTGTACTTTAATGCTTCATTTAAACGCTTTATTTCATTTAAATTTTCAACTGTTCTATTTAGTTTGAAAAAAAAAATTGATTTTTTAAATTCCTAAATTTTTTACTTTGAGTTTTTTAAATTTTTTTATTAACTTTGATGATAACTGAAATTAAATTAAATCATGTGGTTCTAGAAATTCAACGAAATAGAGAGTTCTACAAAAATGCTGATGTGAGACCACCGTTCACGTATGCATCGTTAATACGCCAGGTTAGTTTACTTATTTATTATGATTATTAATCAAAAAATTATGATTTCATTACGATTTTACAATTAGTTTTTGTGGGGGTAAAAAAAAATTTTAATTTAAGTAACTGTCGTGAAAATTAAATGAAATTTGAGTTGAAAATAATCTTATTAAAATTTTAAATAAAAAAAAACTCAGTTTCGCAAAATTAAAATTTTTTTCAAAATTTGACTTTTACTAGAATTTGTAAAAAAAAATCAAAACTTCAAAATCACTTAAATTTTTAATAATTTAAAATATTAAAATTTCTCAAAATTTAGACTAATTTTTAAAATTCAAAATTCCTCGTTTATTTTTTTATTTTAATGAAAATTTGAAACCCGCTAAAAAATAAATTTTATTCACAAATTAAAATCATTTCAATTTTAACTTTTTATTTTATTTACTTTTATTTTTATTTTTTTTTTTCCTAAACAATAAAATATTTCAGTCGATAATTGAATCACCTGAGAAGCAATTAACCCTCAACGAGATCTACAATTGGTTCCAAAACACATTCTGTTACTTCCGACGAAATGCAGCAACATGGAAGGTATACTTAAAAATAAAAATATCAATACCGTATCTATAGAATTAAACAATAATTACTTTCAGATTTAGTATTAAATATTTTAAATAATCGTTTAAGTAATAACAATCACCATAACAAAAATTTACCGCAATAGCAAGTCAAAAAATTCTAGTACGCGTATTTAATTAGTCGATTCAAAAATCTAATTGGTCCATAAAAAAAATATTTAATTTGAAAAAGTTTTAAATAATTAATTACACTGAAATTTAATAATTTACCTATTCTAGGATTTTTTTTCATTATAAATTCATACTTTAAAATATATATTATTTATAGTATAGATTTAAAAATGCGAGGGGTTAATAATTTAAAATGAATTAGTGAGAATGTTAAAAGTACGTTTGAGTGAGTGAGTAATTTATAAATAAAATAGCAATAAGTGAGTGTAAGCAATCGACGTTTGCCATAAAAAGCTTCGCCTCGCATGGTTCTGTGTTTACAACGAGATAATTCAAGATAACAAAACAATAAATATATTTTTTTAAAAATATATTAAAAATATGAATTATAGAAATCTACAGGTCGCAACTCCAAGGAGCTCCAGATTCATACCCAGGAAGAATTAACAGAAGAGAATTAACAAAAAAAAAAAAAAAATGTATACGTCAACGAATTTTGTTCGTCGATTATAATTTGTTCAGCCCTGCGGCATGAATAATTGTTGTTCTCCTATAGAGTTTAGATACCTAGCTCTGCATTAACAGATTATATACAGGAATGCAACAGAAACGTGTCCTATGTTATTTATTATTTTAAATATTGGTTTATTATTTAACATTTATTTTATTTTTTATTAACAAAAAATATTTTATTTCGCGAATATTTTGCCTCTTCGCTACATTAATATATATTATTTATTATTATTATAATTTTTTTTTTTTTTAGTACTTACTCTTGTTATTAGTTATATTAGAAATATTAGATATTCATCGCCATATGCATCGTTTTTTATACGCTACTATAATTTATTAATTTTTTTTTATTATTTTTTTTTTTATTTAAGACTTTAATTCAATTGATTAATAATAATAAATAACTAAGTACACAAAAAAAAAATAATTTCTTAGTACAAAAATTTTTACTTAACCCAAGAAATTTTTTCTAGTCTTAAGAAAATTTTTTCCTTTAATTTATAATGCAAAATATTTTTCGCGCCAAGAGATTCTTTTTCTTTGTGCCAATAATTAATATAAATTTTTAAAATAAAATTATTAATCGATTGAATTTTTAAAATTATTAAAATGACTAAAAATTAATAAATTTTTAATTAAAAAAAAAAAAAAAAAAAAAAAAAAAAAACTAATGTATAAAACAGAACGACGTGACGGGATGTACAGTATGACAATATTTATAATAATGACAGTTTGACTGAATAAATAAATCATCGGCATCAAGAATCACAATAATAAACTAAAGAAAAGAAAAAAACTATTTAAAAAAAAATCAGCCATCGAGTTCGTGATTGAGTTGGCTTAGTTCGTTTTTTGCGTTGCTTATTTAGTCTGTGTATTATTTTGTATAGAACGCAGTGCGACACAACCTGTCTCTCCACAAATGTTTCATGCGAGTCGAAAACGTGAAAGGGGCCGTATGGACTGTCGACGAAGTGGAGTTTTACAAGAGACGTCCTCAACGCGCTTGCAGCACGACTGGGTACGTTACCCCCTTCCCGCCCCGACTTGCGCGATTTTTCTATCACTCTCTTATTCCACTTAAGAATTTAATCAATATAAATATATATACATCTATTATTCATGTACATGTATATATATGTCACCCTAACTCAAAATATTCTCATCTATTTTTCAAAAAAAAAAATTTAATAATAACTTAAATTTTCCTGAATCATTGAATTTTTTTAAGTATTTAAAATTTTTTCCACTTTCTCATTGTCGTATTTTTCATATGCTATTTATCTGCAACTATTTATGTATATCTTTTATTTAAAATTAATTTTTAAAAACGCTCTATATGTATTTTTATCTCATAGATACTTTTTTAAACTTCTTACATTTATATTTATAGATTTTTAAATTTTTTAATTACTTTTTTACTATTTTTATCGCTTTATATGTCTACGCTTTTTTTAAAAATCTTTTTTATATAAGTAGTTATTTAAATTTTTAACGTTTTAACTATTTCAATATTTCTAATCGTTTTTATTACCATTATTATTATTATTATTATTATTACTATTATTATTATTATTATTATTATTATTATTATTATTATTATTATATATTTGCACTGCATTTGTACATCATATTTATTTTAATTCTCACAAGCTTTTAGTCTAGTACCCGCAAATTTCAACACATATTTATTTTCCCTGAGCGTCTGATGCTTAAAAAGCTTTTTTAAATTTTTAAAAATCGAAAATTTTCAATACAATTTTTTACTCTGAATGCTGCATTTTTTTATATTTCTGTATATTTTAAAAATCTATTGCTTTTTTATAAACTTTATTATATTTATCTATAGTGTTTGTTATTTTAATTATACGTATTTATTTATTTTATAATTTTTTTAATTTCCGTTTATATTCAGCTTGAGTTCTGAATGTTTATTAACAATCTTTAGAATTTTAAAATAATTTTAAAAATATCTTAATGTGTGAGGAAAATATTTTACACGTCCTGAATGAATTTTTTTTAGATAAAATTAATAATCGAATAAATGTTGAGTGCGATTGAGTGAAAATGTGAACAAGTAGAAGAATTTTAAAAATAAAAATGAATTTATTTCTTGATTTAAAAAAAAAAAAAAAAAAAAAATTGTGTGGCTTAACAAGCATGGTTATGATGGGCTTTGCAGCGACTAACCCCGAGAAGAAAGTTACGCGGATGTGCCAGATACGCAGAACTTAAAAATGGATTTCTATACTGTGATTAGAAAGTATAAATTTTTGGTGAACGGGATATCGCATTTATCATTTACTTATTTATTTATTATTTTTTTTTTAATTACTCATACTTACTATTTATCATACATATATTTATATACCATCTTTTAATAATATTTTATTAGAATAACGATAAAATGTGTGTTGCACGTATGAAATATTTAGAAGGAAGCCGGACAAGAGCCCGCAAAATTTTTAATTCCCTTTAACCCTTTCAAAAAAAATTAATAATAATTATTATTATATGATAATAATTTTTAAAAATATGTATATGAATATTTATGTTCTCTCTTTACTCTCTCGTATGCCCGTGTCTACAGAAAATAATGAAATCACCGTTGGAGAGGATGCAGCGACAAGACTTGAGTTTAAATAAAATGTTACGTCAAAAATAAAAATAATTATAATGACAGTAGTCCGAAGTGAAATTGCATCGAGAGGATTTTTATTAGATCGAGAAAAAAAAAACAATTAACAAAAAAAAAAATCTTGTTCTCTTTTTTACTCTCTTTTTCTCTATTTCTTGGTGGTCTTGTCTGTGTATACAGAACGCCATCCGCACCAATCTATCATTGCACAAGTGTTTTGTGCGCTATGAGGACGACTTTGGGTCATTCTGGATGGTGGACGACGCCGAGTTCGTAAAGCGGCGGCATCTGTCCCGCGGCCGTCCCAGGAAATATGACCCAACCCCATCACCCACTCCACCCCACCTCTCCGCACAGTAAGCACTACCACTTTTTAGCAATTCTGCTGGTGATGACTTACGCGAAACGTTTCTATGAAAATTTTGATTCCACCACTAAATTGCTTATTCGAAATTTTTTTACTTTTCACTACGACAAAATCCATTTATCTTATCGGAGTACGAATCATAAATGTCATTCATAATAAATTTATCTACCAGAAAAATTTTCAAGTCTTATTGGTTCAAAGAATTTTAAATGATAAATTAATTATCTAATTGGTAATTCGTAATTTTAGACGGTACTGCAATTTTTCTTATCATGATTTTCATTAGTAACGAATCGCTTGGTCGTTATCTCTACCTAATTCACAAAAAAAAAAATACGATGATACTGATGTTTACTTTTTTAATAAAATTATTTTCGAAATTTAATTCTCAATAATTAATTAATTCGAATAAAAAAAAAATTAAATTCTAATAGAATAAATTATTAAATATGGTATCAAATTATTAATTAAATAATCAATTAAAAATTTATATATAATTAAAAAAAAAAAATTTTGAAAGTTGGAAAAAAAGTCGATTTTTTTATCATTAATAAATTATTTAAGGTGAGAAAAATAAAGTAAACAACATTTGATCGTATAACCTGTTTTTCAAACGTAAAATAAAAATTTAAAAAAACTAAAATGAGAAAAAAAAACTAGATTCACGCATCATGCCTGATTGCCTCGTAGATCCTCCCTACCTTTTTTGAATAAAAAAATAATAATTTAATTGAAAAAAAAAAAAAAAAATGATAATAATTTAAAAAAAAATATATATCTATATATAAGATATATAGTTATATATTATATATATTTGTAGAGAGTATGACGATGTTATAACGAGATATTTTATCCTGCTTGCTACAAAGCCGCGCAAAAAATATCGAGAGAGTCTTCGTTAGTTGGCCGAATAAATTTTTAGAGCTTATTTATTAACTTGGTTAGGCTTTATATAGTTATCCAACATCACCGTGTAATATCCTAGCTAATAAATCAGCTTAATAGTCGCGATCCTGCACGATTTCGTCCTCTATTATTTTAAAAATCCAAAGATTTTATTTATATTTTTTTCTAAAAAAAATTGCATGCGATTCCTATAAACTCATGCTTAGCTTGTGTGGAGCTTTTGACTTCGCTTTCTCGATTCGTTAATGAGTGAACAAAATCAATAAATGATTTTTTGAATTCCTCAAAAAATGATAATTTCAGTATCCAAATTTTAAAAAATTTCCTGTATGATTGGGTTTAGAGTAAATGGAAAAAACGCGTCGAGACCACTTGCGCATGTCTATATTAAATTAAATATGACAATAATAATAATATGCAATTGAGTGTGTGAATGATAAACGAAATCATGGAGCTAATTATCAACTGGATGGGAATAATCTTCTTCTATCACCGTAACAAAATATAATCAGGTATCAGGTTGACAATATTTGTACCTTATAAATTTTTAAAAATTACATTTTTTTCTTTAATTAAGTAGTTAGATTTTAAACTTTTAAAATTTTAATACATTTTTAACTTTTTTTATATCAGTAGTTAGTTTTTCAAATTTTTATCTCTTTTAAAATTTCACTTTTTTATATTCTACTTTTAATATTTTATATATTTAATAAATTTTATGCTTGCTCTTTCATTAGAAATAATTTAAAAAAAAACGCTAGCCATTTATGAACAGCCGAATTTTTTTAGTGCATGAGTAGATTTTGATAATTTTTTTTTTTAAATAAATGTAATATCGTATTTTGATTTATCACCAAATAATATGAAAATTATTCAATATTCATCATTATCATAACAATCTATTGAAAAGTGTTTGAGTTCAAAAAATTTATATCATCCATATACAAAAAAAGATATTTTTAAAAATTTTTTTAGTATTCATATTTTTTATTTCAATTTGAATACTGCTGAAATTCAAAATTTGAATGTCAATATTTTTAACTGAAACAAATTTCAAATTATAAAATTAAATACAGTATTTTTAAGTCACGGAACAAAATTAATTATTAGGTAAGTTCTCAAATTTAAAGGCTGTCATAATGGCTACCAATTTTTGAATACAAACTTATAATATTTCAAATTCTATCATCACATCAGTCTACAACAGAATTACTGATTTTTTTCAATTAAAATTTTTACTCTAATATCTAATTACAAAAAAAAATTTATATTTCAAAAATTGAAATCTTGAATAAATAAAAAAAAAATTAATAACTAATCTACTAAATATTTCATTAAATTACTCATTAAAAAAAATGTTAATTATTCAAAATATGGAAAGCGTTTAAAAATAGTATTTTTTAAATTTTTCACACCTACACACCTACATGATCATCTTTGGTTTAGCCGCGTCTTCGGTAAGGATAAAAACAAAAAAAACTTTAAACGTTTTTCAAACTTTTTTAATATGCCAGTAGTTTTTTTTGTCTTTTAAACTAAATTTAAAAATTTTACTCTTTTTTATTATCCCTTTTAAACTATCTCTCTTTATATATCTCTCTACTTCACTTTATAAATTTTATATACTATCTTTCACTTTTTAAATATTTTCTATGTGTTATATAACAAATATTTTAACTATTTTACATATTTGTGTGTGTGTGCTTAATTATATTTCGCTATTAAATATTATTATATATGTATACATCATTTGTCAATTTATCTTCCTTCCTTTTTCTCTATCAATAAATATATAAATATATATACTTATAACTACTATTTTATATATTTATATATTTTTTTTACTTTTTTTTTTTCTTAATATTTATCACTATTTTATATAAATGTTAAGTGTTTTTAAATAAAATATATATAATTACTGTTATTAAAAATATTGTGATAAACTATATTCGTTATTTATATATTTTTTTTTCTGTCATAATTAGGGGAGTGCCATCAAAAAGTCCCACGCTGACGCACAGTCCGACAATGTACGGTGACGCTCTCAATGCCAATCTCCAGGTAAATATTTTCAAATTTTTTAAATTAAAAAAAAATTTACTTAATATAAAATATATATAAAAAAGTATATAACTATTTTCAGACATTTAATAAATTGAGAATAAATTTAAGTTTTCTTAAAATGTAACCCTTACTATTAATAATGACATATGTCAAGGTAATTAATCTCGTGGTAAAAATGAATTCATTTAAATTACAAATATATGTGATATAAATGTCTGTATATTTTTGATGAATTTAAATTTAATAATTTCACTGACTAAATTTATGAAAATAAAATTATTTTAATGGAACATTAAATTAAAATTGATTTCACTGATAAAAATAAATAAAATATCAGTCCAATTTTCATCAAATTAAAAATATATGACTATAAATGATTTCGAAATACCGCGAAATATATACCTGTATCTTAATTATTCATATAACCTACTCATATGTATATCGATATTACCTATAGATTTAATAAAAAACAAGAACAATGTCCGACCTTTGTATATGATAACAATAATCATTCGCTACAGCAAAGGTTATTTTCAAATTTATATAAAATATAACAAAAAATGAAATATATACTTTTTAATACCCTCTTATATTAATATATAAGATACCAATGGAAATTTTGAAATTTTTTGCGATTAGAGGTCTCGGATTTCGGCCTTTTCATGGTTTCAAATTATTCTGAGATAATTAGCTCAATATCAGGATCCTCGAAAATGCTCGAGCTCTAGCTTTACCTAAGCGTTGCCATATAACGAAAGCTAGAGCTAGAGCATTTCCGATTGCACCCTCAAAGTTTCTTAATAGTTATAAAAATTTGAATTTAAATTTCGCGCTAAAAAGTACGGTTTTGTTAATGAACTATCTAATTAAAAAAATTTTGTTATCATACTCGGACACTCTCCATGACTCCAAGTTGCTAATTTTAATAAAAATGAAAAAATTAATGAACAGATTTTCTAACTAATAATCTAATGCAATTTGAGTATTTCCAGGCTGCGTTGGGTGAATCTAACATGGGATTTTTGAACAATTCGATGTGTACATCAACAGCCACAAGTCCGGACAAGGAACACGTGATGCCACACAACGATCTAATGTAAATAAATTAAATCCAGCATAACAAATCCCGCGAGATAAATAATAATTAAATAATATAAATAATATATTATACATTAATTAGATTTGTAAATTACTTCAGGTCATCGCTCGACGAATCGGGGATGCATATAAAGCAAGAGGGCCAAAGTCCCGAGGGAAGTAAATTATCGAGATTAATAAAACGTGAATTGCTTGATGGACCAAACGATCACGATCACGACCACGACGACGAGGGCGTCGACGACCGCGAGTATCCCGAGAGCCACGGTCACGATTCCGGGCAAGACGAAGATATGGCCGAAGATTTATCAATGGCACCAGACATTATGACATCCGACGATCAAATTGAAGCGTAGTACCACACATTTAATTAAAAAAAAAACATCAACAAAAATTAATAATTCAGTTAAATTTAACGACTTGAATTAATTTTTAAAAATCAACCCAATTTTTGACTAATAATTAATTATTATTAATAATAATAATAAATAATAAATATTAAATATTTAATAAAAATAATTGATAAATTTTGATTCTGGTCTTTTGGGCATAAATTAAATAATAATAATTATTTGTCCGTATAAATAATTTTAGAAAATAATCGTAGCTTTAGTCGAAAAAGGAAAAAAAAAAAAGAAAAAAAAATATAAAATGGTAAAAAAAATAATAATAATAATAACAAAGTCACTCAGCATATCTAAATCGCAATTTTTTCATAAGACGATAATAAGACTTTTGAATGTGATGACGTCTGAGAACGCGAGCAGTAGAGAGAGAAAGAGGGAATGCATGAAATTGAACATAGAAAAAAATAATAATAATAATTTAAATAAAAAAATTATACTCGATGGGATTGGTTAGATTATATTTTTATTTTATATTTAATTTGTTTTTTTTTTTTTTATAAATATTAAATAAAAATAAAATTATATTAAATAATAAATGATAAAGTCAATCGAAGCGATCCATATCTTAATTCAACAGACAACGATTTGTATTATTATTTTTATTTTTAACGTTGTAAACAATTCAGTTATTTGTATAGTCAAAGTATATAAATAGTCTACTATCTATAAATATATAAATATATAAATATAAATATAAATATATAAATATATGTATGTAGGATTTATTAATTGATAATTTAACAAAAATAATAATAATTTTATTTAATGAAACAAAATAGTCACGTGTGCTCAGGTCTTTTTTCTTGAGACACTCGATCGACAATTTTAGTATTAATTTATTATATATATAAATAAATAAATAGAAAAAAAAAAACGCTGTGGAAGTGGCTCTTCTAAGTCGCAATTTATATATAAATGAACATAAATATTAAATAATAAATAATTCTGTACTCTATTTTATTTTACAGAATTTGAAAATATTTAAGAGGTAAATACACTTCCGGTACGTGTGTTGACGATATTGAACACGTTTGTAGATAAAATAATAAAAAATAACACAGACAAAAGAGAAAATGCTGAAGAATAAAATAAATAATTGATTTTATTGTAAGATTCTAGAGAGTAGAGATAAATGATTTTGAAAATAATATTAATGATAATAATAATAATAATAATAATAATAATAATAATAATAATAATAATAATAATAACAATACTGTTATTAAATTCAGTCGATACCAGTTACAATACATAAAATATAAGTCTATAAATAAATTATGAAGAATGACGGAGACTGCTGCTAGAGATAAATATAAAAGACACGTCGGCTATTTAATTAAATTATAAATTTATATCCATGTCCAAAAAATTATTCATTAAATCACATGATACTTTTTACCTTAACTTTATTATAAAATGATGAATAAATAAAAAAAAAATCTTTAAACATTACACTGTAAAAAATAACCGGGGTAAGTCCAGACGGTGTAGGTGTCAAAATTTTCGGTGGAATATTTTTGTTTACGTGATCACTACAGTTACAATTACTAGTGTTTTTATTAATTAATTAAATGATTAGTGATGGAAATGGTGGCCGTAAAATTGTGTAATTTTTAAATAAGTACA
Organism: Microplitis demolitor; assembly: GCF_026212275.2. Classification (NCBI taxonomy): domain Eukaryota; kingdom Metazoa; phylum Arthropoda; class Insecta; order Hymenoptera; family Braconidae; genus Microplitis; species Microplitis demolitor. Next base: position 2,714,990 of record NC_068549.1, on the reverse strand, counting down.
TAGCAAAATTTTAATTATCTCCAGATAACATTTATTAAATTTTTATATTCTTTTTATATGTAATAGATTTTTTTTTCTAATTTTTATATGTGGAATTTTTTTTTACACCGATTTAACACCAGTATTTTAACACCGCTCTTTTTACAGTGTAGTATTCTTTTTAATTAAAAGAAAAAAAAATAATTAATAATGATAATAGCCTTTGACTAACGGACCGTCGTGGCTGGATGAAATAATAATAAAATTTTAAATTGTTAAGTGCAGAAAATTCCGATTGTTTTTTTTTTAAATGACACCGACTGACATTTAAAACTGTCTCTTATAATGTGATGTATGCAATGTAGAATTATGAATTATAATTACGAGATTATTATTGATTATTATTATTATTGATTATTAAGAGTACTCGAAGGTCCAAAGGCACTTTTTTTTTTTTTTTTTATTGAGAAAAGACAATTTTAATTCTTTTATTCTGGAATTTTTATAAATTATTTGAGATTAAGGATCTTGATCTATTTTTTAGAATTTTGTAAATAACTTTTGTCAATTTATTTTTTTGAAATTTATGTTTGTTAATAATTGATTTGTAATTACGATTATTGTTATTTAATAAGTCTACTAAATTTGGCTGTCAATATTTATGTTATTTAAAATCACAGGGTCGTTAGTTATGACTTTCACACAAAAATTAATTATTTAATTCCAAGGACAATAGTTAGTTAGGAAAACAACTAAATAATTTGATTAATAAATTAATTACATACTGAGCAAAATAAATATTTAAAAAAAAATATTTTTTTATAATTCATTTTTACAACGATCAGTTAAAAATATTTTTATCTCAAGAATTTTAGAAATATTTTACAAAATATTAAATTAATTAAAATAAATTTTCTGTCAAAAAGTATTTATTTTGCTGCTCAGTGTAAAACTGAATTTATTTATGTAAAATAAAAATAATAAAATGTAAATAAAAAAATTTATTTAATTAAAAATATCAAAATTTATGAGTTGCTATTAAAATAAAATTAAAAAAATTGGGATTTAAATTCTAATAAAAAAAAAAAAAATAATGAGTGATATAATTAATAAGATTCTTAATCTCAATAAAAAATAAATTTGAATTTAAAAAAGAGGCCTCAAGTACCCAATCAAAGCTCACCCAATTGGTAGCGTAGCTTAGCATTTTATCTTAATAATTAATAATATAATTGAAATTATTAATAATGATGATGAGGATGATGATGATGATGATTAATTAAAAATAATAATAATGATAATGATAAGTAGTTTCGTATTCATTCGTACTGGGAATTTAATCGATATGTAGGAAAAATTAATATTAATTAATTGGTGATTAATAATGACAATGATAGTGTGGATATTAATTATGAGAGTATAGAGAGTGAATGGATGTGAATTAATGTGATCGATAATGCAGAATTATTAAAATAATAAATAGTGAAGAAAGATGAATAATCGTAATATCAGTAATTTTAAAATTGTAATAATAAAGTAATAAAATCATAACATTCGGCTTGATAATTAAATTATAAAAGAGATTAATCAGTTATGTCTATGATAACAAAAAAAATAAAGTTAATAATTTTTGAAATTTTTTTTTTTATTTAAAAAATATTTATTATTAATTATTGATAATTTAATGGATATTTAATGAAAATGTACAGTTTTTTAATTAATTATAAAGTAAAAATAAAAAAATTTAATAAAGCTAAAATTTTTTTATAATTATTTAATTAATTATTGAATAATTAATTTTGTTAAATAAATTGTTTAAAATATCTAAAAAAAAAAAATGTTAAATAAAATAAAATTGTGAACAAAATAATAACTAAAATAATTGTCTTTTTTATTTATTTATATTATTAAAAAATTTCAAAAAATAAATCATAGCTTTGAACCTGATTAATTTCCTTTACTTAAAAAAAAAATATATATGTTACTCTACTCTACATATAAGCCAAGATTTATATCTTGACGATTAGATGTCAGCATCTCCACCCTTTTTTCACTCCCTACAGAACTTAAATAAATAAATGCCTCCAAAAATGAATAAAAAAGTGAAAGACTTGAAAATTTATTTAATTTAATATCGAAAAGGCAAAACACTGGATACAAAGAAAATGAATGGAAATTAATAATCGATGGAAATAAATAATTTAAAAAATATGCAATAGAATGAAGACATTATTTAATTATTCAGCAGAAGCTTTAATATTAAATTATTGATTACGAATCAATAATCATATACATCACAGTATATTTTAGTGTGAGCTCTGATAAAAAATTTATGACGGTTTATATTAATTTATTATTACACCCTTGTTCTGTCTTGCGTTTTTATATATTATGAATATCTTTACACTTTACTTCAATCGATTGTGAAAAAAAAACTACAATTTTTTGACCCGGTTCATATGTTACTAATAGTATTTTTTTTTTATTTATAATCAGACGCTAATATAAAAATTAAAATTTTTTTTGTGAAATTTAGTGCGAGCTCTCTAAGGTATATTTATATCCACTTACATTATTATTATATATATTTATTATCCTTTTAAGTCTACACTATTTGCATTGCATATAATGAAAAGTCTAAAAAATGATAGTGAGAAAATATGAGTGTATAGCAGACATCAAACAAATTTAAAATTTAAAAAAAAATAGTAAATAATTTGAAAAATAATATTTGTAAAAAATGGACTTATAAATTTTAATAGATTGAGATTTATCGATTAGTTTTGATATTTTTTTTTTCACTTGTAAATTACTAAATAATCGTATATGATTATTTAAATTGAAATAAATAATAATAATAATATTAGTCGGGATAATTACATACTAATTAAAAAAATATATACTGAGTTACTAAATCCCGCCACGGCGCATGACTGATTAAAAGTGGAGCCGCGGTATAATTCTCTTGGTTACTTCGCGTTTCATCGATTTAATAAACATTTTATTCTTAAATGTGCGATTTTGTTGTAAACAAAAAGTAATTTAAATAATTATTAATTTAAAAAAATAGAGTCAACCAATAAAAAAATAATAATCTATAGTAATTATTTTTAAATAAATTTAATTAATTAATTAGTATTTAAAATAGACTATGGTCCATATTACCACTTGGGTCTGATTTAATATTAATTTTTTATTATGACAGTATTATATAGTAATAGTCATATTTATAAATACATATAAAAAATAATATAAGAAATATTTAAAATTAATTTTAAGTAATCAGAATTGTAAAAATTAAATTTAAATAAAAATAAAAAAGTATAAATTAATTATTTGTATTTTTAATTGTCAAATTATTTTTCATAACTTTATAGATCTTTATTTTTGTCTCGTAAAAAATTTAAGAGCTGATAAATTTAAAAAAAAAAAATTACCAACTTTTAATGGATACTGATATTGAGTACTGATAATTAAATTTACATAAAGTGCAAAAAAGGTAATCAAATTAGTAAAGTATAAATGTGATAGTTAGATTAGACTATTGAAGGTCAATTTGACTACAATATATTTTACTATATATTTAAAGTTGCAATAGAACATATAATTGTACAGAGAACTTTTTTCATACCATAGCATCGATCATCTCATTCGGCCGCAGCCCTTCGTGGGTAGCGCACCAAGTTAATATATAACACGAGTTCGTATTTAAATTCTAATTCTTTCAACGAATATTCCGTTACTTCAAATTAATTAAATAATTTTTTAAAAATCGATTGTCAATAAATAAATTAATTAATAAATTTAATGATAAAATGCGATGGATAACAGACGTAAATTATTATTAAACGTAAGTACAATCAATTTTTTTTTAATCCATAGTTTAATAACTTTTTTTTTTTTTTTTTTTTTTTTTTTTTTTTTTTTTAAATAAGGAGAAAAATTATTGATGATAAAAAAAATAAAAAATAATTTTAGAATGGATGTAAGCTCACTGATACCAGCAGGTCTACGACAAGAATTAGATATATGTACGGTAACAGCAAATTATAATAAATTATCTGAAAATTTTCGTAAATTAACTCCGATAGCCATTCAATGTGCGATTTTTTGTGGCGGTTCAAGATGCAAATACGAAAATTCAGCTTGGCCGGCTGTGCACATGGCGATACGGGATATTTTTTCTCATTGGTATTAATTATCATTTTTTAAATAATTAATAGAAAAATTTTTAATTAGAATTTCAAGATAAAAAAATTTAATTAAGTGTATGTGTATGAATATATTTATATGTGGATGTTGTTATTATTGTATAGGGTAACCGACGACGTATTAGCGATGGCACGTCCAAGCACGGCACAGCTATTACAAAAAAACGTGATATCACAATTTAAAGAATGGAGTATAAAAACTATTATTAATTTACAAACACCCGGAGAGCATGCAAGTTGTGGTGGTCCACTAGAGGAAAGTGGTTTTACTTATGATCCATCGGAATTTATGAAAAATTCAAGTGAGCTTAGAAAGAATAATTAATATCATAATTAAATCTAATTTAATTTAATTTTGTTTAATTTTTTTGCTACTTGGATTTTGTGATATTTAATAAAAATTAAGTGCAAAATATTTATTTTTCCATAGATAAAATTTTTAATTAAATATATCTAGATATAAAGCTTGACTTTAAATTTTGACCTTAAGGGTAAATTTGAACAAAAGGGTAAATCGTTATCTACTTTTTTGTATCTCGTACTTAGACTTGTAGATAATGCTTTGAATAAATTCATGGGTAACATGCAATGTTCAACGAATCATGTTTATTTCTTTATCTAAACCTTCAAAGACAACTTTCCCGCGAATTTTGAAAGTTACTTTTTTTTTTTTTTTTTTTTTTATTTTATTAAAGAAAAAAAAATCATGAATTTTTTCCTCTAGTCTAAGAAAAAGGAATTGAAGAATTTTATGAAAATTTATGACCCTGAAGAAAAGAGACAATTAACAATTTTTGAATTTTTTTTTTCAACAAATCAATTGCGAAAAAAAAAACTAAAAATATGCACATGTAGAAAATTAAAAAAACTATAAATGCAATTTTTCCAAATATTTTTGTTTTTATACCTTATCGTTTTAAAAAGCATTCAAAAATTATAAGACGCCGGCTTACTTCAGTATCACAAAAATTTAAATATTTTAAAGCCGAAAAATTCAAAATTAACTTTTTAAAAATATGTTTCAGTTTATTATTATAATTTTGCCTGGAAAGATTACGATCAAGCAACAGTTGAAAAATTACTGGACATGGTCAAGGTGGTAGCGTTTGCGGTGCAAGAGGGTCGCGTCGCTATTCATTGCCATGCAGGTAAAAAAAATATATATATTTCCATAACTAATATTTGTATTTTACGCCAATGAAATATCGCGTTCATGTAAATAAATTATAGAATATAAATTACGAGTCACGATAAAAAATAACATAATTAATCATATATAGGTGATTATTTAAATACCCTGATTAAAATCTATCTCATACCTCAACACACTACATACATATATTTATAATATATAATGAATAGAAATCTAGCTATTTATATATTTAATTGCAATAAAAGTAAAAATGAATCCTTTTGTTTCAAATATATCATAAATAGTTATATCGTTGTATCAATTTGCATATACATGGTTATAAATAGTAGTATTCATAACTAGGGTCTTATCGAGCTTCAAATTGCATATTACAAGCATGCGTTATTGATGGACGCAATTATGCAAAGGAATACTAAAAGACACAGTTGTTAAATATTTAAATTCACCTGACAATTTATTAACGACACTAAACTTCATGTTTTATTTTTATTGCTTTAGAAATACGATAACGATAACAGGTTCATTACTTTAATACTGAAAATCTAAATATAAATTTATGAATATTTTATTTGAATTTTAAATTAACCATAAACTTGCGGCAAAAGTGATAAGAAATAAATAAATTGAGCAAATGAAAGTATTAAATTTTTTTTTTCCGTCAAATAAAATTAATAATTTCATTAGGGGAAAAATTTTGGTCAGGGTCAGTGAGTGTTAGTTACGTGAATAGATATAAGGAAAAAAATATATAGAATTGTCAGATGTTTAGGAATTTGGTCAAGGTCACTGAGGGTCGATATTAATAAAATGATCTGCAAAATTATTTTTCTAAAGAAAATTACTCTGTCAAAAAAAAAACTTCATAAAAATTTGAATCCCGCGATTTGAGAAAAAATGTATTTTATCTTTATAAAAGATAAAACATAAATATTTTTATATATGTCATATATACTACAATATTCTATACTGTAATGGAAAATTATAACGTCACTAAAATTTTGTATTTTTGTTATTTGCGCATGCGCGGATAAAATTTGAAAATTAAAAGTTTAAAAAAGAAATAAATCAAGATTACAATTATTTGCTAATCAATAATATGTCCATTTAATTTTTCTGCGTGACTAGACTCAATGAATATAAATATCACATTATTAAATAATGAAGTTATAAATTCATAAATTTATTTTACTAATAATTTATATATATATATATAAATATATAGTGGAGAGAAGGGGATATATTGACTTACATTTATATTAAATATAAGCCCTTTACTCTTATAGGGCCATTTTACCCCACTCTCTCTCTATATATATATGTATGTGGAATAGAAATACAATTAAATATTTTTAAAAACATATTTTATTCATCTCGCCCTTGAGATAAATTTTAAGATATTGAGTCGGTAATAAAAAAAATAGTGCATATTAACATATATTGACATTTATAACCAAAAATTTGAATTTTATTATTTATTGATTTATGTTAACCACAGGACTAGGAAGAACGGGTGTTCTTATTGCATGTTACCTGATCTATAGCTTAAGAGTACGTGCTAGCGATGCAATACGTTTTGTACGTAAGAAACGTCCTGGTGCAATCCAAACACGTGGACAAATAAAATGTATAAAAGATTTTGAGCACTATATACTTCCACAAATGATAATATTCCCAACGAAATTAACTTATGGAGGACTAAGCCGTAGGAAAAATAATTTAGGCATATTTCTAATGAAACAATGGAATGTACTACATGGTTACGAACAACGCACATTTAAATATATTCCCAAAATAGTATTCGTGTTATGTGAAAGAATTCTGCAATTATGTAATTGTCAAGATGATAATTCACCAGCGGAAATTAGTTTTTTTATAAATGACGACACACCATTTACGAATAAATTTATCACTAGTGCTTTGGAATTATTGAATCGAGGAAAAAATTCAAATAATATGAGACATTCATATTCTTGGGCTGAATGTCTTTCTCAAGCATCATTTGATTACTCAAGTAAATATTTAAATTTATCAATAAAAATAGTAGAATAAAGATTCCGTTTCCCTGAATCCCCTACGGTAAATTACAGTAATTACCGCCTTTTACGATAAATTGCGATATTTTACGGAAAATTTATGACGTTTTACGACAAACTTCCGGTATTTATGCCGTAAGTTTGCGGTAAAAGAACGAGAATTTACTGTAAAATTGTGGCAAGCTTGTGGTATTTTACCATAAGATAAATTATTGAACTGTAAAAACTGTCAAAGTAAAAAAGCACCCGGTACTTAAGATAAAAATGCCGCAAATTGCTGTATTTTACCGTAAATTTATATAAACTAATTTGTAAAATATGCAATGATATAATTAATTGTTTAAATATGTTCTAAGATCCTCCCACTATTTTAATAGCAGTTTTTTTTATACTTTTTCATTAATAAAAATAAAGTATTAGATGTTTAAAAATGAAGAGTGGCTACAAATACTACTCCTTCTGTATCTATATTTCATTTTAATTCAAATTAAGAAGATTTTTTCATTTTCTAGATAATTCTAAAATAGAAACTAGTATTTCTTCTCGAGATACATGTGAAGATATTAAACGCCTAGATGATGTCTTTTGCACATCTCCAGACTCTCCATCATGTTCAACTGATTACCCAGGTAGTCAAAATTTTTATTATAAAATAATTATATTTTTTTGGCTAATTTTTTATTTAAGATAGTTTCAGATGATAATTATCTAGATGATGTACTAGCCGACTGTATACACGGGCAAGATTTGTATGACAATGACTGTTACAAAGAAATCCAATCGCAATTGCTACTTAAAACTGCGGCTCAAAAAGAAGAGTTTGTCTACGTCACTATTGATGAAGTTGTTAATGCGCTACTTTGTGATAGTTCTAAATTAACGGATGAAGAGAAAAAAATTTTTTTACAGTATCAGGTAAAGTTTTTTTTACTTTAATAAATATTGACTTGAAGAAATCCAAATTTGAAGGAAAACATAAAATTTGAAATACTCAAGAGTTACTAATTTTAAAAACGGACATTAATAATTTATTAATCGAAGCAAAATATCGAAACCCATTAAATTTTGGCCATTAAAAAAATACTAAGTCCCTTTTGGAAAATTTTCATTTTCATAAATTTTAGAAACCAAAAATTTATTCCGTAATTGTATGAAATTAATGTAACATAATTTATTTTTAATAGACAGATTTAAATAATAAAAATTCATCATGGCAACGATTGGAGCTAGAAACAAATTTACGAGTCCTCGGAAACCTTCTCTATGAGTGGTTAGAAATGTTAAAGCGGCCAATTTTAGATATGGAAGCGCTAAGTCAAATAGTGATCCGAGGTTCAAGGCCACGTGAATGCCTGCTGAAGTTTGAGCCTTGCAATCGATATTTACTCGAGTATCTCCTGCGTTTCGTGTCACGTCTCCGTCCTTTGTCGACGGATAAACAAACCCTAGTGATAAAACGAATCATCGCATCGCTTACACATCAAACTGTTTGGATCAGAGGAACTTTGATGCCTTCAGGTTAACTATTACAATTAATTATCTATTGATCCCATAATTGTATAAACATAAACTTTGTATGACTTTCTAACTCCCAATTACTATTTTATCCAGATAAAAATTTTCAAAAATTACGCGGCGGGACTGCTGGCAAACTAATGGACTTTTTTTTAAGATTTTTAAATTTAATTGAAGAAATAAACATCCAAGATTACAGTCAACGTTCGTGGTCATCATCTAGGTGGTCTATTACCAGCAGTCGTTTGCAAATTATTAAAGATATGGATTGTGAATAAAATATTATTCCTATTGTCACTTGACTTCCTACTCGCGATATTACTTCAATAAATATCTATTATTTATCTAATTCGCTTTATAAATATCGGCCTGAAAAATTTTAAATCTCATGCAAATTTTTTTTACTTAAAAAAAATTTCATAATTAATTTTCATTTTTAAAATAAATTATGATGCTTAATTTTGAATGATTTTAGAAAATAAATATCCTCAAGTTAAATAAAATAGTTATGATATTTTTTTAAATAAAAAAAATATATAATAATTACAACTTTAACGATACCATTGCTGCAATTCTGCGTCATTGATGCTGTCTTCAAGCTTCTGAATATATATGTACCAGCGTAATCTAAACAGTATTAATAAAATATATGATTATTATTATTAAGTAAATGTAAACATTTTTTAAACAATAGATTTTTTTGTTTGAATTTATTTATAATCAAATTTTAATTAAAAAAAAAAAATATAATGTCAACTACCCGGTCCCCAGCCTCGTTAAAATTTTTGTAAGCTAAATTTTTACAATTGTAATTAATTAAATTATTACAATTAGCAGCAAAGTTACGAGTGTTTATATTGGAATAATAGATTTGTATATAAAATTTATAGGAGACTTGGTCACGAGGGACTTTACCTTAGAGTTTTTGACTTACCCAATCACTATTCATTTTATTAGTTGATAATCACAACACTTATACCACAACACTTTAAAACACACGATAAAAAATTTAAAAAAAAATCTCAATAGATTCCGAAACATTAACTGATCGAATTGAAGCTAAAATTAAAATTTTAAGACTCAAAACTTTCCCGCACTAATATACTTTTCACTATTAATTATTATTATTTAAAATATATTGATTAATTTGAATTTTAATTTTTCACCACTAATTTATAATAAATAAAAAAAAAACTGGTCAACAATAAAATTACGTTTCGGTTTAAAAATTTACTCGCGATTTTCCCGCACTGACACACTTTTTTTTTTACTATTAATTATTTAAACTAATTTTTATTTTTATCAACAAAAATAAAACTGACTTACTATAAAATTACGTTTCGGTTCAAAAATTTACTCGCGATTTTCCGCACTGACACACTTTTTTTTCTACTATTAATTATTTAAACTAATTTTTATTTTTATCAACAAAAAAAAAAAAAACTGACTAACAATAAAATTACGTTTCGGTTTAAAAATTCACTCACGACTTCCCGCACTGATACACTTTTTTTTACTACTAATTATTCAAACTAATTTTCACTTTTACCAACAATAAAAAAAAAAAAAAAAAAAAATTGACTAACTGTAAAATTAAATTTCGATCGAAAAATTCACTTCCGACTTTCCCACACTGATATTCTTCTTTTCCCAAATAATAATTATTATTATTATTTAAAACATTAATCAATAGTCATTATTTAATTATATTGTCCACCACTTATTGTTACTAAACAAAAAAAAAAATTGACCGACTGTTAAAATAATTTTAAATTTCCGTAATTCAAAATGGCGGACGAACTTCTTCCCGCGCGTTATACTCGGCGTCCTCGGCTCACAGCCCCACTGTTCATCTACGCGTCACCCATTTTTATTATTTTTGCCAAGTATTCAATTTTTCCAAACACGGTAACAATTAAAATAAATGAATCCCCAATGTAATAAACAACAAAAAAAAAAAATTTTTCAACAATGGACGCCAAAATTACCCAGAGACAAAAAATTATTTTATTGAATTTAATTTAATTACTCAAAATCTAATTCTCTAATTTTATCAATTAATTTCCTCGTAATTATTTATTACCAATCACCAATCACTAATAAAAAATTATCAATTATCAATTTACTCGACAAAATTAAAAAAAAAAAAAAAAAATTCTTAGAACAAAATTTAAAAATGGCCGTTGCCAATAAATTTTACAGCCGCGAATAAATGTCCATTAATTAATTAAAAATAATCAATTATTTATAACTAATATCATTAAATATTCAATCTTTCATCAAATGATTTTAATAGCAACCGTTAAATATTTTAAATTGAATTCCTACTCACGAAACCCAAGAGCTAAAATAATAAGCAGCCAACGCCTCCCGTCCCTGCCGAGTTTCTCAACCGACTGTAAAATTCTGCTCGCTCTTCTTCCTCAAGTCGAACAAACTGACCCGAGTATTCCCGAGTTTTCCCGAGCAGTCACGAAGTCTTCCGACGCCTTCCGAAGCCTCCCCACTCCCCGCGCTCACTTACCAACTAATCAGCTTCAATAATTACTAATTAAAATTACTTACACCTCATAAATAAATTACCCAAGCTCACATAATTATTTTAATTACTTAAAAAATTAATTTTTCGAAATATCTTGTTCATATTTACAATAATAAATAATTAAAACAATTATTTTTACCAATTCCCATTTTTGGCGGGAAAAAAAATTTATTCAAATTCGTAAGTGTTCGGAATCAGGCCGACGAATAAAAATGAATGACATGTCGCTGTTTTATCAACATTACGTGTCATTACTGTTCAATTCCATGTAATTTTAAGTAATAATAATAATAATTACGCATCAAAATATAGACAAACTAAATTGTAGCTTTGATAAAAAAAATTAAAACTGCTCTTGCTCCGAAATGTTGGAGTTTAGGTTCAGGTTGAAAGACGTTAAATACGACCACGTTCCGCGGAACATCTCTCAAATCAGCTGATGACGTAACAAACGACTAGCGTATACATATAATATATATATACCAACATATATGTACTTTCATTCTCATTGTGTCGTAGGCAAATCAGTGTGTTAATGTTTAATACCAGAGTTTATTTTACAATCGAGAGACATAAACCAAGAAGTGGGAGAAAATAAAATATGGCGTAATTATTTTTTCGGTAATTAATTTTTTTTAACGCTCTATTTAAACAATTATTACATATTAATAATATATAGATATATGTCTATATATAAATGTGAGCGTGACATTATATGTAACTTTAATAATTTCAACACTTCCGTTTGCTGATACATAAAAATATTAATATTAATAGTAAAAAAAAAAAATAATTATTATTAAAAGTAATTAAAAATTAACTACTGATAATTATCAAGACCACTAGCCAACCGAAGAAACTAAAATTAGTATGGAAACATAAACGTTGACACGTTTTTTTTTTAATCGTGAGCACATTTTTCAAAATTTGTCTTTTTTTCAACCTCTGGAAGCAAAAGTTTTATAATTAATTGAATAATTGGTTTACTGATTAATTAATTGATCGTTTTGTTGATTGTAATATAGATCAGTGGCAAAAACGTGGAAGCTTCAAAGTTTATTAAGTAGAAGGACACAAAAAGGTTAACAAAATGAGTGTCGATGCGTATGGACCCAGCAGCCAAACTCTTACATTTTTGGACACCGAAGAGGCGGATTTGATTGGAGCTGACACTCAAGGAAGTGAATTTGACTTCACTGATTTCACGTTACCGTCGCCGAGTCAGACCCAAGCTTCCCAACATGACTCTGCCCAGAGCCAACCGAACCAATCGGTCCAGGTACCAGTTTTTCTAATTCTTTTTTTTAAATTTTTTCTATCGTAGAGCAAATAGTCACCAGGTGGTTCAAGATCTTTCCATTATTTTTTGTCCACGTCAAAAAAAATTTACCAACAACTAATTTAAAAATTTAAAAAACAATAATTACTAGCCACTTATTTTTTATTTTTATTATGAGTCTAAGATTTGCTTGATACTTATCAAGTTTATTTGCAATTATAATTTAAAAAGAATTCAGGCGCCACGTGATTTGTCCTCAATAGCTTATTTATTAATCTTCATACTTAATAAAGCTCAGCTTATCTAGTGTCGGATTATTTTTATTTTTATCGAGACAGTAAATAATAATTTATAGCCATCATTTCTTTATTTATTCTTATTGCAGATCAATGGAACGAATGGAAGCTCAGCATTGGATTTAAAAATATCCGGTGCAGCTCAGAACCTCGCAGAGTTACAATTTGAAGAGGAGGAAGAGGAAGCTTATTACAACCGCGATTTACCAGAGCACGCGTGTAAATATTGTGGCATACATGAAGCATCGTGTGTTGTTATGTGCAATGTCTGCAGAAAGTGGTTCTGTAATGGACGGGGTAACACATCTGGCTCGCATATTATTAATCATCTTGTGCGCGCCAAACACAAGGAAGTTACATTACACAGGTACTAATAATTATTAATTACTGTTGGGGCTCGAAGTATAACTACTCCATTTTTTTGACATTTGTTTTAATTACAGTCGACTACGTCATATCTGATCTAGGTGACGTAGGGGGAATTTTTATTAGAATCTCAGACTTCCCACTACCGTGCGTTTAGTTTTGTTCCCGACTACCCGTTATAAGCCTCTTTTATTTTATATAATTTTAAACGTCATATTAACATTTTGTCACATACGCGACTATCCCGATTTCCCTGGTGCTTATGGCGTTAAAATAAATACTTATCTTTTTACACTAATGATAATTATAATGAAAAAAACGATAATGATAACGGTATTGATTACAGTAATAATTAAAATAATAATTTTGTTGATCAACTTAATGCTCAATAAAACTTTTAAATTGTAACAGAAGCTTTTAATATAATTCATCATTACAATTATCAACAATAAATTATATTTTACTTAATAATGATTAAATTATTATCCGCGAAAAATAAACAGTAAATTTTCATCATTAATTTGTCTATTTTTTCCTGTTGTTAGTTTATAATTTAGAGAATTTTAACGGAGGCTTATAACGGGCTCTCTGGTACGAAACTCCTTAGAGTGGTTAAGGGGGAAGTTGTTTGGACTCAGTAACTCCCGATTGAGGGAAGAGGCTTATGACGGGTAGTCGACTATTTAAATTTTTCAAATGTCCAAAACCGATACCTCTACCCTAGATCATTATTTTTATTTACAATTGTTTTCATTATTTGTACAGAGATGGGCCATTGGGTGAAACAGTACTGGAATGCTACTCATGTGCCGTGAGGAATGTATTTGTCCTTGGATTCATACCAGCCAAAGCTGACTCTGTTGTTGTTTTGCTTTGCCGACAACCATGTGCTGCTCAAAATTCGCTGAAAGATATGAACTGGTAATTATTTATGTATCTTATTTATTTATTTATCTATGTATTGACGCCAGAGACCGGTATTATTTAAACAGCTTAAACCACTATCCGTATTACTTATTAACATACTTAACTTATTGAGATAATTATTCATATATTCTAAATGCGTACTTGAAAAGTGACTCATCGATGAACTATTATTAGTTTAGATTTAATTATTTTAAAATTTATTACAATAAATTGTCATGACTTCCGGTTGCCTTTTCAAATTTTATACTTTAAGTTTTTTTTATAAATTTTTACATATTGAAGTAAAAAAAAAATTGGAATTACGGGCAAAAGTTTTCGCGAGATTAAAAAAATTTAATTTGGAGTCACGTTAATATTTTATATTTGGTTAAAAAAAAAGTATTTGAATAATCGATAGGATCGTAGGGAATTTAAAATTGATTTGAATAATAAATAAATTAAGTGATATAAATTATTTAATTTAATTTAGGGATCAAGAGCAATGGAAACCGTTGATTGAAGACCGTAGTTTTTTATCATGGCTCGTAAAAATTCCATCTGAGCAGGAGCAATTACGTGCACGGCAAATATCCGCACAGCAGATAAACAAACTCGAGGAATTATGGCGCGATAATGTGGACGCTACTTTCCAAGACCTCGAGAAGCCTGGGGTAGACGAGGAGCCTCAGCAGGTGCTGCTGCGCTATGAAGACGGCTACCAGTATCAGAATATTTTCGGACCGCTAGTGAAACTCGAGGCGGATTACGACAAGCGACTCAAAGAATCACAGACCCAAGAGAACATCGAAGTGCGCTGGGACGTGGGGCTGAACAAGAAGACCATAGCCTACTTTATGTTGGCTAAAACCGACGGGGACATGAAGCTGATGCACGGTGACGAGCTCCGACTGCGCTATCTCGGTGAGCTGCACAAACCCTGGTCAGGTATCGGGCACGTCATTAAAATACCCGACAATTATGGTGAAGAAGTTGGGATTGAGTTGAAAAATAACTCCGGCGCGCCGACAGAATGCGTAAGTAATTTTGTTGTTGACTTTATATGGAAGAGTACCAGCTTCGATCGTATGCAATTGGCGCTGCGTAAGTTTGCCGTTGACGATACGTCAGTATCCGCATATATTTACCACCGTCTACTGGGCCATGAAGTCGAGGAAGTTTTGTTCCGCTGCCACTTACCCAAACACTTCAGTGCTCCAAATTTACCTGATCTGAATCGCTCCCAAGTCTACGCCGTCAAACACGCAGTACAGCGACCCCTGTCTTTGATCCAAGGGCCTCCAGGTACCGGGAAAACTGTCACCAGTGCAACGATTGTCTACCAATTGGTAAAACAAAACGGTGGTCCCGTTCTGGTATGCGCGCCATCCAACACTGCAGTAGACCAACTGACTGAAAAAATCCACAAGTCAAATCTCAAAGTCGTGCGTCTCTGTGCCAAGTCCCGGGAGGCTATCGATTCGCCCGTGAGTTTTCTGGCTCTGCATAACCAAATAAAAAACATGGAAACCAACACCGAGTTACAGAAATTACAGCAGCTTAAAGATGAAACTGGGGAATTGTCATCAGCAGATGAAAAACGTTACCGTTTATTAAAAAAAGCCGCTGAAAAAGAGTTACTTGAAGCCGCTGATGTTATCTGCTGTACCTGCGTGGGTGCAGGTGATCCGCGGCTGCATCGCTTGAAGTTCCACTCGATACTCATTGACGAGAGTATGCAAGCCACCGAACCCGAGTGCATGGTACCAGTAGTCTTGGGGGCCAAACAGCTGATATTAGTTGGAGATCATTGTCAACTAGGTCCAGTGGTGATGTGTAAGAAGGCAGCACGTGCTGGTTTATCCCAATCTCTATTCGAACGTCTGGTCGTGTTGGGCATCCGTCCATTCAGGCTTGAAGTTCAGTATCGTATGCACCCAGACTTGTCTCGTTTCCCGTCAAATTTCTTCTATGAAGGCTCCCTGCAAAATGGCGTGTGTGCCGACGAACGCAAACTCCTGAAAATAGATTTCCCTTGGCCTGTACCCGACAAGCCCATGTTCTTCTACGTGACTCAGGGCCAAGAAGAAATCGCCGGAAGCGGTACATCGTATCTTAACCGCACAGAAGCTTCTAATGTTGAAAAAATAACCACGAGATTTCTGCGCTGCGGCGTGAAACCCGAGCAGATCGGCGTTATCACACCCTACGAAGGACAGCGCGCTTACTTGGTACAATACATGCAGTACCAGGGCTCATTGCACTCAAAGCTTTACCAAGAGATAGAAGTAGCCAGCGTTGACGCTTTCCAAGGACGTGAGAAAGACATCATCATAATGTCTTGCGTCCGCTCAAACGAGCACCAGGGCATTGGTTTTTTGAATGACCCGCGTCGTTTGAACGTCGCGTTGACCCGTGCCAAGTACGGTATCATAATTGTCGGCAACCCGAAAGTTCTGTCAAAGCAGCCGCTGTGGAACCATCTGCTGAACTTTTACAAAGAGCAAAAGGTCCTGGTAGAAGGGCCCTTGAATAATTTGAAAGAGTCAATGATCCAGTTCGCTAAACCAAAGAAATTAATAAACTCAGCGAATCCCGGGTCGCACTTTATGTCGACCTCGATGTACGACGCGCGCGAAGCTCTGATACCTGGCTCCGTTTACGACAGATCTGGCGGTGGGCAAATGAATGGAGCTGCACAGTCACACAATCCTTACTACCAACGCAACATACCCTTGGATATGTTCAGCAGAACTCACGATACCATAAGTTACATAAGTCCCGAGCGGGCGCAAGCTGCTATGAACAACGTCCCCGTGCCAGTGGGAATGTTCATGAACATGGCCCACGTGCCACCGCGATTTTACAACCAGCATCAGCAAGCACTGCAGGCAAGACAGAACCAGCAGCGCAACCGCCGCACGGGGATCAAAAAAATGGGCGTTGGTAGCAGCGTCGGACCACGTATGGGCAAATTCAGCCAAAGCGACATCAACACCCAGCCCTACAGCAGCCAAGGAGCCGCTGCTGGTCTGCCACTCACTCAAGGAACTACTCAAGGAATGTCGCAGCCCGGGTTCAGTCTTTCTCAGCCCGGTCTGTCGCAGGCTGAACTGTCCCAGGACTCATTTGCTGTTGGAGATTTCCAGTCGCAGATGGACGGTCTGCTAAGTCAAGATTCGACTTATCAGGGCGACAGGAGTGGGTTCTACCAGGGACAATCACAACCAAGTGGACAATTCTCACAGCCGTACTGAACGCTGGTATTGATGGGGTGGGAATGTACGCATTTACGCCATGCTGTTGTCGCGGGAGCGACTTTGAATTAAAAGCTCATTTCATAATGATCTGTGTAATTATGGTGGAGTTATTATGATGATGATGATGATGATTATGGTGACGATGATACATTCTTCAACAACAGGGGACGATAAATTACGCTGAGATACGGATTATTGTGGCTCTTTATCTGGATTGATAATTTGAATTTGTTAATAACGGAGTTTTTATTGGAGGAATGGATTTACCGATGGATTTTTATTGATTAAGAGCCAATACCGTAAGCGATAATTCAATTTAAAATATATTATTAAATATATTTTATGACATCGAGGATAAATAATGAAGATTAAATTGATTATCGGAGGACACTTGGTCAGTAATTGAGATTAAGATTTTTTACGGAATACTCGAGACAGCGAGTGGTCGTGTGCTGATCAAGATATCAAAGATTATTGTTATTACTTTTTTTTTTCAAGATGATGATAAATAGATAAATGGAATTAAGGATTTTATTGATTAAAAAGTTTTTTTTTTGTGATTTTATTCAGGAAAATTTATGAAAATTCTATAAATATTTAAATTTATTGAGCTACTGAATTTACGATAATATAGACAAATTGTTATTGATAATATAAAAGATCAAAGAATCCTTGATAAACTTTTGAAAAATAGAACGGCTGAAGATTTTCATTAATTAAAAATAAAAATAATTTTTGAAAATGCACCGACCTAAAATCCTTCGATTAATCATTAAAATACAACATCATTAGTTTTGTTTTATTATTATTAATTAATTCATTCATTAAATTACTATTATTCTTATTATTATAATTATGATTATAGATAATATTAATTGTAATCAATATTCTTTATTATTTTTGTTAAATTGGTTAATTATAATTTGAAATAATGCGACGTGAAAAATGCGCTTCCGTTTAAATTTTATTATTATTTTTTTTTCTTTTCGACCAAAATTAAATGGCAAAAAAGTCGGAACTATAATTTTAAATTTGAATTTGGAAAAAAATTTTTTTTAAACGAAAAAAAAAAAAAAAAAAAAAAAAAAAATTGACAATACAATGAATTTTTTTTTTATTATTTTGAACTCGATTGTAAAAACTTAAATTTAATTTTGAAAAAAAATTATCTATTGCGATTACATGCAATGTTTATTGAAATTATTATTATTAATACGATTATTGGTTTATTTTGTTTATGATTAAACATAAATGTATAGATTATAAAAGAGAAAAATATATATCTATATTTTTTCCGACAAACAGCACGTCTCTTAATGCAAATTGTTAAAAAAAATTGAATATAAGAGAGGAAATTTAAAATCACTGTAAAATTAAATGGTACCAATAAATGTGATGTAAAAAAAAAATACATATATATAAATTTCTTTATAGTCAACTATCCTTTATAAGGGTTTCACATACTGTAAAAATATATCAGATGACGCATGTATAATTTTCAATAGAAAAAAAAATACTTGGCAAGAAAGATTTTGATTTGAATTTAGAATACAAAAAATTACTTTGAGTTAAAATTTTTCGCGCCAAAAAATTCTTATTTTCTGTGTATGAAAGCTGGATACTGATAAAAAAATTTGAAGCGAAAATCCTAATTAAATTTAATATTTTTTTTCATTTATTTAATTTGTTTTTTTATTACAAAAATTTGTTTTACAATTACAAAAAAGTTACAATAATTTAAGTTTACATTGCCGCAAAAAATATTTTATTTTATTTGATAAATTTTATTACTAATTTTTATTTATTTTATTTCATTAAAACTTTGATTTACAAATAAGTGGGAATAAATTAAATTAATGGAATGTTTATTTATTTTAATTGATATTTTACCTTTTAGTAATTTTGAAAAAAAGCAACTGTTCATTTAAATTATTGTCAATTGAAAAAAAATTAACTTGGCACGTTTATTTTATTTTGATACTCAAAGATTGTGCTAAATATTTTCATTGGTTAAATTGGACATGAAAGTATTTTTTTAATTAAACAATTCATTTAATTGTGCGCAGTATTCATAAATTAGGTAATTATGCCCAATGATATTTTATATTTTGGTCTGTAAAATCATTATTTTTATCTCATACTTAAATCATTCATTTATTCTCATCTGCGCTTTGGAAAAAAAATTAGCGGGAGTAATAATCAATTAAATTACAGAGTTTAAAAAATTTTAAATACAATCACGCAATCTTTTTAAATCTCCGTAATTTAATCAAGATGATTTATTTTTAAATCGTGTTTTTTTTTACTAATCGAGTGCAAAAAAAATGAAAAAAAATTATTATTACAGACCAAAATACAACTGTATAATTACGTTTTAAAAAAATACACCTTTTTCTCTTCCTCAAAAACAAAAATTAATTATTAAAAATATTACACAATATATTTCACAAAATTTTTAAATAAACAAAACAAAAAAAAATATATCAAAATTTATTAACACTAACTTTTTTTTTATTATTTATTACTGATATTTTTTCCTTTTTTTTTTTATTTTATCTATATATTTATAATTATTTCAAAGTTAATTAAATTGAGGAAGAGACATTTGATCATACGACTCGAGAAAATCAAAATTAACATACAAAATTTTTTTTTATCTATATATATTTTAATTTTTTTTAATTTTTTTTTAATGAGATCTATCACCCCCCCCCCCCCCCCCACACTACCTTACCTTTAACATCCTTACAATTTATTAAATTTTTAATTTAAATTCATTCATAAATCTCATTTCTATATTTTTATTTATTTCTTTATTTTTTTTTATTTTTTACTATTTGTTTTTTTTTTTTTTTTATTTAACTCTAATTGTTGCAAAATTAATATCAATTATAAGGCACACATTTTTTTTATCTCAAGATGACATGAGAACACAGTGCGTAGAAAAAAAAATGTAGCGAAAAAAAATTCATATAAAAAATAACTCAATTTTTTTTTTTAATTCAATTACTAATTACTCTTAATTATTAAATATAATTCAATCAAAAAATAAAATAAATACTCAATTTATTCCCAAAGTAATTAACAAAGCAAAGAAAAATTTTAGAAAATTTTTAGCAAAAAAAAAAAAGTTCATCAATTTCTAATTCCCATAAATATTAATTACTTTAAAATAAATTGCAATCAACGTATTTATTTTTCCTTTAAATAATTAAGTAAATTAGCCATTAAATTTCAAAAAAAAAAATAATAAAATTCAATCGATTTTAAACATCAGCAATTTTTGAAATAAGATGTATAATAAATATATAATTATACTGATGTATATATACTAAAATTGCACCATGGTTTACGATCAACACCTCAATACAAAACATATTTCCGCCCCAACTAAACTCCTCCATTCTTTCATTACTGTAAATAAAAAAAATAATAATAATGATATTAATAATAATATAAACAGACTTCTAAACCTCAATAGCAATGACTCATTATTAGATTGAAAGAATAAATAATCAATTAATATTCTAAACTAACACGCGCACTAGATTCAATCGAAATTTAAATTTCAAAATAAATAATTATCACAGAATCAATAGTCACGCGTGGACTCGTTATAAGCACAGCCTAAAATTTTTGAGCTTACATTCACATACGTACTACTTAAATTAATCATTAATCAATAATCATTAATTAATATGAGCGATTACTGTTAATTAATTAATTAATCAATTAACTAATTAATAGATTAATGAATGTAAGACTAAGCATTTTAAATGCTATTGATATTTATCCACCGCTGAGGTATTTGTTAAATAATAATCATTAAACTTTTTAAGTCTCTGACTCCTCTTTAAGGTTTGAAGACATATGTGGCGTTTAATCGGTTTTAGTTTCCTTTGTTGATTGTTGTTACTTTATTAAGACTTGCTGGGACTTGGTTTCTTTTCCTCTGGTACTAGTTTTCTGAAAACGCTCTCCAGTGAATGAGTTTTCTCTAGAGTTTCACATGTGCGTTTAAATACTTCTTTTATGTGTTCAAATGTATCGTGATCGTATACTGATCTTGCTGTGTTTGTCAAATCGAATGGTTCTAAAAAAATATATATAGATATAGATATATCAATACATATATACTAGTCATAGTATTTAGAATTTATAAAAAATTTAGCGACTACTAAATTTTTTTAAATATTTTTTTTTTTTACAATTTATCGTTTTGAAAAAAATCAAAAAATTATTAGACGTCGGCTAACTTCAGTATATAAATTAACAAATTAATATATATTAGATATTAATAAATAATTATTAAAATACCTTCGACACAAAGACACTTCCATTGATGAGGATCATTTTTCCATGAACGAGTAAACCGACACTCTTCAATTGGGATTTGTTTGGCCAAACGGACTGATACTGCATACTTATCAAAACTAAAAAAATAATTTATATTAATAATTAATCATTAGTTACTAGACATTGATAGTTTGGAAATAATAATAATAATTACTCGAAGTTGACGTAGTATTTGAAGAACTCGTAGAACAGTTGACCAAGTGGCTGGTGGTTCAATTCACCCAGCAGTTTAGACGGAATGTGCATGTCCTCATTTATATCGATAGTGTGGATGTCAGAGTTAGGACTAAATTTATCACCATACAAATTTTGTAGACACGGTAATACTGGTGGACTGACACCACATTGCAAAAAGTGTATCACCATTAATACTAATGAGTAACTACTTATCGTCATATTTTTAGCATCATTGATATCTTGTTTTTGTGCCCATAATTTAACAACAAGTACTAGAGGCCTCACACGCCAATCAACTGATTAATTTATAAATTATTTATTATTTATTTATAGTCACAATAAATATATTTATTATACGGATAAAAAATAGAAAAAATTGCAGTTTCAAAAAATAATTCAGGATTTTACTAAAAGTTTAATCAAAAGTGCATTTCAAATAGTTAAATTTATCACTGAAAATTATATTTAATAAAATTTTTATTTTAAATAATTTTCTCGAACAGTTAGTTTTCAATTTGCGCGGGAAACCAAACAAAAAAAATCCATGATATTACAAAAAAAAAACTAAAAATATGCACGTATAGAAAATTTAAAAAATTATAAGTGCAATTTTTTGAAATATTTTTTTTTTCAAATTAATCGTTTTTATAAAAATTCAAAAATTATTAGACGACAGCTAATTCCAGTATCATGAGAAATTTTGATGTTTTATCAGAATTTTTGGGATTCCCTAAAAAAATCCGTGGCAATAATCGACGATTTACATAAACATGGTCGAGTACTAGTTCCCCGATCGGGTACTAGGTCTTTTTACCTTACCAGAATTTTTTTTACAATATTTTTGTAGAAAGTTAGTAAGATTTTATTGTCTCAAATATTATGACCGGTTACCCGCATTATTTTATGAAACTGTAATATTTCTTTTTTTTTCTTTTTGTCTAATAAATAAAACTTACTTCGCGAATAACAATGAAGCATGTGTGTATTACGAACACCCACGGCATTATTACAATTTAAATCGACTTCCAGGTTCTGTATTCCATCACTAAATTTAAGTATTGGTACTTTCGCGTGAATTAATTCTAAATTTCTAATAAAATCTGTAAATAAATTTATAATTTATCAAAATGAATAATTATTTTCGCGTAGAGTATGGAGATTATTAATATTATATTTTACCACAGCAACGTAGACATGTTTTTATTTGCTCCAAGTGATAGAGCGCTTCGTCCCGCTGTATCATCTCGGTATTTCTTACGACTAGACAAATGTCAACGTCACTTGTACACGCGCCGAATCCATTCATTGTTGATCCGACCAAAAAAAGACCGTATTTCGGAAATATTGTCTGTAATAAATTCATTTTATTTATTTCATACATTCAAATAAATTAAGACTTAATTTTAAATTATTGTTATTTAAAATAAATAACAATAATTTTTTTTTACTTGTTAAAAAATGAAAAAAAATATATAAATAATTATCGAGTCAAGAAAATCTGTTTTGAAAAATAATGTTTATTTCTATCAGGGTATTTTTGTAAAATAACTATTGAAATTTTAATTTTATTAAGTAAAAATATATATTTACACAAAAGTTTTTATAAATTTAAACTTTTTAAAGGAAAGAAAAAAAAAAGTGAACTTACCTTAATATACACCAGCAAATATTTCCAAAGCATCATTTTTCTGATATACGTCACTCGAGATTGTTGATTTTTGTAAAATTTATCCCAGATACTTTTCGACAGAGAATCCCATTTAGATTTACGCAGTAATTCGCTTGGTAATATCGTCGCCTCAATTAAATTCGCCCTCGCTAAGTAACGATCTGGCGCCAAAAATGATTTGGGAAACACATTTATATATTGTGCGGCCAATTCTGGGTACTTTCTTGCCCGTTGAAACTTTTGAACCGGACTTGTTTTATCTACTTCCATTTTGAACAGAAAAAAAATGAATAAATGCAATAATAAGTTTTAAAAATGTAATTTTAAAAAGAAAGCGAAAGTAATTTTTTATCGTTTGCACGAATAAAGTTGTTTGTTTTTAATTGACGGACTTACCACCTGTGTGATTACGTTTTTTTCCTTGATAATTATTTAGCTGCAGTTGTGATGCAGACGGACTTATCGTAGGACTTTTATTGTGACAATAATTTATATATTGTTGTTGATTAGGATAATATTGATTTGTATTGTTAATAAATCCCTGAGATGTGAACGTTATATTTGATAATGGAGTTGGACGTGTTTGTTGAAATTTTCTGTAATTATTTAAAAAACAAAAAAATATTAATGTTTTTTTCATTTTTATAAAGAATCGCATTTTGCTTTACAGTCGACTACGTCATGTCTGATCTAGGGGACGAGGGGAAATTTTTATTAGAATTTCAGTCTTCCCACTATCGTACGTTTAGTTTTGTTCCCGACTACCCGTTATAAGCCTCTTTTATTTTATATAATTTTAAACGTCATATTAACATTTTGTCACATATCCCGACTTTCCTAGTACTTATGACGCTAAAATAAATACTTATCTTTTTACACTAATAATAATTATAATGAAAAAAATAATAATGATAACGGTATTGATTACAGTAATAATTAAAATAATAATTTTATTGATCAACTTAATGCCCAATAAAACTTTTAAATTGTAACAGAAGCTTTTAATATAATTCATCATTACAATTATCAACAATAAATTATATTTTACTTAATAATGATTAAATTATTATCCGCGAAAGATAGACAGTAAATTTTCATCATTAATTTGTCTATTTTTCCTGTTGTTAGTTTATAATTTAGAGAATTTTAACGGAGGCTTATAACGGGCTCTCTGGTACGAAACTCCTTAGAGTGGTTAAGGAGGAAGTTGTTTGGACTCAGTAACTCCCGATTGAGGGAAGAGGCTTATGACGGGTAGTCGACTGTAATTAAAAATAAAATTTTATAAGAAAAAAAAAGTGTTACAAAATTCCCTGGTTACAGAAAAAATTATCACGAGAAAAATTAAAAATAGACTTGATTAAAATTAATTAATAAAATATAAATAAAAACATTTTCTAATACTTCAATTAAAATCAAAAACTTAAAAAAAAAATGTAATTTTTATTGATAGTCAGTAAAATTCCATTTACTATAGAATTTAATAATTTTCAAAATTTCCATGCAGGTCACCGCCATGTGAGCAACCGATTGCTGCTCATGTCTATGCTTTATAATCAAAATTAAATAATAAAATCAACAAAACTCCGAATTATTAATTATTAATAATTATATAAACATACTTGGTATCAGGTTCAGCGGATGATGCGATAGATTCCCGATCATCGGAGCTCTCATTTTGACTATCGGTATGTTTATTTGGCGTAGGAGATCGCGAACTAAAACCACTGTCACTACCGTAACTACTGATTTCTTTTATTTGCAATTGATCCCTCTGCATATTACGTTTATTTGATCGATTATAATTTTGTTTCTTAACTCCATTATTATTATTATCATTATGATAGTTATTATTATTATTATTATTATTATTATGAATTTTATTACTACTACCATTATTACTATTAACTCTGTTAACATTCGTTGGCACTGAATATCCATTACTATTATTATTATTATTTACGTTCTTATTGTTACTTTTATTATTATAATTATTATTATTATTTATTTTGTTATTATTCTGGTGCCAGTTTTTCGTTGGTACATTTGGATTATTACTATGATTATTAACTCCTGGAGTAAATCCTCCGGGTCTTCTAGATGAAACACTTTCAACAATCATTCTTCGATTAGGTCCCAATGGATAAATTGAATTCTATTTTTTAAATTAAAAATTATTAATTAATTAATTGATAAGTTTATTAAGTATTCAAAAATTATCATGTGAAAAAATTTTCTAGTCTTTTTAAATAAAAATAAATCAATTAAATAAAAAAAAAAAATTAATCATTTTCATTAATTATTTAATAATTGATCTCTTAATAAATATCAGATAAAAAAAATTGAGTTTGTAGTTTTTTTATAAAGTGATAAGAAATAGATGAAAACATTTATTGAATATTAAAATATATGATATATTTAATAAATTAATAAGAATTTTTCGTCGAAGTTATCATTAAGTTGAGTAATGAAAAATGAATATGAATTTATTTTTTCAGTTTTATGGATCGTTAATAAAAATTTTCCAAACGATATATTTTAATTAAATAAAATAAACTCGCTGACTCAAATCACTGATAAAAAATCTATAGCTGCGGGTCATTTTTATTGCTTCTTAAAGTGTTTTGCTGTTCCAATAAATTTATTTACTCAATTACAGCCGGCCGATTAAAACTATTACATAAAATAAATGATAATTCACTTTTAATTTTGTAATAACTACAAGTATCTATAAAATATATCATACATATATTTTTCTTTTTCAATTTTTATTGATTTTAATTTATAGTATTTTAATTACAGACTTTTAAATGAGTTAGCAAATCTATTAGTGAAAAAATATGATAAATTTATTACAAAATTAATTAAAAAGTCCATTTGGTATCCAAACTACGAGTAGATTTTTTAATTATTTTTTTTTATTTTAAAGTTTCGAGATAAATTTGAATTAAAAATTAATTTTTTTTTACATTTATAATTTTGAGCTCAAATACCGCCAAAAATAACACAATTTAAAAATTAAAATTTTAAAATCTATTCCAAAATTAATTTAAAAAAAATGAAATAAATTTCCAGATTAAAAATTTTTTCACCTAAAATTAAAAACTAAAATAAATAAAAAAACAAATATATATATATATATATATATATATATATATATATATATATATATATATATATATATATATATAAATTACCTGTATCAGTTCCCGTTGTCTATTTTGATTGCCATTAAAATGAAATAACTGGCCTCTGATATTATCCTGATGATAATTATGTTGTTGTTGCTGATGCCGATTACTATGATAATTATTATGTGGATTAACAGAATAAGGATAAGGTGGAATAGGAATTTGAGGGCAGTGTCTGTTAGTTTGCTGATCTAAAATCTGCATCACCAAATGCGACGGATACACAGTTTGATACATTATTAATTTATAAATAAACAATTAAACCAACACTTTAAAACTATTTATAACCCTATTCAAATTATTATTACCCTCGAGCAACGACTCCATAGACATATTACTCACGATAAAAATACCATCTTTCTTTATTATTATTTATTTATGTTTAGCAGCAAATACTGATATATTGAATGATAATTTGTAATTTTTAATTTTCAATTGATAAATAAATTACCAGAGCATTTATTTTATTTTATTTAAACTGCAGTAAGCTCTGGTTCGATCACAACAGAACTGATGATATAAATACTCTTATATTATTTATATATACGCACGACAAACAAAAAAAAAAGAAGAAACAATATTTAAATATCGAATACAAATGATAATATTTTTTTTTTTCAATTATTTTGTTGTTTTAATTTTGTTTTTTTAATATTTTTTAGGTTCAAGGACAATCAAGGAATTTTCAAATTCATTTTAAATGTCCAGGATTTATTTAAATAAATAATTATCGTTGTTATTAAATTCCTTATTGTCCTGTTAAATAAAAATATATATTAATTAGTGAGAGTTTATTCATAAATTACCATAATTATTTGTACAAATGAATAATAATGAGGTTATGTTGTCGAGTTAAAGAAAATAACTGGTGTATAAAATAAAAATAAAATAATAAATGAATGATAAATAAAATTTATAAAAATATAATTTAATTATAAATTAACCAATTATTTTTGTATAGATTTTTAAAATTCAACACTTACGTGATCGCTAAATTGACAGGCGAGTTTTCATCTTTCAAATATATATCATTTAAATATCATTTTTATTTTATTTTAGATATAATATATAACATACAATATGACGAATTATTTTTTTTTTTTAAATTTAATTATCAGCAATTGATAACGCAAAAATATACCCCAGTTTATATATAATATATTTATAAAAACAGAAATTAATAAATTAATTAATTCAATAAATTAGTGATGGAACTGTCACTCATTCGGTAAATAAATATGACAGCAAAAGGAAAATGTTAAAAATATGTAAACTCGCGACTGGGAATTAAAAAATAGATATTTTAATACGAGTGACGATAATTATAATCAATATATATATGTATATTATTTTTAAAAAAAATAATTTATGAGAGAAAATAGATTTGTTTTGATTTTATTAATTTATTTTGTTAATTAAGGATACTTGTAATCGCGTTACTATTCTATTACACTAACTAGAAAAATCGTTAATATTTAAATTCTGTCACTATAATAACATTTTTTTTCCTTCTGTGATTTTTATTTTTTTGTCTGCGCATGTCATTTTGTTTGAGAAGCAACATGGCGGCCGGTGCGCCAAAAATCAGGGCTGCGTTGAGAATAATGGAGTAGATTTAGATAAAATGATTACTTTTTAAAAGAAGGGCATGATGCTGATGCTGTGGAATTTGAATTTTAATTAAGACGGTATTAGTAAGTACTCAGTTAAAAATTCCGGGTGATTACGGATTTTATTTCACTCGTTCCGGAGTTTCTGAAGGGAAACAAATAAAATAATATTTTATAAATTTATGAATTTGAAAAAAAAATTGTTTTTTTTTTTAGGTGAATAATTTTTTAAAAGTTTTACTACATTGTAAAAAATTGGGAGTTTAAAAAAAATGTCCGCATATGGAGTAAATAAGGAGTTTGCTTTTCTAGCCGGATTCCGAAGTGATCTAGATTTTTTTTAAAATCCGGATTCACGAGTTCGGTGTTTTAATATAAAAATAAACTTCCTTCGAAGTGAATTTTACTACAAAGAGATTAAATTAATACACAGTCACCCAGTCCACATTTACTCCGGATAAAATTTGTGTTCACTGAAAATTTTTCACGACCGCTAAAAAACCAGCGTTAAAATATTAAATGACAGCCGGATGAAAATTTGCTTAAAGAATTAAATCAGTAACAGAAAAAAAATCTTTACTGAAAATTTCACTCTTACTAATTTTAATTAAAATTAAAGGATAATTGAAGTAATTAACGATAAACTCAGCAAGAATTATAAAATATGTAGATTTTAAATGCATTAATATAAATGATTTTTACATGACAGAATTTTTAAATCATGAGATAAAAATTTAAATTAACATGTATTTTATCTTACTTCACTTAAATTATTTTTTTATTGTTAGTAAATTATTTAAATTTAAATAATATTAATTTTACAGGCAGTAGTAATTATTTAAAAAATGAAATATCAGACGATATTTTTATCAAAAACATTCCGTTGATGTGTAAAAAATATTTGAGTGTTTAATATTTGAAATTCTTATATGTAAATTTAACACTTTGTTATCTTGTTTGACTAACATTAATCAATTTGCACAGAAAAAAATTTTTCATGATAATTAACACAAACCGCGTGTAAAAAAGAGTCCACGTTTATTTTAGTGTTATTTTAACATGCGTTGATGTGTGAAAATACAAACATATTTTTAAACATTGTGTTGATTTAACAGCAACACATTTAAAAAAGTGTTATTTTTGTATGAAATAAATTTTTTTTTTGCTACAGAAGAAATAAATTAAAATCTGGTCATGCAAGATAACAGTGTTAAATAAACACACAAAATCTTAAATATTTAACACAAATTTTACACATGTACTTTTTCTTACACATTTCATTGTGCAGTTATTTGATATTATTTGCCTGTTATTTGTTTCCTTCCTGTAATTTTTCATGATTACTATTATTTATTTTCTATGCCCAAGTCAATACACTTGTCATCCCCGCGTCCGTCACCCCGTTGACCTGCAAAACGTTTATTTTCGTGTTGAAAATTTCTATGAAAATAAATACAAGTCATCATTGCTGTGTAATTATCAATGTGGAAATTTGAATACTGATAATTAGCTAAATTGTATGCTGCACTCTTTATTATACAGCGGCTATCAGCGATGAATTTACATACATAAACCAATGGTCTGCTGTCTTCGACATCATTTTGTCATAAAAACTCGCTACTGTTTCATACAACTTCTTACGATTTTTTGTCGATATAATGGCAAACACGAAAGTTGATATAAAATACACCCAATTATTTATAAATAATGAGTTTGTTGATTCGGAATGTGGGAAAAAATTTGCTGTGATAAATCCGACGACTGAGGAGCTGCTGGCAGAAGTTTCTGAGGGATTGAAAGTGAGATTAAAATTTTTTGTCAAGGATATTATTATGAATGTTTAAATTTATTTACAACTGTGTTTTTGTTGAGGCTGATGTTGACAAGGCGGTGGCGGCTGCCCAGGCTGCATTTGCTCGAGGATCTGAATGGAGAAATCTTCAGCCTGCCCAGCGAGCTGCGCTTCTGAACAAGGTATGGAAAATTGTATTGTTGGAAGTCGAGTTGGGAGTTGATCAGTGATTTTATTTTTGCAGCTTGCGGATTTGGTTGAACGAGATGCCCAACAGATTGCGAGTATCCAGACTCTGGAAAATGGAAAACCTTTTCTTCATGCGGTAGGAGAAACTCATATGGCTGCGGGAATTCTTCGTTACTATGCTGGGTGGTGCGATAAAATTCATGGGCAGACAATGCCGTCAGACGATGGGAGTTTAGTGATGACTAGAAAAGAACCAGTTGGAGTCGTAGGACAAATCACTCCTTGGAATTATCCAATTATGCTTCTTGCTTTAAAATTGGGCCCTGCTTTGGCAACTGGATGTACGTTGGTTCTAAAACCAGCAGAACTGACTCCGCTGTGCAATTTGTGCGTCGCTGCGCTTACTAAAGAGGCAGGATTTCCTCCAGGAGTTATTAATTTTGTCACTGGGTACGGTTCTACTGCTGGAGCTGCTCTGGCCGAGAATCCTGACGTTTCCAAGATCGCATTCACTGGATCTGTGGAGGTAAATCTTGGAATCCATTGAAGTTTTTATTTTTATAGCTCATAATATTTTTCAAATTGTTTGTCAGGTTGGAAAAAAAATAATGGTGGCATCAGGAAACAGTAATCTCAAACATGTCAGCCTTGAACTCGGCGGAAAGAGTCCTTTGGTTATTTTTGATGACGTCAATGGTTTGTACATAGCAATATTGGTGTTTTTTTTCACGAGCTCGGTACAAAGTATTGAATATAAAGAACTAAATTATAGTCATGTCTAGATTTTTCGAATTTCCAAAATTTTTTGATTTAGTCTACGCTCAAATTTATAATTATTATGGATAATAATCAAGTGTAATTTTTTTTAAACAGTCGATGAAGCAGTAAAACTAGCCCACGAAGCTATTTTCCATTTTTCCGGTCAAATCTGTGCAGCCGCGACCCGAACTTACGTCCACTCAAAAATCTACGACGAGTTCGTCCAAAAATCTAAAGATCTAGCTCTGAAACGCATTCTCGGCGATCCTTTTGACCCAAATACCGAGCAAGGGCCTCAAGTTCAAAAAGAAAAGTTCGACAACGTCATGGGATTCATAAAAACTGGCGAGGTCGAAGGCGCAAGGCTCATAACCGGTGGAAACCGTCACGGAGACCTCGGATACTTTATCCAAGTACCTGCTTACTAAATTTCTCAAAACCCAACTGACTCTAAATAAAAAATAATAAATTTCTCTGCAGCCCACAATATTCGCCGACGTAACCGACGACATGACAATCGCCAAAGAAGAAATTTTCGGACCCGTCCAGTCAATCTTGAAGTTCGACACCATGGAGGAAGTGATAAAACGCGCAAACAAGACAACTTACGGTCTAGCAGCCGGTGTTTTGACCAACGATATCAACAAAGCGATTAAATTTGCCCAGGAAATAGAGTCCGGTAACGTCTGGATCAACCAATACGCAGTTTTGATGCCTCAGGCTCCCTTCGGTGGCTACAAACAGTCAGGAATTGGTCGTGAACTGTAAGTGCGTAAACAATAAGTCTCAATAAACAAATAATCGAACGTATTTTAATTTTAGTGGCGCTGAGTCCTTGGACTATTACTTGGAGACGAAGACAATATCAATTAAAACTTTATCTGGTTAATTGATCGATCAATAATAAAAGTTTAATACTAATTTTACAACTAAGAATTGATTTAAATTTATTTTATGTGAGCATTAAATAGGAATAAAAGTTTAGTTTAGTTAATTGTTTGTGATTTACATCCTATACTTGCATGCATTTAAGCCAAGGCTGAGGTGTTAACTAGGGGATAATGGCATTACTGGTGAGTATGAGTTGATTATGAGGATTATCGATCGGAATGTTGTTGATTGACAATCAGATACAGGTGACGATAACATCACGTGACGTCAGCTGCAGCGTTTTCATTGTGAGTTCAACGAGAACAATTTATCGTTGGATTTATTGCAGCTGGTCGAAATTTTTACCGTGTTTGCTTCAGCTGTAGTAGGCAACCATGTCTATATATAGAGATATGAATGTATGTGTGTCTTAGTTCTTTAGTCAGGGGATAGAGAGCCCGTTGTAGAGTCAAAGTCGATCGACGTATCGTGGAGTCGACATGGCGAATCAGAAGACTGAAATAAAGTATAAGAAGTTGTTTATAAATAATGAGTTTGTTGACTCTGTGGGCGGTAAAACATTTCCGAGTATCAATCCGGTGGATGAGTCGGTAGTAGCGGAAGTGGCAGAAGGGGATAAGGTGAGATTTATTATTATTATTATTATTTTTTTTTTTTTTTTTTTTTTTTTTTTTTTTTTTGGGATTTCGGGGTTTGAATATTTAGTGGGGATGGGATTTAATTGAGGGGATTTTTGTTGAGGCTGATGTTGACAAGGCGGTGGCGGCTGCCCAGGCTGCATTTGCTCGAGGATCTGAGTGGAGAAATCTTCAGCCTGCCCAGCGAGCTGCGCTTTTGAACAAGGTATGGAAAATTGTATTGTTGGAAGTCCAGTTGGGAGTTGATGAGTGATTTTATTTTTGCAGTTTGCGGATTTGGTTGAACGAGATGCCCAACAGATTGCGAGTATCCAGACTCTGGAAAATGGAAAACCTTTTCTTCATGCGGTAGGAGAAACTCATATGGCTGTGGAAATTCTTCGTTACTATGCTGGGTGGTGCGATAAAATTCATGGGCAGACAATGCCGACAGACGATGGGAGTTTAGTGATGACTAGAAAAGAACCAGTTGGAGTCGTGGGACAAATCACTCCTTGGAATTATCCAATTATTCTTCTTGCTTTTAAATGGGGCCCGGCTTTAGCAGCCGGATGTACGTTGGTTCTAAAACCAGCAGAACAGACTCCGCTGTGCAATTTGTACGTTGCTGCGCTCACTAAAGAGGCAGGATTTCCTCCAGGAGTTATTAATATTGTCACTGGGTACGGTTCTACTGCTGGAGCTGCTCTCGCCGAGCATCCTGACATTTCCAAGATCGCATTCACTGGATCTGTGGAGGTAAATCCTGGAATCCATTGGAGTTTTTATTTTTATGGTTCATAATATTTTTTAAATTGTTTGTCAGGTGGGAAAAAAAATAATGGTGGCATCAGGAAACAGTAATCTCAAACGAGTGAGTCTTGAACTCGGCGGAAAGAGCCCTCTAGTTATTTTTGATGACGTCGATGGTATGCAATGTTAATATATATAGAATATACTGATCTCAGACAGTAAATTATTTTTTTTTTTACAGTGGACGAGGCAGCAAAGAAAGCTCACGACGCTATTTTTAATAACGCGGGGCAACTTTGTTTCGCTGCATCGCGAACTTACGTTCACTCAAAAATTTACGACGAGTTCGTTAAAAAATCAAAGGAACTGGCACTGAAACGAAAACTCGGAGATCCTTTCGACGAATTAACCGACCAAGGACCCCAAGTAGAAAAAGAAATTTTCGATCGCGTCATAAAATACATCGCGACCGGAAAAAAAGAAGGCGCGACTTTGGTCACCGGCGGCGAACGTCTCGGACTTAAAGGATTCTTTATCCAGGTTAATTTCCCTCCATTTATAAGTTTTCATCAATCATCAAACTAATTATCCATTTATTTACCAGCCGACAATTTTCGCCAACGTAACCGACGAGATGACGATAGCTAAAGAGGAAATTTTTGGTCCCGTCCAGTCGATTTTAAAATTTGACAGTATCGAAGACGTGATAAAACGCGCAAACAAAACGACTTACGGTCTCGCAGCCGGAGTATTGACCAACGACATAAACAAAGCCATTAAATTTGCCCAATCCGTCGAGTCTGGCAACGTCTGGGTAAATCATTACGGCGCAATCACACCTCAAGCTCCTTTCGGCGGCTACAAACAATCAGGAATCGGTCGCGAACTGTAAGCACATCCTTTGACTTTCTCTTCCTCCAAAAAAACTCATTACTAATCACTCAAATAATGAATTTTTATTTCTAGCGGCGCCGAGGCTTTGGACCAGTATTTAGAAACAAAAACAATTTCCATAAAAGTTTCCAATAATTATTAATTAAATTTTGTCTCGTCTAGTATCCTGTATGTATTCCTAATAAAACAATTTAATAATATAAGA
Source organism: Microplitis demolitor (assembly GCF_026212275.2). Lineage (NCBI taxonomy): Eukaryota > Metazoa > Arthropoda > Insecta > Hymenoptera > Braconidae > Microplitis > Microplitis demolitor. The sequence goes on along the minus strand of NC_068549.1, from coordinate 2,680,350 downwards.
ATAATATTAATAATAAATTATCATCAATTTGATACTCCCATTTATTATCAACTCCAAAGTTAAAGTGGTTTGTTTATATCTCATTATTTTTATTATTTTCATCGCGTGTCAATCATTCTCACATCATCAATCATCACCAATTTATTAATCATACTTCAAGCCCTCATACATATTATATATTATCGAGACGTATATTTATACGCATACATGAATGATATAATATCATAATACACTAGCATTGCGAATTAAATATAAATCCCCTCTTAAATGATAGTTGATTATATAAAACGAAGGCCGCACTCGATGCGCAAGTCACTTGAGTTTTCTCGCGTTGTTTGTTCTACATAAAACTGTCAGTTCTCATTCCTAATTTGGGTTCCATTCTTACACCTAAGTCTTTAATTAATTAATTTGAAAATTTTGGCCAGCGCGGCAACTCCAAAATGGCAAATCCTAAACCGGCAATAAAGTATACCCAGGTAACAAATTTTTACATGTATTATTATTTAAAATTTCCGGCATTAATATATCAGGCATTTTGTTGCTAAAAACAAGCGATAACTAAACCGGTTATTAAATGATAATTTAGTAAAAGGCTTGGAGTATTTTAAGTAGCGAGTAGCAAATGAAATATAAAACTCTAAGTAATTAATAAAATTTTTAAAGCTGTTTATAAACAACGAGTTCGTGGACGCAGTCAGTGGGAAAAAATTTCCAACAGTCAATCCGTCAAATGGAGCTGTAATTATTCAAGTATCTGAAGGAGATAAAGTATGTTTTATTTATGGAGACTAGAGATTGTAATGTATATTTATGAGGAGTATTTATATTCACATGTGATGTTTGTTTAATTTAAAGGCTGATGTTGATAGAGCGGTAGCTGCTGCGAAGCGAGCGTTTGCAAGGGGATCTCCATGGCGCGCAATGGATGCATCTGCTCGCGGGCTGCTTATCAATAAAGTAATTCATTTAAAAGACACCAATTTTCATAGAAATATTTTTTTTATCAATTAATTATTTTTCATAAAACTTTTTTCGACTCCCACCAGGGGTATTTCATATTTTTTTTGGTCTAAAAAATTTTATAAATATTTTTTAACTTTAGGCAGTTTTTGAATTTTTAAATTTTTTGTTTTTATTTTTTAGACAGTTTTTGAATTTTAAAAAGTCTTACAGTTTTCAAATTTCAAAAACTTCCTAATTATTTTTCAAAGTTTTAAAATTCTCTCGAATATTTTTATCAAAATTATTTTTAGATAAAAAATTTAAATAATACGTTACATTATTTTGACAGCTCGCTGATTTAATAGAAAGAGATATCAATTATCTGGCCAATCTCGAAACACTCGACAATGGCAAGACATTCGAGAGTTCTGTCGTAGATATCCAAGCAAGTGTATCAACTTTGAGATATTACGCCGGGTGGTGTGATAAAATCCACGGCAATACCATTCCATCTGGTAAATAATTCAAAAAATTTCAGAAAAAAATTACATCAATAACTAAAACCAACTGTTTTTAATTGCTCAGATGGTGGTAATTTTACAATGACCCGTAAAGAACCAATTGGAGTCGTGGGACAAATAATACCATGGAATTATCCAATAATGATGTTGGCCTGGAAATGGGGCCCAGCTTTAGCAGCCGGATGCACGATTATACTAAAGCCCGCAGAGCAAACGCCGCTGACGGCTCTTTATATCGGAGCGTTAGTTAAAGAGGCGGGATTCCCTGCTGGGGTGATAAATATTGTGCCGGGATATGGACCAACTGCTGGAGCAGCGATCACAGAGCATCCAGATATCCGTAAAGTTGCGTTCACCGGCTCCACGGAAATAGGACACGTGATTTTGGGCGCCTCTGCAAAGAGTAATCTGAAGCACGTGAGCTTGGAACTCGGCGGCAAAAGTCCCATTGTCGTTTTTGATGACGCCGACATTCCTGAAGCTGCGAACATAGCGCACAGAGCTCTCTTTGACAATCACGGACAGTCTTGCTGCGCGGGTTCCAGAACTTTCGTGCATGCGAAGATCTATGATCAGTTCGTCAAGGCAGCCAAAGAGCTCGCGATGAAGCGGAAGGTTGGAGACCCTTTTAACCCGCAAACTGTCCAGGGACCGCAAATTGACCAGGAGATGTTTGATAAAGTAATGGGGCTGATAAAAAGCGGCAAAGATGAAGGCGCCGTTTGTGAAACTGGTGGAGATCGCGAGGGCACCGTCGGCTTCTTTATCAAACCGACTGTCTTTTCAAATGTCAAAGACAACATGAAGATCGCTAGGGAAGAAATTTTTGGACCGGTCCAATGTATTCTCAAGTTTGAAACCATGGAAGAGGTTATTGAGAGAGCCAATAATACGACTTACGGTCTCGCAGCTGCTGTTATTACCAACGACATCAACAAAGCTCTGCAATTCACTCAATCCGTTGACGCTGGATCTGTTTGGTAATTAGATTAATTTTTTCCAGTGCGTAAACAATCAAATTTAACTCCCGTTCATCGTTTTCCGTTAGCCCGTGTGTACTCTAATGTATGTAGACAAAATTTTCGACAAAATATGCAATCAATTGTCTCAATTTTTTTTCTTCAGCTTCGGATTACTTTAGACTAGGGCTCTATAAAATAACAATTTGTTAATTAAAGTCCTGATAGTTTAATTATAATTAATAAATTAATTTAATATTAGAGGTTAGTCACGTGTAAGTTCACGATTGACAAAGTAGAAATTCTCTTGAATTTTTTCAAATTCCCTGATGGCTAAAACTGGCAGCAAATTAATGACAACTTACTGCAGTCTTGTCAGCAAGTTAGCTGCAAAAATTCGCATTTCCATAAGTTGCCAGCAATTCTGAGAGTTGGTGGGAAAAATTGACATCTATTAGTTGATAGGTTGCGGCAGTAAATTGATGTCAACTTTCTGGGAAAATGGTGACAATTTGTAGTCAATAGTTATAAAAGTTGAAAATTGTCATCATCTTGATTGCCACTAATTGACAACAACTTTCTGACTAGAGTTTTGCTATCGGGATTAATTATAATAATAAATTTGATTTTTTAAAATTAACATCTTTAATATTTTTTTTTATTAAAGGGTCAATTGCTATGATGCCATTACACCCCAAACTCCATTTGGCGGGTACAAAAAATCAGGAATTGGACGTGAATTGTAAGTTATTATTTAATCACTTTTTTTTTTTTTAAATTCTAAATGAATTTTGAATTAATTTTTTCAGAGGCGAAGATGGATTGGAAGGTTACCTGGAGACTAAAACGATTTCAATCAGAGTCCCAGCGATTTAGAATTTAAAAAAACTTTGTTATAAATTTTTAATCCTTCCTTTTGTAACAGCTTATATATTTTGTGTACTAAAGGATAAAATAAATGAATATTTTTTCAATGAATAAATTTAAATGTATTTAAAAATTTAAAAGCGGATATGTAAAAATTTAGACATAGTTAAGAAAAAAGCTAGAGCATTTTTTTATTTTTTATACCACGCATACAAACCGAGCAAATAATAATAATAATAATTATTATTATAAGATAATATCGAGCCAACAATTTTTTTACTTACTTCAATGACTAGATAATGTACAATAATAACAATATATAAAAAATTTATACTAAAAAAACTTAAGTTTAAATTTTTAAATATAAAAAAAGTTTATAAATAGCGTCAGTTAGTTTTAAACGTCTCGACGTCTTGACTATAGACTCGGAAGTTTGTTCGCCTATTATTTATAGGCCAGTGACTGACTTTCCAAACAATTATAGCTATAGCCGCATAAAAAATCACTTTTTTTTTCTTTTAATTAATCTATCATTAATAAAAGTTACTTCCTCTCTGTTCACTTTAAAAACATTCTCAGACAATATCTTCCCTCACTTTTTATAAATATTCAATGACCTTGAACGGTCATAAATGTAGTAAATTTTATTAATTAATTAAGAAAAAATTACTTACAGTTGTCATCAATTTGATGTCAAACGAAATCGGGTAATAAATTTTAGCCTACGAAATCTGAAAATTCGAATTCTAAAATTGACATCGCCTGAAATTTTGTTTAACTCCTAATTGATGACAACTGTAAAAAAAGTTCCTAAAGAATACTTTGAAAAAGTGGGGGGACACTGTCTGAAAAAGTAATTAATTATTATAATTTTTTTTTAAACACTTATTATTATAAATAAGTTTGGTTTGTTGCAAAATATCAATGCGAATGATGAAAATTTAAAAATTCAAATTTATGAGCTCGGGAGTCCGTTTGGGCGGAGTAGATAATCGCTTACTTTCCTTAAAAAATTTATCGACGGTGTATAAAACGGCAGGATTTATTCAGCAGGTGAAGCGAGGAATGTCTCAAAATTTTTTTATCAAATGTGATATTTTTTTACTTAACATACTTTTAAAATTTAAATGAGTTATTTTATTATTTTTTAGTTTAATGCTTCGGGAAGACTATTTCACGAACGGGTTGGCTGTTTTCTACGAGCCAAACACTTCCGCTCTTTCCGTTTGTCAGCACGTGTGTTAATGCTTTGGCCACATGTTCAGCTCTGAAAAAAAAATTTATTTTTATTAATATTTAAATTCAGCCGTAACAGATCTTTTTTTGACCTACAAGACCTCATATTTAATTGACAATTTTAATTAAAAAAAAAAAAAAGTTTTTACTTTTGTGGAATGCAGGAGGCGGTATCACGACGCCAAGCGTCTTCGTATCTAGGTGATAGCAATTGTTTGCCCACATCACGAACAAGATTGCTGTCTGTCGCACTTGGACACAAAGACATCACTTTAACTCCAGTGAGATCCACGTGATATTTGTCACCAAATGCTCGGGTGAGACTGACAATTGCCGCCTTCGTTGCCGAATATATCGGGACACTTACGTATGGATTCAAACTCACATTGCTGCCCGTGTTTATCACAACACCCCCGCGGCCACCCTTGTCTATTCCTAAATATCGCTGTGCCAACATCGTACCCCGAATTACTCCATTCTGCAAATTTAAATTTAAATTTAAATTCAAATTCAAATTAAAAAAAAAAATTTATTTTAAAAACTTACGAGATTAATGTCGACCTCAAGCTCCCAAAATCTATCATTCATGATCCCTGCATTATTGATAAGAATATCAATATGACCAAATGTTGAAATTGTTATTCTGAATGATTCTGCCGTAAAAAATTTTTTTAAATAATTATAATTTTAAAATAATGAAAAAAAAAAAAAAAAAAAAAATAATAATTACCTTCAAATTGAGGATAATCAGTAACATCACACTGACAATAAATAACACGATCTTTACCGTGTCTAAGTGCCAACCCATTTGCTAATTTTTCACCTTCTTCGGCATTAATATCACATATCGTAACCTTGAGAACACAATTTTAAAATAATTAAAATCTACATCTAAAAATAATCTCTATTTATAATTTTCCCAACTCCCCTATTCAGTCTCTTATTGCTCCATATAAAAATACACAGCTTTTATCTAAGAGAAAAAATTTCCAAGACAATATAAAAAATGAAGAAGTACCTTAGCTCCTTGATTGAGTAATTCTTCAACAAAAGCTCTGCCGATTCCCGAAGATCCCCCAGTAACTAAAGCAACTTTCCCTTTTAATTCCATTTTTAATAAAATTAATTTTTAAAAATATCCTTCTACTAAGTCCTGTAACAAATTTACCGGCACTAAAATCAATAGTCCTGATTTCCGCACAAGTAAGTAATTAATTAAGAAAACTTTATAGTAAAAATAAATAATTTTAATATAATGAATATAAAAATTTGTCTGAATGGATCTTTCAAGTTCACGGTATTGCAAAAATCCACAGTAGTAGACTAGTCAGCTTGTTACTACAAACATGAGATGAAAGTGAACACGACCTTGAATGCGCCGAAACGTCGAAAATAGGGACCAGCACTCGAGTAGAAAGGGAACGAATGAGTCAGACAGACATCGAGATGAAGGAGATAGCGGGTTCTGTTGTAGATACCACAGTTGGGGATGAATATAACGACTCTATACAGTACACACTTTCAGTTACACACCAGTAGCTAGTGTCCATGTGGGAGATGTATCGCAAACTGAGGGTATCGGTCGCGAGGTGTGGCCCGCGATGCGGCGGCGCGACTTTACTGAGTCAGCGCACTCACACTCTTATTTCTTTCACTCAAACTCCCCCTCTTCCTCCCACCCACCCCCTATTACTATACACCCTCTACTCAGGTAATGTTAATACGGGAGTTGTTTTATTCTTCCTCTTCCTTTCTTACACAATCTATTTATGGAAAATATCGATTCCCATATCCTGTATGTTCTAAACAATTTAAAACCTCAATACTTTTTTTTTAAAAAAAATTAAAACCTTGGGTTTTTATTATTTGAATATCCGCAATTGAACTGAAAATAATAATTGGTTTTTATTAATTAAGTAGAGTTTGTCATTTGTTTGATAAATTTTATTCAAATGTCATTACCACGACTGCGCATTCAGCGCAATCGGATCAAAAATACGTCAATCGATAAACAAACTTTTAAATTTCAATAATTATTTATTTACATTTTTTTTTTAATTAGTAAGGATTTTTTAATTAGTGATAAAAGTTATAAAATCTTGTTGTTTTAATCTGAGATGCCCAATTATTCGGGGCATAGACAGCAGATTAAGAGAAAACAAAACGATAAAAAAAAATGCGTTTGTCTGCCAACAGATTATAAAGTTATTGAATTTCCAGCAGTTTGGTCTGAACTTCGGTAAATTTTTTTATTTATTTTAGGAATAATTTTTTTTATAAAAACACAGAGAAAAAATTAGTGATTGATAAATTTACAGAAACTTTTCCTGACTTACATAGGGATAAAATTGAAATTTATAAATTTAAGAAAAATTTCTATGTAGTAGAATGGACTATTTTTTTTCTCTGTGAAATTTACTTGTTAGTAAATATGCAAATTGGGCTCAATTTTTTTCACAATTCAAATTTTCATAAATTGGGCTCCCTAATTATGTCTAATATTAAATATTTTGCTAATTATAATCAGTAGTAAAATAAATAATTTATTTAGTGCAAATAGTCAACTTTGTGATGGCAAAATAATATGCGCGGGAGACGAAATTTATCCAATCCACCGAGCAATTTTATCGGCAGTAAGTCCTTATTTCAAGGCTTTATTTACCAACAATTTGAGAGGGAATACCAGCGATACGAAGGAAGTGACAATAAATTGGGTACCTGGTAATTTATTTACATTAATCCTGGACTACGCATACACCGGAACGTGCAAAGTGACTGTTGAAAATGTTGAACAACTGCTGCCTGTTGCTGATCAATTTGAAGTTCTTGGAGTCGTTAAACTTTGCTGTCAGTTTCTGCTCCAAGAACTGTGGCCCGAAAACTGCCTAGGGGTTTATAAATACGCGCGACACTATTTCTGCCACGACCTTGAGGAGAAGACGCGAAAATACATAAGACACAATTTTAAAAAAATATTAAGACAGAGCACGGAGTTCAAAGAATTGAGTTCTGGGGAACTGTGCGCTATACTTAGTGACGATGAGCTTAATGTTAGGAACGAAGAAGTTGTTTTCGAGGCTGTAAAAACTTGGGTGGAAGTTAAGGAACAAGAGAGATTGGGATACTTGACTAAACTTCTCAAGTGCATTCGTTTTGGTCTCATTAATTCGAAATATATTTCTAATAATATTTTAACCTGGAAACCTATTCAAGATAATCTGGTAATTTTTTTCAATTCAATTTTTATTTTTAATTAAGCCTTAGTTTAACCTATCGTACATTTTTTTATAATTTTGATTTAAAAATTTTTCTCCGAAACTCCGGACTAATTTTTTAAAAATTATCTAGAGACGATTTCAGAATTTTTTCTAATGTTTCAAGAAATTTTTGAAAATATTCAAATTTTTAATTTTTCTATACAATAAGAATTTGAAAAAATATTTAAAACCACCATACAAAGAGAGAGTGATTTTCATTGAAAAAATTATAAAAAATTTAATTTCCACTTGAAAACCTCTCGTTAAATATTTGATGATTACTCTGGAATAAAATTTGCTTGTTCAATTATTTAAATAACACAAAGTCTTTTTACCTGCGTCAGATCCCTATAAAAATAAAAAATACCCTTTATAAATTAACCACAAAAATTTATCAAAATCAACCGCACGTATTTTCCTTCTTCAACTAAATTATTTATTAAGATTTTACTCAAATAAAGCATGTTTTTACAAAACGCTATCAATTCTATTAAAAATTTTGGAAAATCTCGAAATTTTTCTCAAGTTAGGTGACGTCTAATTTTTGAATTTTTTTTTCTACCATAAATTAAAAAAAAAAAATATTTCAGAAAATTGCACTTGTAGTTTTTCAAATTTTCTACAAGTGCATATTTTTAGTTTTTTTTTAAAATTCAACTGTCGCAAAAAAATCCGTAAATTCTTAATCGTCTTCTAATTTCAGATGATACTGAAGTTAGCCAACGTCTAATAATTTAAAAAAATTTTTTAAAACCACAAATTATTAAAAAAAAAAATATTTTAAAAAATTGCACATATAGTTTTTTTAATTTTCTACATGTGCATTTTTTTACTTATTTTTTTTTTTTCATAATTGACCTTTTAAAAAAATCCGAAAATTGGAAATCATCTGTTAACTTCAAGATCATTTTTCAAGTTTTCAGCAAATTTTTTTTTTTAATGCAAACAATAATAATTTTAATTATTATTATTATTCAATAGGAGTGTCAACGTATCATAGAATCATCGAGTACAAATACAGAAATATTTTCCCGTCCACGAATTCCCTATGAAATTTTATTCGCAATCGGGGGTTGGAGCGGAGGTTCACCCACAAGTTTTGTAGAAACTTACGACACAAGAGCAGATCGTTGGTTTTTATCAGTAAATACTGACGTGGTACCACGTGCTTATCACGGTCTGTGTACTTTAAATAACTTGATATACGTGATCGGAGGTTTCGACGGACGTGAGCACTTCAATACCGTGCGTTGTTACGATCCTGTGACAAAGGAATGGCACGAAAAGGCCTGTATGTATCACGTACGTTGTTACGTGAGCGTATGTACCCATGGGGGTAAAATTTACGCCCTGGGTGGCTCAAATGGACGGATACGACTGTCATCTGGCGAGAGGTACGAGCCGAAACGGAATCAGTGGGAAATGATACCGCCTATGCATCGGCAGCGTTCAGATGCATCGGCAGCTGCGCTGAATAATAAAATTTACATCGTCGGCGGGTTCAATGGAGAAGACATTTACAGTTCTGCTGAGGCGTTTGACGTCGAAACGAGTCAATGGAGTTACATAAAATCGATGATCAATCCCAGGACTGGAGTTTCCCTTGTGGCTTTTCGTGACAGCCTCTACGCGTTCGGGGGATACAGCGGACTCACCCGACTTACTTCTGGTAAAATCCTTAAATATTTTATAATATGAGATGTGGGTATAGGATTGTAGACATTCAAGTTGGGTTACTTGGGACGGGTTGTCTGGATCCTATATTTTGCCAAGTTTATGGCTGAATCATTGGAATTAAAGATTAATATTTAATTGACCTTTTTTTGGGACGGGCTCCCCAGCGGAAAGATATAATCCGAGTCAGCCGGAAGAGTGGCAAGAAGTTACGCAAATGTTTCGTGCCAGGAGCAACTTTGCTACCGTTATTTTAGATGATATGATTTTTGTTATTGGCGGCTATGATGGTTTGCATTTATTTTACTTACTTTTTGTACTTTAACCAAAATATTTATATAACTACACGATAAGGGTGTTTATGTAACACTGTAGCGGTCTTAAAATTTTTTTCGGTGTTTAAAAAAAAGTTGTTTTACTTTTCAAGTATCAGAAGTCGAACTCCATTTTAAACACAGAAAAAAAAAAAAAAGGTTTTTATTGTTTAAAAATTGATGATACGACAAAATTACTAATTGATGGGGAAATCTAAAGAGTATTTGTGCACAATGACATTTCAATGTTACTGAGTGGGCGCCAGATGTTTAATAATGGAGATTTGCCCCAAAAATTTCACTGGATGTTAATAAGTCCATTTTAACACTGTTTTTTTCAGTGTCTTACATAAAAACGCTTTTTACTATGACATTTTTTAAAGTTTAATAGAAAAACAAGACAACCCCTTTAGTATTTTTATACTCGGGTTATTTTTAGGCTTATTGTGTAGCCTACACGGAAAAAATTATCTAATAAAACTGGGCTTGAATGAATAATTACTCGTCGTTTCTAGATAGTGTTCAATTATGGGGTAGAAAATCAAAATTTTGAATAACTTTTGAATAAAAAATAAAATAAAAAAAATCAGTTTTTATTTTATTTTTGGCGCAGGTTTACTCTAAATTGTAGAGTAAGTTTTATCAAAAAATTATCTCCGTGTGTTAATCATTGAAAATAAACTCAGAAGATTTATTTTTACTTTTTCAATATGACGATAAAAAGTTTTTTCAAAATAAAAGTTAATAAATAAACTTCTGTGGATATTTTTGATTGATAATTGAATTTGTAATTAGGGTATACGACCATTGCTTATGTTGAGTGTTATGACCCCGATACAAATGAATGGTACGACGCATCGCCCATGAATTTGAACAGAAGTGCGTTGAGTGCTTGTGTGATTCCTGGATTAATTAACGCCAAAGATTATTCGTATCTCAGTAAAACAAAAAATTTCGGACAAGGTATTTTTCTAGTATTTTTATTTATTTTTTTTTTTTTTATTTTAAAATTTAATTCACATTTTGTAGGGCAAGCTGGTGCGAGAAATCGCGGGAAACCTGACCAAAGTGGAGAAGGTCCGCACATTGAACTAGACGACGAAATTAACGAACCCGATGGTGGATCACGCTCGCATCGAAATTAGTTTCAAATTTTTATAGTATTTTTTTTATTCAAAAATTTTTTAAAAGCTGAAATAATTTTTTCTGAATTTTTGAAAAATTTTCATCTCGTAAATTTTTCTTTATTTTTTATTTATTTATTTGTTAATTTTTTTTTATTGATTTCTAATCTGAAAATTTAATTAATTCACAAACTGTTTAGTAGTTAAAAAAAAAAACTATTTTTTATTAGTTACTGTTTTAATTTGATGTCATACTAATTTTAAATTATCATGATTTTTTAAAAATTCATTTTTTAGTCATTTTACCCCACATGCTATATAAAATATTTGTATTCCGCGTATTGGTCATGTTGAAAAACTGATAAGAATAAAAAATCCGTCATCATTTCTGTCATAAAAAAAAAAAAAAAAAAAAAAAATTTACTTTTATTTTTTATAATATTCTAAAACTTTATCGACAATTGCTTTACTAAAATGTACTCTGAAGTAAATTATAAATACTATACGATAATTTTAGTACCTAGAAATGAAAAAAATAATTAATGAATAAACTTGTTAATTAATATATTTAATATAATAAAAAAAACATACATGCGTGAATGAATCAATAGATAAATGTATGACGTATCTACAAGCAAAATAAATTGGATCCATCGAATTATTAATCATCAATGCTATCGATTTTTTATTGTAGTTATCAAAAAAATACCATGGACTGTTGTAAAAAATATTATGGAGCCTTCCAAACTATAAACATAATTAAAATAATGAAAATTAAAGCTGTCGTGATAATTAGTGATTAATTCAATCCCGGCAGATTATTTTTTTAATTATAAATATTTTGTTTTTTTTTGTTTCCATGTCGCCCACTAATTGCTCTAATTTATTATTTATGCGTAGGAATTTTCAAAATTACGTACGTTTATGAAAATTACGGCAGTGGAATAGTTCGAAGAAAGGAACCATAAGAAAAATAGACGGAAATTCAAATTATTTAGACCGCTATTATCAGTAAATATTTTATGGAAAAATTGACACATGGGATTACCAAACGCCTTTGTTGCTGCTATTGCACAGTTTTGAATATTAAAGTAAGCTAGGGCTTCAGTTCTTCAAATTTTGCAGCGTGAGGATGCAGTAAACTAGCAGATATGTATATAAGATATATTTAACTGTTCTATTATACAAATATCTTACTGAATACACTGAAAAAAAATTTCCTATTGACTGCGTATGCAGTGATTTTTATTTTAAGCTCCGGAACTCGAGTAATTTTAGCAAAACAAAAATAAAAAATTTAAAAAATAATAGCAATTTAAAAATTCTATGACTTGATAATGAAGGGAATTAAATATATAACCATTTACAGTGAGTAATAAATACATAAGTACATATATTGTTACATTTTACTTTAGTCTTTCAGAATTATCATAGACTTTTTAAACTAATCCGCACTTTGAAGTACGTTGTAAATACTGTAAGAAAGTTTAAGTACCTGCAAGAGTTTGTTAATTAGATTTATTATCAATCTTCATCAATTATTTTATATATTTTTATTTTTACTGATATTAATTTTTTTTTATACTTACACTCGTAAATGAATCAAGTGACAAATGGATAACGTATCCGCAAGTGAAATAAATCGGTTTTACTGTGTTTGTCATCATTATTGCTACTGATTTTTTATTTGAATTATTTATTGCATACCACTGACAATCATAAAATGTGTTACCTAAGTCTGCAAACTAATATACATATATTATATATACATAAATAATTAAAATATTTTTTTTTTGCAATAAATATTTAGAATAATAATAATTTACCTCAAGTGTTACTTCATTGCAACATACACAGAGTATAAATAACTCAATCGTAACATTATTAATATATAGTGCAGTTGAGAAAAATTGAAATGAAAAAAAATTCATTTTTGTTACATTGAACGCACTCGTACAAATAGCAACTGAGCTCGTGCAATACTGAATCGTAACAATAGTAGAAAATAAATGATGAGCTGAATTAAATAGCCTATTAAAAATTTTTCCATCAGTGCAAATAAAAATCCAAGCAAAAAATTTGACTCATTGTTTTTTTTAAACAATAAAAAAAAATATACTTAATTATAGAATCATGAGAATCAGTGTATTCACGGATCAGTTTGCTGACATCTCTGAGCTCGCCGACGTTGTTGTTATTGAGGGTGTCATTTATTGAATAAATGTGGGACAAAGCTACTTTGTAACGGAGCTTCAGTATGTTTATTTGCGCACAAATATTCAGCATTGTTCCGAAAAAAATCAAATCGAATGAAAAATTAATCCCGGCAAGGATGTGGACTGTGGCGAGTTGTTCCATTGAGGAGATCCAGTAGATGATGGGCAGTGATGAGTAATTGTAAGGAAGCCAAGCGCGGTATAATAATTGCCGCTGCGGTATATTAAATGAGCACAGCGCATATGACATTACTATCAACCCAATTATTAGTGACGTCGTCGCTCCTATGGTGACCAGCCTCAAAAATTAAAATTTTAATTAATTAAGGGAGGGATGGGCAGTAATGGGGTCGCTATATAATGAATTTTTTTTATTCCTTGGAGTAAAATTCCCTTTGAAAGGGAATCTATTTTAATATTTAGAGTCAAAATTGGAGTGAATGTGAGTTTAAATATAATCTAGATCACTTTTACTCGTATGCTAAGTGATTTTTTTAAAAAAATCCGGAACTTCGAGTAAGGAAGTGAATTAGGAATTGAATAAAATCCGTAATCCCAATTTTTTACTGTATAGATTTTTTAATTTTCACATATTTAGAGATAATGAAAAAAACTTTCAGAAGCAATAAAAAAAAAATTCATTTTTGGACATTATGGAGTAGCTTGAAAACAAAATTTTTTTTTCTCACGAGTGAATTCAAGGAAAAAAAATTAAATTAAATAATTTTGAAGAAATATAAATTAAATATTTTGCTAAAATGTCAGTGCCCCAAAATTTTGAAGTATTTTTTGACAGCCCGCACGCATATCTTCATTATTGTCGTATGTATGCTATTTCACCGGCATATATTCTCGAATATATATTTTTTCATATGACAGGATATTTAATTATGACACTGTTTCAAATAAATTATAATTTAAAAAAAAAATTACTAAGTAGCTCAGCTCTCCTCTGTATAAAATAAAAATTTAATAAAAAAATTTACCTCGTAATTCGTGCATATTTATTCCATATAATTATCTCATCATCATTAGCAGGTTTGAACAATCCCCTTTTGAAATTATTAATAATGTTAATAAAAGTATTGCGGCTCCGTATAAATCGGAAAATTTTTAAACAGCCAGTGAGAATCGCCGATACGATGAAAATGTTGTTCGTAAAGTCGCTTACTGTTCTTGTACTTATAATCAGGTCTAGTATTTGAGAAAGTAAGAATGTGTATGAAATTGATGTTATAAAAAGCGTGTATAGATTGTAGACAAATGACTTTATGCCCGTACAGTCCAGGGGTTTCCATACCCCCAGATAAAACAACACTGTAAAGTTTTCCTGCAGAACGTCCATTGCGGACTTGAGTCTAAGGACTTATGCAGAGAAGTCTAGTTCGGGGGAACAATGAACCCGAGGGTTTTTTCTGTTCCTTTGTTTTCAATAAATAGATCTGTTTTAATATTTATCAGCGTTTTTATGCAACTTGCTAGAGTTATTATAAAAATAGCCGAGAGAAGGAAAAAATGTATTTGATAAATTGTCGCGCGGTGAATTTTAAATTAGCGATGAAAATTATGACTTTCGCGGAAAACGCGGGGACATTGATGGCTAGTGTCCAACTCTATTGTTATCGTCATGTAGGATCGATTTTGAATAATAAATTATGAGGGATGTGTCTGCAATTGAATATAATTGCGATGTATAAATAGGCGGCGACGGGTTGGGAAATAAAGAAAACGGGAAAAATTGTCATACGTTGAATTTTAAATTACTGAGACGGAAATAAAATTTAAAACTTGCGGAAAAATATTGTTGGTAATTATTCTACCCCTTGCATTGTCATTTCGATCGATGTGAATAATAAAATAAGGGAATGTGTCAGTTGCCTTTGAGACGCAGAAGTGAAAAGACTGTTTTGAATTTTGTGGAAGACTTATAATTCAATTCAAGCAAATAACTGTGGACGTTCGCGGTATTTTTGATGCTTGACGCGTTCGGGAAAAAAATTTTGAATTTTGAAATTCGCGCTCAGGCTCTCGTTAATTCAAGTTCATTTTTGGGTTTTTTAAAAAAATTTTCTGGATGAAATTTGGAGTCAACTAAAATTAGGGTGTGGAAATTTGATGAAATTGTGATGACAAATTAATTTTTTAAAAAATTTACTACCGGTGTAGTAACTGTAAGAAAAAAATAAAATAATATTTAATGAATTTAAAAGAAAAAAAAAAGTTTTTTGAATAAATAATTTTTTAATGTGTATTAAATTTTTAAATACTAATTTTTTTTTGTCAACTTTAATATTTATCAGTAACTTATGGGCTAAGATTGTTGGAGAACGTTGTAAATTGTGTATGAAAGTTTAACCAGCTGAAAAAAAAATTTTGTAATTACAGGAATCCCAGAGGAGTGAAATAATTTTTGGAAGTATAATTACACTAGTAAATGAGTCAAGTGAGAGTGTCACAATGTATCCAGTTGTAAATGTTATATGTTTCTGAGAGTTTATCATCATTATTATTAAACATTTTCGCGCGCTATTATTCACTGCAAACCATTTGCTGTCATATAATGCAGTATTGAGATCTTCAAACTGTAAATAAATTTTTTATTCAACTTTTTGCCGAAAAAAATTTTTTTTTGAAAAAAAAAAAAATTAATGAATACAATTTGTTCGCTAAATAAAAATTTTTTTGCAAAAATAAAAAATGTAATTTGCAACCAATTGACAAAAAAATTCATGTTAAATTTCCAGGCAATTGAATCAAATTTATCAGAATTAGTTGATGATAGTTAAGACAATAATTAGTGTGTTAAATATTTTAAAAAATTAAATAATTTTACCTCCAATGTCACTTGATTTGCAGAAACACAAAGCAAAAATATTTGTGATAACATACTGCCGATGTAAAAAATATTTGACACAAATTCAACGGTCGTTATTTTCATGTCTGACATGTGATAAATGCTCGTACAAAAAATAACTGATCCTACTGAGTACTGGACGAATATCACAGTAGAAAATACATTATTTATATTATCGAACAATCTGAAAAAACGTATTTTTTGTTTTGAAAATTAATCGACTACAAAAATATTCACTTACTGAAAAATATAATTGTGATGCTTAACGGATTCGCCAAAAATATAATTTACTTTTCTGTAGTCGTTGTCAATGATGTCATTGTTATTGTTGTTATCATTTATTTCGAGGGAATTCAACATAATTTTGAATCGATGTTTGAATATATTTATTTGGGCGCAAACGAGAAACATCATCCCGGGAAAAAAAGTGTCAAAGGCAGCGTTTACGCCCCCGGCAATGATCATTGAGAGCGCTTGTTGTCCAGCTGATAGCCAGTACACTACTGGTTGTGAGTAATTGTAAGGTAACCATCCTCTGTAGGGCAGGATCCTCTGAGGTCCATTTTCAATTATTTTTCCAAGGACGAACAGCGTTACTCCAACTCCAGTCATTGTTGAGTAAGAAAATGTAATAAATCTTTTTTTTACTCAAATAATTTATTTTTTAAATAAACAGAAATTTTTTATTTTTTTTTTCTTCAACATGACAATTTTTTAAATTCATTTTTTCACAGACTAGATTTTTCTATTGCCACAAATTTTTTTTTATAGATTAAAGTCTTCAAAAAAAATTTTAGTCAGATTATTAACAGATTAATTTAAAAAAAAAAATATGAATCACTGATCAATTGACTAAAAATTTCAAAAAAAAAAAATTATTTCCCGGCATTTTCAAAATTGTCGTAAAAAAATCAATTCAATCCATTTAAAAAAAAAAAATCAATGTTCCATTTTACCCATCATACGATAAAAATCACAAATCATTAAATCATAAAATTTCAACATTAATTATTAGAATTAAAAAAAAAAAAAATTTTGATTTCAATTTTTTTTTAAAAACTAAAATATTCTTTCCCCTCTTTTCAAACTAAATAAATATATTTTACAATTTTAAGTAAATAAAAAGTACATATTTTTATAATAAAAAAAAAAAAGTGAAAAATAAAAAACTTACCTACTTATCCGATGGTACCGATTTTTAATATTTATTTCCTTATCATTTTGAGGTCTGAGCGGTTTATTTTGCAAGCAATCGATGATATAAAAAATCATATTTCGATTCAAAATAATATTAAACATTTTTCCACAGCCAGCCATGATAGTGAGTACCAAAAATACATTGTCACTTATGTCAGATACATCTGTAGTGAGTAGAATCAGGTCCAAAAATCCAGATACCACAAAAAGACAGGGTATAGATATCATGAAGACTGTGTACAAATTGTAGGCTATTGATTTGTAACCAGTCCAGCCGGCAGGTTTCCAAAGACCTATGCACGTAAATATGAAGAAACACTCTGGCAGAATTTCCATTGTGGATACTATGTAAGTGAGTTTTGAGAATGGAAGGGTTGAATTTTATTGTGGGTATGATAAAGGAAATGAAGGAATACGACCCTAAGAAATTTTACTCTGTCTTGCATTTATACTTCTGCTACTTAAATATTTGCCGCCATTAGGGCTGATGACAGATAATTGCTGGTAAAGAAACTTTGTAAGTTCAATCAACTGGAAATTGTTCCTATGAATTATTAAAATTGTAATGGCTGTTGATAGAGATGATGGCGTAATTACTGTATATAATTTTCATTATTTTCTAATCGATTAAATTGTTAGTGAGTAGAGACTTGCTACTGTCATTTTAAGTCAAGACTTTGTGCTGAAAACAACTAAAGACAAAATATTTAATTTTTACTCAGAAAAAATTTTAAAATATATTATTATTTTATTTATCTATTGGAGATTTGGTTTCGGTAAACGATTGGTTACATTGTTTACTATTATTTAATACTTTTTTTTATAAATCTATGATTGTTGAAGAACATTGTAAATGGAGTAAGACAATTTAATTACCTGAAAAAAAAAAATTATTTATAAAAAAACTAAAATCTTTTTTTTTGCAGATTTATTCTTTGACGTTGAGAGAAAATTTATAATCTCGATTGAAAATTTTATATAAAAATATTTTTTTTACCGCCTCCATGTAAATTTGGAATGGAAACCCAAAAAAAATTTTAATTTTTATTTGCTCGTTCAAAAGTGTAACTAAATAATCATTTTTTTAAAAATAATTTTCAAGATTCAAATTTTTGATTCAAATCTAAGATTTTTAAATTTTCCCTCCTTTTTTTGGAGACTTAAATTTTAGAATATTATTATTAAAATAATAAATTTACGCTTTTGAATGATTCGAGTGATAGAGTTATAATGAAGCCGGACATAAATATTACTGGCTTGAAAGTGTTCGTAGTAATAATAATCATGGATTTTTTAGCGCTGGTGCTCAGAATAATCCAGTCGGTGTCGAACATCGCGTCATTGAAATCTGCGAACTAAAATTTGAGTTTAAAATACCGAAAATTTTCCTGATAGCCAAACTTTTTTTTCAAAAACTTGGTCAGTGTTTTTACCGTACGAGCCCAACATGAACTACAGGTTGACTTACATCTACAGCCGTAATAGAAATGCAATTTGAACAAGAAAGTTACCTTCAAGTTGTGGAAAAAACTTGAAAAGCAAAAGTTAATTTCAAACTGACAGAAAAAATTTCACTTCGAAATTTACTACAAGTTACCGCCAACTATTTGCACCATAAACTTTTTGCAGTCAACTGTAAATCTTATTTCAGTTGTAGATTGCTGTCAATTTGCGATAAAAATGGCTATCAGGGTTCATTACAAAAAGGTAAGGTAGTTTTTTTTACTTAAAATATTTTCAAGTAAAAAAATTATCTTATTAGATACGTGATGTACCTGAAGTGTAACTTGATGCGCTGACATACAAACCAGAAATATTTGTAACACCGTCGTAATAATATAAACAATGGTGCTAATAAATTCGACAGTGAACACCGGAATGCTCGATAGACTGTATACAGTTGCCCAGAGTATCACTGAACTTAGACAGTACTGAATAAAAACAGGTTTTGAAAATATTGCGTATACAAAATCTGAAAAACTTAATAATTTTATTTTTAATAATTGATTAACATTTTCTTTTTTTTTACCAACAGAATTATGGCTTTATATATTTTTACCAAAAAATTTAAAAATCAATTTTTTTCATAAATTTATAAGTACATGGAGTGAAAATTATGGTAACTGTTTCTGTACTCTTATGAAATATCAACCTATAATGTTATGGTAATAATTACTTGGAGTTATAGGATATGCCCATAGTTTCTGGAAAATTTTTGAGTAAAAATTACCCATAAAATTTAGTACTGTAAGAACATCTACAGTAACTAAATTTTTACCATGTTTTTAGTAGAAAATGCACTTGATTTAAATGCTGTCAAGTAGTATGTTTTACAACTTATGACTTGAGTCTAGATTAATTTTTTACTGTATTCTAAATAGTGTATGATAATTTGTGCCGGTGATAAAAAAAAATTATTATTTTCAAAACTGAGTTTCTACCCGCCAAATCTTATTAGTCTAAAATTCTGACTTCTTGTGATTGACAATAAAGAGATGTAAACTCACAGCTTCAATGCAGTTGGTTTAAAAAAAAATAAAATTTTTTTATAGAATATATCATTTATTTATTTTCAGTGTATTTCTATAATTTTCAATGATTTTTCAATATATTTACTATCATTTATATATTACTACTATGACCAAAATTTTTTTCTCTATCAAACACGGTCACTGCAGAAAATTATAAATAGAATAAGACAATTTAATCACCTGTAAAAGAAAAAAAAATGATGTAAGTATTGAAAAAAATATAAATATAAATTTAAAAAAATTATCTTACATTTTTGAATGACTCAAGCGATAGAGTCACGAAATAACCAGTCGTAAATACAACCGGTTTCAATGTTTGTAAAACGATAATAAGAACAGATTTTTTATTCCTGATACTTAAATCACACCAATCGGAATTGTACGTCGAGTCGCTTAAGTCTGCAAACTTTTAAAAATAATTTTGTGTTGATAAATAAAATTTATAAAATAAATTAAAGACATACTTCAAGAGTGACTTGGTGAGCAGCCATACAAAGTACAAATATTTGCAGCGTTGTACCGAGTAAAAAAACCATACCGCTCATAAATTCAACAGAAAACACCGAAATACTTGACAGGGCGTAGACAGTGACGCAAATTTGAGTCGAACTCAGGCAATATTGGAAAAAAATTGATCCAGAAAAGATTCTATGCACATAATCTGATAAACTGAAAGAATTCATTCATGAGTTATTTTGTAAAAATTTAATTTGACATTAAAAAAAAGGATCATGACAAAATCAGCTTAGCTTTAAAATTTATATAGTAACGATTTTTAAAATTTTTTATAATTTTTAAGTTGCCGCCGGAGTTAATTTCTATATCGCTATCGATTCTACAAAAGGTTGCACTTTACGCTTAGAAAATTTTCAAAAACAGGAACTGAAAACCGTCAAAAAGTCAAAAATAAATAGCATAGCATAAACATAAATTTAAAAATGTATTTATGTTTAAATTTAATTTACATAATTTTCGATTGAATCCCGGGAATTAAATTTCTCCGAGTTTTAAATAATGAGTTTGCTAGGCTCGATTTTCCGACAAGAAAAAGTTTACTATAAAAATACACGAAGGAAATAAGAAATGTTATTCCTGGTTAAAAATACTGATTGAAAAGAATTGAGATCCGGTCACTCCATGCAAACTGTATATCTATATATACAAACAAAAGAATTGAAATTATTGAAAAGAATTCGAATTTCATCATTTTTAATTCTTGTCAATCAATATTTTTAAACAGAAATTTTATTTGAATTTCGCGGTAAATGTTATACTGACAGATAATTTTCATTGAAACTACGGAGTAATTTTTTTTTTCAAAATATTTTTTCAAGCCTGTAGCGAATATTTTACATAATATTAAAATATAAATATACAAACCTTAAAACGTCATTATGATGATCAACCCATGCGGCAATAAGTTTTTTATCAGGACTATTTTCCTCATCACCATTTCGATTTACGACATTGAACTTAACCATTGTCCTAACGATATGTTTAAATCGATACTGCAATACGTTGATCTGAATTGAAACGTACAACATCATCCCAAGAAATAGTGTGTCAAAGGCGACGTGAACGTACGCGCCGATAAAAAATGTAAATAACTGATGAGCTGCAGTTATTATAAAAATATTTGGTCGCGAATAATTATAAGGAAACCATCCCCTGTAAGGCAGTACATTGAGAAACTCAGCCATTGATATTTGAGTAAACAAAACTCCCGTTACTCCTACAGTAAAAAACATAAAATAAAAACGGATTACAAAGCTTTACAAGATTTATAAACTCTGCTCAATCCAATGTACATAAAGATTCATTTAAATTTTTTAAAATATATGACAACTTACCTATAAATATAAATATATTTTTTTTTAATATTAATTTCGTATAGATCTAGTAAAGTAAAAGGTTTCTGGTCCAAAAGTTGTACGACATAAGCGATCATTCTGTGATTGCAAAGAACCCCAATTATTTTTCCAAATGCGCCGACCTGACCAAGCATCTTGGCCAGATCATTTGTAAATTCATTTATTGTACTGCTGACTAAAATGAGATCTAAAAACTCGGTTAATGAAAAAAGTATATTATTCAGTACGATAAAACAACAGTACGCTTTGTAAAGTATGCACTTGCAACCCTGCCATTCAATGGGTCGCCAAAGACCGACACAACTCAGTATAAAAAAACTTTGCGGTAAAATAGCTGTCATTGTATTGATTAGATTTCTGTTATTGTTAGCAAGGGTCTAGAGTTATCCCAATACTGCAGTCGAGTAAGAAAAGTCTCTGTATCGCAAGTCTCACATTAAATATTTAAAATTTTCGTCCATATAAAATTCAAATTGCGGCACTTATCTATAAGTTTAATTGCCGGTTATCTTGAGGGTAATTTCCAAAATTGCAGCGGGAAAAATAGAAGACAATATCTGATATCGCGAATTGTTATAAAGAAGGGCTTAAATTATTAAATGAACAGTTTGTTGAATATAAAATAATATTTCTATTGCGATGCAGAGACTTTTGTTTGCTTCTGGTTCCGTTGTCTAGAGAAAAGTGGGGATCAGTCGTTGATTAAATTTCGCCAAGATAAGAACACTTAAGTTAACTTACGACTTGAGTCTAAATAAATTTATTTACTCAAATCTACAGTTCTTTTTTATTATTTAATACCAGCCGTAAGTTTTTTAGTATAGATAATTTGAGAAGCTAAAAATAATTAACTAATTATTTTTAAAATTTGCATCGAAGCAATTAAATAATTATATATGACAACAATATTTTGGACTTACTTTTGTTAATAATTCTACAGATAAAATTCACTGGTATTACTATGGGTTTAATTGACGACACCATGTGTTAAATTATTTTTAACTTCCGCTATGAAAATTTAAAATTTAAAAAAAGGGGGTTATTTTTTCCGATATTCGTAGAGGAAAATTATCAAATAATAGATTTAAAATAAAATTTTCATTATTTTGCTCAACTCTAATTAATAGTTTTTTAAATTTTATATTAGAACACACTTAAAAAAATATTTTGATTACATGATAAATATTCATAATTTTATTTTACTTTTTCGTATAGAAAAACATTAATGTCATACAATTTGTTTTATTTTTAAAAAAATTACAAACTACAAAAAATTGTGTTGAGTAAATACATTTCAGTGTCTGTAGTAACAAATCAAAAACACTGTGAAATTTATACGTTATTTTCTTACTGAAGTACATTATAAATAGAGTAAGATAATTTCATTACCTGAAAAAATTAGTTTATTAATTAATTAACTAAAAAATATCTTTAGAATTTTTGCATAATGAAAATAAATTATAGAAAATTTCAGTTTACACTTTTGAAGGATTCAATTGAAAGTGTGACGATATAACCAGACATGAAAACCACAGGTTGAAATGTTTTCAGGACGATTATAATCATGGATTTTTTAGCATTTATACTCAGATTGAACCAATCGGTGTTATACATTTCATCATTAAGATCTGCAAACTTGAATTTTCTTTTTTTAAAAATTTCTTTGCATTCTTTAATTTTTATCCCTCATAATTTTTTTAACCAACAAAAAAATAAAATAAAATGTCAGCACTTTCGGCAATTGGTCTCTGGATCCCAATGAAAAATTTTCATTAAAAAAATGATATCTATATTTATATATATTTTTATGAATATTCAAATTTTTGTCATAATTTTTGACAGATCCCATTATCCAAAGATCAACTGAAAATACTAATTTTTTTTTTTTTTATTTTTTACTCCAGTACAAGAAAAATTTTTTCATGGAAGACAATTAATGTTAAAGCTCATGGAAGATAAAAATTAATTTATTAATAGTCGGAGAAAATTTGAATTTACCTGAAGAGTCAATTGATGAGCTGACATGCAACACATAAATATTTGTAAAATCGTGCCGATAATAAAAACCATAGTACTGATACATTCAACATAGTCCATTGGAATACTTGAAAAATAATATACTGTTCCGCAAAGCATTATTGAGCTTGAGCAATACTGCAAAAAAACAGGTTTCGAAAATATTTCGTAAACGTAATCTGAAAAACTGAACGTACAGTAAATGAATAAGATTATTCAGGTCCTATTTAAAAATATTAAAAAAAAAAAAAAAAAAAAAAAACCTTAAAACAGCAATATGGCACTCGACCCACTCAGTAATAATGTTTTTCTCAGCGTCTTTATGATTCTTGACTTGGTCGGCACAATTTTTGAGATTAATTTTCTCAAGAGCTTTGATAACTTTTTTGAAACGATACTGGAGTATATTTGTTTGTGCAGAAACATACATCATCATTCCAGGAAAGAGAGTATCGAAACCAACCTGAGCGTAGGTACTAATCAGAGAATTAATAATTTGCTGAGCAGCAGTTAGTAAGTAAATTTTCGGGTTTGAATAATTGTAAGGCAACCAGCTGCTGAAAGGCAATACATCGGGTAATTTAGCTTCTGGAATTCGCGTTAATAAAATTCCTGATATTCCTATTGTCAAATACACACAATAAGAACGGGTTAAAACACTTTATGGAGTTTATCCTCTCATTGTTCATAAAATTTTCGTGTATTGTTAAAAATAATCTTAATTAACTGTAAAAAATCAGGAGTGATTACAGATTTTATTTGAATTCAAATTAAATCCGTCACTTGGAGTTCCGTAGTTTTTGACAAAATCATTCCGTATATGGAGTAAATAAAGAGTTGGCTTTTTCATCAGAGTGATCTGATTTTTTTTCAAATCCTCATTTACTCCGATTCCGTTTTCATTTCAAAATAAACTACCCTTTGAAGTGAATTTGACTCCAGGGGATGAAATAAATACACAAGTCATCTGCTCCGCATTCATTCCGAATTTAATTCACGTTCACTCCGAAAATTTTTTACAGTGTAATAAATCTATACACAGAAAAAACAATATTTGGCGCGTAAAATTTTTACTCACCCTAAGAAAATTTTTTCATTATGAAAATTTATTTTTGCACCAAAAAAATCTTTTTTTTCTGGGTATAAAAAAAAACATATTTATAAAATCCACACCTACCTACTGACATAAATATACTTGTTTCGAATATCTATTTCATATTGGTCACGAGGTTTAAAAGGTTTTTCTTCTAAAGATTTAATAATTTGAAGGATTTCATTGCGGTTGCGAAGAATTCCGAGTATTTTTCCACAGGCAGTTACCATTACAAGTAACATTGTCATGTTATTTGTTAATTCATTTATTGAAGTACGGACTAAAATAATATCCAGGAGCTGTGATAATGAAAACGCGAAATTTGTTACGACGACAAAGTAGCTGTACATGTCATAGAGTATGCACTTCCAGCCTTGCCAGTCAACGGGTCTCCAAAGACCGATGCAAGTTAAAATAAAGAAGCTTTGCGGTAAAATAGTTGTCATTGTATCGATTAGATGCTGGTATTGTCAGCAAGAGCCGACAGTTATTCTAATACTGCAGTTAAGAAAAGGGAGTTTCTTTGCCGCCAGTCTTACTTATTAAATATTAAGCATTTCCGTCTATATGAAATTTAAATTGTGGCATTTATCTATCTATAAGTTATTGAATTGCCGTAATTACCTAGAGGTAAATTTTCAAATTTTTAGCAAAAAGTATAGGGGAAAATATATACTACCAAGAATTGTCATACGACGGGGTTTTAATTTTTAAATACAAAATTTCCCGCTGTTATAAAATTCAAATTGCTGTAATTATATTGAGGTAAATTCGCAACAAGAATTATAGGGGGAAATGTTTAGTACGAAGAATTGTCATAAGAAAGGGTTTAAATTATTAACTGGAAAATTTGTTGAATATGAAATGATATTTCTATTTTAATGAAGCAACTATTGTTTGGTTCGGGTTTTGTTGTCTAGAGAATAGTGGGGATTAGTCGTTGATTAAATTTCACCATGACAAGAACTCTCAAGCTTACTTACAACTTGAGACTAAATAAATTTATTGACTCAGTTTAATTCTAAGCAATACTTTTTTATTAGTTCACATTACTCAAGATGATTGTTGGAATACATTGTAAATAATGTAGGATAGTTTTAGCGGCTGAAAAAATTGTTAAATATTTTTTTTTTCAAATTTACAACTAAATAAAAGTGGTTTGAGTGAACAAAAAAATTTTAGACTTACTCGTTTGAATGATTCTAGTGACAACGTAACAACGTTCTTACACTCCACAAAATCGGAAGTGAATTCGGCGTGATTAAAAATTTGATCAATCTGCATTTTCTCCGGAAATCAGAGCTCCGAAGTTTACTCAAAATCATTCTGTATATGAAGTAAATAGGGAAAGATCAAGATTTTATTTTAATCCGAATTTACTCCAGTCCAAGTTTAGGTATTAAAGTACTTCAGACCCATATTAGGATAAATTAGTGAATATTCAGTTGTCAGGTTTGATTATTTTAGTAATTATTAAATGAATAATATTGTTCCTTTCTAGTTGCAAATAGAATTTATTTGAATGTCTTCAAGAATTTTTACATATAAGAAATGGGATTGGAAATCCGTGAACTAGTATAAAGTACTATGTGTTGATGTGCACAATATGTTACTATTATAGTAGATCATTCTACAGCAAATATATGTAGCTAACATCTAGTTCTATTTTTACACAATAAAATGTGACTACTGTAGGAAATTATAAATGGAATAAGACAATTTAATCACCTGTAAAAAAATAATTAATATGAGTATCGAAAAAATTAAATATTTGAAAATTATCTTACATTTTTGAACAACTCAAGTGACAGAGTTACGAAATAACCAGACGTAAATATGACAGGCTTCAATGCTTGTGAAACAATAATAATAATAGATTTTCTGTGTCTGATATCTAAATCACACCAATCGGTATTGTAGGTCGAGTTGCTTAAATCTGCAAACTTTTTAAAAAAATTTAGCACTAATAATTAAAATTTATAAAATTAATTTTAAATATACTTCAAGTGTCACTTGGTGAGCAGCCATACAAAGCATAAATATTTGCAACGTTGTACCACATAAAAAAAATATACGGCTCATAAATTCAACAGAAAATATAGGAACACTTGTCATACCGTAGACAGTGACACAAATCTGAGTCGAACTCAGGCAATATTGGAGAAAAACTGGCCCGGAATATATTCCATGCACATAATTTGATAAACTAAAAAAATTTATTCATATATTTCTAAAAATCTATATATGATAACCGGTTATTTTTATAAAAATTTAGATTAATAAATTTAACTATAAGAAGGATCAAAGCAAAGGCAACTCAGTTTTTAAATTTGAATAATAAAGTTCTTTAGAATTTTAAATCATTTTAAAAAAATAAAAAATTGCAATATTTCTATACACAGAAAAAAAAATTTATTGACACAAAAAATTTTCACTGGCCCTGAGAAAATCTTTACTTGCTCCAAGATATTGTTTGGATTGTCAATTTAAAAAATAAATTTTCTTGGGACAAAAAAAAATCTCCTACACGAAGAAATTTTTTTTTCTAATCCTAAGACAATCGTTTTTTTTTTTTTATTCATAATGCAAAAAATTACTTGCGCCAAGAAATAATTTTTTTCTGTGTAAAAACTTAATAATGGAAAGACCTCCATACTCGGTCTCCCCTAATATATAAAAACCTTAGAACATGATTATGATGGTCGACCCACTCGGCGATAAGTTTTTTATTAGGATTATTTTCCTCATCACTGTTTTGATTTATGACGTCAAACTTAACCACTGTCCTAATGGTATGTTTAAATCGATACTGCAGTACATTTACTTGTACTGAAACGTACAGCATCATTCCAAGAAATAGTGTATCAAAAGCCACATGAACGTACGCGCCGTGAAAAAATGTAAATAATTGATGAGCTGCAGTTATTATAAAAATACTTGGTTCCGAGTAATTATAAGGGAACCATCCTTTGAAAGGCAGTATAGTTGGAAACTCAGCCATCAATGTTTGAGTAATTAAAACTCCAGAAACTGCTGCAGTAAAGAACAAACAATACAAACGGATTACAACGCTTTACAAGATTTATTAACACTGCTCAAACCACTAAACGTTTCTTCAAATATTAGTGTTATTAATACACTGTAAAAAATTTTTGGAGTTAATGCTTGTTAAATACGGAGTGAATTTGTATCGAATGACTTTGTATTTATATAATCCCTGGATTTATAATTCACTCCGAAAGGCAGTTTATTTTAAAATTTGAAATCCGAATCGGAGTGAATGAGGATTTTAAGATTAAAAAAATCCACATCTCTGAAATCACTCCTCGAAAAAATAAACTTTACTTTTATGTGTTCGAGTTATTATAGAAGACTTCTCTGAATCCTAGACAAATCCTAGAGAAATTTTTTTCCTTTGCTGTTATGTACCAGCGTTATTGTAGAAGACTTATAAATAAAAGCTCGAAGAGCTGGAAAATGTATTCACAGCAATGCTTTCGAGCTCAAAGAGCTCAAAAACAGCGGGAAGTTTTGGGGCTGGCCCGTAGGATCAACCAATAGACATTTTTTTTTCTATGAAATCACTCCGAATTTACTCCAGATTCTTTACAGTGTAATGATCAAAAAAAGTTTTAAAATGTAGCTAAAGATTTACCTAAACATATCATCATATTTTTTTTTAATATCATTTTCAAACAGATCGAATAATAGAAAAGGTTTTTCGTCCAAAAGTTGAATAACATGAGTTATCATTCTGTGTTTATAAAGAACCCCAATTATTTTTCCAAATGCACCGATTTGACCGGTCATACTGGCGAGATCATTTATAAATTCATTTGCCGTAGTACTCACTAAAATCATATCTAAAAACTTTGTTACTATAAATAAAATATTATTCAGCACGACAAACCAACTGTACGCATTGTAGAGTATGCACTTCCATCCCTGCCAGTCAACGGGTCGCCAAAGACCGACCCAACTTAGTATAAAGAAACATTGTGGTAAAATAGTTGTCATTGTATCGATTAGATGCTGGTATTGTCAGCAAGAGCCGACAGATATTCTAATACTGCAGTCAAGAAAAGGGTGTTTCTTTGTTGCCAGTCTTACTTATTAAATATTAAGCATTTCCGTCTATATGAAATTCAAATTGCAGCATTTATCCAACTATAAGTTACTGAATTGCCGTAATCACCTAGAGGTAAATTTTCAAATTTTTAGCAAAAAGTATAGGGGAAAATATATACTACCAAGAATTGTCATACGACGGGGTTTTAATTTTTAAATACAAAATTTCCCGCTGTTATAAAATTCAAATTGCTGTAATTATCTTGAGGTAAATTCGCAACAAGAATTATAGGGGGAAATGTTTAGTACGAAGAATTGTCATAAGAAAGGGTTTAAATTATTAAATGGACAATTTGTTGAATATGAAATGATATTTATATTTTAATAAAGCAACTATTGTTTGGTTCGGGTTCTGTTGTCTAGAGAATAGTGGGGATTAGTCGTTGATTAAATTTCACCAGGACAAGAACTCTCAAACTAACTTACAACTTGAGACTAAATAAATTTATTGACTCAGTTTAATTCTAAGCAATACTTTTTTATTAGTTCACATTACTCAAGATGATTGTTGGAATACATTGTAAATAGTGTAGGATAGTTTTAGCAGCTGAAAAAATTGTTATATATTTTTTTTTTTCAAATTTACAGCTAAAAAAAAGTAGTTTGAGTGAACAAAGAAGTTTTGGACTTACTCGTTTGAATGATTCTAGTGACAAAGTAACAACATGTCCACTGGCGAATATAATCGGTTTGATTGACGACATCATCATCATGACAATGTGTTTTTGAGCATTATTGCTCAGTGCGAACCAATTTGTATTGTACATTGCAGTGCTGAGTTCTGCAAACTATTATCTTTTTTTTTTTTTTTTTCTGTAGATGTAGGGTAGAAAACACATTTAGCCACTGTTCCATTTTTGGACACTTAATACTTCATTTTGATTAATGGAAAAGTATAAAATAAAATTTCTATTGTATCAATGTGATAAAAATATCTTTGTACAGATTTTAAAAATTAATTGTCATTGCGTCTTTTACAAATTATTTTATTTAAATTTTTCTAGTGTCAAATAGTGGCCAAAAATAGTACCTCTAGCTTATATATATTTTTGGAAAAAATTTTATAGCTATTAATTTACCTCGAGAGTTACTCGGTTGCCCGACATACAGATGACGAATATTTGGAAGAACATGCAGAGAATATATACAGAGCATGCAATAAATTCTGGCGAAAAGGGCACCATTTGAGATAGCGCGTAAACGCTGCTGCAGAGAATTATTGAACTGAATGAATATTGAATAAATATCATTGGGCCAAATACATGACTCATTATATCAACCATCCTACAAACAAATAAATTCTTATATAATTAAAAAAAATAACAATTATTATTTTTTAGATCTAAATATATAATATAAAAATATCAAATAACCTTAAAATTTCTACATGATACTCAACACACTCGGCAAAAATTTTTTTTTCAACAGTTTTAACCATAACAGGATCCATTTTGTCGACGGAAACATTTTCCAGTGCATCTAAAGTAAGACGAAATCGATGTTTGAGTACATTTATTTGGGCGCAAACTTGCATCATCATCCCAGGAAACAAAGTGTCATAGGCAATGTCAACGTTGGCACTCATAAAAATGGTAAGAAGCTGCTGGGAAGCGGTCACCCAATAAATAATGATATTATTTGAATAATCGTAAGGTAGCCATGCTCTGCAGGGTAAAACCCCTGGTGGACGATCTTCAAATACTTTTCCCACCGTAAATACGCTTACAGATACTTCAAAAAATACTGCATACACAAAAGTATTAAATCTAATATTTTTTATGATCATCTAACAATTCGTACTTTGATATTTGAATGTTACATATTTTCAGCAAATTCTACTATCCTACTGCCAGAAAATTATCTGGAAAAATTTTATTTCGCGTTTTCAAGTTTGATTTAAATAAAAATTCCACTCGTGCGATTTTCTATTGATGTTTATACTGCATAAAAAATTTTTATTTTTTTTAATTTATCAGATTTCAAAGATTTATCTTGAGCAGATTCAAATAAAAAGACTTCCCGATAAGAAAATCGATGAATCAATGAAAATCAAAAATTTCGGGAAGTTATTGTTTTCATTCCGATTTTCGAAAATCGAGTTTTCATTAGGTGTCGACGTTTTGAGGTCCTAGGAAGCTATCGACTATTTTCAGAATGATGTCCGAATGTCTGTAGTAAAAAAATTTAATTGTTACTTTGAAGAAAAATTTTGAAAATTCATATTCTATTATTAATTTAATGAGAAATTAAACTCGGAAAAAAATTTTTTTTAATGTAAAATGACATTACAAAGGAAATTTTTAAAATCTGCCTGAAAACAAGTTCCTGATAAAAAAAAAAAAATTCTTTCAAGTAATTTTTCATTTCACTGAAAGTATGTAACATTTTAATAAATTTCAAATAAAGATTTTTAAAAAAAATCACCTGATCATCCGATTGAAATTCTTGTGAATAATTTCTTCTTGATTATCCCGCGGACTAAATGGATTTCCATTAAACTTTTCAATCATTTTGATAATAGTTCCACGATTGCTTATAACCGTTATCGTTTTTCCGCACATCCCTATAATAGTTATCAACATCGAGGAGTTATTAAAGAAGTCAAAAATACCATCGTTGAAAAATATTAACTCCATGGATTCAGAAATAACGAAAGTCACACTATTCAAAATAACTAGTAAAGTGTAGCAGTTGTAAAACGCCCCTTTGATTCCCTGCCATTCAACTGGTCTCCAAAGTCCTATGCAAGTTAATACAAAGAAGCTTTCTTTCAGTATAGCCATATATATAAGAAAATCGATTTGTCGGCCTATCAACTAAAAGGTTTTCAAAGATATGACCACGGGAGTGGTAGAAGTACATGATACTAAGTTACAATAATAATTGTGCTACTGAAGTATTCAGTTTATTGCCTATAGTTACTCTTTTCGGGAAAACAATTTTCTAAAATTGATATAATTATTTTAATATGGCAACTACTGAATTGTTTATATTTTAAGTAGATAAATGCAAAATGATATAGAATATTCAATTGCTATTATTTTCGTAATTGTTTATTTATTATTCATGTTTCGAAATCAGTTGACGAGGGACTTTATCAGTCTGAAATTATAATTTGTAGTCTATATCATTAAAAAAAATATATAGATGCGAAAAATTAAAAAAAAAATGTATTAATTATCAGTGTATTGATTAAAGTGAAATTTAAGTGAAACAAAGCTTAGTATTTAAAATCGATCATCAATTAATAGAAATTAATGTTAATTTCGTGTGCGAAAAAAGGGTCAAAGTACCCGGGATGTCGGGTCTGAACACACCAATAGAAATAAAATAACAAAAAATATATAATTAATGAATTATTTTAAATATATACATATATATATAAATATCCATATGTATATATTTAAAGCAATTAATTAATTATATATTTTTTATTTTATTTCTATTGGTGTGTTCGTACCCGCCACCCAGAGTACTTTGACGCTTTTTTCGCACACGAAATTAACATTAATTTCTATTAATTAATGATCGATTTTAAATACTAACATTTGTTTCACTTTAATCAATACACTGATAATTAATACATTTTTTAAAAATTGGTAATTCACTTTTTTTCGGCTAATTAAATTTAATTATGAATTAAAATTTTCCCGGGTATATTGTAAGCGCCCCAGTGCACCGCGCGGAAAATCTGAACAGACCAATAATATGAACTGACAAACTTTTACTTTACCAACCAACTTACGACCAAATCTACTCTGCCTACTGACGGTTGAAAATTCCCGCCACCTAGCGTCGATTTACTTAACCTCAAATCGCAACGAATTTTCTAGTGACTTATAATTTGTCCCCAAAAAACAAAAATAGATATTTAAAATATCGTAGGTTGGGAGAATTGAAAAATAGCAAAGTCAGTTGTTGACTTGAAATAAGCAGAGTAAAGATGGATTCTCGTGTTAAATATTTCCAATGAATCGTTCAAACCTTCTCAATTCTCTTATCATTTTTCTTATCGGATTCGTATTTATAGTAACTTATCCCGACCGTAACTTGACAACAATTGCTGAGTAAAATTAAATAAATAAATAAACAAATTGTCTAATTGTGGATTAGTAAATTTATATTTATATATATATAAATATATATATAATAATAATAAGTAAAGAAGTTGCAAGCATGATTGTACAGGAGCCAGTTCAGGTGAGAAAGTGCATTCACGGATCGATCATATTTTATGAGAAAGACCCCAACTAATTTAATTATCCTGATAAAATAACGCAGATAAAGACTTTTTTTATTTCACTCACTCAGTTTAGTTTTTTATTCATACGTCCAGTCAACGTGTGTTACGTCTGTACATGTATTCATATATATATATAGATATGTGTAGTCTAGTCTCTAGTCTGCGCATCTACATCTACACTTATTGACAATTCAACATATCGATATTCCAATTCTAATCTCCTTTGAGACATACTTTCAATTACCCCAATTTCGACATTATTTTATAATTTTTTAATTAATCAGTAGTCATTTATTTATAAAAATATATTAATTACTTATATAATAATTATATTTTTTAAAATTAATTTTTTTTAAAATAATTTAAAATTATTGTAATAAAAATGAGTAAGAATTTAGCAGACAGAAAATTTTGAAATTTTAAATAAATAAAATTTATAAAAAATGCAATTGTTGAATTAAAAATTCCCTAAGTGCATTTTTTAAAAATTTTATTTCATTAATTATTTGCTGTTTATTAATAATTTTAAAATTGTCTGATGTCTGATACATTCATACTCGTAAATTGAATTACTTTATTTGTAAAATTACGTAAATGATAATAAATAATTATATTTATAAATTTAAAATATTGATTTATATAAAAAAAAAATAATGATACTGAAGTTAGCAGACAATTAACAATTTTAGGATTGTTTTTTTTTCTTTTCAATTAAAAAAAAAAAACTAAAAATATGCAGGTGTAAAAAATTTAAAAAACTGAGTGCTATTTTTTTTAAATTTATCATTTTGAAAAAAAAAATTATTAGACACTGGGTAATTTCAGTATCAAAAAGAAAAATTTATAAATAATTTTTTGATTTAGAAAAATTATAATTGATAAAATTATGGAAATAATAAAATTGATGGTGATAAAAACCATTATTTTGAATTTACTAAAAATTTTTTAAGAAGAGAAGATTTAAATTTTATAAAAAACAAAATTTTTTAATGAAAACACAATAATTGACAAAATTTTTATTAAAAAACGAGTCTACTTATTGCTTGTTTACTAATGTGTATTTATTTTTCAATGGGGTATAAATTTGTATTGTCTACAAATAAGTAAATGATTAATTAGATAAATTTTTTTATTCAATAATAATGACAGTTTATTTATAGAAGAATAAAAACAAACAAATATTTATTTATAGGCCGCCATATGGCATTGTCTCAATCACTATGCGTACAACGACGCTATTTTTTTATCAGAAAGGCTTTTTGCAGAAGGTAACTATTTCTTTTTTTTTAATTATTCATTAATCATGTTATTTTTTCTCTATACACAAATTGATCGTTATTATAATAAATATTATTTCGAACGTCACATTTAAGTCATAGTATTTATTTTTTATGTTGAATCAAATATATGTTTACTTGAGGAAAAAAAAATAGTATAGGGTATGAATCAAATTTTATGAATTTAGGTACTTGAGTCAACGCAAAAAATTATCAATTGACATAATTTATGTCTTTTAAATAAAAAAAACATTAGTATATTTTACTCTAGGAAAATAAAATATAAAAAAATAATTAATTGGCTTTCATAATTACTCTAAATTAAGATATTTATATTAAACCCACTAACCCTCAGTTTAAAAAAAAATTTTTAATTTTCAATACAGTCCGACCTCGTTATAAGACTACTAGTTTCTTACTCAAACTATCTCGACACCTGATTTATAAAAAAGACAGAATGATAGTCTTATAACGAGGTCCGACTATACTTATTTTTAAACGTCTTTTTTTTCCACTTGTTTTTACTGTACTATTATTCAACCAATAGACTATTAATTATAATAACGATCATTAAAAATAAATATTTTAATATTATATCCTCATATATATTTTGTTTATAAAAAAAATAGCTGAGTTCTAATACGATAATTATTAGCAACACTTGAAACTAATTATTGAAGTAATAAAAGTCAAGTAATTAATAATTTACGTTTAAATTTCAGTGGATAACGAAGATACGTTGTTTCTCTTAGCGACATGTTACTACCGGGCTGGGAGAATAAGACAAGCATACGGTTTATTAACAAAGAAATCACCCAGTACACCACAGTGTCGATTTTTACTCGCAAAATGTTGTTACGATTTGGAAAAATGGGCGGAAGCTGAGGCAGCCATTGTCGGCGGTTACTACAAACAAGTTAAAAATTTAGAAGATATAGTTATACAATTTGGCGACCAAGCGTGTTTTTCACTACAAATAATAGCCAAAGTATATTACAAATTGACAAGAACTTCAAAGGCTAACGAAGCGCATAAATTAGCATTAAAATTGAATCCATTTTTATGGCACTCATTTGAGGAGCTCTGTAATGTCGGAGAGAAACCTGATCCCAATAAAGTATTTCAGTTAGAAAAAATAGACACCTTCGCTATGTGTCACGGTACTAATCAGCTTAATTATATTACCGAGCCTGACGTTATTCTTCCCAGCAATTCTCCAACGCTAAACATAAACACGTAAGATTTTTATCTATATGCTGATTTTAACTCTGTACTAGTTAATTAATTTTAAGCTTCGGTAATGGGTTTTATTGACGATTATTTTTTTTAGGACTCCAACGCAAGCTGTAATTGTCAATGGCACTCAGGGCGTCAGATTACATCCGTCAATAGAAGAAAGTCCCCAACCACAGGCTATTTTATATACAAATCCACCGACGATATCACCGCGCAGCAAACCTCAGCGGTATCGTAGTATGTTTAGTAATTCAATGAGTCCTTTGACTCCGAGTTTTGGTATTCTTCCGCTGGACAATAATTCTCCAGAACCAACAGTACTACCTTCACATGTCACTTTAACTGAATCAAATGATCAGAAAAGTTTAGCTAAACGTGTCAGTAGTCTTCGTGCTCATGTAGGCGTAAGTTATATTCATTTATTTATTAATAAATACCCTCTGTACATTTAATAAAGTGTCCGAGTGTCAGAATCGGGTCGAGTTTAAATTTACGATTGATACTCAATAAAAATATATTAGAGTGACCTAAAAAATTTTGGCTTTCACTTTTCAAAAAATTAGCAGAATATTCGGAATTATTGATTTCTCGAGCAACTAAAATTTATATTTTGAGCTGAATTTTACCATACTTTAATATATCGATGAAATTAATTGGGTTATTTTAGTGATGGATATTTTTGTTCAGGAATTTTTGTCACGATTATTTATAACGGACTCTATCAGCCCCCATAGAATTTTCTTACCAAATAATTTTAAGACAATTATTTTCTTACTGATTAGATGAATTTACTTATTATTAGTTTTTATTTTTAAACCTGATATTTTTTCAATAATTTATACGCATGAAAATAAAATTTTACTATTCTAAAATCTGCATAAAAAAATTTTATATTTTCATAGTAAATAAATATATAAAAACATATTTTCTTGTTGGAAACGGGATAGTTCAGGTCATTTATTTTTATAGCAGTCTCTTTTTTTTTAATCCACAAAAAAATTATTGGGTCAGCTTTAATGTCACCCGTGACATTTTTCTCTTATTTCAAATTATTAAAAGAATTTTCCTCTCAAGACATTAAATTTTCTAAAAAAAAAAAACTTAAACTCAAGCTTGTAAGTTTCTTTACACAGAAGTTAAACTTTAATTTTTATTCCAAATTCCCTGAAATTTCTCGTTTTAAATTTTAAAACCGCGTCAAAAAGTTTAATTCAAATTTTCCACAACTTTACGATTTTCATAAAAGTCTGATTAATTTTAATAGACGTAAATTTTCTATTAAAAAATTAAAAATAATCATTTATTTTTTATCAACCGACATTAGATTGCGTATAACTTTTAAACTTTTCTATTTACTCATACTCATCTTCAGACTTTTTTTACAAACTATTGGATTCTTTACAAAATTGTTTTAAAACTTTAACCTGAGACATCAAAACTTTGTAAGTTACGAATAGTTCTTGTAAAAGTAAATTCGAAACTTGTCTCTAACAAATTATTCACCATAAAGACTCAGCGAACATATATAATTCAATTCTATATAAATATACACCATACGTTTATCAGAAAATAAAAAAAAAAAAATAATGACCCAATTAAAGACCGCATTTATTAAATAAAATAAAAATTTAATTGTTACTATTATAGCAATTTATATCGAGAAAAGAGACTCCATTGCAACAGGGCAAGCCCGTGTTCTCCCAGTCAGGGAACACAAGCAACACCGCAAATATCGTAACCGTAACACCAACAACACCAACTCCAGCGCCGCCGACTCTCCAGGGGCCCAACGTCCGTCGTTCTTCCCGACTTTTCAGTCACAGCTACTCGGTTAAAGAAAACAACAAATCGCCCAATAGAAATAAATTCACAACACCAAAGTCACCCTCCCGCAAGACCAAAGCGCGTTTGTCAAAGACAAATTTAAACAAAGCGACATTCAATGAACTAAACGAACGTAATCGCAGTGATAAGGAAAAAAGTGAAACAATAACGTCTGAGAAAATGGTCGCCACGACAAATGCATTGAATCAAAATAGTAATAGCAATAACAATAGTAATAATAGTAATAATAGTAACTGTGCCAGTCAACAACACTGCGCAGTGCTGGTTCAAAAACAATGCGCTGAAGGTCTAATGTCATTGTTACGTGAACTCGGAATGGCTTATCAGCATTTGAGTCAATTTAATTGTTCACAAGCCGTTGAAATACTCAGTGTCCTACCAAAACATCACTACAACACCGGCTGGGTCTTATCAATGCTCGCTCGAGCCCATTTTGAAATGAATGACTACAAAAAGGCGGCTAATTATTTTTCCGAAGTCAGGCAATTGGAGCCTCAGCGTATGGATTTAATGGAAATATACAGCACTGTCTTGTGGCATTTACACTCTGAGGTCCAGCTGTCGACTTTAGCGCAGGAACTCGTTGCAGAGGATCGCAATTCCCCGGCAGCCTGGTGCGCTACGGGTAATTTGTTCTCAGCTCAAACGGAACACGAGACTGCGATAAAATTTTTCCAGCGCGCGATCCAAGTGGACCCGAACTTCCCGTACGCCTATACGCTCCTTGGCCACGAGTATGTTCTGACCGAGGAGCTAGAGAAAGCCGTGCACGCGTTTAGAAACGCGATAAGACTAGACCCGAGGCATTACAACGCCTGGTTTGGTCTCGGTACCATTTACTCAAAGCAGGAGCAATACAGCTTAGCGGAAGTCCACTTCAAAAGAGCGCTGCAGATAAATCCCTATCACTCTGCTATCATGTGCCACATCGGAGTCGTCCAGCACGCGCTTAAAAAAACCGATTTCGCGCTGAGAACACTCAACGCCGCTATCGCGAACGCCCCGGACAACACACTTTGTAAGTTCCATCGGGCCAGTATCAATTTTTCAATCGGACGGTACAATGAGGCACTTCGTGAATTTGAAGAACTCAAAAATATCGCACCCAAAGAATCTCTAGTCTACTATTCGATAGGAAAGGTAACTAAGCTGCTTTTACTTTCATCTTTGATCTTTATTTAGATTAATTGGTTTATAAATTTGATAGTTACTTTGAAGATTCAATTGTTGTTTTGTTTTATACTTGTGTAGGTTCACAAAAAACTTGGCAATACTCATTTAGCGTTGATGTACTTCAGTTGGGCAACGGATTTAGATCCTAAAGGCGTTAATAGTCAAATTAAAGAAGCTATTTTAAGTCCTGGACAGAGCGATGAAGAAACGCCGGTTGCTAATTCTGGTAATTATTTATTTTTAATTAATTATTAAGAAAATTTATTAATAAATTGTAGGAAAGAAATTTAGTTTTTTTGGATTCTTGTAATGAATTTTTTTTTTTTTGGACAAGAATACCGAAGTTCAAATTTTTACAGTCTACATCATAAGCCTGGTCTAGGGGACATAGGGGGAATTTTTTTTAGAATTTCAGTCTTCCCACTACCGTGCGTTTAGTTTTGTTCTCGACTACCCGTTATAAGCCTCTTTTATTTTATATAATTTTAAACGTCATATTAACATTTTGTCACATACGCGACTATCCCGATTTTCCTGGTACTTATGACGCTAAAACAAATACTAATATTTTTACACTAATAATAATTATAATGAAAAAAATGATAATGATAACGGTATTGATTACAGTAATAATTAAAATAATAATTTTATTGATCAACTTAATGCTCAATAAAACTTTTAAATTGTAACAGAAGCTTTTAATATAATTCATCATTACAATTATCAACAATAAATTATATTTTACTTAATAATGATTAAATTATTATCCGCGAAAGATAGACAGTAAATTTTCATCATTAATTAATCTATTCTTCCTGTTGTTAGTTTATAATTTAGAGAATTTTAACGGAGGCTTATAACGGGCTCTCTGGTACGAAACTCCTTAGAGTGGTTAAGGAGGAAGTTGTGTGGACTCAGTAACTCCCGATTGAGGGGAAGAGGCTTATGACTAGTCGATTAATATAAATAAATTTTTTTTTTTTTTTTTAAGGAAATGAGCAACAGGGTCAAAATCTAGCCCACGAAACAGAAGGTGGCGGCGAACTAGCAGCGGAGGTCAGTGGTCTCGCGAGTACATTAAGCGTAGAAACAAATCAAGATGACAGCGATGACAGCTTATGAAGGCTCCGAGTAACTCACGTGAGTTTGCTTGCGTATCGGTTAAACTCAAGTATCCGTCGTCGTCGACTCGCTCGTTACCGTCTGAGACGGCTGCAGCGGCCACGTCACCGACGTCGTCACCGTTATCGTCGTATCTACTGACGTAAAATAATTATAATAAATATAAATAAATTCAACGACAACACGAATTGAGATCGTCTACGATAACTGTAGTCACCACTCTTTCGTTTTTAATTATTTCACTATAAACATAAGGACATTAATTAATCAACGCGTGTTACGAGTCGCAGTAAATTTATTTATTAATTTAATTAATTAATCTACTAATTAATTAATTGTAATAAATACTCATCGTGATCTAAATGTCTATATAAATATATATAAATATAAATATAGACCCAACAAGCAAAAAATAACCGCGGATTTTAAATTATTTCGCCGTATAGTTTTTTTTGCTTTGTAAATTATAATGTATATTTTTTTTCTACTTGTTTCGAGTCTTCTCTGTCTATTTCTTTTTTTTTTTTTTTTACAGACAAACAAATTTATTACTGAGATTTAATTGTTTTTATCGAAATAAATTAATATAATACGACTGAATATTAAACAAAAAGAAAAGAATTGAGGAAATAAATATGAGAGTTTTGTGTAAATGTAAATTATTAGTATTTTATGATTATTATTAATTATTATTATTATTATTATTAATTATTATTATTATTATTATTATTAATTATTATTATTATAATTATTATTGATAATATATATATACAAAAATATATGGATGATAAATGAGTTAGGCTAAAAAAAGAAGCCGTTAAATTACGATTATTTAAATAAATGAGTGCAATTGGTCGTTGACGATCGCTCGGTGGCATTTTAATCAGCTTAAAATAATAAATTAAATGATTAATGTGACGGCGATCGCTCGATTGACACTAGTGGGCTATAAAATATATACATATATATATATTTATTTATTACTACTGACACTAATTATTTAACAGTAATGTGGTTTATATTTCTATATATATGTATATATATGTCGATAGATTATTTAATCAGATTGAAGAGTTAAGATCTTGAGTGTTTTTATTATTTCCAGCTCAAGGTTATAAAATAAAGGATATAATAAATTTGAAAAAAAAAAAAAAAAAAAAAAAAATCAACTCCATTTTATTTTAATTATTTTCCTATTCATATTTTAGTAATTATTATTTTAGATTTTTTCTGTAGAGCAAAATTTAATTTCCGCCGTAAAATTTAAATTTTGAATTTTTTAGCGGGAAATAAATATTTTTTTCTTTTTTGAATTAATAAGTTCTAATTATTTATAATAAAGTTAATATAATAGTGATGAAGTATATAGCAAAATTTATAATATATATATATATATATATATATATATATATATATATATATATATATTGATAAAATAAAAGCTTATATAATTTATTTATTTAAAGAATGAATTTGCCGCCTAGTAAAAATAAAAAAATAAATAATTACTGTCTAATAAATTAAAATAAAAATAAAAAACAAAAGTCTTAAATGATAATTTATAATTAAATAATAAATATTAACATAAGTATGTGTATAAAGTTATCTCATAAGAGATAACGGTACATAAAATATGAAAATTCCACATCACAGCCTGCACTCAACTGTAATACACAAGACATTTAATAATGAATCCAGCTGGTAGTGTGCAAACAGGTATGATTTTGTCAAAATTAACAAACTTTAAATAATAATTAATAATAAATAAACGATTTTTGTTAAAGTCCTTGGAGCAACGAATCTGTCCCTACTATCCAGGACATTAACTCACGAGCATCTGGCGCTGGATTTTGATAAATTTTACGTACCTCCGCCTGACAAACTCAAGAATCATTTTGCCAGTGGGATTGATATCAGAAATGTCGGGCTTGTAAGACAGTATCCGTACAGTAGTCGATACAATGTTACATTTAATGATGCTGATACTCACGCGGCTATTTTAGAAGAAGTTGAATTATTTAAATTACATGGCGGTGGTACGATTGTAGAGAACACGAGTCATGGAATTAAACGGGACATTCCTTTGATGATTAAAGTTAGCCAGCAAACTGGTGTTAATATTATTGCTGGGACCGGTAAGATTTAATTATTTATATCTATGACTACCCAAGTAGCACAGGGACAACTTTAAGATGTCATTTAAAAGGAGAAGACAAATTTTTTTTTTTCTCAAAACTAAGTTTTTTTTAAGATGTTGACTCTAGGAGTCATAGGAAATTTGACATCTTTTTTCTGTCCTAATATAGTCATTTCAATTTAAACATCATTTAGATGACATTTGTAATTTAATTTTTGACGTCATTTCTATTAAGTTTTTTAAGCAGACATTTTTTCGGTGATAAACTCCTAATTGTTATAAACATTTTGGTGTCTTGATAGGTCAAAAAAAACAGCCTCAAGACTTGTATCTTAAAGATGTCAAAATTTTATCAATTAACTAAAAAAAAATTAAAACCTTAATTAAAAAGAGAACAATTTCGTTGAGATTTAGAGTTTTAAAAAAATTACTGACAGTTGACATCAACCAGAAGTCAAATGAAAATTTTTGAATGAACTTTTGGCCACAAAATTTCAAAATTCAAATTATAAAATTGACATCGATTTTCTGAAATTTTGTTTAACTCCCAATTGATGTCAACTGTCTAATTTTTTTTTTAAATCAACTCAACGGAAGTTGCAACTTGAATTTTTTTTTTGAATTAATTGATAAAATTTTAATTCACTTCTGACAGTTGTCATTGAAAATTTTTAAAAAGTGGGGGGTACTGTGAGAATGACGATTATTATTAATTATCTTTTTTAAGGTCACTATGTTGAAGCCTGTCAAAATAAT
The DNA here is from genome assembly GCF_026212275.2 of Microplitis demolitor. Lineage (NCBI taxonomy): Eukaryota > Metazoa > Arthropoda > Insecta > Hymenoptera > Braconidae > Microplitis > Microplitis demolitor. The sequence continues at coordinate 2,637,758 of NC_068549.1, read as the reverse complement.
TTAAAAAATGAAGAACAAATGTACGATTTAATTTTAAAAGAATTAACTGAAGGTTGTGAAGAATATCCGGGTGTTAAAGCTGGATTTGTTGGTGAAGTTGGTAGTTCTTGGCCAATAACTGGTAATTTAATTGATAAGTATTTAAATATTTATTTAGTTATTCATCTATTTATGGAATTTGTCATTTAGAATTTGAAAAAAAAGCAATTCGCGCCACAGCCAAAGTCCAAAGACAGCTAAACTGCCCGGTGTCATTTCATCCCGGAAGAAATTCCCAAGCGCCTTTTGAAATAATGAGAATATTTTCCGAAGCTGGTGGCGATGCCAAGAAGGCTGTCATGTCTCATTTAGACAGTTAATTAAATTTACAATTAGTATTGTTTTAAAACTGGTTTTTTAATTATTTATTTATTTATTTAAAATAATAGGAACGCTGGTGAAAAAAGACGAGCTCCTGGAATTTGCAAAGCTGGGCTGCTATACTCAATTCGATTTATTTGGAACAGAATGTTCTTACTATCAACTTGATGAGACCACGGACATGCCCTCGGATGCCCAGAGACTCGACCGGATAAATTGGATAAAGCGAGACCGGGGCGTAGATCAGATTCTCATGAGTCACGATATCCATACCAAGCACCGGCTGGTAAATTGCTGTGATCAATTTTTTTTTTTTTATTTATTTTTATATTAAATTGTTATTTTGCAGCGCAGCGAATTTTTTTTCCTCTTCTATTTAAAATTATTAAAAAAAAAAAAAATTATTTTTAAAGTACTATTACTCTACATCAGTTTTGCTGATTAAATTTTGACATTACGTAAAAAAGTTATAGGAAAATTTTATAGATAATTTAATGGGCTATAAAAAATGTCTGATGAAAAAAATCGATAAATTTAAAATTTAAAAAGTTATAGACATTTTAATACAGTAGAAGTAATTTTTTTAATTTTTGACAGATAAAAAATTTAAATTTTTAAAAATTAAAAAAAAAATCCGTAATCACTCCCGATTTTTCAGTGTACTAGTATATTAAATATTTAAAAAAACAGCCACTAAATAAATGTCTCTCCGCAATGACAGAATATATCAAACCGCTATCAAAGTTTAAGGTTTAAAAATTGATTCCCTCTCGATGGTTGACTGGTTCCAGGTTAAATTCGGCGGACATGGATACTCTCACATTCTTACAAATGTCTTGCCACGTATGCCAGCCAAAGGATTTACTGCTCAAGAAATAGATGCCATTACTATTGAAAATCCCAGGAGATGGTTGTCTTATTAAATTCAAATACATTTACTCAGTCATAAATAAACTCAATTGATTGATCTATCGATTGACTACACAATTATAATAATTAATAAATAATAAATAAAAATTATTTAAAAAACTATTAAAGGTCTATTTATATTTTATTTATTAGATAATAATTACGATAAAAAATTAAAAAAAAAGGTCTCTAACAATTTGTTGTCCTCTCATCTGGAATAACGACAAAGTAAAAGCTAAATAAAAAAATAAAACGTTTGCAAAAAAATTTATATACAATCATTGGCACGTAATTGTGTCGGGGAAGGTGGGGTTGATATATATATACATATATATATATTGTATTAGATGTTCATGGAGCAAGCGCCGTTGAGTTGATCGCAGTCGTCATCTCGACGCACGATAGAGCCGCGAGGTAAAGGTCCGAGCGTACTCGCGCGCGGTCGCGGTCGCTACTCGTGTCCCAGCTAGCATATGAGCAGCTACAACCACCCGAACGTCAACAGTGTGCTCGATAAATAATCACTAGTTCTCAAAATAAATAACAAAATCTCAGTGTTGAATAATAAAATTTATTTTTATTTTTTGAATCCTATAAAAACTCGCGGGTGTCTGATAAAAACTTGATAGTTACAAGCCCCCAGTTCTCAGTGTTTATCAGTCCAAGAGCTCAGAAGACAAGAGAGAGAGCCGACGAGGAAACCAAGGACACAGTACGTGAAAAGAGAAAGGACTAGACACGCCTGACGATGGATTACGGTGGTGAGGCTGTAAGCTGAGTAAGGAACAAAAAGCTTAGCAAGAGCTTTTATTTAAATAATTCCGCGGGTGGGATAGAAAAATAAATTTAGTGGGAGGTAAATGAATTGTTATTGTAATTTATTTTGAAATTTAATCGGGTAAATATTGTAATGAAAAAGTTGTTTGAGTTTAGATGCGGAGAGACAGGAGAGATTTGCTTATAAAGATGTTTCGAGGTCGCGAGGGTATACTAGGCTACTAGGCAATGGGGTAGTGTAAAGAGAGTGCATTAAAGTGGACGGGTAACGTCACCTTTTACTTCCTCTTCCTCTTCCTCTTCTATTTCTCCTTCTACGTCAACATCTACATCTACGTCTATATCTCAAACTACTCCTCTTACTCTCGCGCTTCCGCGACCTCGGTTCGTGTTTCCTCGTACTCTACTCGTACTACTGACTTACTAAAACTACATACCCACCGTACGGTAGATCTGTATAGTGATAAGTAAACTCTTGGGATTTTTTTTGCTCCGTTTATCTGGGGTTGACGTGAGTGACGAAGTGCGTGAGCGGGAGACTAAGACTTGACCGAAACCACTAGTACGAGGCGGGGCGTACATTCGATCGCCCGCTCGGCCTTCTGTCACATTTTATTATTATTTAGTTTTTTTTTTTTATTAATCACACTCTCAAAGTCGCGTGTTAAATATTTATTTTTGAGGCCGAATCAAGGGATGGATTTTTTTATTTAAAAAAAAAATTTACCAAAGATATTTATTTTTAGTGTAAATATTGAATTTTGAGGTAAAGTTAATTTTTTTTTTTTTTTTTTATAAACGGAGATTGCCAACGAGAAAGTGTGAACGGAAGGCGAGAAAGAAACTCTGTTTAAATACCACCCTTAGGGTATAAGGTAACCTAGATATATAAATGTGTATATTTTTTTTTTTAGATTAAAATTTTATGCGGTATTTACTTTCTTAAATTTACAATAAATGATTTTTTTCCCCTCGGGATACGTAAAGAAATTATTATTAAAAAAAAAAAGGATTAATAAATAATTAAAAAAAAAAAAGAGCGAGGGGTTTAATCAGCTAGAGTAGTGATATCGCGGCTCAATGGATTGACGTTATCGAGTTATCTAATCGGCAATAAATTACAACCAAATAAAAATTTTTTTGGTGAAAAAAAAAAAAAAAAAATTAATGGACCCGTGACCTAATTAATTTTATTTCCGACCTTTAAAAAGCAAAAGCCTTGATTTTGAACCGGTGTGAGGGTAAAAAAGTTAGGACTTTGATAGCGGGCTGATTAATATTCAATCAAATCAGCCGGTTTTTTTTCATCCCGGTCGGCGTTCTGATCGTGTTCACATTAAACCCACGAGACCGGAACTTGCAATTTGCAAGCTCGGATAATCTCTATGGATCGATGCGTTTATCCATATAGAGAAGTATAGATATAGCGCGATGGTATACGAGGTGATATAGAGAAATAGATTACACTGGGACGGGATTGAAGGGAATGGAGATGAGTGCATGATGAAAAAGGGGTGGACATCAGCTAGACGACAGAGACGCATTAAGGGGATGAATGCAACATGAGGCGTTACTCACTCGAGCGGAAACGATCGTCGCCGGTTATGGGTTTCAAAGTCGAGCCAAGAGACGGGGACTGATTTTACTCTGGCTAGTTTACCCGTTACCCGTCACCTGCATGTGCCAATAAACGTGATCTTGCCGATTATGCTGCTAAGGGTGGAGTGTGGGTTTTTAAATATGGATGACTATGCCCATGAGTCACGTGACGTTTTGAGTCTCCCGGGTACTTCCCCTTTTTACTCCCATTTTTTATTTCCCTGGTCTTTGACTTGTTTATGCTACGGCTTTTTTACCCTTCACTTTAATCAATAAAAAGTTTATTTCAATTTTCATGTAAAATAATTAATTTATCGAGTCGAGTTTAAAAGTTTTGAAAAAATTTAAGAGTTTGGAAAGCTGTAACTCGGGTGTAAATTGTCGTGTAGAAAAAAAATTTTTTAATCTGGGAGTCTACTTCGGGATGCTGGTAGTGATTTATGTGATTAAAATTTACGTAAAGTTTTAGTTTAGATTGCAAGAGAATTTTTTTTTTTTTTTTTTTGTTATTGAGCAATAACTAAAGTAAGGAAAATTGCTGACGAAATTAATTGGAGGCATTTGAAAGCCCGAGCTTAAGCTGCAGAACGAGTGGCCCAATGTACGATTCCCGGTGAGTTATAGTCATTTTTACCGGAGTCGTCCTTTTTGCTTTATCACTCCATTAACCGAACAAATTGACGCAGATAAATTTTTTAAAATAAATCGATAATATATATAAGCTTTTGGGTAAATGCATTGAAAAAGAGATGGAAATTTTTTTTAATGTGTATTTAATGTTTAGTTAATCGAATTTGTTTTCGGCTGCTTTCACTTTTTTGCAGATATTTTTTTTTTTTTTTTTTTTTTTTTTTTTTTTTTATTAAAATTATTATATATTTCCAAAGGTTTTGAATTTATATTTTACTTTTATCTGTTTTATTTTTCGGAGATATCGGTATTCAATTTTATATGAATTATATTTGCGATATTTTCAATTCGCCTCGAGGTTTATAACCAGGACAATTTTTTTTTTTTTTATTAAATTTTAAAAATAAAATTTGAGATTAAAATCAAACAGAAAATTTTTTAATTTACAAATTAATTAAAATTTTTTTTAATAAAAATTGGGAATTTCGAGTTACAAAAAAATTTTATTTTCTGTAACAAGTTTTTTGTATGAGTAAAAAAATTTGTCAAAAAAATTAAAGCCCGACTGTCATTAAATTTTTTTTTTTAAATTTACGATTCCAATAAAAAAAAAGTGGCCTATTTTGTTTTTACAAATAAAATTAATAAAACAATAGTCAATTTAAAATCGAACAAGTCAAGACAGATTACTACAAAAACAGCTGGCGACTTGCCACTAAATTTTTTAAAAATTCATTGCCAGGTTTCTGGCGGTCGTTTAATAAACGACCAGGTGTTATTTAAAACATATAAATATCTATCTAAATTCAAAATTTAGGGCAAGACAACTTAGCCCACTTATGCCCCCGCCAAAACATTTAAAAAATTCCAAATTAAAAACCACTCAAAATACCAGCAGTTAATAAAACAATAATTAATTAAATAAATTCCATTAATGCCCGAAAAAAGTTACGGATAAGGTCATGTTTATCCCTAAAATATATGGAGAAGTCTGAGTTAGCAAACAAGATCTGGCAAACAAACGGGGATATTTAAAAATTTATTACCCAAGTACTCATCGAACCAAACACGGGTCTTATTTTATTTCCATGTCTCTTCTAACATGAACTATAAACTTTGTAATAAAATTAAACTTTGACCTTAAATAAATTTTTATAAACGGGCATTTAAATTCTCCAGCGCAATTACACAGTTTATTTTAAAAATTTAAAGTTGAAAAATTTAAATATTAAATCCTAAATTAACTGAGACGACACCAACGCACTGACATTAATCGTAGATAAAGCCGATGAGTTAATTGGGTCGGGTTGCCGACGCGCAAACATTTATGACTAGAAAACCAGTACCAGCATCAGCTCTATCTCTAGCTCCAGCTCTATCTCCAGTGGGAAGCTTTAAATATTCGTCGTACAAGAGGGACGTGACCTTTTAACTTAAAAATCCATCTCTCCTCTCTTTTTATCACTAAATTCAGCCTCTACCTTTCCAGGCAACACTTCCCTCTACTCTTCTGTATACACTCTTGTACTCGAGTTTTTACGTACACAGATTATATTAGTACGGGCAAGTGACGTAAAATCAAATTCGTTTTAATATTTTTATAAAAAGTCATCGCGCTTTTTCAATTTTTATATATATTTATATTTGTATTTATATATACGCCCACACATTTGCAACTACATTCACTTCACCATCGTCACATAAATTTTCTACACATATATAAAGACACAAAGAGCCGGCCTTTAAATGCTGCGATGCACTAGAACAATTGTCATTATTTTAAAAAAAAAAAAAACTATAAAATATTTTTAAACATTAAGAAAAAAAACTTGAGATCTTTTATTTTTTCTTTATTGAAATAAAAATATTTAAATAAATACTTTTAACTAATGGAAGGCATTAATGTAAAATAAGGTGACCGACTTTTTTTTTTTAAGTAAAAAGCTCATTGAAATTTTTCAAAAGATCGTATATATTAATATATATAAATATATATACTTATGAATATAAAAATTGAAATGATAGAGACAAGGATGAATGCTTTAGTGAAACCGGAAGATAAAAATATATATATATATATATATATGAGGTTGTATTGAATGTCCCTTTTCATTTTTACTTGAGTTCTATTATAAGTATTGCAGAAATAAGCATTGGAATTTAACGGTATGGTTTAGACTGTGAGCAGAGTAGAGTCTAGACACTGGAATAGAAGAGAGAACATCAGGCCTGAGTATCGATTCCACGGCACAGTTGCCGAGTTGTCGATATTGATCGATACCGGGTGCTTGAGAATCTGAGAGGCTTCGTCCTAAAGAGCTTCGTGTCTCTTTTTATTTCCTTTCTCTTTCGTGCAGGTATCGAGTATCGAATATCTACCACTCTGATGGACGTAATATAGTAATAGAACGTGTAATGTACTGGTTTATCACTTGGATGTGATAGATATAGTGTTTGTATGAATAGAACAAGTTGAAACGGTTTCATGACCTATTCGATGAGGGTCCTGGCAACCGCGACCTCTCGGTCTCAACTCAATCTTAAACTCATTAATGATGCAGTCTTGAAAATTGTTCGTTGCTATTTAAATTAAATAATTATTTGTTTTGTAACAAATTATTCTTAATTGATGCGAATTTTTTATTTCAATTTTAATTATACGTCCGTAACATTTTTATTAATTGAAAAATTAAAAGCTTTGCTTTTAATAAAAATTACTGGTAAACTATTGCGTTTATGTAAAATATCAATAAGGAAGTTTTTGTAGAGAATTTAATTTCCTATAAAATTTATCTGATAAATTTTTTTTGTATCTGTGATAATTTCACCAGAATTTAAATTTTAAAATGAGAAAATTTTTATTACAAGTTTTTTGATTTCAACATTTGATTTTTTAAATTCAAATTTTGGACAAACTATCAGAGATATGAAAAAAATATAAGAGGTCAATTTTGTAGGAAATTAAATTTTCTATTGAATTGGTTGAGTACATTTTTATCCTAACTACAATAGCTTAGCCGTAATTTTAATTTGAATATAAAAAAATTATTATGACAAAATTTTTCCCCTATTTGAATACTGATTAATTAAATAAAAATTACGGACAAATTATCAGAGATACAATAAAAATGCATATAAACAAATTTGTAGAGAATTAAATTCTCTATAAAAAAGTTTTCATTGATATTTCTCATAAATACAGTATTTTAAAAACAATTTCAATTTAAACTCTGAAACTAAGTTTTAATTTAAATAAAAACAAAAACGATAATAATGACGTATAAATTATAAAATTTTTTATCTCGCGTATTTGATAAAAAGACAAAAAATAATTGAATAAAATATCAAACATCAACACACGAAGTTTATTCAACAATGACAGGTTTTTTTTTTTATCAGTGACAAAAAAACATAAATGAATAGAAACTCCTACACACTTTTATTCTTATCATTGATGTGGCGTTTCGCAATCAGCAGCATCCTATCTATATACATATACATATATACATATATACATATATAAAGTGTATATATTTCGGTGACGACACAAAGGCGAAAAAAAATTACTGTTTGTTTTATAAATCATAATATTCAAAATATGAAACACGGACGAAAGTATAATAAAATATTTGTATAGCTGGTATACGGTGATATATTATTGCAATATACCCATATATATCTTAAAGTTAAACTTACAACCCGTATTATAAAGTTTATGAGAAAAAATAAATCGCGGATTTATATCGTCGAGATTGAAGGGTGAAAAGCTGTCAAAGTTTCCTATTCACGTTAATCTCGATCGCCCCCTTGTCTTGAAACTCCATAACCGAGTGTACGCATTTCCGATCGGATATTAATGTCTAGACGTCTGACCAAACATCAGCTCTCTCTACTTTCACACTTTAAATCATTATAAAAACTTTACACATTACATATCTCTATCCAATCGCGCGAATCATCAATTTTAAAACTCCAGTAAAGTCATTCACACATTACAAATAATTTTTTGTTTTATCTCAATATAACTTTACGTAAACTTTAGTACTATCTTCAAAAAGTAGTTCTGCATTTTAAAAGTCTAATAAATCTTTAAAAACATAAATTTATTCCCACATGTCGAGGGATTATTTCATGGGAGCTGATACTCAACAGTAAAAAACTTGGGGTTAATTCCGAGTAATTGCGAATTTTATTTAAATCAGAATTCACTCCGTCACTTGGAGTTTCGGAGTTTGATAAAAATAACTTCGCGAAGTGATATCGGAGTGATCTAGATTTTATTTAAATCCACATTTACTCCGATTCAGTTTTAATATTAAAATAATTTCCGTTAAAGAATGAATTTTACTCCGAACCGGAGTTTCAATATATTAGGAGAAAATGAATTTCACTGCAGATTAATCAACGTTCACTTCGAAAATTTTTTTACAGTGAATGAAACTGTGTCTCCATTAATTTTTAAATTTCTTCTTTTTTTAATATTCATAAATTAATTTTATTTGACCTTTCATCACTTGATCTAGTTTAAACTTTAATGTTTTTTCCAATACTAAAATTCTGTAATTAGATGACACATTTATCATTTTTTTTTTTTATAAAAAATTAAATTTCTACCGTAGATCAAAAAAGACATAAATCAAATAATTATAATTAAAAAAAAAAGTCCTAAAAAAATTACAATTCCAGGATTAAAAAAATAAAAATAAAGATTTATTAAATTTTATTGATAATAAAAGACGGACACTGGAGCGACCTCCTGTTTCATATTACGGACAGGAAAATAAATTTCTCCCTTAAAAAAAAAAAAAAAAAAAAAAAAAAAAAAATAAATTCCCACTTTTAAATAAAAAATTCAAAGTTTAAAAAATGACTTTTATAATCTTACTACTAATACAAAATCTTAAAATAAATAATAGCAAATCTAAGAATAAATTAACTTGAGGGCAGTAACTCGAGAGTATTTAAGTACACTCAAGTCCACTACATCGTCTTATTATACACTTTACTCTTAGAGAATGAAATAAACTCTTCCTCAAACGTCATCTATTTCTGTACAAAACCTCTATACACACAACCCTCTTCCCTCCCTTTAAACTTTTCCTCTCTTCTCTTTACTTCCCTCTACTCCTATTCTGACTTTGCGCTTCTCGTCACTTTTATTCTACCCATCCGTTTATTCTTTCATCCGTAATATCATGTACACACGGTCTGTAGCCTCACAGCATAAAAACACCGTCTGCACGTGTATTGAATAAGGGAATAAAATAATAAAAAACCCATGGACCAGCAACAATAAAAAATATAATAAAAAAAAAAGATAAAAAGACCGGGACAAACGAGAGCAAAACGCATTGGGGAGTCTCGGAGGTGCTCAAGTGTCACGTAAATATATACATATATATATATAAATGTCGGTTAACATGCAGAAATGCATTTAGTAGAATACACAGCGAATATTTTATTTTGTATCTCAACTCAAAGATCTTTATGTGCAACATTCTTAAGTCCTTATCCCAGACAACTTAAAGCATCTTAGTCTAGGTAACATGGGAGACTATTACTGTGTTACCGGTACTACTGTAGCTATCTAGTGTAGTGCTGGTCTTTATAAAATATAACAGTTTGCTGCAGTATACAAGAAAAGGAATGAAATAGAGTACAAGAGTTGAGGACGAGCATGAGCTTTAGGCTCCTTGAGCACTAGACGCTTTTGTAAACTCCGAGACTTGTTTTGTCATTAGCGTCGGCGAGGTAATACGTCTTCTCACTCACGTTTGTAGCCTACTTATTATTTTTGTATTTCTATTTTATTCTTCTTATTCTTACTCTATATTACGCGGGCTTCTTCTCAACTGTACTTGTGACGGTGTTTCTGTTTCTTTTAAATTTTTTACCCCTTGCCACTACTCTCGCATTCCTCTCTCCTCATTTCCAACTCGCGTGTTTCATTCCTGGGCTTTTTGGGTCGACGATTAGTAGAGACTCTCGAAAAATTTTAAGTGTCGCTTCACAGCTTTTTAAGGTCTCGAGAATTACACTAGAGCACACTTGCCAGTTTTAGCTACAAATTTATTTCATTTGTTTAATTACTAGTTTTTTTTTGATAAATTAATCAGATTTAGTTGTCGTGATTAAATTTTATTTTTAAGTGCTAATTCATACTCGAAATCAGTGTCTATATGAGGAATTTTTTATTTTTAAGTTGAAAAAACAGAGACTGAGAAACGGTTGACTCTGTGGCCAACTTCAAAATTTACTGCTGTTTTCAAAATCAGTGTTCCGTTGAGAAAAATTAAAAAATCTAGAGACATCTAAACTAAATCTATAAAAAATGACAACTTGTCATCTTTCAAGAAACTCTATAGAAAATCAGGATGTCAACTTACAAGAAAATCTGTAGAAAATTCAATTTTTCCGAGATATAAATTTTAAAAAAATTATTTACAATTGTCATCAATTAGGAGTCAAATAAAATTTGGTACATAAATTCAAGCCTACAAAAGTTGACATCTCAAATTATAAAATTGACATGAAGATTTTTCTGAAATTTACCAAATTTCGTTTTACTCCTAATCGATGTCAACTGTAAATAATTTTTTAAAAATCTATACCTCGGCACCAATTGCAACTGCGCTGTCCTTTTTTTCATTAATGCTTCAATTTTTTACAAATAAATTAATAAAATTTTAAATTCATGACAAGGAAAGTCAAGAATATTTTAAAAAAGTGTAGAAGACAGGCTCTGCCTAGAATACTCTGAACAATGTTTACTTAAAGGCCAGGTTAGTTATTTAACTTTGACGATTACTTTGTTGGCAGGTTAATTAAAGTCTAATGAAAGTAGACAAGCGTCACACACGATGATAAAATGGATGAAGATGACGTCGAGAGAGGTATTAGATATTCCAAGACGGAAGTGCCAAGCTGTTGGAGTAATAGCGGTGGAGGTTTTAGTCGTCGGGTTAGCGAAATAAGTAACGATGTAGACTCTGGCGCCTTGGCGATCACCGTAGTCTCCTGTCAGTGATATTGCCGGTGGGTTGTGAGCCGAGTAGTCAACTCAAAGGTAACCGGAGAAAGGATAAGAGGATAAGAGGACGAGAAAGTAAATAGCCGAGGGGACCTGGAGAAAAAGACGTGCCACAGAGCCGAAGACTACGGCGACCGAGACTAGGGATAAGACGGCAGAGGGTGAAGGCTCACGCAGAAAATCGCCGAGAGATGAGCGATTTACAGGCCACCCTCGAGTTCTCCCTCGAGCTTTGCAAATTCTACAATGTTGATCTCTTTCAACGCGGGTAAATCTCTTGTTTTATTTTTTATTATAATATAAATACCATCGTTTTTACTTCTCATACAGCTTTCAATAAACTTTTAATTAATTTTCTCTTTTATGTTTTTTTTTATATTTTTCTCTTCATTAAAATTTATTTCAATCGAGTTTTGGAGTTCGGATCAAAATATTTTGTAAACTATTGAGTTTATGTAAAAATTCACTGATACTTTTTTGTAGGAAATTTTATCCTCTATAAATTTATTCATATACATTTTTATCATATCTTTGATACTTTGGCCAGAATATTGATTCAAACAACTCAGCATAAATTTTGAAAAATTTCCCATGGAATTTTTTTTTATCTACAAATCAAAATTGTGGCTAAACTATTGAAGATACAGAAAAAGTACGAGAATAAAATTTTGTAGGAAATTAAATTTCCTGTAAAATTGATTCAGAGAGTTTTTACATAAACACAATAGTTTACACGGAATTTGAATTCAAAGTGAAGCCTTATGAATAAAATTGTTGTTTATTTATAGGTACTATCAAATACGAACAGCCCTCAGGGTATCACCTAAACTGCCAATTAAAGTGGAAGTCGATCAACTTCGTAATCGTGAGTGTTCCATAATTCATCACATAGAATTTTAAATAGTAATCCTATTGGCAATAATCGATTTTACAATCGCTTTACTATCGAGGCTAAACAAGCCTATTTATTTTTGCTTGTTATCAAACACCTTGTAAATTCTCACTAAATTAAACACCACAAATTTTATTATTTTATTTTACATTAAAAATATTGTTATTATTTTACTGTAAAAAATAGGAATTAAATTCGGAGTGAAAATGGATTTTATTCCAATCAAAATTTTGCAAGAAATTTTTTTTTCAATTCCTAATGAAAAGAGATAAATATTTTTTCCTGTGTATTATTACGAGCGTTAGGAACATGGAATATTATATTTGCCTCGAACTGTTTGCCGTTTAGATAAACGTACGTTAGACAACATGGAACCGCCGGGAACGAGCAAACGTTTCCAGATACTTTACAGAAACGAGGAAGTAACCCTGGGAACTTCGGTCCTCTTTCGTGCTCACGTACTCGTGCACAGTCACAAAATCGAAGAGGTTCTTTCCCGGACTCACTTCAATCTCAGCGTCGAGCTCTGGTTCAGCGAGCCCACCCAGCCAGGAAATATGGCATGTGTGTCATCAAGGTGATTTTTTTCTTTCTTTTCATTTATAAAAAATAATAATAATAATTTATACCTCCTTCAGAGCGTGAGCAAACCTCTCTCAAGATAAAAGTACTCTCATATTATCGCCCACTATCCAGCGAAATCCATATTAAAAGTATATCAATACTTATATCGTATAAGAAAAATATATATATATATATATATATATATATATATATATTTATTTCCAATCTAAAATAAAACAAAAACTAAAAATAAAAAATACCTACTCGAATTTTTTTAAGCCTCGATTGATTGCTCCATTTCTTTGTTCCAAAAAAAAGAATCCACCACGTGCACGTCCATGGAAATTCATAAAACAGAAAGAGCTTAAAAGTTTGTTCTTGATGGGAATCGTGTCGTCTAATTCTTCGAGTGTAAATCAACATTTTTACATTTTATACAACACAATACTGACATCTTGAGCGCTAAAATTTCAAGAGCTGTTAATTGGACCAGTTTTACCTCGTTTTTTTTCTATTCCAACTTTACTTAGTTTTTTTTAAATTTATCCATCAATGATTTTTTGCTCCTAGAAAAACTCTCGGGTGAGAGCAAACAGAAATAGAAACAGTAAAAAAAAATCTCGAGTATAAAACTACCTCTCGTTCTCAGGATTTGCCGGTATCTCAGTGCAATTAACGAGCTAACTAATGAGAATAATTATTTGTAGAGCATTGCAGTTAAATTTCGTACCAACAAAGGGGCTTCACTATCATTTACCGGTGCTTTTTGACTACTTTCATCTGGCCGCGGTATCCATTGAAATCCACGCCTGTCTTGTAGCACTTCATCAGCCATTCGTTAAGTCAGTATCGTCTCTCCCTTCAATATTTTACTTTTTTATATAGATATAAATAATTAATTATGCAACAATATTCTTCTTACGCTACTCCGATGCAGAAAGAGTATACTTCACTATGTACAAAGCTGGTGAGTTTAATTATTCACTTGTTAGAGAACGAGTTTATCAAAAAATATTTAAAAAAAAAATAAAATATTACAGCGCACCGAGGAGTGGGAAACCCTGGTTACAATTCAAACAGCCGACGGCTAATGGCGCAGACAGTACTGCGTTCTTGAACATTGTAATTAATTACTTAAAATTAATTATTTAAGGAAATTTCTATACCTTGCATGCTTTTAGTCGTTAATATTTTATTTTGGAGTTTATGTTGCGATAACTCGTAAAGTAACAAGTTTACGTAAAATTTCAAAGAAATCTTTCTTGTAGAAAATTTTATCCTCTATAAGTTTGTTTATATATATTTTTATTGTATCTTTGATAGTTTGGCTGAAATTTTAATTTAAGCAGAATAAAATTCTGAAAAATTCAATAAAAAGTTTTCCAACTTTTAAATCAAAATTACACCGAAACTATTGAAGATACGAAAAAAAAGTATCAGTAAAATTTTTTAGAAAATTAAATTTTCTACAAAAAGTATCTGATTACTTTTTCATGTAAATGCGGTAGTTTAAAAGTTATTTTAATTAAAAGTAAATTTTATAACTTACAAGTATTTGAATTTCTTTTATTTAAATAAATATTTTTTTTAATGATAGTAAAAGTTGTAGACTAAGTAAAAATTTTTCAAATAAAAAAAAAGGAAACAACGACGAGATGTGTAGGATCAGCAGCGCGAACACAACACGCGCGAGCGACGCAGCGCGAAGTGACGCGAATATTATTAACAGCTCGTGAAAATCTGCTGAATGACATCGCAGACTTGGCAAGACTTTTACCATCCAGAGAGCAGCGAGATCTGGAAATCGCTGAGCGCAAGCACAAAGAGGCATCAAAAATAATTGACAGCGACGACATAGATATCGCACAACTTTGCGCCCAGAATATCGTGCTCTGGAACATTTTTTTGGATGCGTTTACACGTCAGGAGGCCGTTCACCAGCATCTTGCCCGAATCCATCATCAGCTACGCGTTAGTTCTCTCCAATATTTACAATTAATTTTAATTTTAATTGCCTATTACTTTTATTCCCACACTGTAAAAAATTTGCACTCGATTTTTTACAGTGTAATAATAACCATAAAATAAATCTAAAACTTTGGAGTTTAAATTTTGAAAGACGAGCTAGATACTTTGTTGATACAGACAGCGTTTAAATTGACAGGTTAAACGTTTCTCCGAAGGGTTCTTTGTCCTCGAGAACCCAAGAACATCAGCAGCAGGTTGCTACGACGCAAATTATCAATCTTATCAAGCGGTGAGCGAGGCAGCAAGGAGATCACGTTACTTGGCGGCTCTGCCACCTCTACCAGTTCATTGTCCTGAATTAGACGGCGACCTTCACTCACTGCCTCTAATATTCGAAGACAATTATGCCGACATGCAACAGAGACACCGCAATAGCGGTAAAAAATTAATAACTACCGATAATTATCAAATTAAGTTGATGGTAAATAATAATCATCTATTTGGTTAAAAGTTCCCAGTATAGAAGACTGCAGCTGTGGGATATCAGCGATTCTGGAATCTCGAGGCTCGAGCGTATGGTCACCCCGCAGTGAGGGAGCAGCTCAAGACATAGCGTCGATCCAAGCCCGGCTGTCACTCGCCCCAGCGTCGCTTCCAGCTCGACACAGCAAATCCCTGGATCAACTGGGACCAGAAATACCGAGCCAGCAGCCACGGACGTCCCCTAAGACACTTCCGAGGTCTGCGTCGACACAATTATTCCCCCGGCAACGGTCAGCAGCCCGTAATCAGACGCCACCGACCTCGGTGCCATCAAAAGGCCGGTCACGCTCCCAGGCGCCGCTCCACACAACCCGCAGCACAACGCTCTTTCCTCCTTCGGGTCAGCAGCAGGCTTTCTCCGCGCCGAACCCATCTCTAGGTTTATTAATTTGCTGCTTCCTTGAGTTTATCATGCTTCGCTGCTACTATTTTCTTTAATTACTCCCATTTATTACTCGTAATTTAAATTGTATCACTGGTATATTTATTTAAATATTTATTTTAATTCAGGTTCGACACCAGTGATGCCACTGCCAAGAGCTAAATCGACCCAAATGCTGGTGGCTAATTCATGTAATGAGTACATGCAGCCGTCAACATCAATAACGTCACTGCTAGCAGCGATGTTTCCAGAACTTCCACCAAATGGACACTTTCCAGGCTATCGACCGTCTTCTAATAAAACCTGTGAGTTCGGTATTCCCTCGTGCAACTTTGACTTTAATAATCAATTGGCCTCGTTCGATAATAATAATAAAGATTCCACGAGCACCAACTCAAATTCAAACGCTAACCAACACGACTCGAGACGAATAAGACTGGAACCTCGGAGCCACAGACTATTTCCACTAGACAAGTCTGTAAATATTCCCAATGGTGATCCAATCAATGCTTCTGCAAACAACATGCGATCTGCAACCCTGGATCGCGTGACTTACCGCGGCAACCATCGGAAACAGCCCGAAAAGGCAGCCACCGCGGAGAATAGGAGGTATCACACTCTAGGCAGGACTGCGGGGCATCCGGAGAGGGTCAAATCCCAGGATTTTCTCAACACTTTAAATGGAGACGCGCAGAGCCACTCGCTTCTGGTGGATCCCCTCAACAAGAGATTCAGTGGAGTCTACGGTGGAGTGACGGTCGACACTTTTTTCTACAGGACCAATGGAACCACTAATAGCAAAGTTTCCGAGAGACCTAGAAGACCCAAAAGTACTGAAAGGCTGTTTGATGTCGGTCGTGTGGACTGTTGCCAAGACAAGGATATTTATGAGCGAGACCGCTGGAGAACGGATGCAGATAAATCTAATAAGAGAATGGAGAAGAATATTAAGGTGGAAAAGGAACCAGTTTATGAAGTTATTGCTTTGATGATCGACACAAAGCCCGCGGAGGAGCGAAGAAGAGGCCGCAGGCCGCACTCGGCACCGGCTATCGACGGTGAACTAAAAGAAGAAGGATCTTCTGGCTCTAATAGTAATAACAAGAGGTGCCAGCATCGTGCCCGAAAGCCTCCACCCCCTCCGCCGCCTTCAGTACCACCGCCTTATGACGAAAAAGACTCATTGCCGTTGCCTCTGCCCAAGTATCGCGGGGCTCAAGCGATGACGAGCGTCCTGGAGGTGGAGAACAACAACCAGATCATTTTGAAAATTGACGGGGTCGACACCAATGGCCTGGTCTCTTCGACGTCCGACGAGTCTCCGTCACCGGGGGTGCCGGAGCCAAATGCCAAAAGACTGAGATGTGCTAGTGTTCCAGTGGCGCAAAATAAAATGGTTGTGCCCAGGAGCGCGGTTTCGTTGCCTTGTATGCCTATTAGAGATAGCAAAGAGACTCTGGGTGTTGATTTAGTCGCCGTTGGTCCTCCTAGTCCGCCTTCTTCGAGACCCAGCAGTCCCGCAAGCAGTACAGACTCTAATAATCTTACTTCTGAGTGCTCTGGGTGGGTCAGTAGCGGCGATACCTCTAGTTCTGAACAAAAGCGCAAAGGTATTTTAATATTTTTTTAAATTATTATAATTAATCCTTCTTTCGTCCCATCACGGGGTCCCGCCGCCGTTTTTTATCATATCAAGGTGTTGCCAAGTATCATAATTGTGATTTTTTGAAATTCAAACCACACAAATTTATACAACTAGACATTGGTAATTTTTTTCTGGAATTTTTTTTACTAAAATTTCCAACAAAAAAAATTTTTTTTTTTAATATTTAAAATATCAGAAAAATAATTTTCATTCATTCCTTTGATCCTAAAAAGTATAGTAGAAAAATTAAAAAAATTTCAAAAAAAATTTATTTTCTTTATAAATAATTTTTCAATAAAAATTGGGGCGCTGCGCTCAGCGTCAGGGACAAAGGGTCAAAAGAAACTTTTTTTTTTTTAGATAAAATATAAAGTAGACGATATTGAAAATTTAAAACCCCTATTACTTTAATGCATGACTTAACATTTTATTTTATAAATAGAAACTGTAAAATCAATAATTTAATCACGCAATTTAATTTCATAACATTATGCAACATTAAAATTATAAATTTAATTAAGATTATTATTATTAATTATAATAAATAATAATTTACCCGTTATTCCATCAGTTGTAATTGACGTATAATTAGTTGGAATTACGTTGCTTGTCTATCAGCGGAACCGAAAATTTATACTGACTTCCTGTAATTAGTTTGCTCCTTTAATGAGATTCCTCCTCTGTTAATTTTTGTTAGTCCTATTATTAGAATATTTAAATTACTCCTTATTTAAATTATACCGAACGGAAATGTATTATTATAAGGACTGACGTAAGTTTGATTATTTAAATGTTCGGATAAATGACAAAAAAAAATCTGCGATAAAAAATTTTATTGTGTCCAGTATCGGGCTTTGCGGTAAATTCAATCGAATACATTTTTTTTTATCATAAAAAAAATTATAAGCCGACCCTACTTTAGAATAATTTTTTTTCAATCCTTGAATATTTTTGAGTGAAAACTTTTTTATTTCCACTGAGTTATTCATGGGCTGAAGCGGCATCAATTTTTTTTTTTAATGATACAAAATATATTTTCGGTCGGAGTTTTTCAGCAGAATTCAATTTTTTTATTGCAAATTAAAAAACGATTTTTTTTTTAAAGTTTAAATTAGAAAAATTTTTCATGAATTTTTTTATTTATCCATTAATTTAAACTTTAAAAAAATATATGGAAGCAATAAAATAAAAAAATTTTTTTGTTAAATAGAAGAAAAAAAAATAAATTTGAATAAAATCCCAGTGAAGAAGGAGAAGAAAAGTAATAAAACAAAGAGCCGGGAAAAAACAACAGAACATTCTTATGAAGAAGTAAGACTGCCACCACCAAAGATGTTTCAAGACGAACCTCCGCCTCCGGAGGCATTCAGAGACCCGGCTCCAGTTCCAATGGTTGATAATCCGCTTTATCACGTCTACGAGACTGTCAAGCGAGCCAGGAGTCCGAAGCAAAACAAAACCGCGCCGTGCAGTCCCCAGAGAAGCCGCGACAGAATTGAAAGGGAGCGCGAAAACAGCGTGTATTCCTCAAGAGACTTTTGTCTTGACTGCTACCAAGAAGGCAAAGAGCTTCTCCAGTCGACTCAGGACGACGCGATTAATTTCAAAAAGTGCAAAGAAGAATTCAAGAGGCAGATGAGCTTTTCTGGAAAAATGTACAGGTGTGTTGTTTTCATATTTATATATTTGCTTTATTCTGGTTGAGGTTCATTGAACTGGATTTAAGGTGATGATAAGATTTTTCCAATCAAATTGCAGCGACTACACTGGGGTGGCGAGCAGTCTTCCGTATTTTAATATCAGCGATGAGTACAGAATATTTTCACCAGAAGGTCCCCATCTTATTATTTGCGTTCATGGCTTGGAAGGCAATGCCGCTGATTTGAGGCTCGTTAAAACTTACCTCGAGCTCGGGTTACCTGGTGCTCATTTAGATTTTCTTATGTCTGAACGGAATCAGGTAAAAATAATTATTTTTTTAATTGGATACCAAAACTCCATTCATCTTTTCCTCATCTAAAATTTTTATTTCAATGAAATTCTATCTGAGGATTAAGTAAAAATTTCAGTTTTAGTTTCTGTAAAAAGTTTTTTTCCCTTCAATTAGTTCTAAAAATACGGAGACGTAATTTTAAATTTTTATTAAATTTTAGTTACGTTTTCTCAACGTAATTTTAGTAAAAAAATTTTTTATAATTTAAAATAAATTAGGAAAAAATTTTCCCTAAAAAAATTGCAACCCCCTGAAGCTTCTCATCAAACATTCATTGAAAAAAATAAACCCCCTAATGAGCTTAATTAAACAAAACAAAATTTAATCAAAAGGGTGATACATTTTCGGATTTCGATACAATGACTGATCGACTTGTCGAGGAGATCCTCCACCACATAGACACGTCAGGACTAAACCCCACGAAAGTAAGTTTCATCGGACACTCACTGGGGACCATAATAATTCGGAGCGCATTAACAAGGCCGCAGCTGAGGCCACTGCTGCCAAGACTCCACACATTTCTCAGTTTGAGCGGACCACATCTAGGGACACTCTACAACACAAGTGGACTCGTCAATGCCGGTTCGTCAGCTCTAATAATTCAATTAACCAACTCACTGTATTCTCAAGTCTCATTACTCATTATCCGTAATTTACCCCTAAACTAACAAACAAATTATTCATTACCAGGCATGTGGTTCATGCAGAAATGGAAAAAATCCGGCTCCCTGCTGCAGCTCGCGATGAAGGATTCATCAGACGTCAGAAGATCCTTCATGTTCCGTCTGAGTCAAAAGAGCAACTTGCAAAGATTCAAACACGTGTTACTCTGCGGCAGCGCTCAAGACAGATATGTTCCGCTTCATTCAGCGCGGATCGAGTTATGCAAAGCCGCCGTACGTGACCCAACTGACCAAGGTCCGTATTTTTTATATTAAATTATAATTTCCCCGATGAAAAAAATTTATAAAAAAATATATATGTTATAAATATAAAAAATAATCTTAAAAATACATAAAAAAAAAATATGTATAAATATATATAAAATAATATATTTAAATTACATTTAAAAAATATACAAAAATTAGCCAAAAATTAGCGATTAGAAATGTATTTTTTATACATATTTTATATATTTAAACATATATATTTTTTTATGAATTTTTTTCCTGGGGATTAATTACTCAAGTTCATTTATTTTACTATTTTTATTACCGCAATTAAAAATGTATTTTTAACTGACAGGTACCGCGTACAGAGAAATGGTCCACAATATTCTTTATCCAATAATGTCAGCTTCAGGTGTCAGTCTTGTACGTTACGATGTCCATCATGCATTACCACCAACGGCAAACGCATTGATTGGACGCGCTGCTCATATCGCCGTCCTTGACTCTGAATTATTTATTGAAAAGTTCCTTCTTGTTGCGGGACTCAAGTACTTCAGATAAGCCATCATTTAATAATAATTATTACAATAATTAATTAAATAATTATAATAATAATATTAACATCACAATGACCATTGAAAAAAATTTTTAAAATATTAATAACGTCGTTTTTTACTCATTTATTAATAATAATAATATTAATAATAATAATAATAATAATAATTTATCCTTTTCATTTATTCTTAACTAGGTCTCTTGAGGGTAATGATAATGATAATGATAATTGTAATTGTTCTCATCGAAACTTAAATATCGAATTTAATGGATATGTAGAAATTTACGAATAAAATCTCAATCTCTCGATCTAAATTAATATCATTAATTATTTAAAATTTATTGACGCCGTTTATGGCCTAATAAAAAAATATAATTGAGTACTTTAAAGTTAAATATCAATTTAAATAATTATCATGATCATTAATAATTAAAACGACTGAGTCATTGAATAAAATAAAAAAAAAAAAGTATGTTTTGATCCTTTGTGATTGCTGGTATATTAAATATAATACCAGAGTTTAAAGTTTTATTAGTAGGCAATAAATTAAGGCGAATTTTAAAAATATATATTACGCCGTAATGTAATTAGGAAAGTCACGAAACGTATGTCAATTTAATCCCTCAGATAAAAAAAAAGTGTACATGAGTGTAAATGCCGCGTTTGAGAGTAAGAAATTTGAAAAAGATTAAAATTAAAAAATAGTAAAATTCGTTCCAGATTTAACGATGAGTCCCTCCAAATAGATTTCAATTGCTCAGAACATTATAGTTCTAGTGTAGCGTGTATGTCTAAAATAGTATCTTATACATCTTGTGGAATCGGTTTTATGCTCAAGTGTTGCCAACTCACCAGAGTATATATATAATACAGTCCAACTCCAGTAATTCGGAAATTCTGACTTATCGAATGGCCCTTCTCCTTTAAAGAGTAAACTACAGCGCATGCGCTCTTACATTTATATTAATGATGTTTTTATAAATATACAGAACATACAAATGTATAGCATCGGGTGGGAGACAGCGTAGTTTGTAGTGGGGGTAAAGATCAAGAAGTTCCAAGTTAATGGAATTCGACTGTATGTCACTAGATGTATACAATAATTTATGTAACTAATGCACGAAAAAAATGCTATTAGATGTCTAAAGTCGGCGTCATACATCGGAGTTATAAAAATAATTTATACTTTATGGAATTGGATAATTTGTTTAATACTATCTTTGGTGTTATGGCGTATCAATTAATAGAAATATATTAGGTTACAAAATTCAGCTGACGTTTCATTGATCTGCACATGCGTGTCCTGATTAATTAAGTGCGCATGTGCAGTAGAGATTTCGGTCATGTTAATAAGGCTAAATTGAAAGTGACGTCATAAAGAAGGTAACAGATTCATTACTGGTTTGGACTATTGAGTAGGGATATACTCCGCCCATTTTTCAAATTTTGTGATTTAATGTATATTTCATCACAGCTCTGACCAATCAGAAGATTATGAGTCGGACTTCAGTCATTTAACTGCGTATTTTTCGAGCATGTTACATAAAATAAATTATTGAAATGATCTAATGTAAATCGGCGATTAAGCGTAATGACGTTGATCCGACTTGAGTCACTCGACTACACGACGACTGTCGTCGATAAATTATAATTATTTATAAATTTTTAAATACGATGAGACTTTGAATTATATTTAAAATTATTATGCGACACTGAGTGTCAAATATTAATTTAATTAATTAATTAATTATTTACTATTAATTGTATTGTATTTAATTATTATTATTGTTATTATTAAGTATATTTAAAAATAATAAATCACGGAAATAAGACTTAGAGATTCAATTTAAGACGATTGTATATCTTATATATATACATATATATTTAACAATCGAAATCTTTTCTTATCGTCCTATCGTTTGCTCAAATATCTTATGAGAAGTACGAACAAGTCTATTAAAGATTTTTTAAAATTAAATTTCATTGATCATGTTTTATCATCGAACTTATTCACGAATTAAACTTTTTAATACTCGTCTTTACAATTTAAAAAAATTAAATTAAATAAAATAAAATAATGAAAATAAATAAAGAGGAATCAAGTGAACGGGGACTTTCGATCAGGAACGATAGATGTATAAATTAAATATATATTTAAATTAATGTGCGATTGTAAAACTAGTAAATGGATTAAAAATGTAATTTAGCCGGGCGCTGAAAAAATCAACACCAAATTATATTATTATTATTATTATATATAAATTAATAAAATAAATTTGAATTTATGGGAATGAGAAAGGAGTATATATATATATAAATATATATGATTATTGGTTATAAATATATTATAAATAATTATTGTCGTGTATATGTATATATGTATAAACTAAAAATTGTCGAGTATAAATATACATATACATATATAAAGAAATAAATGTGAGATAGCTGACAAAAATATATAATTATTATTACTAATAAATTTAGTGTTTTTATTTAAAACCCAAATTATATCAAGTGAGGTAAGATGGGTAGTAAAATAAATTTTTTTACTTATGAGAAAATTTTACCGGCAGTTTTGAAAATAATTTAGAATTTATTTGAGAAATAAGTCGGAAAAAAAAATTTGATATTGACCCCGCGTTTTTTAAATTTTCTGCTGAGATTCTGTGGCTTCTTACAGAGTAAAAAATTTTTTTATCAACAAATTAAATTTATTTTACTTGTTATCATTTTCGCGGGTTTTTCAAAACTCATTTGAAGTCAATTAATTATCATTAATTTTATATTTTTAAATAAAAAATTATAAAATTAAATTAAGCAGCCGGTCTCTCCCTTCCCTTGACAATCGATTTAAGTGTTGAGTGAAAAATAATGTATCTCACCCCCTGAAAAAAATTACCCAAAATAACGTAAAAACATAGGGGGAGTTTTAAATGATTCGTTTACACAATTTGTCAAATTTATTGCCGGCTAAACTAAGCGTTAACCAGAGACCATATGTCTCATTAAATAATTTTATCTGCAGCCCCTAGATGCCTATCAGTCGCGACAGTAAACAATAAACATCATCAATCCCTATTTAAAAATCTAACGAAAGTTTACGTTCAAATTCTATAATAACCCACATGCGGAAGTGAGGAAATAAGGAAATAGTGTCTAGTAAACTCTCAAGAGAATCTCTCAGATACCCATAATATAATAGTCGAGCACAAGAGATCGTGTCAGTTTCCTGTTTCACTATTACTATATTCTATATATTATAGTAGTCCAGTGGCGCAGATGCGTTTGCCGCGCACGTGCTCCAGTGACATCTCCCCTACCCTCCCACTTCTCAGGATAAATCAAGGGACATGTACACACAATAGCTTACACCCGGAATTCACCAACAATACTCATATATATGTATTTTACAAATATATACACCGTGAACCATGCCGGACCATAAATGTCGTCTGATGCCTAGATCGTGATCCAAAGAATAAACGCATCTTGAAAATAATTTAAATGCTATTATATATTTTTACTATTCTTCCTCACTGAAATGAAATCACAAAGAAATTTCTTCAGAACTAACGATCCACTAAAATTTAAATTATATAAATATTTTATCTCAACTTAATCTCGTTTTTGAATTATTTTTATTGCACTTCATTCATACTAAATTTTATTATTTACATTTCTCAGAAAAAAATATATTGTATATATATACATCTATAAAATTTTTATATTTTTTTTCCTACTACTTTATTACTCCTATTTTATTTTTCAGTTAACTTTTTATTTAAAAAAATAAAAATTCATTCAAATGAATTTATATTAAAACAAATAAAAATAATAATTTAATTAAACACCCTAGTTTCAGTATAATTTAACGAACCGGAAGTAGCAAACGTTCCGGAAGACTAGCTGCATAAAGAGAAAAAATACGTGTAAAAATAATAAGTCGCGAATCTTGAGTGTAAAATCCAGGCATTAATAATTTTAATTCTTAGCTACCCTTGTGCATATCTTGCTTTTTATTTTTTATTTCATACTATCTATAACTTTCTCCCTCATAAATGCTTCTAAGGCATTGTATCTCACTTGTTCCACCCTCTAGAGGGGTCGTTTGATCGTAGAATTTACTCGCGGCTGAATTTGCCACGCACGTGCCCACCGGGCTCCCATACAAAATATCCGTATACTTGCAGCAACATATATATGTATATACTTATATATGAGAGTGTATATCATAGTTATATAGTCTGTAGGGGCTTCTCTACACGCTACCAGCACGATCGGGAGCACTAACCAAAATGTATACGCTCTCTAACATTTCGAGCTCCACCATCGTTACGAGCGAACGCTCCTGCGTTTCTTCCCCCTTTACTATATATTTTTAAATTCAAATTTATATCAATACTTGCGAAAAATTTAATCAGCTAGAATGTTTTGCACTAAAAATTATTTAAAAAATAAAAATGTGAATTTCTTGAGTGGAAAATTTTGAAATTTTTTAGTGAAGTGACAAGATGACGTTTGGCAATAATTTTTTGCAGCGGGAATTCAAATGATGGGAAAGAAATTGTTTGTTTATTATTTTACTCGATTGAGTGGAAAATTTATTTATAAATAAAGTAGACTATCCAGCAGCCACAGAAGTTTCAAATGAAGCCGGACTAGATTGCTCGTAATTTTTAAATCCCAAGTGGAATTCCAAGTTTAACTTACATTAGTACCCGGTTTGGTTCATCAGGCGGAATAAAAAATAAATATCTTAAGAGTTTAGTGAATTATTTTGATAAGTGATTAAAAAAAAATTCTTGAATCGAAAAGTTCAATAAATTGGAGTGGAAAAACTTTTTTTAAATTTCAAAATTAAATAAATAAATTTTATTTTTGTATTTAAAAGTGAAAATTGAATTTTGACGTCAATAAAAATTATATACGAGGATAATTAAAATTATTATCAAAAAATAATAATCTAAAATACTTGAAGCTCCAATTAAATTCAAGACTCCAGTACCTGTTTTTCTAGTGCCTCTTAAGTAACTTTTGATCTCAAAAATAAATTCATAATCATTAAGTGCTATCATTATTTTCATGATTTGAATATATATTAATATATATAAATGAAAAAAAATATAGGAATGAGTTCAGTAGCATTGTGATGATTAGACATGCAACCCGGAAGGTGCTTAGCGGTGACGCTGCTCGCGCTTTCGATACTGGATATAAAAACCACAAGCACATTTTCAAAAACTACGAGAGTGTTAAAAGTCGTGAGATTACCCGCGGGCTACATGGAAGTAGTCAAAGAGGACACGTGCTCTGATGGAGTTATTCGCCTGACTTGCCGATCTCTTCACGCGTTCATTTTCGTTCTCGAAGCCGAGTATCAACGCGACAAAACCCACAGTTGCCATCAAGTAAACAAAGTCCGCCGGGCTGCGAGATTCCGCGAGTTCCGATCGCGGATGCATGAGAATGCGAAAATTCAATTGAGGGGTAATTATATTAAAGATGATGAAGGAGATGACTCGGTCATTGATTTGCGGACTCTATTCAATCGCAGGTAATTTATTTATTTATTTTCGTAATTTTTTTTTTTTTTTTTTTTTTTTTTTCATAATTAGACTGCGAAAAATTTCGAAGTGAACGCAGATTAAATTCGGAGTAACTGCGGAGCGAATGACTGTTTATTTATTTAATTTTCTTGGAGTGAAATTAACTCCGAATTTTTTAGTATGATTAAGTAATCTGAGGTACCGTGTAATGAGTATGTATGCAATAATAGATATCATATTTCTTGAGAATTGTTAAGGACAAGAAAGATTTCGAAAGAAGACTAGAAAATGTCTAACATAAAATATCAACCACAAAAAATAAATATGATACTTTTCGTGTAGAAAATTTAAAAGAACGTCAAGTTACAATTTGAAATTATTTTTGGTATGAATAATATTGTAAGTGTGAATTGAGAAATAAATCGATATATATAACATAAATAATAATATGGTGAAAGATGTCGAGAGCAGTGATCGCAGATGTGCAGATGATCTGTCAAGGGTCGGGAAAAATCATCAGAATTTACTGTGCGAGGGATGGAACAAAGAAAAATTTTTCGATCACGTGCTACTTTCAAATCCACGGATTATCACCAGACTTCAAATCATAGCATCTGTTTTTTCAGCTTTTTATCACTGCTAAGAAAAAAAAATGGATTGAAAAATTTTTTCCTATTAATCATCTTTTCATAAATTTATGTTGGTACAGTTTCTAAATGAAATATATGAGAAAATCCGAAAATGTAAAAGTAAAAAAATTTTTTAATTAAAAGTATGTTGGATAATTTTAATGGAAATACAAAAAGAAAATTATTAAACTTCCCTTTGAGAGTTAACATGTAAAAAGAACAAATCAACTTTTTCATTCGCCAATTCAATTGACTTGCAAGTGTGCGCGGGCTTGTACGTGAAAACCCACACGTACTATCGTTAACCCGTAGGCAAACGAATGTAGTAATTGCATTTAGGAACGCAACGTTTTTGCAGTCCCCTTTTGTAGGATACATTCTCTGTTATCCACACACCCTTTCTCTTTGCGGTGTCTATGTACGCGACGCGATCCTAGTGATTAAAAGTTATAACAGAGTTATTGTAACGATACCTTTTTATTTAGATTGTTTAGAAATAAATCGTCAGTTAGTAATTTTTTTAATTAAAGAAAAAAAAAATTTCTTTCTATAAAATTCCAAATTTTAATTTTTGAAATTTTACAATTTTTTAATTGTGAAATTTATGGTAAAAATTGATGAAAAAAATCTAATTTAATAAATTATTAATTTTAAAGATTGAAATCAGAAAATATGACTCTATCTATTATAAATAATTAAATAAATGTTAAAATAAAAAATTATTTAAATAAAATATTATTTTTCTGTTGAATTAAAGATGCAGTGGACTTTATCACTGTCGAGTCACCATTACCGAAGATCATCCAGGCGCATCAAAGTGGCAGCCGGCAAACCTGCGGCTTAAATACGCATGCATACCCGGTAATTTCTAAAACTATTATTACACCAATTTGGCCAACAATGTAACCAATAAACTACAACAATACCCAGCAAATATTCTCAACAAATAAAACTCGACCTCAAACTTTGAAGCCAAAGCTTATCCGCTAGTCCGTCGTATTATTCCTCTCTACTACTCTAAATCCACAAATAAAAATTCTGTCAACGTTTTTGACCATCTACTATTTTTATGACACAAAAAGGACAAAATCAAACGTACTCATGTCCAGATTAATATCAACCAGCTGTCCATACCAATCCATATTTCATACGCGCGTTCATTCACCCGAGTATTAAATTTTCGTTGGCTATTTTTTTCAGCTTTGAAATTTAAATTTGAAATAACTAACAATTTTTTATTAAATACATTTGAATAGGCTAATTAAAAAATAATAGAAACGTTAGAAGAACCTGCACAGCTCGTAAAAAATGAATCGATTGGCAAACAATAGAAAAAAAAAATAAAAAATAGAAGAAAGAAATTTTCGAATAAAAGCGAGGTGGATATTTTTGTTGTATCGCTACTGTAGACCTGCAAATTTATATCTATATCTATATCTACATCAATATAAATCGCAACCCCTAGCGTCTGACTCTTGTTTCCATCTGTTCATTCCCATCTACCATCAGCAGAAGTGGAGACAAGGGTGAGCCGAGGGGCGAAACTACAGGAGGCGAACCGGGAATAAAAGTCGGCCAAGGGCGAATTCGCGAGCGATTTTTTAGCTGATAACTCAATTTTTTTTAAATGCGGAAATTAAAAATTTATAACAATTATTCATTTATTAATTAAATTTTTTTTTTTTTTTTTTAAATAAAATATATTGCAGAAAACGCAGTACGAAGATATTGCAACATGGAGGTCACAATAAATGACAATGAAGGAGGGTACGTTAAATCCCCGGGCTATCCTCTCTATTATCCCGGTAAATATTCCTGCGGCTGGACTTTCCATACCGTTCCAGGTCAGAGAGTTTCACTAATCTTCCACGACTTCAATATTCGCAGTAAGTTACTCCGTTACAATTTACGCTGAGTTGTTAATCTAGACAAACTCAACCGCAATCCTATTTATTTTACTACTTGCCTGAGCAATTTAATTTTATTTATTTACAAAATTTATTTACAGGCCCTGAACCCAACGGGAGATGCCTCGATACCGTTCGCGTACGCGAGAATGGAAAAATATTATTTGAATCCTGCGGAACAAGAGCGGGCATGAAAATTATATCGAATTCAAATAAAATAACAGTCGATCTCATCTCTTCTTCCCGCGTTTATCCTGCTCGGGGATTTTTACTGCAATATGGAGGTGAGTATTCAAATTTAAATTTGAAAAAATTACCGCCCGGTGACGATTTAAAAAAAAATAATTATTTGCAGCGATAATCGGTTGTCCAGAGGCGCAAGCTCCGAACGGAAGTTACGTCACAAACGATACCCTCGACTCAAGGACTTACAAGTGTCGGTCGGGTACGATATTCCCTGACACGAACGAACCCACGAGGACACTCGACTGTCGAAACGGGAGATGGAACGAGACCATCGACAGCCTGCCCACTTGCGTTGGTAATTTTTCATTCACTCATTCATGCTTTTATTCATCCACCGTGAGGTACAATACACGTTGCCTTATCTAAAATCTTTCTCGCGCTATTTTTCTCAATTCTCCGACACGTCATTTACTGTCTAGTCAACTCTAGTCAATACAAAACTCCATCCACTCCTTGACCCAATACCGGCTACCGGAACTTCTAAAATGGGTCAGTCGTCACAGACGATATATTTTTAAATTATTCATACCTGCTACTTTACACTGTAAAAAAACAGGAGTGAATAATTCCGTCACTCGGAATTCCAGAGTTAAAAAATAATCATTCCGCATATGGAGTAAATTTTTTTTCAAAGGAGTGATTTCAGAGTGATGGGAATTTTATTTAAATCCGCATCCACTCCAATGCGGAATTTAAAAATTTATTTCTCTCTAGAGTAAATTTTACTCCGATCCCAAATTTTAATTTTAAAATAAACTCCGTTTCGGAGTAAATTTTACTCCAAGGAGATTAAATTTATAAAAAATCTACTCCAAATTTACCCCGCGTTCACTCCGAAAATTTTTTAATGTATGATATTTATGTTAAATTATATAACATATTGTTTCCATAAATATATGTATATACAAATACATATATATGCATATGGGTGAAAGTACAACAAAATTACGGCCCTGAGATTCCCGAAGGGAAAACCCGGACCTTTACGCGGGGAAGAAGTACAAGTATATATATGTGTATACATATATATACCTATATATTATCTATATATTTAATGGTGGGGATAGAGGGAAGATTCAGTGGGGTAGAGTGCGTGTCTCGTATATACTTTCTTTGCTGACGCCAGTTAGCTCCGATACCGGGACACGTGTATACTCATCTCCGTTAAATACTTCTTGCTCCAATATTCAAGGTCAGTCTATTATTAATTTATTATTAACCCAAATCCATAAATACATAAATTATCTCCAAGCACCCAAAAATAAAATCAATACTGGATAACAAAAAAAAAAAATTCCACTCCGAAAATAAATAAATTCTAATTCAATAGGACGAATTAAATGAAGACTCAGCAAAAACTGGTATCCTACAGTCACAAAAAAACCACCGGTTCTTTCATTTTATTTGCATACCAGCGCGAAAAGTTTTAAATAAAAATTATATATATAAATTTGTGAAATCTAACCGCGCCACGTGCTCATAAATTTCACAGTATCATTATATACAGTATTTATTTTAAATTACTGATAATTACTGTAGATAAAAAAAATATTTTAAATAAAACTACACCGCAACTTTCTAATTTTATGATAAGAAAAAAAATTACTAGTATTATTCCCAACTCTTATATTTTTTTTTTATTTGACCAACTCATTTTCAATATTTGTATTTTATAAAAAATAAATTGATTAGAAAAAAAAATGATTAACTGTAAACAATAAATTATTATTAGGGGACGATAATTTATTACTCAGGTCAATAGTTTATCAAAAAATCCAATTGAAGAACACATTAATAATATTATTATTATTTAATAACTCTCACACTCTTCCTCACATCACGCCAGATAGATTTTTCTGCAGATAAACAATAAATATATATATATATATATATATATATATATATATATATATATATACAACTTGAGTATATTATTTGTCAAATGAACTTGAAACGTCCAACATACTGTTGTTTGTTTGTTTGCTTTAAAAGTTTCCTACGAAGCGAATAAAAAATAATTAGTGTAATTATATTTAAAAGTATACTGTGACGTCTAATTGTATTGTAGATATTTGAAATGAAAAGTTAATAGTCAGTTTGATCGTGACTTAGAATACCAGTAGAGAGTTTATAATCTGCTGGAAACTTATTAGAAGTGAATGGACCATCTTCTAATAGAGTAGAGAAGACAAGCAAAGAGTAAAGTTTATAGTCGTGCACTGTAAAAAATTTTTGGAGTAGTGTATATGACTTGGTAAAAATTCTGGTGTGAAAATTACACCAAATATCGTGGGAATTAAAATTTTTACACCATTGAGTAAATGTTTAATTTGTGAATTTTGGATTTAGAACAATAAAATAAAAATATTTGAATTTTCAAAATAATTTTTTATATTTAAATAAAATTAAAATAGTTATTGAGTAATTAGTTAAAAATTTTCAATAATCATTTGTTACTCATTGATAAAAATTATAACGAGTAACATGGAACGGTGTAAAAAAAATAGATAACACCGTATAAAAATTACACCGAAGATTTACACCATTATTTCGCACTACTGTGTAGAGTTTTCGAGAACCATTTTTACACAAAAATTTTTAATAAAGTGTATAAAAAGTAAATTACACCATACTAAAATTTAATATATGGTTAATTTACACCATTATTTTACACTACACCGCAGTGTGAAATTTTTGGAGCCCATTTTGACACAAAAATTTTTAACCGAGTATATAAAAAATAAATTACACCGTATTAAAATTACACGGATGTTTAATTTACACCGAGGATTTTTTTACACCGTTATTTCACACTTTTTTACACCTCTATTTTTTATAGTGTCTATAAAGTAGATAACACCGCGTTAAATTTACACAGATGGTTTATTTACAGAAAAATTTTTTACAGTGTAGAAAAAATTACATTAAAGAAGGCGGGAAGAGACTTTGGACATTTATCTGACTGTAGAGTGTAGTCCGCAGTGATAAATAAAGACGGAATTAAAAAGAGATAGTAAGAATCCGCGAGATTGTACAGTATCGTGAAAACCGTGTGAGAACGTGATGCTGACCGTGTTTAGCTGACAATTACCAACCGAATGTTTATATTATTTTTAAATTATTTATTTTAATTTTTAGTTTATTATTATATTTTTATAAATTAATAAAATTTATTATTGTTAAATATGCTTTATATTTATTGTTGATTATTTTGAATAAATCTGTGCCAATAAAAACCAAAGAGACGACAAGATGATACGGATATTCGCAGACACGCTAAGAAACCTCATAAGTGAGTTTGTATACTCGTCTTTGTTCACTTTTTAAAATTTTAAATATTTTTTTCACATATATTTGTATAAACATATTTATCCGGTTGTTTTTATTCAAATGCGCGAGTTTCACGAATTTGTTATTTATTTTTTTTCCGTGCAGTTACAGAATTATGACTGACGCAATAAGTTTGAAAAATTAAATTAATCCTTGATTTCTGTTCCATATTCACTTGACAATAATTTACATATATATTAATAATATCTTTATACGTTTGTTGTTATCAAGTATTTAGATATTTATTATCTAAATCTTACTTTGTATTGAGGACTTGGATTATCTGTTTTTTTTGACAGATAAAAATATAAACGAATTTAAAAAAATTTTAGCGGGATTATGAAATTAATCATCAGTTAAATTTTTGAATTTTACGATTTTTTAAATAAAATTTAAATTTATTTTTTTATTTAAAAAATAAATTCAATTTTTCAGTCCGTCAAAGAATTTAATTTTGAACTAAATTTAATTTTCAAAAAATGTTTAATGTCATTATTAATTACAAAAATAAACTAGGATATTTTTTTATAAAAAAAAAAAAAAATTAATTAAACTTTTGAATTTATTTGAATGTTAATTTTTAAAAAATGGCGGCATGGAAAAAATTTTAAGTTTCTCAATTAAATAAAATTTCAATTAAAATTTAACCATACATATAATAATTATCTTAATTAAAAAATTCAAATTCTCTAAAATCCCAAATAATGAAAAAAAAAATCATTTATTGATTTATTTAAATTTAAATTTAAAAAAAAACTAATCAAAATTCAATCCTCAATAAAAAATTTCATAAATTCAATTTAGAATTAATCAAAAAAATAATTATTTTAATTAATAAAAAATAAAAAAACCCTGAAAAATATCATTCAATAAATGAATTAAAAAATCTCTAAATAAATTACAAATCGGATCTTTGTAAAGCAATTGGCGTGAGAGTTTTCAACAGAGTACTCGGGAATTCAATACGATAGATACTTATGCTCTACTCATATCATTAAGCATTCCTCAGTACTAGTCCGCCGCGTCTTCAATACACTTGTTCATATCACTCTTATCATCTCAGTACTTTATAAATTACTCAGTCTTTTGTGCTACTCTTACAATAAAAGAACTGCTCAGTTAATCAACAGAAAAAGTATTAAGAATTACATATTAATATAACAAAGAGTTTAAATTTCCGGTCGGAAAGTTAAATTATCGTAAATAAAGGAGTATTATTTAAAAATACACAACTATTTAATGTAATGTAATGTGTTTTAAGTGAATCATGAGGGGAAGTCAAGTGCGATAGCCTCATACTGACCTCATGTTACTTATTATTATTATATTTACTATATACATTCAAGTACTTGGCATTTAAGTTTAAAAATTTTAACGCATGACAGCCACGTGGCTTTTTTTTCATATATTTATCATTTATTCAATAAATTTATTAATCTATTGCATCACGTTTAATTATTTTATCTGTGCAAATGGTCATTGACCATAAATATATTTATTATTAATAAATATAGTTGACATAAATAATTTTTTTTCATATATTTAAATTATAAATAAATTATTGAGTAATTTTCGATAATTATTTAAAAAATTTATAATTATTTATCGATAAAATGAAGTAATTCATTAATTTAAAAGTATAAAATGTTGGAAATATTTAATTTATATCAAAATGTAAGAAAGAATTCTTATCTTGACTTTAATTACCAAATCGTCAGTAATTATAAAAGATATCAAGTTTATTGATAAAAATAAAACCGCAACCTTGACAGAATAATTTAAAAAAAAATTTTTTTTATACCAAAAAATTCGAGTGAACGCGGATTAAGTCCGGAGTAAATTTGGAGTAAATGACTGTGTTTTTATTTAATGCCTTTGAAGTCAAATTTATTCCGGGGAGTTTATTTTAATGTTAAAACTCTGAATTGGAGTGAATGCGTATTTAAATAAAATCCAGATCACTCCGCTGAAAAAACTCCCTATTTACTCCGTATGCGAAGTAATTTTAATTTAAACTCCGAGTGACGGAGTAAATTCTGATTTAAATAAAATCCATAATTACTCCGTATTTTTTCCACTGAAATTATTTAGAGTAAAGATAATAAATTAATTGATAAATTATTTCAGCATCATCAGCGGTGATTTTAAAAACAGAAGCTGATAGCAACCGATTGTCAAGTTTATCGGACAACAATTTTCAGAGCACGGGGGTCAGAATTGGAAGAACCGAGAACGCAGTCGCGGGTGGAAACATTTTCGCTATGGCAGATCCAGTGAACACAGCAATGGCTAAACAAACAGACGTTGTCAGAGGTCAGTAGATTTTTTTTTCTATTGACAAATACCTATTCTAAATCTATCAGGTTTTCCGGATCCAGAAGCCCTTGGAGCCGCCAAAGAACTGAGGCCATAAAATTGTTTATTTATTTAAATATCTATTAAGTTCAGAGTTCGATGTGCCACGCGGTGTTTGAGTGACTCATGAGTAAACAGTCGCGTGTAATCAATAAATCTACATTTTAGTACTGAATATTTTAATTTATTAATTTATTATTAATAAATTTTTTTTTTTTTTTTCTAGATATGGTGATACCATCGATACTTATTGTATTGCTATTTGTGGGCAATGCTGTCATTGTTTATATCATTTTTCAATATCGAAAAAGGTAAATATATTATTTAATAAATTTTATATTTCCGGTTGTCTATTTTTACAATCGAAATAATTTTTTTTTTAAATATTTTTAAACAGTTAATTTTTAAAATAATTTCTACTGGTCAATTTTAAAAAATTTTATTTTATTTATGTAAAATATATGAATACTAAATTGAAAATTGAAAGAAAATTTTTTTTTTATTTAAAATTTGGAATTTTAAAGACTAAATTTTTTTTCAACAATCAAAAAATTTATAAAGAAAATTTGTTTTTTTTTTTTTTTTAATATTTTCAATTACTTTCTAAAATAATTTCTACTAAATTTCAAACTGAGGAAAATTATATTTTTTTTATGTAAAATTTGTAATTTTAAAAATTTATAATTTTTTTTAATAATCAAAATTTGAAAAAAAAATTATAACTTAAGTTAACTGATAAAATAATAATGATATATTTTAATAAACATATATTTTAATTTATAATCACTCAGGAAAACGCCGGCAGTCAACTCTGGAGAAGGAATGGCTCTGAGAGCAGCGCAAGATGTCCCACAAGTCTGATTATATTTTTAAAAATAAACTATCAATTAAATAAAATACAACAAACTCTAAATAACAAGCGATCAAGAAAATAAATCAAGAGCCTAACGACAAACTATTACCCGAAGAGTAATAACAACAATAATTCGATTCAAAGATAAAAAATAAAATAATTGAATGGATGACTTAATAAAACTTTGATTGATTTATTAATTTCATTGATACTGAGTCGTATTACGTCCAATTGTTTGAACACGCGTTTATTTTCAAATAAAATAATTCTCATGCCGGGTACAAGTTCGATATGTAATAATTTGTCTATAAATTTATTATAAATCATGACTTATATATTTTTTTTAAACACTTGTAAAAAAAAATGACAAAACTTGATTATTTTTTTTGATGTATCTATTTGTATTATAGAAAAAAAATGTATTTCGTATAAGAAAGAAATTGTATCTAAGTTATAAATAAAAATATTTTTTTTTCTAAATAAAATATATAAAATTATTTATTTATAAATTCATTTACATTCTACTGATTAAAAGTATTTTTGCAAAGGTTCCCCAAGTATTTCTTCAAGAGTTCTCACAGCATTCTGCGTCGCTTTTTCAACCTCTCGCTCTCCGTCTTCAAGCAATTCCGCGAGGAACGGAATGGTTTCTGGCAGGAACGGCATGAAATCTTCGCCCAATTTCCTGGCGATCTCCACGACAGCACTTAGCGCGGTGTTACGAACGTAAGACTCTTTGTGCTGAGTCTTCAGTAGCGTCTGGTAGACCAATTTTTTATGAAGCGAATCGTCTTCAGTAGCAGCAGCAAAACAGGCGACGCAGGGAACGATCAGTTCTCTCGCTCGAACCTCATATTCTTCTTTAGTTCCCATGGTGTTTTCAATCTGGTCAACGATCGGCTGCGCCAGTATTTCAAATCGCGCTTGATTTATAAAATTATGAGCGTCGTAGCTAAATAATTTATGCAGAGTCGATAGAATGGCTTCGACCAATTCAACGCGAGAGGATTCATCAGCAAAAGTATTGTCGCCTGGTTTATTGACGGCTGGATTGTTCTGGTCGAGCAGCAGAGCCGAGTGTTGAAGTAAGTGTCCAGCAAAGAGGACAAATAGGGACTTGAGTCCATCAGCGATGCTGGAGGACAACCGATAGAAAGTTATGTTCCGGTACTTGAATTCCGAGTCCCTGGCAGCCCAGTCATATAACTTGTAGTAAAAAGATCTGAATGTTGACTCGCTGAGTTTTAGTACCAGAGACACCAGAGCCTTGCCAGCGCTCTCTTCTACCAGGACAATAGTTTTCTTGAGTACTTCAGCATTTTCATCAACTTCCATTTCTTGGGAGCCACCCAACTCTTCACGGAACTGCAGGACCTTCAGGAAGAAGTCCGTCAGGTCACTAACGACTGCTCCGAGTCCCGCGGGTGTCAAAATTGTGAACGAGTCCGCCAGAATAGTCATCAGCTGCGGAATGTAGTGATAAGTTTTTTTATCAATAAATGACTCGTAAACTTCAGCGACTGTGCGCAGCAGAGGCGACATCCTGACATTAGTAGAAATCTTCTGGCAAGTGGCTTTCAGTTTCGTAACTATGACCCCGATTTTCGGGTGATCCGGGTCGGTGTACAAAGTATTGAGACGACATAACTCTGGCACCAGTTCGTCAAGGTAGCAGGACAAGAACTTAACGAACGACTCGACAATCTTCTGGAGCGCGCTGATGATACTTATGACGACGATGTCCGGGGACTCTTGATGGCAGTGACTCTTCAGTAACTTAATAATCGCCGGCATGAACTTATTCATCAAAGGAATCGCGTGGATACGCATCGTGCTGCTGAGTTCCGCGACACAAAGAACTACTGAACCGAGGAGAGGACCATCTTTGGCGGCCATGTACTCAGTTGACAGTTCAAGTACCGGTTTAAATTGATCCGGATGCTCGGAGGCTAAAAGTTTAGCTAATAGTTTCAAAGTAATCAGTGAAGTTTGTTGAACAACTTCCATCTCTTGGCTCAACATTTTCCCATGTTTGCCAACTATTTGTAGAAGTGGATCTATCAAAGTAATTAGATTTAGGTGATCCAGTTCAGTGAACTTGCGCTGCTGAAGACGGGCGTTCATTAGCTCAAGTATTTTACGTCTTACTGTGAGGAAATCGTGATTCATTAATTTCTTAACACTCAGTATGAATACTCCGTTAGGTAGAAGACCGTTTACTGCTGATAGAATGTCATAGAGGTTGTGCAGAAGGACTTTCCAGTATTTTTCCTTGGGCTTGCCCTGGTACAGATCAGCACTTTTTGAGGCGCTTTGAATAAGGAGTATCAGCTCGACAATTAATTTATCATAGCAGGGCCTGATCTTCATCGTTTCCTGGTCATCTAGTAGAGCGACTTTGTTGACAAACTCTGAGGATGACAACAAGACACTCAGGAACTGGACGATTGTGTATCGATAGTGACGCAGCTGTTTGGGAGTATTTTTAGCAACGTCAAAAATGTGTTCCTTTGGAAAAACAATCTGTCGTTTCTGTGAATTTTCCTCTATTTCGATGGGTAGAATCTTCATAAACTCGATTAATTTTACGCAGACATCGATAAGAGTTTTTGGAGAAAAT
Organism: Microplitis demolitor; assembly: GCF_026212275.2. Lineage (NCBI taxonomy): Eukaryota > Metazoa > Arthropoda > Insecta > Hymenoptera > Braconidae > Microplitis > Microplitis demolitor. The sequence goes on along the minus strand of NC_068549.1, from coordinate 2,599,534 downwards.
TCTTGGGAAATAGTCAGGGCAAATTCGAGTCTCTGGGATGATGTCTGCTGGTCTTGAGGGTTTTTCCCCTGATTCAGCACGTGGCTCTCGAATGTCAAGAGGTAAAAAAGGTGAAGATGGTTCTCCAGGAGTTGCAGCAGTTTATTAAACAACGGGACTCGCCGGTGCTCAGGTATGTCGGGAAGAGACACCACGAAGATGCGGAGAATTGCGCAGGCATGAGTCTCATCGTTGGTGGCGTTGATTATCGGGACGACAGTTTCGATGGTTTTGGAAATAATCTGGATAGAGTATGCGTCGTCTTGACGCAGTACCGAGCTGCCCATGAATGTAAAGATCGGCATGATATTGTGCAGAGCTGTTTCAATGTCCGCGATCTTGAACAACTGAACCAGGACCAGCAGAGCATGATGATGTGTCTGGGGATTTTGCGAGATCCTTATGCACTGAGATATTAAATCGACCTGCTGATGGGCGTCAGATATCGGCAGACCTTTTGAAGCCAAATGATAAATTGTAGACAGCAGTAACTGGTTCGTGTACTCCAGCGGACTTTGCTCTTCAAAGGCCAGACATAGTCTTAGTAATTCAAATAAAACTGGCAGCAGAATCTCTTCATTGACGATATTTTCTGCTCGTTGAATAAACTCGAGTACAGTAATCCCACGTTTCCATTCACGAGTATTGATTATTTCCGGTCGTAAGTGGATTTGTTTCAAGCGCGCGGACCTTCGCTTGCGTGCTGGATTCATTGCTGAAGTGTCTTCCTCAGGTAATTTTGCTTCCTTCATTGTGCGAAGCTCATCTACCACCAGCTGAGCATCAATTTTTATTCTTTTCACGGCTCTATTAGCAGCCGCGACGATGGTCCCGATCTCACAATCAGTCACGATGTCCACTAGCTTGGCGACTATTTTTTTCTGGAGACCGGATGCTATTTTGCTGCATTTGTCAAAGAATATCTGGTCGATTTGCTTCAAAAGAACGATACTTGGTGACTTTGATTTACCTTCCAGAGGCACTTGGAGCTGGTGGGTGCTCAAGGCCTGGTCAAACAGCCGCCAGACACTTTCCTGCTTCAGTGCTTCTACTGTGATGCAGTTGAATCTCTGCAGAATATTACTCAGGGCGATCTGAGTGTAGCGTTTATCTGGACACTCCCGAAGCTGATCCAGCAGCCGTAGCCCCTTCGGAGCAAGCTCTTGGAGAACTTCCGGTCCGTTTACGTGAGTCAGTATCTCCAGAAGCTGCGCGGTGATATGAATCGGTACTTTGTCGTCCAAGATAGTGCTCAGCAGAAATTCCCGCGTATCCTGTAGTTTTTTACGGACTATTTTCTTGAACTGCGACTCGACATCCGGGTCTGGAGACAGCAACGAGTACAAAATAACCGGAAGTTGTTCATGGTCGATTCTGATTTCTGATTCTCTGTCGGAAATTTTATCCAGCAGAGTCGAGGGTCCTTCCATTGCGATATTGAATGTCTGTGATAGTCGTTTTAAAATACTCAGAGCTGCTATGCGGCATTTTTCATTAGGCCGCGCTAGTCCAATTAATAAATTACCGAAGAATGTTTTATCCTGGAAAATCCATTGGAATGAATTCGAATGATTTAACACAGCAAGAGCTATCTGGAGACAGTGAAGCGAAGTTTGGGGAGCGACTGGTCTTACGAAAAACTGCGAAAGGAAACGTAAGAGGTTTGGAGCAGTCGGGAAGTGACGTTGGAAGAATATTTTCAGACACCAAGAGTAGTGGGCTTTGTTCGCTGACGACGCAATGCCGTCGAACAAAATTTCAACGGTGCGCAAAATAAGCTGCGCGTGCTCCGGATTGTTTTCAAAGTCCAGCACTGAGTTTGACTGCAAGTCTAGTCGTCTGTGGACCATTTCCAGCACATAAGTACCAGCTTGCAGCGGTAAAATTTCTTTGGACGTAAGTTGAAGCGCTTCCTGAATTTTTTCTCCAGTCAGCTGGTTGCAGTTGGGCAGCGCGCGGACCTTGGGGTACTGCTTTATCATCTTAGCAGCCATTTCGATCACCTCCCGGGCTATTTTCGGCGACAACTTGCCCACGGGAACGCGGCAAACTGATCCCAGAAGTACCAAATTGAAGAATAGAGCCGTTGCGTCGACGTTGTCTGATAGTTTCATAGTAGAGAGAACATTTTCCGAGGGTGGCAGGAGTTCCCAGTTGAGAATATTGTGAAACGCGGCTGAACCAATTGATTCAGCGTCAGCTTGCGCCCCCACGTCATTTTTCACCATCTGCAAGTACTTATTTTTCTTGGCAAACGCAGAGTTGAGAATCTGCATGGCGATTTGTACTTCTTCATCGCGACTCGGAAACAAATATGGCAACGTAGCGATAAAAATACTGGTGTCATCTCCTTCGTCCCAGACGTCAAGTAGAATTTTCAAAGCTGGACGTGCCAGAGTGTGCCTCTTTTCAGTATGACATTGAGACAGCAGAACCATCAATTGATCTACAAGAACGTCTGAAGAAAAAATACTCTTGAGACGTTTTACCGGGAAGTTAAGAAGAGTCTTGACCACTCGGATATCATCGTCGTTGAATCTCTGGAGCAGCGAACTGTTCAGCAGCTCCTGGAATCCGTCACTGACACGGAGATTCTCTTTCGATAGCGTCTCCAAAGCCATTATTCTTTGCTCCGCGCTAAAATGATACAACCTGTTCAGTGTTTCCATGGACATTTTAGTCTGATGGGCCCCCGAGTGCCAAGACATCAAAAACTGAAGGACTTCTTTGGCTTCCAGGTCCTTCTCACTCTTAGCCATCAAGTCCTTGAGGTATTCGTCAAAACAAACTGGATAGCGGGTCTCAATAGAACCGAAAAACTGACTCAGAAACTGTTTGCCAGCAGTAGACAGAGTTCCTGTCGCTAGATTAGGCTTCAAAGTATTTTTTAAGATGACATCAATTTCCTTGTCATCAAAATTTATCTTTTGAAAGATTGCCGTGATCATGTCTTTAATTTTTTCAGCCTCCTCGGGGTTTTTGACAATTATTTTGATAGCGGTCTCGCACAAAAGAACTAAAAACTTTGAGGTATCTAATGTAGTAGCTCGAACTTTCATGGTTTCTTCGCAGAACCACGAGTGTTTCGCTGTTCTGGTGACTACTTTATCAGAAACAACAGTCAGTGGATGATACGGAGTATCGTAGACGGAGTAAACTAGCATCAGTACGTTGGTCCTGAGCTCGGGGGATGGATGTTTTAGAGCCTTGGCAAGTAAATGCTGAATTGTCTTGTCATCAAGACGGACTTTTTTCCATAACTGAGTGAGTACGAAGTAAGTACTTGCAGTATAATCAACAACAGAGCTGCTGAGACCATGTAAAAGTGCTGGAAGAAGGTGACTTACTTGGACTTCACTGATGTCTTTAGCTCGATCGATAGCTCCGATTACTCTGGTCGAGTAGAAGGAGTACAAAGTGCTCAGTCGATGTGCTTCCTGCCCATAGGTTTCCGTCGCCGTCACCACATGGCTGCAGAGAAGGTTTAGAAAACTGTTGTCACACGCCAGCCGGTTTGCGACAGTCAGAGAAGGCAGCGGAACTCCAGGCTTCTGTATTGGCTCCAGCCAGTGCCATTTGTCAGCAGGATTCGTCAAGTCCACGAGCTGAAGGGCTCTGACGAAGATTCTCGTGTCATGATACGGCAGTATCAGCAAGACAAATCCGTCTTTGTTGTACTCGTGGATGTGGAACCTACGGATTAGCCATTCCAGTGTCTTGTGCGCGGTATTTAGCAGAAAGTAAGGCGACAGATACATCAGGAACTTGTTGATCGTGGCGTCCAGCTTCTTGTTCTCTTTGCTCGTGTACATGGCGCGCTCAAATTTCAGCGAACTTGGCGAGAAGAAAATCGGCTCGAACTGTTGGAAGACATCGGACTGTTTCAGGAGCTCGTCGAACCCGCTCTTACCGATTTTAAAAACTTTCTCTCGGTCTAGATTCGCAGCTTCCTTCGGATCGAACAACAAACTAGGACGTTTTTTGTCCTGCAGAAGCAAAGATGTTTGTGGCGCTTCGAGTTTTTTTAATTGGGCTGCGAGTGACGTCGGCATTTTGTATCTAAAAAAAAAATTATTATCGTTACAACAAAATAAAAATTCAGGAAAACCCGACCCCAGTCTCTGTAAAAACTAATCCCGTAAAAAATTAATTTCTATAAATATTCATGCCGCGAAAAAGTTTGAAATTTTTTCTCTGTTTAAAATTAATTAATTTCACATGGACGTTAATATTCACATGATTACAAATAATTGAAGCAAAACCTCGAATGAAAATACAATTTAATTAATTAATTAATTAAAAATATATTCTACGTAATTAATGAAAATATTTATGAGTGTAAATGTAATTGGAAAGTGGGAATTTTTTAAATTTTTGAATACAGAAATAAAATGTAACGTATTGAGACCAATGAAGAATCAGTTCGCGCATTTTTTTAAATTCCATTTCTTTAATTTATTTATATAAAATTCATAAATGGTCTCATGTCTGCTACATTCACTCATAAACATTGACTAGAATTTAAATTTAAAAAATTTTAAAAATCAATACTCACTTTTTTTAAAAAAAACTTCAATTAGTTTTCGATAGTCGAGTTTATGAGTCTTGATGTTCCATAAAAATAATGAATTTGATGGAGTAAACGACCGGTTCAGTCATTAATTTATTTAATCACTAAAAAATATAAATAATTTGTTAATCAAAAAAAAACATCGGAGCCGGTAATCAAGGATTTAAACTCCAATTCTAATTAAAAATAAAATAACCGGAAATACTCATAACCTAATTATTAAAAACTTACCTCTGAATAACAATCACTTGAAACTCAAAAATGACCTACTAAATAAATAAATTTATTTAGTAGTTTGTTGCAATAACACTTAATTATTAACGTAATTATACGTTACGTATTTTTTAAATCCTTATTGCGTGGTAAATGAATAAAAATGCACGTGGTCGTGGTGCTTTAACGATAATTGTTAGCAATCACCTAGTTCTTATAAAAATAACTTGGCTGCATGGCGCATCGGAAGCTTGTTGATAAAGTAGTACTCAAATTTGATTTATTTTTCCCGCCATTGAGTAAAAATTATCAACAGCTCAAAGCTGAGTTGCAGCACATTTCGGAATGCACTCTTATAAATTATTCTTATTAAGTAAATTAGAGTTAAAAAATTAATAAATGATTTTTTTTTCAGAGTACATTTATTTTTCGACTTTAACTCAGCATCAAATTTCAAAATTGAAATTTAATAATTTGATTTAAATTTATTTGTGTAAATAATTATATTAATTAGACTAAAAAAAATGCTCTAAATTTATTATTTTTAATTAATAATTTGTTAATTATTCTGATTACTCACGCGGTAAATTTAAATTTTCGAAAAATAAATTATCAGAAATTGGAGAAAAATTAAAAATCGTAAGTCAAAATAAAATGGCGGCAGAATATGACAGAAAAAATATAAAATATTAAAAAAAAACACTTGAGTGTTTGAACAAACCTTGGCGGGGAAATAATGTGCAGAAGGGTGTCCTAATACACTTGGAGATTTGATTTAAATTGCTCCAAGTGTATTGCAGCTAAAAAACATCACTTAACTGCTATTTCTCCACCAGACGATGCCAGATGAGTTTGCTCAGGAACTTGGAAGATATCAGCATCAGCCATCAGCAACACTTTACACTAGCACTGAACACTCAACACTTTACGCTAGCACTAAACACTCAAGATTTAACTACACCATTGATACTTTACACAATTTAAATTAACAAAAGATAAATTTTACTATCACTGCACAATTTCACACGACGCCACTGCAATACTTTGTTTCAATTCGAACGTAAAGAACAATCTGGACTTCTACTGCCATTGTCGTTGATACTGACTGCCGCTATTGGATCGCTAGTTGATACAAACCAATCGACGAATCGACTTTACGATTCTCTCGCCCCCTTCCCCCACTTTAGCAAAAATTTGAACTCTGAGTACAGCGACTGCAGTAGCGCCAACTAGGCGCGAAATTTAAAAATTAAAATTAAATAATTTCGTTAAAATTTATATATGTCAATAATGAATCAGACTAAAAAATATACTCGAAAATTTTTATTTTTATCAATAATTTATTAAATATTCTTATCTAGAATACAGCTGCTCGCAGCGCATTTCGAAATACACCCTCAGGACCCTCAGCTACTTGGAAGAAGGGAAGGTATAAATAAATGCGCGAGGTTATGTCTTTATCAGTTTACAAACAGACATCAACGAACTGTCAGAGAAACGTCAAGTGCAAGAACGAATTCGAATCCGTCCTTAGATCTTAGGCCAGAAAAATATGACGCAGGAAGATAAAAAAGTGAGACAGAGAGACGTTACTAAGGGAAAAAAAGTTGAATCTTCTAAAAATGATGATAAGAAAGACACTCGAGAGGATGATACTCCAGTGGAACCGTAAGTAAAATAAATTCTGTCAAAAGATATAGCGCCCGATTTAAAATAAATTTTTTTAGGAAATTTGGGCCTAGAGTATCATTTCCTTATCAGAAAGTCTGGTCGCGATGTGTGCTGATCCTAGGAGTCCTGCTAATTGTCTGGTACAACAGTAGACGTGGCAAGGAAGTGTCATTTGCGCGACAAAAAGACATTCTCTTAAGTAGAACTCAGAATTTAGATTGCGCTAATGACTACAAAGCTGAGATGGCCACGTACCCAGGCTGCATGCCTGAGAAATGTGGCCGCGTTGTCACTGATAAGCTGGTATCTAACACCGAGACTGACGTGCTGTTAAAAATAGCTCTCAATGGAATGAATCTAGGCGGTTCTGATGGCGGCGCTACTATCCTAGACCTCCACTCTGGAGCTCTGAGCAAAGGAAAAAAATTCATTGATGTCTACTCACTCGAGCAGGCTGCTAAAATATTTAATCCTGCAGACTTCGCTATTTACAAGCAAGTTCTAGTTGGACTTATGATTATTTTAATTATTTATGGTACTGACTTTTATTTATTTAATTACAGAGTAGTTAAGACGAAGATACAACACGCAGTAGCGCATCACTTTGGTGTCGATGCTGATAAAATTTATCTAACGAAGCCAACATTTTTCTCCCGCATAACCAACGTCTCTGCTAAAACTACTCACGATGAGTATTGGCATCCGCATATAGACAAGGTTCAGCTTTTTATCCTAAATTATTGTTATTATTTTCATGTTTATGTTAAAAAAAATTAATTCTGTTTCAGGAGACGTATGAACATTTTAGTTACACATCTCTCTTGTATTTAAATGACTTCGGACGTGATTTCGAAGGCGGGAGATTTATTTTTATTGATAGTAATAACGTTAATTCTACAGTTGAACCCCGCAAAGGTGAAAATACATTCAACTTTTTTTTTTTTGAAATTAGTTAGAGCTACGAAATTATTTTAATTAAATTGAAATATTGAATTTAAAATTACAGGAAGAGTATCAATGTTCACATCAGGAGGAGAAAATCTCCATGCAGTTGAACCCGTGACTTCCGGTACAAGATACGCACTCACAGTATCATTTACCTGCAATCCCGAAGCCGGGATAACGGATCCCAGTTTAAAGACTTCTAAAAAACGCACATGAGTCAGCCAGATAACTTGACATATCAATCAGTATTCATCCAAACTTGTTACCTTGATATTTATTACTAAATAAATAAGGAAAATGAATAAAAAATTACAAAATAAAGTAATATAAAATTGGGACATATTTTTTATTACATTTATACTTAATAATTAAGACCATTAAATTGTGGCGGTCCCAATCGTGTCTTAAAATTACAATTATAATATTTATTTATTTTAGTATTAGTATTTATTTAATTAGTATCAGTAGTATATATTTATTATGTGGTATATAGTAGTAGTATGTTATGAAAAAAATTAGTCATACATTTAAGAACACACCTGCTAATAACAACAGACGATAATTACGCTAAATCACAATAAAATCAAGGCGAATTCATCATAATATATAGATATATATGTATATATTTATGTATATCAATATATCTATAAGGTCAAAGAAATGTTTTTAAAAAAATATAAAGAAATATTTTTTACATTATAAAGAAGTATATTACAAACTTTAACGTTAACTTACATTTGAAAATTTAATATTTTAAAAAACGATAATCAATTTAAACATTTTTAATAATAAATAATATGTGTAATTATTATTATTATTATTTATTAATATTTAATGATTTATTTCCTATGCAAGTATTCATTATGTGATCCTCGATACTCTCGTGAGATATGGCGGTCAATATAATGATAATAAATACAGTGACCCATACAATTTAAAAATCCCGCCCTGTCCACTGAGCGAAATTTAAAAATTGTATGGACACTTTACTTATGCAGTACAACAGATTAATCGTAAAAATTAAATGCTGATGTCTTTACTTTGTAATAATGAAAAAAAATACATATATAAATATATATATATGTATGATAAAAGGATGAACTTATTCTAGGGTCGATGGCTTGGTTTGATGAGGAGATTCTCGCGGTTGTTTTTATACATGATCTTGGTTAGAATACAATTTAAAACTTTTTTATTTTTTCCTATCAAATCAATCACAAAAAAAAATAAAAATATGCACATGTAGAAAATTAAAAAAGCTATAGGTGCAATTTTTTTTTTTTCGTAATTGATTTGATAAAGAAATCAAAAAATTATTAAACGTCGAGTAACTAGGTATCGTTTTTATACACGAGGGATTGAGTTGACGGATTTAAAAATAATTATTTAGTTACTTAATTAATTTAATTATATTAATTTAATCTATTTTTCGTGCGGGCTTTGTTTTTTAGTTTCTTTAGTTAAACTTTGTTTGGAATGATTTTCACCTGTCAGATTTATTGACCTTATGATTTACGCGCTTAATATGTCTGCCATTTTCTTTAGACTGTCGCCTGTCATAATTGTCCTGTGGTTGCCGTATACTTCTTCTACTTTTACATTCTTATTGCAGTACTGAAATATAAAAAATATTTATTTATTTCAATCATTACTCACTTTTTTTTTTAAAAAAAATTTTTTTTAATGTCGATAATTACCTCAGCTAGTCCGTAGTCGCGACTCAGCGACATAAAACTGTCTGATGATTTAATTAGGGTAACAACACCATTGAATTTACCCGCCGGTCTGTACATATTGGCAGCATATAATTTTTTGAAGAACAATACACCGGCTACTTTAAGATCCTCGCCTTCGAAAGGTGTGGGTCCAATAAGTTCCAGCATTTTGTCCATCATTTCTTCATGACTTTCTATGTCTCTGAGGGTAGCGTACGCCTGTAACAAATAAATTACATTATTATTTAATTTTATTATTGTTATGACACTGAAATAATTTTTGAATTTCTTTAAAAACGATAAACTAACTTTCGGATAATATTATTATTTTAAAAATATATAATTTACCTTGATAAAGTTGACGTCTGCATTTAATTGTCTTACGAAGAAAGCAAGGGCTTTACGTTCTCCATCAGCCTCGAGAGTTGAACCAGATTGCGTCGCATGTTTGCCAATAGTTTGACTGTGTTTGTTGACGTAATCTGGAGATCCATCAATTAAATTAAGTGTCACTGATTCACCCTGATTTTCAAGCTGCAGGGCCATTTCGAAGGCGACGCAGGCACCAAAGGAGTAACCAATTAATGTGTAGGGTCCTTTCTTTTGGATTGACTTTATTTGTTCGACGTAAAATTGAGCGAGATCCTCAATAGACTCTAAAGGTGCGTCTTTGATACACTGTAGTCCGTAGACGGGTCTTTGGAACATGACGGCGAGACTCTTCATGTTTGAAATCGTCCCTTCGATCGCGTGGACGAAGAATATCGGCATGCCGGTTATTTTGTCGCTGTTTAACCGCAAAACTGCTTCATAAGGTACGATTTCAGATCCCGAGCACTGGAATAACAGCGAGTCGTCCATCTGATCTGGACTACGTGGTGATCGTGGAGATCCAATTTTGCTTGGTGAGTTGGTGCGGGACGCAACTTCTTCGCCTCCATTGGCGAGAGTCGTAAGTGTTGCGAAAGTAAGCCCGCGAATTTCTTGAGCTGATAAAACTAAATCGTAATTTCTCTCGAGAGTTTGTTTAATCTCAGTGCCCATCAGTGAGTCCATTCCCAAGTCTGCGAGACTGCTGGATTTGTTGACTGTCTTTACGTCCTTGATACCCAGGATGTGGGCAACGGCTTCGAGAATACTGACTTGACTTCCGGCGTCGCCGAGTTTGTGTTTGTCGGCGAGCACCATTGAGGCCAGCACCGGGTGAGGTTGTTGGAGGAATGTGTCCATGGTGGCGAGACAACTGGACATTCTTTGAGGCAAAGTACCACCGACTTCAGTATCATTGTTGCCCATGGTCTCGAGAATTAGACCAACGTCGCCGATAGCTCCCCATTGGATAGCAAGACCTGGAAGTCCATTGGCTTGTCTTTGTTCGCAGATTCTCTCCATAGCTGAGTTGGCGAGTCCGTAATTTGTCTGTCCGGCATTACCACGTCCACATGAGACTGATGAGAAGACAACGAAGTAGTCGAGTGCTGGGCACATTTTCCGTGACGCAGTGTCCAGGTTCTTGGTACCATCAATTTTGGGAAGTGCTACAGCTTTGAAGTGAGCTTCCTCTTGGTTTTCGATCAACGCATCGCGTAGTACTGCTGCTAAGTTAAATATACCACCAACTGGAACATTTTTACTTGACTCAGCGATCAATTTCTCAGCGCCCTGGGGTGTTGTGACATCAGCAGTGGAGATAAGAACGTTGATGCCCATTTCTCGCCAGCGACGGACGCAAACTGACTGGTAGCCAGTTCTGATACCCGATCTAGATGTCAAAACGATGTGTTTAGCGCCGCGAGTGATCATCCAGTTGGCGAGTTCTAATCCGAAACCTCCGAGCCCTCCGACGAGGACGTAGCTCTTGTCTGGACTCATGTACGTACGTGGAATAGCTGCCACTGTCTTAGGACCAGGTTGGGCGATTCCACGAGTCTCTTCGTCGCGGATTTTCAACAAAACTTTACCAATATGTTTACCACTGGCCATGTATCTGAATCCTTGTTCAATCTGTTGCTCGGAAAATACTGTAGCGGGCAAAGGTCTCACAGCGCCATTGGCAATACCTTCAGATACCAATTTAACGACTTCCTTCTTCTCAACGGAGTCAGTTCCAAAGAGTGCGTCCAAAAGAATACCATGGAAGCTCGTATTCTTCAAGAAGAATGACATTCCAAGACCAGTATTGTTACTCAAGTCAAATTTACCGATCTCCAAAAAGCGCCCGTCCTTAGCAAGACATCTTACTGATGCCTGTAATTTCTCTTCAGCAAGTGAGTTCAGTACTACGTCAACACCTCGGCCTTTGGTCTCAGTCAAAATCAACTGCTCAAAGCTAGTGTCACGAGAATTGCCAATATTTCTGTCCGTTAACTGAGGGAACGTCTTCTTCAAGAAGTCACGTTTGTCTTGGGACCCAACTGTCGTGAAAACTTTGCATCCAGCGTGCAACGCAATAGCGATACTTGCCTGTCCAACTCCTCCTGAACCAGCGTGAATCAGAACACTTTCACCAGGTTGTAGTCTTCCACGTACAAATAATGCGTAGTAACTCGTGGCGTAGCAGACAGGAATCGTTGCAGCTTCTTCGAGACTCCATTTCTCAGGAATTTCCCACATGAAACCTGGATCAGCTAAAACCGTCGTAGCGAGACCACGTGCTGCCACCATTCCCATAACACGCCTGCCTTTGCTGTCTCTTCCAGCGAACTCCAGACCAAGAATACAGTCTTGTCCAGCCAAATCACCTGGCAGCGCATCCGGAGGAAGCTTTCCAGTGGCCAACATAATATCACGGAAATTAAGTGGCGCATAATAAACGTGACAGAGCTCGCTGTCTGGGTATTTTTCCGGTTGATAGAAACTCAGTGGGCCTTCAATCCACCTCAGACTGTTCAGATCACCACGCGTGAGTGCGTTTATGTATGCATGCTCTACTTGTAACGATGAAACGTCAGTCTGTGAATCCATGCGCAAGTGGCGGTAACTTCCCCACTGGTTGCCTTTCAGTACATTTGACATCAATTGCTTGTCCAATTGTGATGAGTAGAAAACATTTGAAAGCGAAAATTTAGGCGCGTTTTTGTCTTGAATGAATACGTATCGCGCATTCTGACCTCCGGCTTCACGACGAATACAAGTCATCAAACCGATCAAACCAAGTAATTCTTCGCCTTGAGAGACCAACAATATTTTTTGGTTTTCGGTCTCGGATTTTTTCAAAGCTGCCTTGACGCCTTCTAACCACGAGAAATTTTTTTCCGTTATCTGGATAATTATTGGCTCGGACTTTTCTTCAACTTTTTTCAACAAAAGATAAGATTTGCCGGGGGATGTTTGGCTAGCAGCCAACACGAGTCCTGAGTTTTTCAGATAAGATTTCTGAGGCGTACCGGTCTCTTCTAGGATAACAAATCCGCCGGGTTTGATAGATGCAGCGAGGTTGGTCAGCGCTGTGGCGTTACCGTTGCTAAGAACGTCTGCGCCGATAACGAAATGAAGATCTTGACCTACTGGAGTTTTAGATACATCTTTAGCGATGGTTTTGATGTCCCACTGTTCCAAGTTTGCCGTGTAATTCTCGGGGGATGTCGTGGCCACTTGAAGATCGGCACTGAGAGCAGGTTCCCCAAAGAGAATGTCCATTACAGTGGGAGCCAGAAGAGCCTCGGCGTTTCTCTCACCAGCAGCTTCGACTCCTTTGACTTTCATCACTCCCAAGTTCTCGATGATGGTCTGAAGTAAAACGGTCAGAGCGTGAATGCGGGCTTTGGTTGGGTCTTCGACGACTCCTTGAGGGTTTTCGTACGGAATGAAGACGTATCTCTCGTGCTTAGGAGCCGCTTGAGTCTGTTGTCTTCGTGGAGCTAAAGAAGCTTTCATGCCACGCATTTCCACGCCCCCGGATTTGATGATACCGATGTCAGGATAAGAGTACACTTTGAACCCAGCTTCTTCTTCTAAGCTCTCGGCAGCCTCAAGATGAGCGACAGGATTTATAGCCGCGTACTGAAGTCTCGTTGGCAGATAAAGATCTTTTGTATCCTTGCCCAAGATACTGAATTGAAGCATACAATCCATGAAAGAAATCCAATTATTGACCCACGCGAGCTCTCCAACCCTTCCGCGGTTATCTGATGACTTGATACCCTGGAAAATTCCATTGTAATCGTACCCACGGAGTCTTAGGTCTTTGTAGGCATCACTAGTGTTCAAATTAAGTAGATCAGACTCATTCTTTACTGCAGGAATTGGCAGGTTCAATTGATCTTTCTCAATATTTTCAGACTCGCGGATTTTTCCAGTCACTGCTGGAGATCCGCCTTCACAAATCTCGAAACCACCAGTTCCGTCGAAGATATTTATTAAAAATCTAACTGGGCCTTCTTTGGGCATAATCGTTGCTCTGTGGAACTGGACATCCTCCAAAATAATCGGCATCTTTTCGTAATCTTTACCGCGCAATTTAGCGAATGTTTTCCAGACAATAGCAAGGTATCCAGTAGCAGGGAATAAAATTCTTCCGTCGATAGTATGGCCTGCGATGTGTGCATGCTCTTCCTTGGATAAATCAATTTCTACAACAGTCTCACCAGATCCCCCAACTTTGCCTGAAAAATCAGCGACGTCCCATTGAACTGAGTGATCCCATCCGATGATAGAGTTGATCATTGGGGTACCCCGACCAACTGGGAAGCTGACTGGTGGATAAAGTTTGCTCAAGTCTGGCTGGGCACCTGAGTTGTAAAGTTTACCAACGTTGGTCAAGAAGAATTCCAAGTTGTTGCTGTGATCCTTCTTGTGAAGACCCACGTTGGTGACAGTCGGCGGCAATGAACGTCGGAGAATCGCTTGGAGTAGACAGTGAGGCGCTATTTCAATAGTGATAGCATTTGCGGGAACGTGTTTTAGTGCCTCTTGGAAGAGTACTGGGGACAGTAAATTGTTTACGTGATAAGCCGGCGAGCTGAGTTGAGCCAAAGGAGTTCCCCAAGCTGACTCGGGAATTGATGAAGAAATCCATCGGGATGTTCTTTGCTTAGGACTGGTGATAATATTTTCTAAGACTGACCGTAGTCTTGGACCAGCAGAAGCGATATATTTTGAGTGGAAGGCAACTCCTGAGCTGTTAACGACTTTTGCGAATATTTCTTCTCCTTTTAATTGTTCGACAAACTTCTTGATTGACTCGACGGGTCCTGACACAGTGACAGAGTCCGATGAATTGTGACAAGCGGGTGAAATATCTGCTGGACATTTTTTAGCGGCTTCTGCCCAGCTCAATCCAACGGCTGCCATTCCACCGGGCGGTAATTTTGAATCTTCGATACTCTTACCACGCCAGTAGGCCGCAAGAACTGTTTGCTCGGGAGTAAAAGTACCATCAGCATAAGCACAACCAAGTTCTCCTACTGAGTGACCGACAATACCGTCAGGCTGGATCCCAATCAAAGACAGAACATCCACCAAGGCCACTTGGATCGCCGCAATTGACACGAAGCTGTTGAGTACGCTCTCGAAAGTCTCGTCTGTTCCATTGAGGATCAAGTTCAGTAAGTCAACGCCCTCAGGTTTCAAAGCCTCGGCACAACGTCTGAGACTGCGTTGGAACACTTCGATGCCAAATAATTGTTTTCCCATACCAGCCCATTGAGTTCCCATGCCGGAGAAAATGTACCAGATTGGTCTCTGGTCCTGCGTCGACTGATACTCGTCAATCTCCTTAGCGCTTTCACTTCCCAAGATCTGGAATCCTCGGTAATTATGTCCAACAATATTATTTTTATGGACATTGTGTACAAGAGCAACAAACTCATCATCTTTCTGCTGCTCTTTTATTTTTTCCAAGAAAAGATCGCAAGCCTCATGAGTTCTTCCCGAAACGGCGACAATTTTCGGCACCTCGACATTCAGTACCGGTGGAATTTTCGGCTTCGGATTGCTTCTTAAAATAACGTGGGCATTTGCACCACCAAACCCAAATGAATTTATAGCAACAAGTCCGCCGTTCCAGAGCGTTGCTTTGTCAACAACTTGGATCCTTCCGTCATTCAGTGCCGGTATGTCTGGATTTGGAGTATTAAAGTGTAAGTTAGCAGGAATAATACCAGCTTCCATAGCAATCAGCATTTTGGCAATCGAACAAAGACCACTAGCAGGTTCTGAGTGTCCCATGTTTGACTTAACGGACCCCATGAGCAGCGGCGATCTGCGGTCTTTACAAAATAAATTAGCGATCGAGTTAACTTCCTGTGGATCTCCAACTTTAGTTCCCGTTCCATGTGCCTCTACATAAACTACTTCACGCGGATCAATATCAGCTTCAGCGTAAACTTCTCTCATCAACTGGTTCTGCATATCACCAGACGGATAAGTTATTCCCTGGACTTTGTAACCGTCGACGTTTATTTTGGAGTTTACAACTGTAGCGTAAACTCGCCGGGCATCACGTGCTTTCTGCAAGTAAATAACTACCGCAGCTTCTGCGCGTACATATCCATTTCCTGATTCATCAAAGGCTTTGCACTTGCCGTCAGGTGACAACATACTCAAGCGATGAAATTGCAGTGAACTGGTGGGCTTTAAAACTAAATTAACACCAGCAACTATCGCCGCATCACAGAGTCCAGTTCTCATAGACATGACTGCTTGGTGCATCGCGTAAAGTGATGAAGAACAAGCTGTGTCGACTGCAAATGACGGGCCAGTTAAATCAAACGTGTAAGAAATTCTGTTGGGAAACATGGCACGGCAGCAACCAGTAAGCCCGTACCCATTGACCATATCCGGATCAGCGGTCCAGAATTCATCAGACTCAGAGTCTGATACACCAACAAAAACTCCAGTTTTTGACCCGCGTATTTCAGTGGGATTTATACCAGCATCAACGATTGCCTCGTGTGTAAGTTCCAGAAGCATTCGCAGCTGAGGATCCATCACCGTTGCTTGCTTAGCATGAACTCCAAAGAAAGTCGCGTCAAAAGATGCCAAATCTTTGAGTTTTCCTGAACGTGCTGGCAAACCGTGAAGTCCTCGCGGCCATCGTCGCTCGTCATCAGTCACCAGATCTATTCCGTCAAATAAATTTCTCTTGAATTCTTCGATATTTTCCGACTCCGGCAGACGACCGGAGAAACCGGTAATTACAATCTCATTGTCTGCTGAATATGAAACGCCATTTGAAATCGATTGGTCGCGCATTATTGGATTGTTTACACTTTCAAACCTCGCTGGCATTTTAGTACGTTGCTTTTTTTTACGTTTACTTTTATTGTTTTTCGTGGTTACTGTTTTTTATTTTACCGCAGACTTATCAGACGTTTTAACCTCGTGGACAGTAGGCTGTAACATAAAATATCATTCATTTATTAATAGAACATCTTAATAATTATTTAAATAAATTAAATATTTTCAGTTTACTTCAGCGACTTGAACAACTGCCGAAGTAGCCGAGTAATTAAATAAATAATTGCACTAATTATTTTTACGTCAACTTATATATTTAACCGTTTATTAAATTTTGTGAGCGAGGTCGTTATTGCTAAATATTTATTTATTTTAGCTTTTCGATAAAAAATAAAAAAAATAATAAATAGTTAATGGCCAATAGAAGAATGTGTATGTTTGTATAGAAGCAATAATTGCATAAAATTGGTTTAAGTCACTGGTAAAATCCAATTGTGATTACTCAATTAAACTAGACGTCGTAATAGCCGTGACCTCGGAGCAATGATTGAAGCGCCGTTGACACTTGGGTTTTAAATATTATTATTTTATAGTTCAAAGGGCTAACATTCATTTATTTACTCAATAATATAGTTACTAGAAATAGATCATGGTGATTAATTTATTTTTATTGATATATTTAATAATATACAGAGAAAATTTTTTATTGGCTCGAGAAAATATTTTTTATTTCAAAAAATTCTTTGGGTGTATAAAAATTTTTTGCGCAAAGAAATATTTTGGATCTTAATTAATAATGCAACAATTTTCTTGGTGAGAGTCAAAATTTATTACGTAAAAAAATTCATTTGTTGTGAAATAAAAAGAAATATGAATTTAAAAATTTGTAATTATTCGTGAATACTTTTAGAATACAATTAGTTTAATTAACATTGAAAATAAACAACTTAAAATTGACATATGATAAAAATGTAAATTACATTTATGTCAATCATACCGACCTTTTGAATAAATAATAATAAAAATAACAATAATTTTCTAACGTTGATTTGTAAAAATGAAATATTGGAAATAAAACAAAAAAAATACCGTCGCATGATCACGATTGGAATTGATATGCGCGTTATCAAATAAAAATATAATAATATTAAATAATATCGTGTGTAAGATGAAAAAAGATATTAATTTCAGTTACATCACCTTCTGCGGATAATCGTCACCTGCATGAACTCCAAGATTATTTTTCGATTATTTATTACATACTTTAATAAATAATTTTAAAAAAATAATGATAAAAAAATATCAATCCTCATATTTATTACGATAATTATTCAAATAACTTTATAGGAAAATGAATACTAATTATTTTTAGCGGACATTAATGTCCTCCCATTATTTATTTAAAGTCCATAAAATGTATTTTTTTTTTTTGGCTACAAAGTTTAATTATGTTAAAAGTCAATAAATTATTCATCGACATTTATTAAACTTCATTTTTTTAATTGAATTAATTACTGAATAATTAACAGGGAAAAAAAATTTCCAACTAATGTTGTTATTTTGTTACAGATATTTGTTTTATTTATTTAAAATACTCAATGTTTAATGGAGGTAAAAATAGCAGACAAATATTTTTGAGACCATATTCTACAAGATTTAAATTTTATATATTTTAAACTTTTTTTTTTTTAATAAAATTAATTACTGAATAATTAACAGGGATGAAAAATTTCTAATTAATTTTATTTTTTTTATTACAGATCGCGGAGTAAATCTGGAGCGGATGGATGTTTATTTATTTAAATTCCTCGGAGTAAAATTGACTTCTAAAAGGTCTTTATTGTCATATTAAAATTCCGAATTGGAATGCAGTTTTAAATAAAATCCGTAATCACTCCGAAATTTTTACAATCTATTGATTGATTTTATTTATTTCAAATATATAATGTTTAGCGGAAGTAAAAATAGTAGACAAATATTTCTGAGACCATATTCTACAAGACATAAAATATACTATTATATATTTCGAATATATAATAGTTATCGCAATGAATATGGTAACAAAAGCCAAAGAAAAAGAGTGAGGGAATCACACATGAGCCACGTGTGTTGTAAGCTTTGTAATAAAAATAAAATATTGATAGCGTCCGAAAAGATACGGTCTCAAAGAAAAAAAATATGTTTATCAATTTAAAACTTTATCGTGACGACATTCCAAGTATAAAATTAAAAAAAAAGCTGATTAAATAGCAAATGGGATAAATTTATAATTCTAATGCCGTGATTAAGTTTTGTCAAATTAGTAAGGTGAGTATAATTGACCGTCAATTAGTTTAAATGTTAATTACTGGCCGATAATGAATAATATTAAAATAATAGACCGTAGAATAAAATAAAATGAAAATTAGTGTGAGGTAAGAAGTAAATTGAATATTTAAGATCGATAGGTTTGAAATGTCTGATGGATTGCTGTTCAATAAAGTAAAATGCGAGTGTGAAACGAGGTCAAGTTCAATATACACAACAGCTGAGAGTCGTTCGATAACGCATGCGGATTTACTTCCTTTTTAATTATCATTTAACTTTAATATCGTGTTGCTTAAACTTAAATCCTACAGGTCACCACTACAACTGCTAATCAGATTTCACTGCAATGACAAATTATAAAACGTATTAGTATTAAGTTTAAGTGTTCAGGTTACTTGTCTTTAAGTACTTGAAAATTAATTAGTTACTTTACTCATTATTAGTAATTCCAGTAACTTAATTACTCACATGTTTATGAATAAAATCAAATTTAAAATCTGGATTTTATAATTATTGGAAATATTTTTAAATAATAATTCATTAAAATTTTGATACTGAAATAAGTCGACTAATAATTTTTTGAGTTTTTTAGAAATAATAAATTATAAAAAAAAATATTTAAAAAATTGCACTTATAGTTTTTTAAATTTTCTACAAATGGATTTTTTTAGATTTTTTTCTTTTGTAATTATTTTGCTAAAAAAAAATCCAAAATTTTTAATTGTCAGCTAACTTCATGATCATTTAAAATTAATCATTGCGACTTTTAAAAAAATTAATTACTATATTTAATCAAGTGTTCAAATTAAAAAAATTTTCTTACTTTTAAATCTACTCCAGTTTTTTTTTAATTAGAATATTAATGTAATTATTATGAATAATTGATAAAAAAAAAAAAAATAATTTTAAAATATGAATTTTTAATAAAAATTTGACTTGCAATAGCTGATTGTAGGTCGACAAAAAGGTGACACTTGCGTAATTATCTCATACATAATTTGTTAATTTAAAAAATAAAAAAAATATCTGGAAGAATCTCTAAGTGCATTGTAAGCAGATACTTTATATACCAAGTAAACAAATAATATTAACAATAATGATAATAATGAAGGAAAGAAAAAAAAACTACTGTGTACTTAATGAGAAATATTTAAGAATAAATAGCGAACGCAAGGAAACATAATGCCAGAAAAGAAACAACACAAATACGCCCTTTGTCCTGCGGACCCTCGCTTATAACCATGACCTTGGAAAAATAGTAACCGGTAAAAAAAATAATAAAAATGTATGTAATAATATTTCCGTTAGCAATAAATCAATCGGAGCGAATATTTGAAAGTACAGTAGCAGTAATTAATGAATAGTCAGTCAGGCTTATGAACACGTGATGTCCGCGTGTTTTTTGTTCTTTTCGAATAAGTAAATTTTTAAGTACAATAGGTTACGCATTAAAAAATTAACTCACGTGGACGGATTTTTTAAAAATAAATTTTCGTATATTAAATTCCTTGGTTTGAATTTTTGAAATTTTCACCTGTAGATTTAAAGATAAAATATGAAATATTTAACCAGCAGTTAATACTTATGGTTAATTACTGGTATTAAAATAAAATATTAAGGATTAAATATAAAATAAAAGCAAAACCGGAAGTTTCTAGTGGCGTCTATATTTCTAACGTAAACTGATGCGTCACACACGGCATTACCGTTTGGTTTGTGACGCTTCAAGTACTCAAATGTTAGTGGATTTTTTAGCAATCGAACATATCAATTTATCATTACACTCCATTACAATAATTGTTATTGAACTTTAATTGAATAATGTTCAATAATTATCGGCAGCAATTATCAATTTATTGCTGGTGAATCAGGATAGTAAATTTATTTCTAAAAATTAAATGAAATAAAAAAAAATAAATTTGAATTAGTTGGGTGAATAATTAGAATTGAGTGAAATAAAAGTTATGAAAACATACCTAAAACGTGGATAATCCTGAAGAGTTAACCAATGGACAATAGAATTGTAATTATCGGTTTTATTTAAAATATAAAATATAACACCGGTAATTATCAACAGCACCCGTAAGCTTGTAATAAAAAAGTAAACAGTTGTGGTAAAATAATAAAATGTATGTAAAAGTTATAGAGGTGAGGATGAATATTTAAAACAGTCAGTATATATAACGTAGCCAAAAAGTTCCAACGATCGAACTTCACGAGCACGTCGCAAAGGACTGGCTGGCGTTTGGTCGTGCGGGCATCTCGTTATTATTGAATTGGACCGGCCCGTGGTCTGACATCACACCATGTGGTGCTGGCCAATAGGAGTTTAGTTTTTCCGACGCGCGTGCGCGCGTCTTCCAGGTTTCGTGCTCCCGCGCATCAAACACTTGATACCGACCGCGCAACTGCGTCCCTTCTGTTGTATTTCATCTCCAACAAAACATTTTCCATCATCAACATCCAGCTCTGTGACATCTAACACTTGGACTACTACCGTCTAGACCTGATACACTGATAGACACAAATATGCTTGAAATACTGAAGTACTGCAAAAACAAACGGCACTTTGTTATAAATATTTTTGTTTTCACTTTAGAGCACGTGGGCAACACCTTGAAATGAATGATTTTTCACAGCTATCCTTGGGGGTTCAATTGTTTAAACAAATCATCCCCATCGAGGTCTTCATTGATAGTCAACTCCCGTCATAAGCCTGGTCTAGGGGACGCAGGGAAATTTTTATTAGAATTTCAGTCTTCCCACTACCGTGCGTTTAGTTTTGTTCCCGACTACCGGTTATAAGCCTCTTATTTTATATAATTTTAAACTTCATATTAACATTTTGTCACATACGCGACTATCCCGATTTTCCTGGTGCTTATGGCGCTAAAATAAATACTTATCTTTTTACACTAATAATAATTATAATGAAAAAAATGATAATGATAACGGTATTGATTACAGTAATGATTAAAATAATAATTTTGTTGATCAACTTAATGCTCAATAAAACTTTTAAATTGTAACAGAAGCTTTTAATATAATTCATCATTACAATTATCAACAATAAATTATATTTTACTTAATAATGATTAAATTATTATCCGCGAAAGATAGACAGTAAATTTTCATCATTAATTTATCTATTTTTCCTGTTGTTAGTTTATAATTTAGAGAATTTTAACGGAGGCTTATAACGGGCTCTCTGGTACGAAACTCCTTAGAGTGGTTAAGGAGGAAGTTATTTGGACTCAGTAACTCCCGATTGAGGGAAAGAGGCTTATGACGGATAGTCGACTGTATCTTTTAATTGTTTATAAATAATATAAATTTTTTTAGTAAATAATTTAAAGATTGAGAAATAAAAAAAGAAATTGACCTGAGTTACGGGGCCAAAGATTAAATGATCTTAAACAAATCATTTCTTTATCTCTCAATAGGTCTTTTGTCAAAAGAATATAATGTAATAATAATAATAATGATGGTAGCAATAATGTAAGTTATTTTATTTAAAGAATATAAAATGCCCGAGAGATGTTATGATATCACGTATCATATCACTGACGACACGCGGACTTAATTATTATTTAAATTAATAAAAAAATTTTAATAGCTTCTTTTTTTTGGTAACACGCGGAAATTTTTTTTAAAATCGTGGCAGGATCACTTGATAAACTAACAGAGGTCAGATAATAAACGGAGAGAGCGTGAATTTAGAATAAAAATACATTTTTACGACAGATAGTATAAAAAATTATTTTATAATTCTGAATTAAGTCCATAAATTATGTTATTATTTTTTTCCTTTTTTCTTTTGCTTTTCATTAGCTTCCTCTAGCTTCTGGAGCTCCAGCTCAACGGCGCGCTGCTTTTTGCGACACGTCGGTGTTTTATAATACCAAGCTACGGAATTTAAATATTCATTTATATTTATGAGCGTTAAATTTATTTAATTAGTATATAAATATTTATCGTACTTAGAAAAGCTTCTTCTTCTTCTTTATAGACGGGGTCACGTGTACTTAAAGCGTTTACCAGTTCGACGTGCGTTAACGGCTGGACTCGTAATTGAACCATTCGTTTTGTTGTCATCACCTAGCCACCGAAAATTACAAAAACCAGTAAAATAATTTAATGACAATAAAATGACGTCAAAAAAATAATTACTTCGTTTATTGCCGCAATGACAGTACCGACAGTGAACCCATCGCAAATCTTCGCCATCGCTGATGTATCAAATTGACGGCTAATCCCGGAGTACTGATAATAAATTTCAAATGTCAGTATTTAAAAATAAAATATGACGTAAATACGAATCAAAAAATATGTAAAAATAAATAACGACAGTACTTTGTAGAGCAAATCCTTCCACAGCATTGACATCGATCCATAATCTGGCCGGGGTATATAAATAACTTTATCATAAGTTTGGTACAACAATTTTTGATCACCATCCCAAGGAGAGTTTGATGTGCCAACAATAATTACGCGATCTTCGTTAGTGAAACTTTTAACGAGCTTAGGCAAATCTTTTTTCAGGCGTTTCGGATCCGTTTTGTCGGTCTTGGGAACTTTTTTGACAAAAGGTTTTTCCGCGCCGTCCATAAAAATCACGGATGGCTGAAGCAATCGGGACACCTTTGATATCAAATGAAGAAGCATTATGAGCCCAGATTTTCCTGGATACTTGCCAGCGATGTTGGCTGGAGTGATGTCGAATAGAGTTGCACCTAGTTCGGTGCATATCGCGTGTACGAGCATTTTTTTACCGCTGCCATGTGGTCCGGCTATCAATACTGATCGTACTAGAGGTGACATGAGCTTCACATATTCATTTCCTAGAGGCAAGACGCAGTACTCGGCTACTACTTGTCTTATGTCACCTGCAGAACCATCAGTACTACGAATAAAAGTTTGTTTTATTGATTATCAATTAGTAGCTACTGATGATTACCTATTGTAGGAAGGGGATCTTTTCCTTTTTCCCAAAGATCAAAGTTGGCGTAAGATTTTTCACCTCTGAAGCTATTTAAGTAAACCTCTGGCACCAGTTTGATAATGCCTTGGGTCAATAGTTCCTCAAAGAGCGACTCGGTGGTACGATCAGGCGTCAAGTCTTTTTCTTTCTTGCGTTTATTACGTTTTCCGCTACGGCGCATTCGCTTTTGTGGTTTTTTAGCCCGTTTGCCTTTGTGTCCTTTGTCTCGGTCCAGAGCTGCTTGCAGCGCCTCAATATCATCTGCGACAAAACTTTATCGGTCAGTAAATGCTTGGACGGTCAAGGGTCAAATCAATTGAGTGATAAGTCTGGCACTTACCTCTGAGTGCTTGATCAACCCCAACTCTTACCTCATCCTCGATCTCCCGTGTCTTTTCAGCCAGTATCATATCGTCATAAGGCAGCTGCCAGGGGTTTTTCGACTCGTCTTTGTCCCTCCAAACGTCCTGGTACTCAGTATGCGCTTGAATTAATTCGGGCAGAAAATTCGACGGGACTATTTTTATTCCCGGATCTGATTCGTCTTCTGATTTTTCAGTATCGCTTTCCTTTTTAGATTTTGATTTCTTAGATTTTTTTGATTCTTTTGACGACGACGATTCTTTTGATTTACTCAGTGAGCTCTCAGTGCCCTAATAATAAATTATTAATTATAAAAGATAAGAGAATTGCAATAATTAAGCGTCTGTATAAACAATAAATTCACCTGTCGGCTTAAAATAATCCTCGACCCACCGCTTTCAGCAGACGGCAACTCAGGTATCTTACCAGTCTGCTGAAAATACTCATTAATCCACTGTCTGATATCGTTCCTCATATTTTCCTCCATAATAGCACTTTTTTCCGACTTGACGTACTCCTTTATCTCAACCAATTTATTCTCAAAGATCCGCTGGTACTCAATCTGCTTTGCGTACCTATGCAACTTTATTTTCTCCGCATTCCTGTAGTTGTCTGTAATAACTTGACCAGGCTGTACCATTCCAATTAACAGCATCTCCGCAATTCTTCTCTTTCTCATCCGCCGGCGAGTTATGTAACCGCGCCAGACCTTCTGGATTCTCATCGTAGCCATTATTTCTCTTAGCACATCAACCTGTGCTACGTCAGACTTAATCGTCGACCTTTCCTTCATTTCCCTGATCTCTTTCATAAATTGAAACCTATATCACGCATTAAAATCAGTCATCATCATCAACTTCAAAGTAAAAGCATAAATAAATACCAAACTCCTACCGAATTCGTCCTTGCCGCGCTCTCTCGTGGGTCTGTATCAATCTTACAGCTTCAGGCTCCGTCATCTTCCTCGGCTGAACCACCTCGTCCAGCACACCCGCGTTTCTCAGAACCTCACTGATAAATTTCCGACGCTCAGCTATTTCGTCTTCTCTTTCTCGTCTAAAGTAAATCGGTATCCTCAGCTCCGCTTCCTGCGGTAAAATTCCATACTTGAGCAGTACGTCGTCGTAGTAATTATACTCCGAGAGATCAACTTCCACTAGCTCATGTTTCAGCTCCAATATCCTGCCAAGTGTTGAATCCAAAAGTTTACGCAGCAGAATACGCTTTTGCGGCTGGATAATTTGGTCGTAGCACTGCTCTAATTTATTGCAGCAGACGATATACCTAAAGTATATAAAAAAAATTTTTACTACCCCTTCCATAAATGAATAAATAAAAAAATTACCTGACATATAACTCAGATATATTTTTATGAATTTTTTTTCTGTCTTTTTGCGGCTTAGCGCCTTGTAAATTTGAATCAGTCTGGATTATTTCTTCAAGACACAGTTCAGTATCCTTCCAAATTTCATTATACGTCGCATTGGACATTTTTAATTTTTATTACAATTTATTATTGCGCTTCAATTATTAAACACTCAGTAATTGTTGGGCAATAAAAATAACAGCAATTGTTGCCATAGTAACAAGTGACAGATTTTAAATTTGTTCCCTCCAGCTTCGATATTTCCATAGCTCGATAATCGATTGTCAAAATAACCAAGTTCATGTCAGTGTTAAAATGAAAAATCCTAAAGTTAACAATTCAAAAGTTTCGAATTTTTTTCAAGAAAATTAATTACTTACAAAAAAAATAAAACTAAAAATATAGACTTTTAAAAAATTTTAAAAACTACTGGTGTAATTTTTTTAAATATTTTTTTTTTTTATAATTTATCATTTTTAAAACAATCTGACAGTTGTCAATTTTTTAAATTTTTAAATAAATGGATTAAATATAAATCGAATAAAATTTAAAAAATGCGCATTTATAAAATTTGAAAATCAGTGTGTGCATTTTTAAAATTCTTATATTTTAAATTATTTAATTCGTTTATTTGTAATTTAAAATTTGTCTCATTTCTGCTACATTCACACTCATGTGTCAAAAGTGACATCTGGCGCATCTGACTACTACTGTACCCCAAACCCTGAAGTGAGCAGCAAAAAAAAGAACATCATTTGTGGATTGTGGGTCCGGTAAATTTTGCTCAAGTGGCCTTGATGTACTTGCCGTTGCTGCGATAGTTTATTTGTTTTTTTTTTGTAAATAAATAATTTTGAAATAATAATATAGATAAGTTGTGGTGATGAGCAATAGACAACACTGACAATGGCTTCGGCACTGGAGGTGTTTGTAAATAACGTCCAGACACTTTCTACCCAAGGTTAATTATTTTTTTCACTAGCATCCACATTTATTATAACCTATAAATCTCCACACTTGTTCTTTAAAAACTTTTTATATTTTTAATTATTATTGTTATGTAATACTCTTAACAAATAATTATTTTTTATTGATAATTAATTGTAATTATTTTTTGTTACCCAGGTAATTACCGAGAATTATGCGAAATAATTGGAAAATCATCGGAAATATTGTTGAAGAATGCCGCGCTTCTAGATAACGTACTTGAGACACTTGACCTGCAGCAGCATTCTCTAGGAATACTTGCTGTGCTATGTGTCAAGTTCAACTTATCATCCTCTAGTGGACATGCTAATTCAGATGCCAATAAATTACTTTTTACTCAAGCCCAAGAATTTATTATTGGGTGTAATGGCGAGCAAGTGAGATTTGCACCCGAATCTTGTTAGTATTTTAATTTAATTTTATTTTTAAATTCGGGGTGACTACAATCCGATAATGACCAGGGAATTTAATGCAACCGGGAAATATGAATATGTCAGAGAATATCGCAAAGTATCCGGGAATTTAATTGCGACAGTTCAAAATTTTGGAATTAATAAATAAAATTCAAAAAATACATTTTTAGTTAATTGAAAAATCAGCGCGCATTTTTTTAAATTTCACTATTTTAAATTTATAAATTGTCACACATCTGCTACATTTAAATTCATAAATTACAGGATCTTTAAAAATTCAAAACTTTTAACAAAAAAAAAATCGTAGCTTCAAGTATCTAGTTTTCAGGTCTGGTCAAATGAAAAACGTGAAAAATTTAACTAGAAAACCGGGAAATGTCAGGGAATTTTGAAATAATTTAATTGTGGTCATCCCTTAAAAACAATTAATGATGAGTAATTTATTAACTTATATTTAATATTAATAATTTAGATGCTGATTTGTGTCACCTGCTTACACAATCATTAGTCGAAATGCAAACGCCAATGCGCGGAATAGAACTTCTGCAACGTGCGATCCGTAAAATCCAATTATTTGACAGCCAGTTGACGTCAATACACGCGGACCTCTGTCAGCTGTGCCTGTTATCAAAATGTTTCAAACCGGCACTAGAATTCCTCAACACGGACATCACCGGCGTGGGTCAGGAAGGCGGTCAATTTGATTCAAAATATTTTCTCCTGTACTATTACTACGGCGGCATGATTTACACGGCGTTAAAAAACTACGACAGGGCGTTGTATTTTTTCGAGGTGTGTGTGACAATACCGGCGATGGCTGTGAGCCATATTATGCTGGAGGCGTACAAAAAGTTTATCCTCGTGTCACTGATACTCCACGGGAAAATAGTCAACATACCCAAGTACGCGAGTCAAGTGCTGATACGTTTTATCAGGCCATTGAGTCAACCATACGGCGAACTTGCTACCGCGTATTCCACCAACAGCTGCGAGGAAGTCCAAGGAGTTATTAATAAATATCGTGAAGTATTTGTCAGAGATCATAATCTTGGTCTTGTTAAACAAGTACTTAGTTATTTATACAAGAAAAATATCCAAAGACTGACCAAAACATTTTTGACACTCAGTCTTAGTGATGTTGCAAGTCGGGTACAGCTTCCTGGTCCCGCTGATGCTGAAAAATATATTCTAAATATGGTAAATAAATTTTAAAAACTACACTTGACTATTCGTTATAAGCCTGGTCTGATAATTATTATAATGTTTAGATTGAAGATGGGGAAATATACGCGACGATCAATCAAAAAGATGGAATGGTAGTGTTCCATGATGATCCAGAAAAGTATAATTCGCCTCGTATGCTTGCTAAACTGGAACAAGAAATGGCTGCGTGTGCTGAGCTTGATAAGCGAGTACTTGCTATGGAAGAGGAAGTAATTGTCACGCCTCAGTATGTTCGTAAAGCATGTGGGCAAAATGATCCGGATGATACCGCTGGCGCACCGGCTACCAATGTCACAAATGCCCAAGTTCAACCTAAACTAAATACTTACTCTATGTAACATACGTCGTGCTATCTTTACTTTATTATTAATTACAATTATTATTAATTATTAAAAAAAACCAACAAATACAACAACAAGTCCCGTCATTTAGAAGCCGCATAATTTATTGATTTAAATTTTTCTCCCTCGTTAAACTTTATAAAAATTTTCATAAAAAAAAAAAAAAATTAAAAATTATTTGTCTTTGTTTTATTTATTACTATTATAAGTAGTTAATATTGTGTAGAATTACAGCTACGTTTACTCATGTCTATTTCAATAATAATTAGCCAAGTTAATTACAGTTACAAGGATATAAATGTTTGTTATTATTTCATGATTATTACGATTATAAAACTTTCAGCTGATTTATCAACTTTCAAGTACTGAGACAACGAAATTATAAAATTAAAATTTATCACCTTGTTGAAATTTTTTTTTTTTTTTTAATTGCAATAGTAAAGAATGATCCTGAAGTTAACAGACAATTGATAATTTTCGGATTTTTTCAACAAATCATCAAATTCAAAGGATTACTAAACGTCGGCTAACTTCCGTATTATGTAAAAAGATTAAGTGTGAGTGTAGCGAATATGAAACAACTTATAATTTCTAAATAAATAAAATAATGAAATTTAAAAAAATGCGCTTACTGATTTTTTATTTATCTAAATGCGTATTTTAAAATTTTCACTCGTACATTTCATTTATTTATTATAAAATTTTAAGACCCGCCAATTGTCAGCTACATTACACTCTTATAATAACAAACATATTTATATAACTGTAGCTGTGATTAAATTAACCAATTGCGTATAATCTAAATGCTCAACGACGGATAAGCTTCAGACGTTAATTTTGAATAAGTTAATTTGATTCTCAAATACCTAAGAAGAAAGATACAGTAGCTTGTAAGTTTTTATGTGAATTTAATACGCGTAATTGTTTACAATCGCGACACCGAAGATAAAAAGGATAAATAACTGACAAAAAAATATACTTATTAAATTTTATTTTAAATAAACAATCACATTATTTTCGAAATGTCATCAAGAATTCGCTGGAGAATCTTTTCCTTACTCGTTGTCCCGTCAATGAAATTTATTTCACTAAACAATTTCTTGTCTTTCTCTATTTCCTTGAGGTATTTTTCGTATTCAGGCCAGATGACTTTATCAAAGTATCCTGGAACATCAGGTGGATTGTAGACACGATGCCGACGTCTATCCCAACACAGTTGTCTGGTTATTGTTAAGAAGTACTCAAGATTACTCAAGCCTAATAGAAAATCTCATTTCCAGGAATTCTTGAATTTATATGCTTAAATGCGCCGAAAAATAGG
Source organism: Microplitis demolitor (assembly GCF_026212275.2). Classification (NCBI taxonomy): domain Eukaryota; kingdom Metazoa; phylum Arthropoda; class Insecta; order Hymenoptera; family Braconidae; genus Microplitis; species Microplitis demolitor. The sequence continues at coordinate 2,569,899 of NC_068549.1, read as the reverse complement.
ATATTTAAAGAAAAAAAAAGTTTAAGAATATGCATTTTTTATGGTCAAAAATAAGTGAGGCTGCGATTGTCAACAATTACCACATCTTCTTTTAATAATGTAGACAATAATAATAATAATAATAATGACTAAAATATATTTGATTTTAATATTGAATTCCACGAAATATTAGATTTTATAATCGGATTAGTTCTACTTTATGTATTGTTCGATTACAAACGCACTTACAAATTTAATACAATTTTTCAACAATACGAGGTAGCGTAAAATTTAATATACCTTTAGTTCTAATCATGGAGCAGTTTGAGTTAAGACGTTTTGTACTTCGAGTATCAAGAAACTCAAGAATTAAGCGTCTTCATAATTTATCTGCACGAAATCTCGCAGAAAACAGAGATATTGTTTATTTAAAATTAAGATTCCTAAAACGTAGAAGGAACAAGAATCTATATTGCATAATTAAGACTATACACCGTGATTTTCGGAATCGTATCGCAATCGAATTCGGGTTTCGGTGGAATCGTTTAAATCTTGAAAGGAAGGAATATGTTCTGTCTGGCAACGATCGTTTAGTCGTTTGTGATTTAAACCAAGTGGAAAAAATGTTCTTCGTTAATCGTTTTCTGTATATACAAGTTGTAGTGAAATACGTCCTAGAAAGTAAGTAATTTTTTTTTTTTTTTTTTTTTTTTCTTTTCAACAATGAATATAAAAAACAATTGACCCAGTGGGACAACTCCAAAACTTCCTCCCATTTTGGAGCTCGGGAAGCTCTCGAAATCATTGTTGGTAACCGTTCGGTACCGATAGAATTGAAACATATTTGAAAGTTTTAAAAGTTTTCAGTTCTCAATAGCTTTTCATTCTCAATAAAATTTGATATCTATAAGATAAATAAATAAAATACCTAGTACCTGACCAGGGAACTAGTACTCGATCACTCCATGTATTTGAATATCTATATTTATTCAAATTTAGTACATATAGATATAAAAATACATGAGCGATCGGGTACTCGTACTCTGATCGGGTATTGGGTCTCTTACCTTACTTAATTGTAAATACATTTTTTACCTAATTGTTTTCTTATCTTTACTTTCCGTGATGTTATATAATAAATATTTATTTTTTTTTTCTTTTTTAGATGACGAATGAAAACGAAGATGACCTGAGAGACGTTTACTAACAACCTTCACAATTTTTGTAATTATTTTTCTTAATTAATTTTCTAATTTTTATATTTGTATTATCACAGAAAGAAAAAAAAATGGGAAATTTTTCTATGCTAGCATAGTTATTTTTACTATTTTACTACTATCTAACGTAGTAAAAATAACTATTTTGATATTGATCAATTTTGCTTTTAAATTTTCTTGCATTTGTAGCGTTGGCTGCATTTTCGTTCGGATCTCTCTTATGCACCCAACGCAGTAGCGTAATCTTGGCGCGAAATTTGAAAACTGAAATGTAATAATGTTATTGAAATTTATTTGTGTCAACGATTATATTAATTTGACCAAAAAATATGCTATAAATTTATGATTTTTCACTAATAATTTGTTAATTATTCTTATTACTTGCACGGTAAATTTGAATATTCAAAATAAATTATTAGAAATTAAAGATAAATTAAAAATCATTTGTCAAAATACAATGGCGGCAGAATATGGTAGAAAAATATTTTAAATATTAAAAAAAAAAACACGTAATAGTCTTAACTAACCTTGGCGGAGAAATAATGTGCAGAAGCGTATCTTTATTATCAGAGATCTTTATTATCTTTACGTTTCATTTAATTATAATTTTAATTATTATTGATAAAGATCTCTGTTTTTAAAATAGATTTTAATTAGCAAAAAAACCTGTCAAACATAACTGCTTCCGATAAAGAAGTCTTTTTAGAATTCAATTGGTAACATTTCAGTATTAAATATTGATTTCGAACAAATTCCATTTTGATGCAAAATAATATTCATACTATTCATTCTCGATTCAAATATATTTCTTCATTATATATTTTCAAGAGTTTATAATTTCAAAAACTAAATATTTCGAAGTTTTTTTAATGTGAATTTTTTTTTATATTCTATGAAATTGTATTTTAAGGGATTTTTTTTTTTCGAATTTATTTCGGATTGCAGAAATTTTTTATTTTTAAAATTTTACTTCAAATTTATTCTATCTTGATACAATATCTTATTCAAACATTTTTTTCGATGTTTTTTTTTCGGTACTTTCTATTCTTTTCAAATTAGTAACTCCGATGCATTCTCCTGTTGAATTTCTTCTCATTTAAAATTGTTTTTACTTTTTAATTTGTACTTTCATAGAAATTACGTATAGCATATATTTCACTTGGGAACGTCTCTTGCTTCCATTTCGAAGTATGAAATTTTCATATGGTCATTTATATTTAAAATAATAACAAATAAAATACTTTGTTTGTGTTTAATAATTTTTTATTTAAACTTTTCAGTAAAAAACAGTTCAGAAAAAAAAATATTTTCTCAATAAATGGAGTATTGTATTTAATTAATTATTTTTTTTTTTTGTGATAAATCGATTATTTCATCGCAACTTTAAAGTTGTAGAATCGTTTAAATAAAAATCGATTGTTAAAATCGATTATTTTTTTAATTTTTCAGTGTAAAATTTTGATCTATAAAATTATAAATAGATACATATCTAACTTTAATAATTTCGCTTAAGTTGTTTATCATTTGTTTGCCTGTATTAGTCAAACAATTTTTATAATGTTTGAGTTAATGATTTTGAAAAACAAATTGTATTTTTAATTAATTAATTTTACAAAAAATCGATGTTTAAAAATCGTTTTCAAAAAAAATAATCGATTTTTTTCAATTAATCGAAAAGCCTACAATCGATTTATAAAAATCGACAATCAAAACGAAAACATCGGTTGTTCGATTAATCGATTTTGATTGCGCATCACTGCGCATCACTACTCCACAATTCTCATGAGCCACTAGTCAGAGTCGAGTTGATAGAATAAAATAAAATTGTTTTGTGTTAATTTAATATTATAATACTATCACCATATTGTCGTTACAATGCCTTTAAAAAAAATCGAAAATAATATTCATCAAACTTACGATACTTGGATAATAAAAAATTTAAGCAACGCAATGGCAAACTATTTAAAGACTCCTGTAACTCGTGAATTTTTATCAGAGCTTGAAGGTAATATAATCAAGTGGCGTGTGGTATTAGAAAATCGGGAAAAAAATTCTGGTGAAATACAGATACTATTTTACGCCGTTAATCAAACAGAGGTAAAAAAAAATGTTACTTGTAACTTTTACATTGTTGATGCAGATGAAAATCTTATTTTTATTGCACGAAAAAATAAAATAATTGAGGACACTTTCCATACAGTTTGTGGAAGATTTTTTACGAAACATAGTTCTTTTCCAATTAGAAAAACAGATAAAACAGCTCCAAATGATACATTAACATTGCGCATTGAACTAATCACTTATTTGGATGATAATCCTACATTTCCCTTTGCGTGGGCAGGATATCATGTCGCCATAGAGGACAACTTACCGCAAACTTTTTTGGAGTTGTATGATGAGCACCGTAAAGACAATGGTGATATCAATATACAGGTGAAGGATATTCAATTTAAAGTCCATAGAGTAGTTTTAGAAAGACGATGTCCTCTGTTGTATGAAGATGTTGCTCGTCATCAACAAACACCTGAAGGTACTGAGTTTAATATTATGGACATCGATCCAGATATATTTAAAAGACTATTAGAATTTCTCTACACCGGTAAGATCAATGATTTGGATGATCATTCAGAGTATTTGCTTGAGGCTGCTGATAGATATAAATTAAAAAGACTGAAACAATTGTGCGAAAAATCACTCATTGACAACTATCTCACCGCTGATAATTATATAGAGGTTGGAGATTTAGCTATTCGTTGTCACGCCTCTCAATTAAAAATGAACGTCCTTAATTTTAAAAATTGTGCATTACCGTGGCCCGAGGACGTAATTGTTCTAAACGATACTTCGGTTGTAACATTCCACTGTGGCGTGCCAGAGTGGTTTTGGAAATCAAAAAAGGGTATGCGTATACTTTCTTAATTATTTCAAAACTCAAAAGTTTGTGTTTTACTCGATCTAAATATATTCATTTTTATAAATGAATAAATAAATTTTTATTTTTTCAGTTTAGAGCAACCTGCAACTTATATGAGCAACCTGTAACTTATATGCTCCTAGAAGTGATACATGAGATCAATTATATACAGTACAGTTCGATTTTGTGTAAGGCTCTAGTGATCGATAAATTCACATTTTACCGATTACTAGATCCTCATTCCACGCCTAACGATCAAAGACCTTATAATTTATTAGAACTCGACGCGTGGCTAAGTGGTTACCCGACCAAGTAGCAATCCTGCTCGATGCTACTTATCTTTAGTAATCGCCCAAGCCACGCGGGTGCCGAACAACTACCTCAGTCGCTTACTGTATTATTATTATTATTACTATCATTGTCTTGAGTTGTCAAAGAAATAATTAAATAAACAATAAAATTATTATGATTATATAATACTCAGTACAAATAATAATTTATTATTAATAATCAATTATAATTATTTTTTTTTTGCTTAATTAATTACCACAAATAATGCGAAATAATTAAAAAATAATCAGAAATATTGTTGAAGAATGCCGCGTTAATGTAAAGTGATGACTGTGAGTGTAGCGAATATGAAACAACTTATAATTTCTAAATAAATAAAATAATGAAATTTAAAAAAATGCGCTTACTGATTTTTTATTTATCTAAATGCGTATTTTAAAATTTTCACTCGTACATTTCATTTATTTATTATAAAATTTTAAGACCCGCCAATTGTCAGCTACATTACACTCTTATAATAACAAACATATTTATATAACTGTAGCTGTGATTAAATTAACCAATTGCGTATAATCTAAATGCTCAACGACGGATAAGCTTCAAACGTTAATTTTGAATAAGTTAATTTGATTCTCAAATACCTAAGAAGAAAGATACAGTAGCTTGTAAGTTTTTATGTGAATTTAATACGCGTAATTGTTTATAATTGCGACACCGAAGATAAAAAGAATAAATAACTGACAAAAAAATATACTTATTAAATTTTATTTTAAATAAACAATCACATTATTTTCGAAATGTCATCGAGAACTCGCTGGAGAATCTTTTCCTTACTCGTTGTCCCGTCAATGAAATTTATTTCACTAAACAGTTTCTTGTCTTTCTCTATTTCCTTGAGGTATTTTTCGTATTCAGGCCAGATGACTTTATCGAAGTATCCTGGAACATCAGGCGGATTGTAGACACGATGCCGACGTCTCTCCCAACACAGTTGTTTCGTTATTGTTAAGAAATACTTAAGATTACACAAGTCAGCGATAGGTTTATAGTTAAATATTAAGAATCCGTCGATGATAAGAATGCGGGTATCTAAATTTTTTATTTCGTTTTTATTACAACTACTAGCTGATGGTTTACTATCAGGTTCGTTTAATTTAGCAGCTACATTGGTACCAGACACAACTTTCATTACATCTCTATACATGCGATTCATATCCAAACTCGTAAGAATGTCCCAATTGTGATGATTCAATTCTGGAATGTGAGTGTGCCTCGGATCGTCTTCAGGAAAAAAATACGAGTCTTGATTAATCAACCGGCTGTTTTTTAAAACTTCATTTAGTTTTTTTGATAGCGTGGTCTTGCCACTACAAGTTGCGCCTCCAACCCCGATCACCAACCACCTAGCCATTTTTTCCACCAAATAAATACTCGAGTTTTAAATAAGTTGAATCAATGCGCGATTTAAAAATTTTAATTTAAACTACTGACAAGTCGAGCTGGTTGCGGCAAGCGATAAATTATATCGCAATCATTATCTATAATTATATAAATATTCTACTTGTTATCTTGAGTGATTTTGCAATGAAGATGTGCAACAAATTACAGATGATTTAAATATTCATTTGATACGGGAGCGTTTTTATTCAGATTTTTTCGATGGAAATATTTGAGGGCTGAGATGATAGCAAGTGAATGCAATGAGACCGCCGATAAAACCCAGACCTATGACTGCTGGTACCATCAAGGCAATATCATGAGAATAGAATAACGATTGCAGACGACTGTCATCAATAAATGGCAGGCCAAGCACCCAAATAGTGTAGTAAATAAAAAAAAATGACGTTATAATTAATATTAATTTTCCCTTCTCCCGGTCACTGTTCAGCATCGCAGCTTTATCCCATGAACTCAGCTTCAAATTTAGCGAAATCTTCTTCAGTAAATGCGGTGGGCTCTTCTTCTTTAGGCTTCTCTGCTTCTAAAACTGGACGTTTCTTCACTGCGCGTTCAAATAACTAAAATAATATATTATTAAATTAATGAATTAAATTATAATTGAATAGAAATTTAATTTAATATAAAAAAAAACCTTCGCAGCTGTATCGGAATCAACGGAATAATTGCTGAGTAACAATAATTTTTCAATGTTATCTTCAGTAGGATCTTTTTTATCAGCTAATTTTTTTCGCGCTTCGTGTACAGTCAGTTTGCGATTATGCGTGAAAATAATTGACCCTGCAATTAAATGACGAATATAAATAAATAAAACTTAAAGGTTAGGGTCAACCTGGTATAGATTTATATAAAAATAAATAAAAACTATAAAATACCTGATTTATTTTTTTTGCTAACGCGATGATTTGCAGGAATTAGATTTGAAATGTCACCAGACTTCTTCTTCTTTTTTTTATCTAGAAAAAATAAATAAAATGATTATTTGTTTATGTCCATTATAACCTAAAGATTTAAAATATTAATTAAATAAATGAATAATTACCTTTTTTTATGTCATCATTTATATTTATTAATTCCAAACTCGCGCGGACAAGTGATTTTGTCATTTTACAGCAAATCTATACGTTATTTATTTTGTTTTGATATTTAAAAAAAAAATAGACATTTGTTGAATTTAATACTATTTACATACATGTGGAACCATGACACACAGTACAAATTAACCTCATTTACTCATTGATTAAAAATAAAAAGCGGCGACATTTATGAAAAAAGGCGGGATATTTAAAAATAATTTTAAATAAAAATTAAACTGAAAGAAAAAAATGAAATGAAAAATAAAATTAATAAGTTAAATGTTAAATAATAATCAATACTATAAAAAAAAATTAAAATAATAATATAATTAATATAATATTTAAAAAAGAAAATATTAAGATTATGATGAGTGACTAAACAATGTTAGGGCTAGGAATTTCGTATTTTAAAAGTTTATAATTTGTTTTCGAGAAAAATTGTTTTAAAATTATCTTTTGCTCTACGAGTGCAAAAAAGAGAATCCCGTTTATTTTTCTATAAGTATAAAATTAATTAGTATAAAAGTAGTATAAAATTTTATAAGTCCTCAGTCATAATCATGGATCCAACAAATCCAGAACCACATTACTAAATCCTTGTAGAAACTGTCCCAGATCATTTAATTGCATTGTTGGAGGTAATTATTCAGACATTATATGTCATGACGATTGACGCAATCGAATTATGAGAAAATGGTTTCCAAGTTTAGAATATAAGAGTTCTGAAATAAGTTTCTTACCAGGGACACTACAAGTTGTGGGCGCGATATAGTGGCGAGCACCGAACTACTCCCGCTGTTGTTGACTTGCATCGACTTGAAAAAAATTTTTTCAGAGAAAAGATAAATATGATGGAGAGGAAGTTATGATGCTAAGCAGCAGCTGCGGGAGTAGTTCGGTTGAGCTATCAAAGAAATAAATAATAAATTTTGATGCTTTTCTGACATTTTCAAAGAGATGTCTGTATGTGTGTGGATGTAAACCTCTTATATCTTTTTATTAAATTAACCGATCTAGATGGTTCTTCCTTAGATTTTCTGAAAATTTTAAATCATTTAGTCAAATAGATTCTGAGCTATTTAAGAAACGTAATTTTTTATCACCAACAACCCTTATTAAGAAAAATTATTTAATTCATACTGTGTATATCTATATATTAGTCAATTTGAATTGTCTTCAATCTATTGAATATATTTTTTTTTTATTTTATGATTTCAAAAATGTTGAAAAATTATTAGACGTCAGCTAATTTAAATATCATAATTATTTAAAGTACAGCCCTCTCAGATAGTAAGTCGCTGTCGGGAATTGTCGGAAATTTTCGGTTTGTGATGTCAATGTGTAGTAATACCGTGAGATTAGACTTGTTTTCAAATAGTGGGAGTATAAACCGACGGCGACTTATCCTGGGAGGACTTTATAATGTTTATATTTTATATTTATGTAAAACACAACCTAGAAGTTTAAACTAGACCCGGAACCTGGAGCAGTAGAATTGTTTATAAATAAAATTTAAAAAATTTTTATAGAATAAAATTTTAGATGAATGAATGAATGAATTTATTTAATGACTGAGACTATAAATAAAAATGTTACGAATATTACGTGAGTATTTAAAAAAATCACAAGGAAGACGAAGTGTCAGTACTTGGTCACCCTTAGCAAAAGCTTTTAATAATTATGGACCAGCAGAAAATTACGCAGTTGATTTATCACCCAAGTCAAGTGTAAGTAGACCTTTTTAATTAGAGTGGAAATAAAAATAGTATGAGTTAATTTTAAAATATTTGATAGGGTTTGTTTGGTTTACCGGAGCTTCGAACAGCCGAAGGATTCTCAGAACTGAAGAACCAGGCGATCAGTGACTCGGACAGACTGATAGAAGAAGCAGTAGGACATGACAGGTCTCGTAAGATGGTACAGATATTTGACGACCTGTCAGATTCGCTCTGCAGAGTTGCTGATCTGGCAGAGTTTATAAGAATCGCTCACCCGGATCATAAGTACGCAGAGGCGGCTGAAGACACGTGTTTGGCTGTCAGCGGAATCGTTGAGAAACTGAATACACACCGGGGATTATACAATTCATTGAGCAGAGTCGTGAAGTCTGGTGACATAAAACCAACTACGGAAATTGATGACCATGTTTCTAAATTATTTCTTTTTGACTTTGAGCAGTGCGGCATTCATTTGCCGGAGGATCTGCGCCAACAGGTCGTACAAATTAATGATAAAATTTTACAAGTCGGACAGAAATTTATGGCCAGAGCTGTGACACCTCGATCAGTTGACTCTAATCTGCTACCTGAACATATTAGACAATATTTTTTCAAAGAGGGCGATCATATTTTAGTCAATGGGTTATTCACTGACTCGGCTAATGCTTTGGCACGCGAAGCTGCTTATAAAATATTTTTATACCCAGACGAGCGGCAAGAAAATTTGCTGAAGGAGTTGCTGAACTCAAGGCATCAATTGGCGGAGATCTGCGGGTTCTCTACTTACGCGCATCGCGCTATCAGAGGAAGTACTGTTGAAACTCCGGAAGTAGTCCGTGCTTTTTTGGACATTCTGAATGTGGAGCTGAAGGATCGAGCTAATAGAGACTTTGATGTAATGCGAGAAATGAAAAAAACCGAAACTAGTGTCCAGCAAGCTCTGATGCCATGGGACACGACTTATTTCACAACCAAAGTCAAGAAAATGTGGCTGGGAACATCGAATAATGAGTTCGCGCCTTATTTTTCACTTGGAGCATGCATGGAAGGTCTGAACATTCTAACCCAGTCGTTGTACGGAGTCAGACTGGAACCAGAGCCTGCTGAATCTGGAGAAATATGGGCGCCAAATGTACAAAAACTCGCGGTGGTTGATGAAAATGAAGGAACGCTGGGACACATTTACTGCGACTTCTTCGAACGAGAAGGAAAACCAAATCAAGACTGCCACTTTACGATCCGCGGAGGCAGATTGTTAGCTGACGGAACCTACCAGAACCCGGTGGTTGTTCTAATGCTGTCACTGCCTTCGCCAAGATGGAACAATCCTTGTCTACTTAGTCCCTCGGCCGTTGACAATCTTTTCCATGAAATGGGACACGCGTTACACTCAATGCTAGGTCGGACACAGTACCAACACGTAACGGGAACTCGTTGCAGCTCCGACTTTGCCGAAGTACCCAGTGTACTAATGGAGTATTTTGCCAGCGACAAAAGGATCATAAAACTCTTCGCCAAACACTACCAGACCCAAGAATCACTTCCGGATGACATGATCGAGAAGCTTTGCGCCTCTAAAAACGTTTTCCCCGCCTCAGAATTGCAGGTCCAGGTTTTCTACAGCATGCTCGATCATGTCTACCATTCAAAACAGCTAAAAGGATCCACCACAAAGGCACTAGCCGAGATTCAGAACAACTACTACGGCCTTCCCTACGTGGAAAACACCGCATGGCAGCTGAGATTCTCTCACCTCGTTGGCTACGGCGCCAAGTACTACTCCTACCTCATATCCCGCGCTATCGCTTCCTGGATCTGGCAGACTTACTTCCAAAAAGACCCTCTGAGCAGATCAGCCGGGGAAAAATACCACAGAGAGTGTCTTGCTCACGGAGGCGGGAAACCCTCTTCTAAAGTCGTCTCCGACTTTTTAAACAAAGAAGCCAGCGCCCTTAATTTCGCCAACGCTCTCGTCAACGAAATTGACGAAAAAGACCAACATGTTCAGTCAATTTTAGCTTTAAATAAATAAATAAATAATTAATGATCGTGAAGTTAACAGACAATTAACAATTTTCGAATTTTTTTTCAATAATTCACTAAACAAAAAAAATACACAAGTAGAAAATTTAAAAAACTACATGTGTAATTTTTTTTGTAATTTATTGTTTTGAAAAAAAAAAAAAAAAATTCAAAAATTATTAGACGTCGGCTAACTTCACTATCATCATAAATATACTTGATACTTAAATTATTTTGTTACTTTATAATTTAGTTGTTATATAAATAATTGTTTGATATTTTCAATATCGTTTTCGTTGTATTTTTATTACAAGTACGAATATTTTTTATTTTTACTTATTATTATTATTATTATTATTATTATTATTATTATTATTTGTTGTTTTTTATCTTACCCTATTTACATTCCTTTGATAAATCCTACGAAATATTACACATTTTAAATAATAAGTTCCACATTAAGCATAAGACACAAACACAGTACATAGTTTTGTATTTTCATTTATTTATTTATTCATTATCGACAAAGTCATTGATATAAATTATAATGCGTAACTAAAATAATAATTTCGTAGTAATTTTAAACAATGTCACTAAATATATATATTTCAAAAATAATATCCATGATTAACGACTAGTTACTGTGTTTGTATCAAAATATCATTACCGTATGCCAGATATTTAAAATTTTAAATCTCCCGCCATTAAAATTGAAATGAAAAATTTTTTTAAAAATAATCCGGCCGCGGTTTATTATTTTATTTAATCAATAAACAAATTTTATAAATAATGAGACGATTACGAAAAGCCAAATGACATCGCATCTTTTAAAATGTTTTGTTGTTTTTAATAATAATAATCTTATTATTTAATAATTAATAATTATAATGCTTTGTTATTTATAAATGATGATATTAAATGTAAGTAATAATTTTTTTTTTTTTATACATTTGTATCCTATAGTAGTTCACTTTGTTGATTACTTCAATGGAAAAATTTTATTTGTTTTTTTTTTTTTTTTAGCTTTTTTTTTATTATAATTTTAATTAATTAATTAATTAATTATTTCTTATCTGAATTAAGTCGACGTCTACGCACTGAAAACACTGAACACTTTCACTCGTACAAACAGTCTCTTAAGTGTAATTATTTATCATTAATCATTATAAAGTTCATATCTCATTGCAAGCTCAAGCAAACATTATTGAGCTGTAATTTATAATTACAATTTGTTATTATTTCAATAAACAAAAAATAAACCCGAGTACAAACACTAGAGTATAAGAAAAAAAATAAAGTCTGATAATAAATGAATAAATCGAGCTGGAAAAAATAAAAAAATAATAATAAAATAGTTATCATTCCACTGTATAATGTAATTTTTGAAGCTGCATTAAATCATTCACTTGATCACTGATGGATAAAATAAAAAAAAAGTCCAGATTCTCTGTCGTATTTGACGTCATTGAGTGATAAATTTTATTGCTTATTTATTTAATTTTAAACTTTAGCGTGCAAAGCCAGTGAAGACAGTCGTTCCGCTTCTGTTACCTTGACTTATTTATATTTTTTATTTATCATTATTTACTTTTCATTTATTTTATGGTGATGTTTTTAATTCTAACACACAATTCCCATGAGTTAAACGTTACTTTGGCAAGTGGTTGTGGTTACGCAACGTAATTGTACTGATTTGCATTGTCCTTGTCCCGTTCCATGTAGTCGCGATCTATTAATGACTCGATTCTTTTCTTTAAATCTGCCGGCTAAATTTAAAATTAAAATAATTAATTAGTAAATGAATTTTAAAAATATTCAAATCTGATACTACTACAGTCGACTATTCGTCATAAGCCTCTTCCCCTCAATCGGAAGTTACTGAGTCCAAATAACTTCTCCTTAGACCAGACTTATGACGGGTAGTCGACTGTATTATTTATTAATTAATTAATCAATTCAATTAATTACCTTCACAGGGAATTTAAGCTGATTGTAAAGTTCACTAATAAGAAGATTATGCGTTAACGTCTTTCTCATTTTCATAATCCTCACAATAGCAGCATCTATCTGATATTGTCTGTCTTGATAAACTCTTTCTTCAGTTGCTTTCTGTTCTTCATTCTGTACAACAATAAATAAATAAATAAATTTCAAAAACTGAATAAGGTAAGAAATCCAGTAGCCGGTCGAGGAATTAGTACCCAATCACTCGCGTATTTATGTATCTAAATTTACTAAATACATGAAGAGATCGAGTACTAGTTCCCTGATCGGGTACAAGGTCTTCCACCTCAAATAAATAAAATAAAACAAATAAAATTACCGTCTCCTTCATTTGAATCTGATTAATTTTAATTCTAAAAAGTTTATTAGTAAAATCAGCATGGAAGACAAAACGATCGTTATCAGCAACATCACGCCCGCGTGGATTTTTTTGCAATACTCTAGCTTTACCACAAGCAAGTGACTGCAAAGTCCTTCGTAATTCACCGTCTTCAATATTAGTCGCGGCTTTTATTTCTTCAAGTGATAAATCATCAGTGTCATTAAATAAAATAAGCACAAGAGCTTGGAACAGCGAGACCTGAAGCTCTTTGTTACCAGCATGGAACCAGGCTTTAAGGACACAGTGTCCCAAAGTCGGTTGCCACTGTAGTTTACGTCCACTGTGTTTGCCCAAGTAAAATTTATTAAATACTTCCTGATACTGGACCATTTCCGAGGGTAGTGTCACCTCCATAACCGGATACGTTGGCCAGTAGCCCATTGTCAGGATAGAGACCGTCAAGTCCAAATTATTAGCAACTATTTCATGCTGCAAATTACCCGAGTACTGTTTAAACGCGATATTTATATCCTTACTAAGTTCCATGTCCTTGAACATTCCCTCAAGCTTGCTGGTGAATCCACCACCGCACTCTTGTTTCAGCTTCGACAGCATTGACTTTTCCGCATCGACGGACGCCGATTTACCCACCAGCAATCTTTTGGCTAAGTCTTTCTTGTAGAAAGCTTCGAACACATCCTTACCATGAATAAAACGGAATAACACCATTATTTTATCTAACAATCGTTCTAATTCTTCTTCAGTTGCTTCTTTATTACCCGCACGGAGTTTCATATCTACAAACTTGGCTATCAATTCAGCGGGTTTATTAGCACGCTGATTAATGAAAGCCTCGAAGGCTTCTTTTAAACTGTTACCAAACTTTTCATTTCTGTAGAAACACGTATTAACAATATTGTCCATCTTATCTTTAAAGTCTAGTAACTCCTGGACCATTGTCTTGTCCTTTTCCGGGTCAATCACTATCGTCTTGCCTTTCTTCTTTATATAAGCGTTGAAATTAACGCACAGCTCGACGAGACCGTTCTTCACACGGCTGTATAAATTGTACAGCAAGGAGAGATCGCTGATACGATTTTCGTCCAGTAATCCGCTGAGGCCTTTCTGTAAAATACTGGTGACATGCTCGGACAGCAGCTGCTTCTCTACTGTGTGAATCAGTGACCACTTGGTCGACATATCGAGATAGTGAAGTAACCGCTCGTTTTCTTCTTGCAGACGTTTGTCCACGTGAGCAAGATACTCCGGGACGTCGTGCTCGTTCATCAGTCGCTGGCCTTCCGCAGCGTAAAGCCGCTCAGTCGCCATCAGGAACTTGGTCTCAAAGGCTTCCTGATAGATTTGCAGATCTGACAGCATTCTTAGTAGTGATTTCAGCAGCGTGCGATCGACTGTATCACCTTGACGTTCTTTTTCAATCAGCATCAGCAGTCCTTCGACTGTTCTTGTCTGCACGAGATTATTTAAAACTATATGCATTCTGAAGAGATGTAGACCCATGTCCCTAAAATAATTGTTTTCAAAAATTAATTATCGAAAAATACACGGGAAAAATTGGGGGAGTGACTGTTTATTTAAAGGGGAAAGGAGTCTGAGATACAAAATAAATAGCAGATTTTTCTGATTTTTTTTCCGAGTACCTTCGTTATTAAAATTCTTAAAATTTGTGACATTATTAAGCATCATCCTAAGAATATTCTGATAAATTTTGATAAAAAAATATTGAAAAATAAGCTAGTGGTAGTGGGGAGAGACGAGTCACTTCAAAAACAAAGTCTCCATGCCGTAGGCAGGATAACTCATGACTGCCTCATCTGATATCAAAAAACCAAAAAGATTTTTTTAGTACATAAGCTTACCTTACATCTGAACGAAGGATTTTTTTTTCAATAACTCCTTATTTTTTAAGTAAGATAAATTTATGTACTAAAGAAATCTTTTTGGTTTTTTTATTTCAGATAAGGCAGTCATGAGTTATCCTGCCCACGGTATAGAGACTTTGTTTTCGAGGTGACTCGTCTCTCCCCACTACCACTAACTTATTTTTCAATATTTTTTTATCAAAATTTAGCAGAATATTCTTTGAATGATGCTTAATAATGTCACAAATTTTAAGAATTTTAAAAACGAAAGTACTCTGAAAAAAAATCACAAAAATCTGCCATTTAATTTGTATCTCAGACCCTTTTCCCTCTTAATCTCCTTGGAGTAAGATTCACTCCGTAGGGGAGTTGCGGGATTTTTTTAATTAAACTCCAGAACTCCAAGTAAATTAGCATTTAAATAAACCGCAGTCACTCCCGAATTTTCACAGTGTAAAATATCTGGATGTATATTTAAAATTTTTGTCAGCATAAATTAATAAATATTTTACCAAATAGATGAGATTGTGGGATTCTGTAAAACGTATGTTCTATCCAGGTACAAAAAGATACTGCGAATCATGATCATCTGACGACAATGACTCTGCCAACATTCATTCATCTTTTTTAAAAATATATGACGATCCATAGACTCTGCTAAAAATTGTTCAATGTTCGCCTTGACGTGTGACTCAGTGAGTACCGTAAGATTTGCGTACAACGTCGATGCCATTTTGTGATTACACATATTTTCAACAGCCTGATATAAATCTTCTAACGAATAACGTATGCTCTTGCTTGTTTGTATAGCAACCACAGCTTCTCGCAATTTTTCCCATGTCTCTTCCT